>NW_024424452.1:78255335-78989418 GCF_017311325.1 Ursus maritimus
TTTTTTTTTTTTTTTTTTTTTAGTAAATGCTCACTGTGTTATTACTTGGGTAGGATAGTTCTATTTTTAGTTTTTTGTTTTTGTTTTTTTTTAAGATTTTATTTATTTATTCAACAGAGATAGAGATAGCCAGTGAGAGAGGGCACACAAGCAGGGGGAGTGGGAGAAGAAGAAGCAGGCTCATAGCAGAAGAACCTGATGTGGGGCTCGATCCCATAATGCCGGGATCACGCCCTGAGCTGAAGGCAGACGCTTAACCGCTCTGCCACCCAGGCGCCCCTATTTTTACTTTTTTGAGGAATCTTCTTCATACAGTCTTCCAGGGGCTGCACCAATTTGCATTCCTGCCAGCAGTACACGAGAGTCCTTTTTCTCCACATCTTCACCAGTGCTTATCTTTTCTTATGTTGTTGATTTTAGCCATTCTGACAGATGTGAGATTTGCCTTTTCTTGATGATAAGTGATGGTGAGCATCTTCTCATGTGTTTGTTGCCATCTGGATGTCTTCTCTGGAAAAATGTCTGTTCATATCTTCTGCCCATTTTTTAATTGGATTATTTGTTTTTTGGGTGTTGAGTTGTATAAACTCTTTATATATTTTGGATACTAACCCTTTATTCACTATGTCATTTGCAAATGTCTTCTCCTATTCTGTGAGTTGCCTTTTAGTTTTGTTGTTTTCTTCACTGTTTAAAAGCTTTATTTTGATGTAGTTCCAGTAGTTTGTTTTTGCTTTTGCTTCCCTTGCCTCAGTAGTCCTATCTAGGAAAAAGTTGCTATGGCCAGTGTCAGAGAAGTTACTGCCTGTGTTCTCTTCTAGGAATTTTATGGTTTCAGGTCTCACATTTAGGTCTTTAATCCATGTTGAATTTATTTTTGTGTATGGTGTTAGAAAGTGGTCCAGTTTCATTCTTTTGCATGTAGCTGTCCAGTTTTCCCAATATTATTTGTTTAAGATGGTCTTTTTCCCATTGGATATTTTTTCCTACTCTGTTGAAAATTGATCATATAATTGTGGGTTCATTTCTGGGTTTTCTATTCTGTTCTATTGATCTGTGGGCCTATTTTTGTGACAGTACCATACTATTTTGATTACTGCAGGTTTGTAATATAACTTGAAGTCTGGACTTGTGATGCCTCCAGCTTTGCTTTTCTTTTTTCAACATTGCTTTGTTTATTTGGAGTCTTCTGTGACTCCATACAAATTTTAGAATGGTTTGTTCTAGTTCTGTGAAAAATGCTGGTGGTATTTTGATAGGGATTGCGTTAAATATGTAGACTGTTTTGGATAGTACAGACATTTTAGCAATCTTTGTTCTTCTAATCCCTGAGCATGGAATGTCTTTCCATTTCTTTGTCTCATCTTTAATTTTTTTCATCAGTGTTTTATAGTTTTCAGAGGTCTTTCCCCTCTTTGGTTAGGTTTATTTCTAGGTATCTTATTATTTTTGGTGCAGTTGTAATTAGGATTGTTTTCTTAATTTCTTTTTCTGAAGCTTTATCATTGGTGTATAGAAATACAACAGATTTCTGTACATTGATTTTGTATCCTGCCACTTTACTGAATTTGTTTATCAGTTCTAGCGGTTTTTTGGTAAGTCTTTGGGTTTTCTGTATATAGTATCATCTGCAATTAGTGAAAATTTTGCTTCTTCCTTCCTGATTTGGATGTCTTTTGTTGTTGTTGTCATCATCTGATTGCTGTGGCTAGGACTTCTAATACTATATTGAATTAAAGTGGTGAGAGTGAATATGCTTGTCTTATTCCTCACCTTAGGAGACAAGCTCTCACTTTTTCCCCATTTAAGTATGATGTTACCTGTGGGTTCTTCATATGTGGTCTTTATTACACTGAGGTATGTTCCCTCTAAATCTACTTTGTTGAGGGTTTTTATCATGAACGGATGTTTTACTTTGTCAAGTGCTTTTTCTGTGTCTGTTGAAATGATCACATGTTTCTTATCCTTTCTCTTATTGATGTGATGTATCAGTTGATTGATTTGAGAATATTGAACACCCTTGCAACTCATGAATGAATCCCACTTGATTGTGGTAAATGATTTTTTTAAATGTATTGTTCAGTTTATTAGTATTTTGTTGAGGATTTTTGCATCTATGCTCATTAAGGATATTGGCCTGTAGTTCTCCTCTTTCATGGTGTCTTTTTTTTTTTTTAAGATTTTATTTATTTATTTGAGAGACAGAGCACAAGCAGGGGGGTGAGGATAGAGAGGGAGAAGCAGGCTCCCAGCTGAGCAGGGAGCCTCACATGGGGCTTAATCCTAGGACTCTGGGAGCATGACCCGAGCCAAAGGCAGATGCTTAACCTACTGAGCTACCCAGGTGCCCCTGTGGTGTCTTTATCTAGTTTTGGTATCAGGGTAATGTTGGCCTCATAAAGTGAATGTGGAAGTTTTTCTTCCTTTTCTGTTTTTTGGAATTGTTTGAGACAAATACGTATTAACTCTCCTTTAAATGTTTGGTAGAATTCACTGTAAAGCCATGTGGTGCTGGACTTATTTGTTGGGAGTTTTTTGATTACTGATTCAATTCATATATTTTCTTGTTATTACTTAGTGCCCTTTCTTTTCAGATTAAAAGGTCCCATTAATATTTCTTGTAAGGCTGGTTTGGTAGTGATGAACTCTTTAGCTTTTGCTTGTCTGGAAAGTACTTTATCTCTCCTTTCATCTGAATGATAACCTTGCCAAATAAAGCATATTTGGTTGGAAGTTTTTTTTTAACACTTTGAATATATCATGCCACTCCATTCTGGCCTGCAAAGTATCTACTGAAAAAGCTGCTGATAGTCATATGGGGATTCCCTTTACATAACAAGTTGTTTTTCTCCTGCTGCTTTTAAGATTATTTCTTTACCTCTAACTTTTGACATTTTAATTATAATTTGTTTTGGTGTAGATCTGTTTGAGTTCCTCTCTTTTGGATTCTGTGGGCATCCTGGATCTGGATACCCCAGGTTAGGAAGTTTTCAATCAGTATTTCTTCTAGCAGGTTTTTCCCCATTTGCCTCTTCTCCTTCTGGGATCCCTGTAATGTGAATGGGATTCCTCTTGGTGTTATTCCATAGGTCCCTTAAGCTAGCTTCACTTTTTAAAAATTCTTTTTGTTGTTGGTTCTCTGTTTGGATGAGTTTCATTACCCTGTCTTGTAAATCACTAATCCTTTCTTCTGCTTTATCTTGTCGGCTGTTAAATCCGTCTAGTGTATTTTTTAGTTCAGTTATTGTATTCTACAGCTCCATGACTTCTGTTTGGTACTGCCTTATATTTTCTTTGTGTTTGCTGAAGTTCTCACTGTGTTCATCCATCCTTCTGAGTTCAGTGAGCATCTTTACGATCATTACTTTGAATTCTGTATCAGGTAGGTTGCTTATCTCTCTATCATTAAGGTCTTTTTTCTAAGGTTTTATCTTATTCTTTCATTTGGAATCTATTCCTTTGTTTCTCATTTTGCTTGATGCTTTCTTTCTTTCAATGTATTAGGTTCAACAGCTGCCTCTCATAGTCATAAAGGATAGGACTTTATGGGAAATGAGCCTTATCATTCAACCTTGCCTTACCTCTTGTCTCTCAAACCTTTTTGATTATTTAAGCAGCCTAATTTGTTACTGACAGGTCTCTGTTGTTGAGGGTTTTCCAAGACCTGTCAGTGTTTTAAAGGAGCAGATCTTAGTTAGTATTTAGATTCAGGCTGACTGGAGACCAGACCCTCAAGCAGCAGCTTTTAAAGTATGAAAATATATACAGTCCAGTGGGACTGCAAATGTAGATCTTGCCAGCTTTCAGACTGGCAATCTGGAGGTGTCTTATGATGAGAGTTGCAAAAACTGGGGTTTCAGACAAGTGTATAAGCTCCTTTCTGGAGGGTATCCGCGAGTTGAATCAAGTTTGAGAGAGAGTGCAAAGATGGCGCCCCCACCCTGTGTTCCCTGAGAGCACCTCCATAGCCTCTAGATGTGTGGCAGACCTGCAGCCTGCCCCTTGGGCTGATGCTGTAAGACAAGGAAATAGGCCTTTTTCAAAGAAAGACTGGGGATATGTTTTAGTCTGCTGCCTGTGTAGTGCCCTGGGTGTGGTAGCCTGTCAAGAACTGTCTGATTGCTATAGTCCCGTTAGAGGACGAAGGAAGGCCCCTGGCCACCAGAGCCAGGTGATGAAGGAATATCCCCTGTGTGGACTCTGCGTGCCACTGTAAAGAGACAGAGGGAGAACACAGAGCTGGGGCATGCCTGCTGGCTTTAGGGAGGCACCAGGAGAGCAGGAACCAAGGCACACCTGCCAGCTTTCTTAAGACAGTAGAGGGCATAGCAGTGGGGTGTGCTTGCTGGCTTTTTTGCGGGATACCAGGAGAGTGCAGGGACTGCATCTGCCCGCCAGCAGAGGTAGAGGGAGAGCACAGAAGCAGCGCCTTCATCTCTGGAGTTCCAACAGGCCCCTGCTCCCCTAGCAGAACCTTTAAGATTAGCAAATGAATCTCCTTCACGTATAGTCTAGGTGCTTTTCAAACTGCCACTCTTGGGCTGGGCTTTTGCAAATGTGTGAGCCCTTTAAAGGTGATATCTCAGTTCCCTGCAGCCCTTTGTATGTCCTGGACATGAACCCCTTTGGTTTTCAAAGCCAAATGCTTTGGGTCTCATCGTTCCAGTGGAGTTCCCAGGTGTTGGGGTGCCTGAAATGGGGTGTGAACTCCTCCTTCCCAGGTGTTGGGGTGCCTGAAATGGGGTGTGAATTTCTCCTCAGGGAGAAGCTCCGGATTTATGAGATCTCTAGCAATTGTGGTTCACCGCACCAGGGCTGGGGGTTTTGGTGAGACTGCATCTCTGCCTCTCTTACTCATCTTCATGTAGCCCTGCTACTCCGTGAGTTTTCAGGTCTTTGTCAGAGGGAATTGTTCCATATGTAGCTGCACATTTGTCGTGTCAGTGGGAGGAGATAAGTTTACAATCTTCCTATGCTGCTGTCTTGGACTACCCCTCCAGGTAAACGTTTTTAGGGTATCGGGGTTCGGTCATTTGTTTTTGTCTTGAAAGACTTTGGATCAGATACTGATATCATTAGGCAGTGGTTTTCATTTCTAATTGTGCATTACAACCACTTGGAGAAGTTAAAAACAAAGAAACAAAACATATGAAAAAACAAAACAAATAAAACGGAAACAAAACCAAGAAACAATGCCAAGACCCTGTTGCCTAAGATTCTTATTTAACTGGTCTGGGATGAGGCCCAGGCCAGAGTATTTTTAAATAAGTCTCCAGGTGTTTCTGATGTGTGACTAGGGTTGAGAGCCACAGCATTGTACTGTCCATACACTCTGCCCTCATCTCCTGCTAGGCGTTAGGTGTACATTTGGTACTGCCATGTTGCACAACTCCAGGGGACCCAGTGATACCGTGTTCTCTATGAATGGCACTTACTCCAAGAGTGAGTGGTGCCTCTGAAGTTAGCTATTGGTTATGTCAACAAACTAATGGCTTTAGTAATTACCGATGCAGGAATGACAGGGGTACTACTGCAAGGAGTATACAATAGGACAGTTGTCCCGTATACATTTCTCTTCAATTGTGATGTAAAGTCGACTGCCTTGACAGTTAGTCTTGTTTAAAATAGGTCAGATTTGTGTAATAGCAGGGATGAGAAAAAGTCTTTATCTTAGAGTAGCTGAAGATTCAAATATGTTGACAGAAACAGTGGCAACTGTGAATGAAATGAAAATTTGCATGGGGTTTCAGAACTGCGAGACTGGGGAAGGGTCCTGTGTAGCAAAAGGGCTTTTTCATCATTAAAGAGCTTATCTCTTTAAAACAGAACAGGAGAATACCTCTGATTATAGAAAGAAATGCCTCATTAAATATCATTAGAATAAAAAATACATGGTACAACTGTGGAGCCTCTTGCTAACATGCCAAACACATATTGCTAACTGTGCTTAGATTCTTTACGTTTTAATTAATCGTCATTGATGTAAAATCACTGGGCTCTAACAGTTTGATTTCAAACCTGTTTATGAGGCGAAGATGAAATGTGGCTTCAGGTTCTCGCAACACCATTGTGTATGCTTTATTGTGGTGAATATCAAAACAGCACTTAATTATAGTGGTACCATTTCTGTTCTCCACCTCATTATCTCTGTCTTGCACTATTATTTTCTGTTGCTGCTGGCTATACAGCATCACGCCTGGCACCAGTGAAGTGTGAACACAATGCCAGCACTGCATTCAGCACAAGAATAGAAAGGCAGATGGCAGATTTTACTATTTATAGTTGGAGCCAATTTGCCTGAGGTGAGCCCTGCTGAAATGGTTCTTATCAAGAATGTTTTCATTTATTAAAGGGATAAGGAAATGAAAGCCAAATAAAATACCTCAGTTCCCTGGACTCTGAGAGCAAAACTCTTGCTATAGATTGTAAAGCAATTCCAAGTATTGATTATACATTTATGAACTGGAGAATTATACATTTTTCTCCCTATTCTCAAAATAGAGACTTAAGGTCAGCAGCATTCTTTGTAGCAGAACTTGAGGAATTTATTGTTCAGTGAAGTTTTGCTGCCATAGCAACTTGATGCAGAGTGAATTTTAATTAATAGGAATAAAATAGGTCTATGATAAGAACTAATTATTTAACACCAAGAAATATATTATTTAAGCTCTGAAATAGTTTTTACTTTGCACTAATCATTTCTTGACTGCCATAGGAAAAGAAACACAAAATAACTTTCACATTTGATTCGTTACATTGTTTTTTAAAAGACTGTTCAAAACTTTGATAAATATTTTATATTATCAGTTAGCATGTTGAAAGAAATTTTGTATTCAAAATTAAATTAGCATGTGAATTATCTAGGCTTTCTTATTCTTTAGGCATCTGATTTAAAAAGTGTTTTATTGTCAAGAACATAATGATTTGATAACCAAAACAGCCTATTGAAACACTTAGAACTTAAGTGATCCAGATAATCTGAAATACAACAGTGAAATAATGAGAATGGCAAATAAAATTCATTTTCCACAGAAATTAAAGCATTTGTATTATAGATTGAAAAAATTCATTCAATTCAATCATGGTCAGAAAAGTATTTTGATTAGATGTATTACAGTTCAGCAGATTATTTAGTTATATTCTAAATTAGGCCAAAACATCTGTCCATTTTATTTTATTTTGTTGTCTGTAAGAAGTTTACTTATTTTTTAAAAAATCCAAATGCTGGCATTGTCCAGAAAAATTTAATAGGTTTATTTATAATTGTTATAAAGTTGAACTGCTGAAACATTTGACTTACATTAATGCTTTATGTCCCTATTGAGTATTTACACACAAATGAAAATGGAAAAACTGCCAATATCTGATTTTTGTTCCCCATTTTTCCACTTGTGGTGACATGCTTAGGCACCTTTTGACCCCATAGGAAGAACATATCTAATGTTCAGAACTACCAGTAACAGAAAGGAGAGGGAAAAATATGTTTTGTTTTTCTTTTAAATAAAATGTCTCCAGACATAGTGGATTCTTAAGCACATTCTCCATGTGTACAGCATGCCAGCTGGATGTCTCCCGGCATAATTGTTACACGTTTGGCATGGATAACACATGGTGTCTTCAAAAAGGCCCACCACATAGGCCTCACTTGCCTCCTGCAGAGCTCCCATAGCTGCGCTCTGGAAGTCTATTTTGAAGTCCTGAGCAATTTCTTGCACCAGATGGTAGAAAGGAAGTTTGTGAATCAGATGTTCAGTGGACTTCTGATAACATTTAATTTTACTGAGTGTCACAGTCCCAGGCCTATAACGATGAGTTTCTTTGCCCCTCCAGTGGAGGTGGACTCTTGTGAGTGGCTTTTGTAGCCCGTTACTTCCTCTGTGCTTTATCACCAGTCAGTTTGCAGGCAGTCAGCTTTGTATCAGGGGAGGGATAGAGACCTCCTCGCTTACCCTCGTTCTCCTTGGGCTAGAGCTCTGTGAGCTAGGGGGAACATTGGTGTTAGGACAACAGTGGCTGCCAGCATGTACATTTTAAATCATGGTTACATATCTGTCATGAGTTTATTGATTTTATTTAGATGAACTTACCATTTGATTGAAAATTTTCACTTTTTTATGGTTTGTACTCTGAAAGATTGAAAAAGCTTACAGAAAGCTAGATTTGGAAAGGGACAGCTACTGTCTAAATTTAATTTTTTGCTTTGTGAATTTTTTGTTCATTTTTGAAATACAACAAAAAAGTAAAAAGGACTTTTAGTTAGCCATGGTAGGTTAAACACATGTTGATAGCCCTTGTCCTTCCCAAATCCCCTCTAAAATGAAAATAAAGATGTTTAAAAATAAATAAACTCACAAGGGCAAAGAAAATGGGAGAGGAGATAAGTTTTAAAAATTGGACGATGGAAAGCAGATGTATGAGTTAGACTAACTTAGCAGACCTGAGAAAACTCAATTACAAGTTGGCAGTGGGGAAAACTGAGAAAACTCTGATTTACATACCAGGATCTCATAATACTCAGAAATTGGAAACATTGGGTACCTCTGGGAGTTGGAGTTAAAGTGGGGTTAAAAACAGGAGAACTAGTTTAAATTCTAGTTAAGAAACAGTTGGTTTCCAAGTTCCCATCATCTGCACCATATAGATAGGTTATTGTGCCTCTTTTACGTGGCAGACAACTTGAAGGCATATTTTTTGTAGAGGGTAAAATGAGGGTATCAGAATTAAGAACACCACAAAACAGTAAGAGGCATAAGGCAGGTGGCACTGTGTTGAAATTAGGTGTAGTAAATGAAATTTTTGTACATTGAATGTTGAGACTTCTAGTCTTCTCCATCGGCACGCAGGAAGTTAGTAATCAGGCATTTTTGTTGAGGCAAAAGATTAGAAGAATTTTCTTTTGGGAATGTAAGAAGTCCAAGAAGGACAGATTCCTTGGGGTTCCCAAAGGAAATGGCTTAGTTGGATCATCCTTCCATGAACACACTATGAACAAACCCAATCTGTTCTTCTGACCTGCCACTCAGCTTTTAGTGCCCTGCTCTGGTTTTCTTTCAGCTTTATTGATATATAATTGACATATAACATTGAATAAGTTTAAGGTATACAATGTGATGACTTGCTACACTTATAAATTGTGATATGATTACCACAGTAAGGTTAGTTAATACCTCCATCATGTTACTTGTGTGTGTGTGTGTGTGTGTGTGTGTGTGTGTGTGTGTAGTGGGGAGGGGTGTGAGAACATTTAAGATTTAATCTCTTAGCAGCTTTCAAGTAGATAATACAATATTGTTAAGTATAGTCACCATGTTGTACACTGGGTTCCATGCAAATTTTAAGATAGTTTTTCTATTTCTATGGAAAATGCCTTTGGAATTTTGATAGGGATTGCATTGAATCTATAGATGGCTTTGGGTGGTGTGGACATTTTTTTTTAAAGATTTATTTGCGTGCACACGTGCGAGAGAATACTAGCAGGGGGAGGAGCAGAGAGAGGGGAAGAGAAAGGATCCTCAAGCAGACTCCATGCAGAGCCCGATTTGGGGCTTGATCCCACGACCCTGAGATCACAACCTGAGCCGAAACCAAAAGTCAGACACTTACGTGACTCTGCCACCCAGATACCCCTCCCTGGATGGTGTAGACATTTTAACAACAACAGTATTTCTTCCAATCCATGAACATGAGATATTTTTCCATTTATTTGTGTCATCTTTAATTTTTTTCATCAGTGTCTTGTAGTGTTCAGTGTACTTTCATCTCCTTGCTTAAATTTATTTCTACTTATTTTATTGTTCTTAATATAGTTGTAAATGGGTTTGTTTTATTTCTTTTTTAGATAGTTTGTTCTTAGAGTATAATTAGTGCAACTGATTTTTGTATGTTGTTTTTGTCATCCTACAACTTTGCTCAACTTATTAATTCTAACAGGTTTTGGTGAATTCTTTAGGATTTTCTATACATAGATCATGTTATCTGGGAAGATGGACAATTTTACTTATTTCCTTCTAATTTGGAGGCTTTTTATGTCTTTTTCTTGCCTAATTGCTCTGATGAAGACTTGCAGTACTGGATTGAATTGGAGTGGTGAGACTGGACAGCATTGTGTATTTCCTGATCTTAGAGGAAAAGATTTCAGTCTTTCATTATTGATATGATTTTAGCTGTGGGCTTGTCGTATATGGCTTTTATTATGTTGAGGTTAGTTCCTACTGCCTACATTTGTTGAAAGCTTTTAATCATGAAAAGATGTTGAATTTTGTCAAATGCTTTTTCTGCGTTTATTGAGAGAGTGTATGATTTTTATCTTTCATTCCATTAACATGGTTTATCACATTGATTGATTTGTGAGTGTTGAACAGTCTTTGCATTTTAGGAATAAATTTTTCATGGTCGAGCCTTTTAATGTGTTGTTGAATCTGTTTTTAAGTATCTTGTTGACAATTTTTGCATCTATATTCAGCCAATATATTGGCCTGTAGTTTTCTTGTGGTGTCTTGTGGTGGCTTTGATATCAGAATAATGCTGGATCCTTAATATGAGTTTAGGACTGTCTTCAATTTTTTGGGAAGTATTTGAGGAAGATTGGTATTAATTCTTCTTTAAATGTTTTTGTAGAATTCATGAGTCAAGCCATCTAGTTGTGGACTTTTCTTTGCTGGGAAGTTTTTGATTACTGATTCAGTCTCCTTCTTACTCCTTATTGGTCTGTTCAGATAGTCTGTTTCTTCATGATTCAGTCTTGGTAGGTTGTAGTTTCTGGGAATTTATCCATTTCTTTTAGGTTATCCATTTTGTTGGTGTTTAATTGTTCTAGTAATCTCTTGTGATCCTTTGTATTTCTGTAGTATCAGTTATAATGTCTCCTCCTTCATTTTTAATTTTGAGAATTCTTGTTTTGTAAGTCTAGCTAAAATTTTGTCAATTTTATCTTTTCAAAGAACCAACTTTCAGTTTTCTTAATTTTTTCTATTGTTTTTTTCTAGTCTCTGTTTCATTTATTTCTACTCCTATCTTTGTTATATCCTTCTTTCTATTTGGTTTATTTTGCTCTTCTTTTTCTAGCTCTTTGAGTAAAGTTATGTTGTTTGAGATCTTTTTCTTAATTTAGTCATTTAGCACTATAAATTTCCCTCTTAGATCTTTTGTTGCCTAAGTTTTGCTATATTGTGTTCCATTTTCATTTATTTTAAGATAGTTTTTGATTTCCCTTTTGATTTTTCTTTGACCCATTGTTGTTCAAGAGTGTGTTAATTGCCACATATTTGTAAATTTTCCAGCTTTTCTTCTGTTATTGATTTCTGTTTTCATATCATAGTGGTTGGGAAAGATAACTTGGTATGATTTCAGTTTTCTTAAATTTGTTAAGATTTGTTTTGTGACCTAACATGTGATCTATCCTGGAGAGTGTTTCATGTGCGTTTGAAAAGAATGCATATATGGGGCACCTGGGTGGCACAGTTGGTTAAGTGTCTGACTCTTGGTTTCGGCTGAGGTTGTGATCTCAGGGTAGTGAGATTGAGCCCCATGTGGGGCTCTGCACTCAGCACAGAGTCTGCTTAAGACTCCCTCTCCCTCTCCCTCTGCCCCTCCCCACCATGCTCTCTCTCTCTCTCAAATAAATAAATGAATAAATCTTAGAAAGAAAAGGAAAGAATGTGTATTCTGCTACCATTGAGGTTCTATAAATGTCTGTTAGGTCCATTTGGCCCAACTTATAGTTCAAGTCCAATGTTTCCTTACTGATTTTGTCTTGAATGGTCTGTCTGTTGTTGCAACTGGGGTATTAAAGTTCCCTACTATGTATTGCTATCTATTTCTCCTTTCAGA
Organism: Ursus maritimus; assembly: GCF_017311325.1. Lineage (NCBI taxonomy): Eukaryota > Metazoa > Chordata > Mammalia > Carnivora > Ursidae > Ursus > Ursus maritimus. The sequence continues at coordinate 78,267,165 of NW_024424452.1, forward strand.
TCTGTTAGTGTTTGCTTAATATATTTAGGCACTCTAATGTTGGGTGCATACGTATTTGGAATTGTTATATCCTCTTGATAAATTAACCCCTCTATCATTATATAATTAATTTCTTTGTCTCTTTTCATAGTTTTTTATTTAAAGTCTGTTTTTCTGTTTTTTTTTTTTTTTTTCTGATACATACAGCTACTTCTGCTGTCTTTGAGTGTCTGTTTGCAAGGAATGTCTTTTTCCATCCCTTGAGCTTTTGTGCCTTAAAGCTGAAGTGAGTCTTTTGTAGGCAGAATATAGTTGAGTCTTGCTTTTTTTTTTTTAACCTTTCAGCCACTCCATGCTTTTTGATTGGAGAATTTAATCCATTTAAGGATTTACCATTACCATTGTATTAATTGTCTTGTGGCTGTTTTGTAGTTCACTTGTTCTTTCCTTCTTCTCTTGCTGTCTTCCCTTGTGAACTGATGATTTTCTTTACTGGTATGCTTTGATTCCCTTCTCTTTATCTTTTGTGTATCTCCTATATAGATTTTTGCTTCTGTGTGTTACCATGAGGCTTATATAAAACACGTTATAGATATGTCAGTTTTAAGCTGATTACAACTTATCGTCAGTCCCATACAAAAGCTCTTAACCCTTAACAACTCCACTCCACCACACACATTTTCTGTTTTTGATGTCACAATTTACATCTTTTTATACCATGTATCTATTAACAAAATATTATAAATACTTCTTTTTATTATTTTTGTACATTAACCTTTTTACTAAAGTTAATATACCACCATATTACAGTGCTAGAGTATCCTTAATTTGATTATATACCACCTTTACCCTAGTGTATTTTATATTTTCATGTATTTTTATGTTACTAATTAGCGACCTTTCATGTCATCTTGGAAAACTTCTTTTAGCATTCTTTATAAGGCAGGATCAGTGATGATGAACTTCTCAGCTTTTGTTTATTTGGGAAAGTCTTTATCTTGCCTTCATTTTTGGAGGACAACTTTACTGGATAGTGTATTCTCTTGGCAATTTTTTTCTCTTGGCACTTTGAATATATCATGTCAGTCTCCCCTGGCCTGCAGTATCTACAGAGAAATCTGCCAGTAGCCTTATAGGTTCATATGTATGTGACAAATTGTTTTTCTTGCTGATTTAAAAATTCTTTGTTGCTGATTTTAGGCAGTGTTATTTTAATGTGTCTTGGAAAAGAGTGTTTGGGGTTGAAATTTTGCAGGGATTATGAGCTTAAGAAACTTGAATGTCTATATCTCTCCCCATATTTGAGAAGTTCTTAGCCATTATTTCTTTAAATAACCTTTCTGTCCATTTCTCTCTCTTCTACCTTTGGGTCTTCAATAATACGTAGATTGTTTCTCTTAATGGTATCCTGCAGTTCATGTAGGCTTTCTTCACTTGCTTTCATTCTTTTTAATTTGTTTTCCTTTGACTGAATAGTTTCAAGTGGCCTGTCTTCTAGTTCACATTTTCTTTTTTCTACTTGCTCCAATCTGATGCTTCTGCTCTCTGTTGCATTTTTCATTTCATTATATTTTTCAGCTCCAGAATTTGTGTTTTTTAAATGATTTTTATCTCTCTATTATAACTTTTTTGTCATTATTGTTCATGTAGTTTTCCTGATTTTATTGAATTATCTTTTTGTGTTTTCTTGTAGCTCATGGAGCTTCCTTAAAATGATTATTTTCAGTTCTTCATTGGGCAAATTGCAGATCACATTTCTCTGGGGTTGGTTACTGGAAAATTATTGTATTCTTTTGGTGGTATCATGTTTCCTTGTGTGTTGTTGTTGTTGATGATTTTTCAGGTTCTTTGAAGCCTTGCATTGCTATCTTCACATTTGAAGATGTAATACCTCCTTCAATCTTTACTGACTGACTTCAAGCGAGAAATATCTTCCATCAGCCATGATAGGGATTCTGAGGCTTTTTTAGATTTTTTCTATGGATATGCCTGTTCCACACTTCTTGTTTCCTCTTGTAGGGGAATTTATAGGCCTGTCTGACTTCTCTTCATCCTGTAAAGCCAGGCCAGGTGGTGACAGCCTCCCATTTGCTTACTTCCTGTAGAGTGGTGCAGAATGCTCAACATTGTGTGGTTTCTCCCAGTCCCACAGAGTTGGACCAGTTTTCTTTGCATGCTTACTAGTAGCCTGCAGTGGCTTGCTTTTGCTATATTGGGAGTGTGCACAGAGAGCTGGCCATGAGGTGGGGGTGTGTATGTGTGAGGTGCACAGAACATTGGAGGTGCCCATTTTGAGGCCTGAGAGGATTTTCAGGTGAGGCATTCCCAGCAGCTCATGGGCAGGCTTCCTGATAGTGTGTGATGCGGTTAATAAGATTCACATCCCTTTAATGCCCTCCAAGGACCTAACCTGATGTTTTCCCAGCTGTTTCCTCACTCCTCTCTCAGGCAACACACCTTAGTATTCTAGATGGGGCAAAAAATAATTAGGTCTCTTTGGCAGTATCCTGCACACCTGGGGACTTCAGTGCCCTATTCTTAAATATGAGCAGATAGCCAAATATCATTAGGCACTGGAAGGAAATATTTGACATAAATCAACCAACCAACCAAATAGATAAAGCCACTTAGAGAGCACAGAGAATGTTCAGGAAGAAGAAAAAAGCATAAAAAATAAAATAAAATTAATATCTTAAGAGAAAAGAGACGATAAAACAAAAAATATACACACACATATGTGTTCCTATAAGTAGGAACAGTCAGGGAATTAAAATTAGCTAGTGGGAATTTTTTAAAAAATAATTTTTAAAAAAGATTTTATTTATTTGACAGAGAGAACGAACAGTAGGGAGGGGCAGAGGGAGAGAAAAAAAGAGAAGCAGACTCCCTACTGAGCAGGAAGCCCAACGTGGGGCTAGATCCTAGGACATGGAGATCTTGACCTGAGCCGAAGGCAGACGCTTAACCAGCTGAGCCATCCAGGTGCCCCAAAAAACAATTTTTTTTGGTTAGAAAATGAAGTTGAAGAAGTCTTCTAGCAAATAGACACAAATACAGAGGTAGAAAGTAGGGTAGATAATTCAATAAAGTTAGATCAGATCATTAAAAAGAATAAACTTGGCACACACAACATGCGTGAATCTGATGATACAATTGTTTAGTGAAAGAAAGCAGTCACAAAGAAGTATATAGTGCATGCTCCCATTTATAGGATTTCAAAAACAACCAAAACTATGGTTAGGGATAGTGACTACCTATCGGGGTAGGTATAATACATGATGTCATATTGATATAAGTGTGGTTCCCTAGGTGTATATACATGTAAACATTCTTTGATCTATATACTTAACTTTTATGTACTTTACTGTGTATGTTAACTCCATAAAAATAGAGAAATTATTAGAGAATTAATCCCGGAGACCCAACACTTAAACAGTAGTAGCTCTATGAGACAAAAATAGAGGGCAGGAAATAAAAGAAATAATTCAAGTACGTTGTCTGGTATTGAGGACATGAGTTTCTAAAATGAAAGGACATGCCAAGTATCCAGCATATTGGATAAAAATAGACATGTGCCAACACATATTATTGAGTATTTATGCAGTCCTAAGAACAAAAGTTCCTAAAAGCTTCCGCAGAGAAAAGTAGGTTTTGTTCTTAATAGCAGAACCGGAAGCTAGAAGACAATGGAACAACACCTTCAAATATGTGAGGGATAATTAATTCCAACCTAGAATTCTATACCCAGGAAAATTACCAAAATATGAATAGATTAAAGACATTTTTAGATGTGCTAGGTCTTAATCTGTCCTTTTTCAAAAAGCTACTGTGAAATGTTCACTATGAAAAAAAGAAAAAACAAAAAAAGAAAGACATGTAGCAAATAGGAGATCTACCATAAGAGAGAGAGATGCAGAGAACCCTCATGATGAGGGAAAAGAAAATTTGAACCTGACATCCAACAGGAGACCTGTTGAGTGACCAGTTCAGATCTGAATCCAGAAGGGTCTGGGGAGACTTTTTTTGCAAGAAGATGGAGTTAATAAAATATTGAGAGTATTTGAATTTATTGAGAGGAGATTTACAAAATTAGGGGAAAGTTATGGGTATGTGGAAAACTAAGTGAACAAACGAGAACTGTGAACTCTGGGGTTGGGAGAAACAGTATGGAAAAGGAAAAAGGAAAAAGGAAAATGATAATAGTATATTACATGGTTCAGATACAAATAGCCTATGTAACTACCTAACTCTAATACTAAAAATATCCCATCCAGATAGTGTACTGAATACAGTGGAATACTATGAAGCCGCAAAAAGGAGTGAATCACAAATCTTTTTCTCAACATGGTTACCAAAAACATAATGGTAAAAGCAAATTAAAGAATACATGCCACTTGATAGCATTTATATCAGGTGTTGCTATGAGGTGTTTCTAAAAACTCATAAAACACTATAGAGAATAATGTGATAAATACTTATATTTCCGCAACAGAGCTTAAGAAGTAAATGTCAGAAATATCATGGAAGCTTCCTGTGTACTTCTCTCTGTTATCCATTTTGCCTGAAATTAGCCATTATTTAGAAGTTAGAAGTTCACTTTTATCATTCCTATGTATGTCTTTATACTATATATATATCTCCGTATTTTGTATATGTATATCCCCCAAACAATTATTTAGCAAATTGAATGATTTTAAACTTTGTGTAAAGGATGGTATACTGAATGTATTCTTCTGCAGTTTGCATTTTTTGTTGGCTCAACACTAATAAACTATTGTGTTATTTTTATAAAATGGCTACAGCAGTTATAATAAACTAGAACGAGTAAATAGACAAATGTCAAAGAAAGTATGAGGAGCCTCCTTTTTAAAGGAGAGTTTTCCTTATTCTAACTTGCTATATTACATTTCAGATAAATGTTTAATTTCTAAAACTTTATTTTTTTGTGAATTAAACATAATGAACTTAGTTAACTCCTAGTCATAATTGTTCACAAATGCCCTGGTAATTTTCAAAGATACCATGTTTTATACTCAGTGGCTTATTACCAGGGAGTTTCCAACAAACTAGTATAATTTGATTCACTGGGGCCATGTTCACATCATGCTAAAAAGCTGACAGGCAGTATGGTTTATATCCCTCTTTTTTTTTTTTTTTTAAGGAAAAGAAATGTTTTGAATGCCACAGTTTAATTTGATACCGTAAGTGTTATGGATTGCATGTTTGTGTCCTTCCCCACCCCCAAATCATATGTTGAAACCCTAATTCCCAATAGGATGGTAGTAGTAGGTAAGATCTTTGGCAGGTAGTGTATTTAGGTCATGAGGATGCAGTCCCCATGATTAGATTAGTGTCCTTCATAAGGGGGGAAGAGAGCTAGCCTCCCTCTCTCTACTCCATGTGTGGATACAATAAGAAGACAGCCGTCTGTAAACAAGGAAGAAAGTTTTCACCAGAACCTGATGCTGGTATCCTAATCTTAGACTCCGTCTTCCAGAACTGTAGGAAATAAATGTTAAGCCACCCAGTCTATGGTTATTTGTTATAGTAGCTGAAGCTAATACAATAAGGTTAAGCATTGTTTGGTGTTTTCTGTCTGTTGCATTTAAGACAACTTACATACCCCTTTTAGGTATAGGTATAAACAGTTTTCTCTTTTGAAATCTTATCAGTCAAAACACAAGCAAGTTATATTTAAGTTAAATATTTTTAAATATTTAATTAAATATTTAACTTAAATATATTTAAGTTAAATTTTTAAATATTTAATTAAATATTTAACTTAAATATATTTAAGTTAAAGAATTTATCTTATTTTTTAAAAGGAATAAAAATAAGGATTTTAAAGATTAAAGCAAACCTTTTGAAAGAATGATGGCTAAAGGGAACATAAATAAACCTTAGATTTCTTTCAGAAATATCTGAGCTGTGAATTTGGTTGGTCATTTCTCTCATGATTGCTCTTAGGAAGTGCCCCCAAGAAATCACCTGGAATCATTTATTTATGGGGAAACTGAGAGAGGGTTTCTCTAAAGCAGTGTTCTCTAAGTTTGGTGTTGATTAGAATCACGTGGAGAGCTCGCTAAAGCACAGATTGCTGGGCCACACCTCCAGAATTTCTTACTCAATCTAGCTGGGGTTAGGGCTTGAGATTTCGTATTTTGTACTAAGTTCGCAGGTGATGCTTCTCGGGAGCTCAGCCGAGCTGGTAAGAGAGCGCCCAGAGCTGCCAAGTGGCGGAGTAGCAGTTAAGCCTTTAATCACTTATCGGTGTTGTGTACACAAGAGTCGGAAACTGGTGGGAATGCTGACTTCTCCTTTTCCATTTCCCCCATTGAAGGGCACGCTGGTTGAGGGTCAAGTGGATAAGCACAGATGTACGGGTTGTTTCAATGTTGAGGGAACTCTGAACAAAAAGCTCCAGATGGGGTCTGGAGAGGGTGAGGTAGCAGGAGCAGGAATGGAAAGTACCGAGTAGTGGGGAAAATTGTATTCAGAGTGTCCTGTTTCCCCCCCACACCACCAACTCCCACCACTGCCCGCGCTCTAGGAATGAAGGCGCCTGGGCTGGCAGTGTAACTCGGGGGAAGAGCATGATTAGCGAGGGGCCTAGCTGAGTCCTTGACTGCAGCTTCTTTTAGCAGTTGGGTTGTATTGGCTGTGCACCAAGTCTGGTGTTGGGAGTACAGCTTTCCCCATAGGGTTTGCCTGGTAAAACCTTTAAAATTGCCTTTGATCAGGCCTGAAAAATCACACGTAGGTTTTTAAACCAGGAGCTGGACACCTCAATGCTGATGTTGGCTCGAGAACCACACTTTGAGAACCACTGATCTAAATTCTAAAGATAGCAGTGTTCTTTCATCTGCCACTCATCAGCTCATGCCTGTTCAAGATATTTACCGCACTGAATTGTCAACGTTTTCACAATAATTCTCATGTATCATTTAAGACAGCTTTCAACCGTCTGTTAACTAGTAAGTATTAGCCTTGTCAGTAATAATGTAAAATGTTTATAGTATGATTAGAGGCTAAACCTTACTGTATTTGAAATTTTATATAAACTCTCACAGTTGAAAACTAATGTGGTTTGGATTCCAATTTGTAAAGCCATAGTCCTCTGCCTGAAACACAGTTGCTTGTATTATAACAAATAGAATAGTGGTTAAGAGGTCAGGCTTTTAAGCCAGACTTCCCCAGTTTCTGGCACAGTTTTGCCTCTTTGTAGCTCTTTGAGTTAGAATATTACTTAATCTCACCAAGTTTCAGTTTCTTCATTTATAAAATGGGAATATGGATAGCACCTATCTCATAGGGTTGTCATGAGAATTAAATTTTGTGAGGATTATTACATGTAAAGTGTAAAGAACAGTGGCTGGATCATGGTGAACATACAATCAACATTAACAGCTCTTATTAAAATTGCTGTGATATTATTCTCCCTAGGAGGACTTTTATGTCACATTATTTCCTAAAAAAATGGGTCATTTGCCATAAACAGATACTTCTTTTCTTTTTTTTTTTTTTTCAAACAGCTACTAGCTGTTTGTACTGTGGTGTACTGTGAACTGTGGATAATATCTAGCCTTTGCAGTATTATCGATACTGTGGCACAAAATTGGATTTTATAATTACAAGGTAAAGACTAAAATATAAGTACATTAGCTCTTTAGATTTGAAGGTGAATGGTGGTTTTTCAATTGCAGTATGTTTCAGGGTATATATATGTCATATCTTTTATTCTCTTTTCCCTGTCCATTAGGACAAAATAATTTTTGAAATGATTTTCATAATGCTTTTCCCCTTCTAATTTTGGTATATTGCATTGTAAGTACACGTATGTAAGGGATTTGTGTCCTACTAAGCAGTTATTTTTATTTTTAATAGAAATATGGTTATCTTTGATTGCTTTGATTACAGAAGTTCTGTTTTGGGATGCCTTCTCCCAAGTAACTTTTTGTGTATCTCTTTTGAATATGGCTAAGTTCTTTGCTTTGTCGTTATGGGGCGCAAATCAATGAACCTTTCTACCATGACCAGAGATCTTATATTCTGGGGGAGATGAGAGTAGACAAATGTAGGGTAAGGAATTTCTGTTGCAATAGATAAAGCTTTGGGGACTCTTTATAAGATTCTGTAAGTATTTAGACCCAAAAGGTGAAGGCAGAGACTAGAGCATCCTGAAGCCAAAAGTACAGTGAAATGGAATGCCATTGTTTTTGTCAAGAAAACTTCAAGAGACAATAAGAAGATATAAATATGTGTATCAAGAAGTAAAGAGTGATAACTATAATTAAGCTATTCAAAGGAAAGCAGGAAGAAGTAATAAAACACTTAATAATATCTCGTAGAGGAATTAAGAAAAGCAATTTAATGCCTTAACATTAAATAAAATTAAACATCAAGGGAAAATAAGCCTATTGATACACTAGAAGTGAGATTAAGGATGGTTTAAAAGTAAAGCCCTGAGGTTCTTTTTCTGACTTAAAAAAAAAACAAACCCCAAAAACTTAGCTGTAGAGAAGGAACAATTTAAATAAAATATTGTTAGATATAGTTTTTAAAAATTCTTGAGAAAATTGACACTTTTATTATTAGGTATAGATTATTGTGGGTTTCAAACAGGCTGACAGTTTACAATCTGCAGGCCAAATCTGGTTTGCTGCCTGCTTTTGTGTGGAGTGAGAGCTAGAAATGTTCTTTCACATTTTAAATGGTGGGGAAAAGTCAAAGGAAGAATAATATTTCATGACATGGGAAAAATACGTGAACTTCAGATTTCAGTGGCCACAAATGAATTTTTCATGTTGCACAGCGATGCTCATTCATTTACGATTATTTATGGCTGCTTTGTCCTGCAAGGACAGAGTACGAAGTTGCGACAGACACAATATGGCCCACAAAGATTAAAATATTTATTATTTCGCCCATTTGAGAGAAGCTTTGCAGACCCCTGGTCTCACCCATCTGCATTCTTTTCTGCTGCTGAATGCCCCCTGCACTTTCTGCTCTCGTGCCCTTGTTCATGCCGCTGTTCATTGTTCTCTTGACTATGTCCATACGTTAAAATACTGCCTGTGTTTTAAGACCCAATTCAGATGTCTCACTTCCACGTGAATATAATTCCTTTCACTTTTTGAGTCCCAAAGAACTTGATTTGTAGTTTGCTTTGAATACTTTAAATATTCAACTGTCCATTGTGGATATTTGTGAGCCTGTAACATATTTGCACTTTAATTCCCTATAAGACACTAGTGGAGTCAGAGGAAAGGTGGTAATGGAACTAACATTTACCAAATGCTTACTTTCAGGTAGGTTAGTAGGATCTTTACATGTGTTTTCCTTCATCTTATTGTACCTAATGGGCACTTAAATATTTTATAACAAATTAATAAAATACATCTGATTTAGCCTACCAGTCATTAACAATTCCTTTTTGTTTTTTGAAGTGTAGTTGATGTACAATATTATAGACAGTGTGATGTACAATATTATATAAGTTTCAGGTATTCAGTATGGTGATTTGAGGACTCTATATATTACTCGGCACTCACCCTGATCAGTGTAATCCCCATCTGTCATCGTACAACATTATTACAATATTATTGACTATGTTCCCTATGCTGCTTATGCTGTATTTTTCATTTTCATCCCCATAACTTATTTATTTAAAACTGGAAGTTTGCACCTCTGACTCTGCTTCACCTGTTTTCGTGCATCTTCCCACCCCCTTCCACACTGGCAACCCTCAGTTCTCTGTATTTATGTTTCTGGTTTGTTTGTTTTTTAGATTATATATATAAGTGAAATCATATGATATTTGTCTTTCTCTATCTGACCTGTTTCACTTAGCATAATACTCTCTAGGTCCATTCGTGTTGCTGGAAATGGCAAGATCTCACTCTTTTATATAATGGAATATTAGATGAACACCTAGGTTCCTTCCGTATCTTGGCTATTGTAAATAATGCTGCAAATAAACACAGGGGCGCATACATCTTTTCTGATTGGTGTTTTGCTTTCTCTGGGTAAATGCCCAGTGGTGGAATTACTGGATCATATGGTATTTCTATCTTTAATTTTTTGAGGAGCCTCTGTACTGTTTTCCACAGTTGTTGCATCAGTTTACATTCTGACCAAGAGTGCACAAGGGTTCCCTTTTCTCCACATCCTCACCAATATTGTTATTTCTAGTCTTTTTGATACTAGCCATTCTGATTGGTGCAAGGTGGTATCTCGTTGTGGTTTTGATTTGCATTTCCCTGAAAATTAGTGATTTTGAGCATCTTTTCACCTGTCCATTGGCCATTTCTTTCAAAAATGTGTCTTCAGGTCCTCTGCCTATTTTTAAATTGGATTTTGGGGGTTTTTTGCTATTGAATTCTATGAGTTCTTTATATATTTTGGCTATTAACCTCTAATTGGATCTATCATTTGCAAATATCTTCTCCCATTCAGTAGGTTGCCTTTTTGTTTTTTTGGTGATTACTGACATCTTGTAAAAGTCTAGTCAGTGTCAATGTCATTAATTTATTAGCTGATCAAGTTGTAAATACTCCATAAACAATTTATTTTTAGCTCTGGAATTTATTTTTGGTATTTCCTTGTCAATATAAATTTTCTTTTCTTTAGGAAATTTACTTCCAAAAAACAGAACTATCCAATTTTCACTTTTTACCATACCTTTCCCTGCAACTTTTTTCCCCTGAAAAAAGAGAACTAGTTGCTTTCAGATTCATACAAAACAGCAAGTTAAGCAGAATAGTTCTAATTTTAGTTGTTACCCAGAGCAGATCTAATAGTAAAGTGGATTTTATATGCATTTTGGGCTTTTTGCAGTTTTAAGTGAGTGCACTGGGGGTATTGAAGGATTGGTTATGATGTTTTGATATTAACCATTAGTTGAGGGACTAACATGTCAACAAAATACCTAAATAGTGCCATGATTATAATTGCTTAAAAGCAACATTTGCCTGACCTATTTGTAATTGCAATAGATTGCTATAATAAACAATTCAGTAAATTTTAACTAATCGAAAAAACTAGAAATAAATCCTAGTGCAACAATTATACTACTTAAGCTTTGATGATTTAGAAAGAAAAGGTAGCCTAAGTTAATTTTTAGTAATGGAATTATTAAATCAGTAAACTAAAAGAAGTTTTGCCCAGAAAAGAATGATTTTGGTAACTGCCTTTAGCACGATTCTAAATTTGTAATTGTGGTAATTTCATTGATGTGACTTCTCTTGTTTAGTGTTTTACGAATATTTTTATTATTCTCTCTATATAATCTCAGATCTGTATACATAAATATATATATATAAGATCTATGTATATATGAATAAAAAAATTGGAGACTCTCTTTCTCTATTGTTTTTTCTTTTTCTTTTTTAAACCAGTCTCCCCAAATTATGATTCTGTTCCTTTCTGGCTTCATACTTGCAGACCATTTTTATAAACCAACATTCCTCACTCCACTGCCCGCCAGGCATATCCTTTATTAGAAACCACTTGTTTCCCTAACCTTAGTGTGTGGAGGACGTGCAGCATCGTCAGGAAAAAGGTATATCCATAAAGATAGTATGGAGAGCAAAAGTCAATGTTGACCTTTGTGATTGATGTGGAAACACAGCTGGCGTTCTAATGAGATATTTGGTCCCAAAGTTAGGCCCACACAATTCTAAGGAGAGTTTACTAACTTTTCCTTTCCTTTTCTTTTTTTTTTTTTTTCTTTTTTGCACTTTATTTTTTAAGATTTATTTATTTGAGAGAGAGAGAGAGAGCACATGAGGGTGAGTGCGGGAGGCAGGGAAGAATGAGAGAGAGAGAGAGAGAGAGTTCTAAGCAGACTGCATGCAGATTAGCCCAACCCAGGGCTTGATCAAATGGCCCCAAGGCCATGACCCCAGCTGAAACCAAGAGTCTGACACTCAACCAACTGTGCCACCTAGGTGCCCCTTGTTTTGCACTTGTGTCAAAGTAGAGCTTTTTATTTGTAATGAAGTTTAAATTTAGTGTGTAAATTAATTTTTTCTCTATAGAGCTATTATTTGACTTGAATTTAATTCTGGGATGCAGAATTCAATTTTGTTAATGATTAAATTATTTAAAAGTTAAAATAAATAGGCATAAATGCACACAAAGAAATAGATATTCATTCTCCTTGTAGAATTCAATTGTATTCAGTTTTGGTAGTCTTTCTGGATATGTGTGTGTGTGAAAGAAAATGAAATTTAGACGTTTCAAAATGTCTTAGTTATGTCCCTTGTTTCTAGGATATTATAACTTTTATGGGTTCCAGTAGGTTGAGTTTTTGTGTTAAAATGTGGTCATGATTCTAGGTGTTGAAGTTACGTGAAATCATGCTGAGATGTTGCTTTTCTCCTTTGGGACTTTGGAAATTTAAAGTGCCCCTTTGCTGGTGTGAATGAATGGTGTTCACTCTAAAAACCCCTACTGTTGTAGTTAGCACTATTCTAATTTACTAATCCTTGAACTTTCTAAATTAGTATTCGTGTTTCTTCTCATGAGATGTGATGTTTACCACCTCTTTTCCCCATTGCACATACGTCAAAACTAAAATAAAATCAAGCAAAGTTTCTGTGACAGCCCTTACATATAGACTGCTAGGTTCTTCAGGATGATACCTTCTTTTTAAAGGAAATCTCTTCTCCATATCTCAGGATTTTAGTATAGTCCAGAAACCCAGAATTTTGCACATCTAGACTATTAGAATCTCAGAGAACTACACGCTCTGCACATGATAGGCACTCAATAAGCAATGATTGCTCCTGGCATAAACGTAATAGCCAACTGTGACTGATTTGCCAGAGGAAGTTTGTCTTGGCCTGAATAGTTACTATCATGAGAGGATCCTAGAGGATGCAGTTGGTACCTGGTAGTCATAGCTTCATAATTAAGGGGAGATAATTCGTTTTATGAAATATGCAGTTCCTAAATGATTAAGGATTAATTCCAAATTTAAAAAGGTTCATTGTGATTATAAAAAATGCTCTGACAGTAGGCTTTCATCTTTCAGAATTATTTATCTGGTTTTCATTGAATTAGAAAACTTCCATTTTTCCATGTGTTTTAGAGAGGCATTGAGCATTCTTAAAAATTAGATTGTATATAATTTTATAAGAATCAAAAAGGTTTTGTCCTTGAAAAATTCATGTTTTCTTCAACTTAATTTTGTTACAGAATGGTGTCTGCAAATAGTAGACACTTAGTGAATATTTGTTAAATAAATATGATAGCCTTATGTTCACAGCGTTCATAAATGCTAACATAATGTGGATGGGTGTTTTTTGTAGGAAATCCTGTCCTTATTTCACCTCAGGTTTTTATCATAACATTTCTTTCTTCTTTGCAAATATCCTTTCATCAGTGTTTTAATTATTGATGAGGTCTGCACTTGGGGAATTTATTCAAATAAACTATTCCAGTGTCGGGGAAAAAGCACTCTGGAAATTTAAGGTACGGCCCTTACTCAGTATTTATATCACTTTCCTTGAAGGGGCAGTGTGAGAATGAAAAGCTCCAAAGCAAAAAAACCTTTCTGCAGCTGTGTGTGTGAGTGTGTGTGTGTGTGTATGTGTGTGTAAGATTGAGGAGGAGAGAGAGAGATGGAGGGAAAGTGGGAGAGAATGAATGTGTGCCTTCTATAAAATTGTCACATTTCCAGATAACTGAGAATAGTATATTAAGTAAAAAGAAAAATAAGCATTATAATTTTTAGTTTTTATAGTTTTATAGTTGTTCCTTTTAAAAATTGACTTTCTTTGGCCTATTATGAATAAAGCTCCTATGAACATCCTCAAAAAAATTGATTTTCATCAAAACAAGCAGTAATAAGGTTAACAAATGGTAACTTTTAGATCAAACTGATAGTTTCCCCCCTCTAGTCAATGACTTGAGCAATTGGCTTTTAGAAATGGGTGTGTATTATATTAAATAAAAACATTTTATAGTCACTTTAAGGAAATTTTATAACATTTAGCAAGAAATATTGTTATTTCTTTTAAGCAGAAAGTAGAATATTAGGATTATTGCCTGTTATGGTTTTACTCTAGACCCTTTATGTCATTTTTTCTTTTTCTAGGGAAAAGGGCAGATTTAGATATTGCATGTTTGTTTTATACTTTAATTTTTTTGATAATACAGTGTAAAATAGACCTAAAAGGAGATTTTAAGTTATAGAACATAAGTAGATATTGAAATTTTATCTTGCTGCTTCTGAAGTTGGTTCTTTGACTTAAAAGGCCAACCATCTCATTTATTGATTTCTTTGAATAGTGAGTTGCCTTTCCTGTCTCCCTCACCAAACCATGAAGATAATTTGAGAAATCTCTTTTCAGCTGAGCTTTTGTATTTTGCCAGTTTTTCTATGACTTAGATGAGGTTTCAATTAAAAATAGACTATAAACTTATATGTGGGAGGCAGTTGAATGAGTTGCTATGACAGTTCAGATTATGAGGTTGAGCCAAGTACAAAGTAGTTTAATAAGACTTGAGAAACATAGAACTATATCAGTCCTAATTATTACCCTTTTTAAACCTGGGGTGGGTGTAGAGGGACGTGTCTTCCTCTCAGAGGACAAAAGGCTAACTGGGGGAATCAGTGGAGCCTGGAGCCCTGAACTCAACTGCCACTAAGAACCCACCTTCCTGAGGAACACCCCTCTTTCCCATTTGTGAATGTGGGTAAAAGATTTTGGGGAAACAAACTCATGTCTGTATGGCCATTTCCCCAGTTCTCTACAGCTAATCCTCAGCAAAGGTGCTTAATAAATGCTACATACCATTATCAATTCTGGCACTTTTGATTCTGAAAATAGTTTAGATCTTTTAATGGAATTTTCTAAATCAGATTCTGCCATTTTCTGCACTTTGTATTTCTCAGTAAAATTTTGGAGTATTGCAAAATGTATCTGTGTGTATACCAAGAAATTTAAATATGCTAATATGAATGTGCCATTGGACATTAAGCTTAGACATTGGGCAGGAAAGCAAGTGGCATTTTCACCAACGTCTATTTTAAGAAAAGATTTCCATTTACAGAACACTAGCCCCTAAAAATGAGAGAAAGAATAAAGAGAAGAGAGATGGCAGCTCTATTTTTATGGTAAGATGGCTAATAAAATTAATTTGGATAATGAGAATTCTGATATTGGAGAAAACATATGTTTTCTCATTTCTAGATGGAGCTGTGGGTAGTTGAAATAGAAAGATTTCATTCTTCTGTTGATAAAGTGTTGGTTGTTCAGAATGAAAATATGCAAAACCAGAATTGGAGAGCCACACATTTCACATAGGAAACAAAATGTCTGTTTATTTTTCCTAAATTCCAAGAAAAGCTCCTGATTCTTCGTGGGAAACTAGGGCTCCCATTCGAACTAGTCATGTGTATTTTGTGTATGCTATGCTCTTTGTGTAACCTGTTTTAAATTTTCAACTTAACAAAACATTGTGAACATTTTTCCCATGCCACTAAATATTTTTTCATAATACAGTATTTAATGACTGCATAATATTTTATTGTAAGGCTTTTATTATATATATTTAAACATTTTTCTGTTGTTGAGTATTTCCTGATAGAATTTTTACCATGAAGTACAAAGAATCAATTTTACTTTTTAAAGTATTATATGCTGACTTTTCATAATGATGTGCAGAGAAAATATTTTTGGTTTTTTTCTCTCATTTTAAGTACTACATGCTGGTGAAGATATAGTTTTAAAAGCCCACATTAAGTAGCCCAGTTAACAAACTTATAAAAACAGCTTTCTTGATAAGCCAGTAGAACTGAATGTGGCACTCAAATTTGGTCTTTATTAATTTTTACTAGGTTAGTTGTAACTTTGGTTATTTTGCTCTGCCATCAGAATTAATTATATCACCGAGGGCATGTTTCTTTCTTTGCTTACTCCCTTTTTCCTCTGTGAGGAAGGGTCTGGGCTCTCTTCTATGCCTCACATGCAGCAAAGTACTTTTTTTTTTTTTTAATGACTCAAGAAAGGAAATAAGTAGGGAAGGAACAGAAGGAGAAAGATTATTTCTTGTAGTCTTCTCAGTCTCAAGACCTGTAATAAAATTTAGTTAGGAGAGTTCCATTTTTCCCAAACCTTATGTATATTTTAATTAAAGCTCGCTAAAGCATTCCTATGTTTTAAATATTTATGACTTATTGAGACATATTTTGAAACTATATTCTTGTTTTCCTGTTAAAGATTTGATTGAAAATAAAACTGTTTTATGTAACTATTATGACCCTAGGGAGGAATTTTTTTTAATACTATGATCTTTTCTGGGGATACTGACATACTAGTTTAGAGGTAGTATACCATTACTCCACTAAGAAATGTTACTTTAAAAACAGTACCTCTACTAAATATTTTAAATATTTTAAACACGAGGTTATAAATATATTCACGTTCAAAGAGAATGACACTAAATCCTTAGTTCACTAAGTTTAGAGCAAGCCTCATTAACACAGCGGAGGGTGCCTTTGGTGTCTGTCTAGTACATTACGCAGGATAACTGTCCAGCCTCCACGAATGTGCTACTGGTGCACACATTGGTGCACACATGTTACCTAACTCAGCAGGGGTCAGAAAGGTGGTTAGAGATACCAGAAGGACAACCCAGTGGCTGAGCGCTCTTTTGAGATGTGTGGGGACAGTTGGGGGAGAGGTGAAGGTGTCCTAGTCTGACCACAGCACGCTTCCACTGGACGGAGTGTACCTTCTCACTTTTGGCCTGATTAAACCCTTGATAAAGGAGCAGGATCCTTAAGTCGAATAGATAAACTAGTTCCTTCCCTCTGTGAAAAGGAAATATGAATAACTATGATGCCATTTCATTGATGTTCGCTGAATGCTTACTAGATGCCAGAAGTTGTACCAAGTACTAGGATTACAGCTTTGACCCAAGACAGTCCCTGAGATGGTGTGAGTTGAAGTGAGGAGGACACAAATAGGAAAACAGGCAGTTAGGATACAGTATGATAAGTGCTGAGCCAGGAGTGTGCAGTGTTCTGGGGAAGTTTATTGGGGTGGGCGCATAACTGAGTCTGGGCAGAAGGAGAAGGAAGGGATGACCACCAGTACCTTACCCTAACACCTATCCCACCCAACCCCCTTTTCCGTTGTACCTGTAACTGCCACAGTTTAGACTTTCCTACTTACATTATTAAACTCTTTTTTTTTAAAGATTCTATTTATTTATTTAACACAGATAAAGACAGCCAGCGAGAGAGGGAACACAAGCAGGGGGAGTGGGAGAGGAAGAAGCAGGCTCATAGCGGAGGAGCCTGATGTGGGGCTCGATCCCACAACGCTGGGATCACGCCCTGAGCCGAAGGCAGACGCCTAACCGCTGTGCCACCCAGGTGCCGCATAAAATCTTATACAGTGTTTCTCAGACATTTTCATCTTAGGACTCCCAACAGCCAGTGGAAGAAAGTTAGTTATTGGGTGGAGAGGAGGAGGGTAGTGCCACCTTAGAGCACAACCCTAGTGATCTGCCGGCATGTGAGTTTTACATATTATTTAATACTGTTTGTGGTCAGTGTGGGAAGTGTGATTCTGATGCATGTGTAAAGAGCTTGTAAGGTCAGTGGTTTCCCATACCCGAAGCACACTATTGTTCACCAGGTATGCGCCCAGTCAGTTACCTTCTTTTCTACTCAATATCTGAAGGTGTGGCCGCAGCAGTCTCCTTGATGTTCAAATTCTGTTATAATTTCCTTGTTGTCCTTAGTTGAGAAGAAAACCCCAAACTACCTGCTTGAACATACCCTCTACCACCTGCCTCTAGCCTGCCTTTCCACTCTTAGCTCTTTGAGGCCTCTTCGTGTAGGCTGTGGTGCGGCAGCCTTTGAACTATTCTTTGGGAAAACCATCTCTTTGCTGATGATGGTACCACTACCTGGAATGCACATTTCTCCACATTCTTACTGTTCCAAAGCTCCAGGTTAAATGCCACCTCCTTTTGAAGTTTTCCCCTGTTTTTCATCCTGAGTGTAATGTTTCCTCTTTCCGTTACTTTGTAAATCTCTTTCAGTTTTCGTTAGTATTTACTTCATCCTCTCCTTATGATTCCTCATACACCTTTTCCTTTTCTGCCAGATTATGAGATACTAAAGAGTGATTTTTTAAAAACATTTTCCTGAGCTCAGCATTGTCTACCATGCATCCTATATGGATATACTCCATAAATGTCTACTGAATTGAACGAAAGTTTGACATACCACTAATCTAAGGACTTGTGCATTCTATTCCCAGTGCTGCCATTTACTCTTTGAATTGCAGCCTGACATTTAATTTTTCTATGACTTTGGGTTTTTTTTACCCACGAAGTGGGTGTAATGATATTTCACTTTGCGTTATAAAATTATGTTATTTATCGAAGAACTACTTTGAACTGCCTGGGAGGAAAATGGTCAAATTTATAGAAAAAATAATAGGAGTTTGCCTCTGCAATGTAAAAGTTTGAACACAATTTAGAGATAATTTTGTTTAAACATCAAATAATCTAGAGCTACAGGACTAATGACAGCACATATGTGTGTATGTGTATGTGTGTGTAATCTTCTCGTGTTTACAAGTTCACTTTGTAATGTGATACCAATACCAGACCATGGTAAATTTGTCTGCTCAATTTTTAGGAGGCTGAAATTTTTGCAACAAAACATTGCTTTAGTATAATGGAAATAGAATGCCAGGGTATAAATCATTTTTTAGCCTTCTATGATCTAGGACAAGTTATTTAACCTTAAATGTGTGAATTTCCTCGTTTATAAATCAGAATAATAGTATTCCTACGTAGAGTATTCTTTTCAAGAAACGTTAGTACTGACACGGTAAACGCATGTTAGTTATTACAATGTTTTCATGGAGAAATCATATGTAATAGGAATTTGTTGAAGATGAAGCATAGTGATTAAGAGCGTAGTGTCAGATAAACCTGGGTTTTAATTCTTGCTCTATCTATGCTGCATATATAATTTTGTAGGAGTTAGCTATAGTTTCCAGGGGTCCGTTAGGTTTTTTGAAAATTGAATGATGTAATACAGGTAAACTGTTTAGCTTGGTGCATGGTAATAGTTAATTAATATTAGCAGCTGGCTATACATATGATGATAGGCCTTTGTCTTCTTCACACAGGCTGCTTCAGTTCTGTGTGGTATTTAGCATAAAGGTAGAAATTTTTAAGTAGAAAGGAGTTCTGTTCTAAAGGTAAAAAAATATCATAAGAATAGATCAAAGTATAAATTTAAGGAAAATAAGGCTTTTCCAGACCTGTCTTGAAAACTCTTTTGAGCTATCAGATTGGGTATGCCACTAGCTTTCCCGTTAGAAAAGGTCCTTGAGCTGCTCTGCAGTTGGGTATGGAGGCAATCTTAGAGAAACAAGAAGCTGGAAAAATTCTGCATCTTCTGTTCCATGGTCTCCAAAGTGAGGAGTATACTGTAACCCACTAGGATAGGGACGTATTAGACCATCTATTTACATTTATTTCATCTGAAAATATTGAATATATGCGTTGACAGTGGTGTATATAGATAACCTACTAAGCATAAAGATATTGACATAGGGACTCAAATCCAGCTATATGTGTGTATATAGTGTATACCACTGCTCTAGAGAAGGGCTGTGTAAAGCAGAAATTGTAGTATAAACAAAATTTAGATATTTGCTGTGATGTAATTTGGATATTTCTCAGATCTCTAAGTTTATCAGATCTTTCCTGCAATGTGCCACATATAATAAGAAGAAACTTTGCTCTGAGTCTTTTTCCATGGGAGGCTCTTTTAAAGCCTTTTGGTCGTAGTGAGGTAGGGGAGATAGAACCATTAGAAGTGTTTTACAGAAATTGAGGAAGAGGGTTATAGAGTTAAGTTGTTTGGATGTTTTTCTTAAATTGCATCATTTGAGTTAAGATAAATCATGTAAAACATAGCCAGTAGACTTTCATTAAATTTACTTTTTAAAAATTGAGTTTTAATTTAGTGATTTAAAATTAGACAGATTTGGATTCAAATCCTTCTCCTAGATCATGCTAGCAGTGCTGTTGCTTTGTAAAAAGTGACAGCTGCTTCTTCCTAGATTTGTCGTGGTAAGTCTTGGTGCAGGGTCCGGCACACAGCAAGCAAACTGTCGGTGAATGTTGGCATTTATTATTGTTATGGTGGTAGAGGTGATAAAAAGAGAAGGCATTTCTCATACTTCAGAGCTTGATGTACTTTAAAATAATGCAAATCGAGAGTCAACCTAGGCTCTATTAGGGCTGGGGAATGTCTCTTCCAAAGTTTGGATGTACAGTCATAGTCGTGGTACTTAAACTGAACTCGCATGCATTGGTTTATTACCTACTATATTATATTTGAAAAAGGTCATGTTTATTTTGTCTTTCTGCAAGATTAAATTTAGTTTCACATTGAGACAGACAATATTTACCCCGTGGAAGGTGATCTTAAAATGCAGTTTAGGTTCTGTGAAGTTCTCTGTGGCCTTCTGTCACCGGCCATAATTTGACATTAGATGAGATGTTTTAATTTCTCACATTTTTTTTCTAGTTCCTTTCATGAACCTAAATTGTACAAGTATGTCGTAAAACGCCTGTTAAATTCGTCAGTGCTGCCTGGTCCCTTGACATGAGTGCCACCCCATGTGCATAGGAGGTTAGTGTAGAAGTAACTTCATGGGGGGGGGGGAGCGGTAAACAGAAGGGGAAATGAACCACGAGAGGCTATGGACTCTGGGAAACAAACTGAGGGTTTTAGAGGGGCGGGGGGATGGGCTAGCCCAGTGGTGGGTATTAAGGAGGGCACGCCTTGCATGCAGCACTGGGTGTTATGCGCAAACAATGAATCATGGAACACTACATCAAAAATTAATGATGTACTGTATGGTGACTAACATAACATAATAATAAAAAAAAGAAATAACTTCATGGGTCATTTCCCAGATTGATGTCACATCTCCCATTGGAGCCTGTATGGATAATTTCTCAGGGCAAAGGTAATTAATGGAAAGCATGATCTACAGAGTGAAGCCAAATAATCTAAGATTTCTAAACTCTGCTATATGTATAATGTTAATTAAATTGTTTGTCTTCTGGGGCACCTGGGTAGCGCAGTCGTTAAGCGTCTGCCTTTAGCTCAGGGCGTGATCCCGGCATTCTGGGATCGAGCCCCACATCAGACTCCTCCGCTATGAGCCTGCCTCTTCCTCTCCCACTCCCCTTGCTTGTGTTCCCTTTCTCGCTGGCTGTCTCTCTCTCTGTCAAATGAATAAATAAAATCTTAAAAAAAAAATGTTTGTCTTCTTAACTTGCTTGTGAAATGATAGTTTCTCTTGTTAGAGTGCCGTATAATCCTTAAAAGTCCTGTTTACCAGGATTTTTAAGACGATGAGTAGAAATCTTGAAGAAACTCTGAACTTCTTTATTTATGATGTATCATACTATGTGCTTAGTGTTGTTAGAGGGAAATATAATAATAATAATCACCTGAATTTGCCATGCCATTTTACAAATAGAACTATTCTCTGAGTTTTTCAGAAAAGTAAAACCTCTCCTCTTCACTGTTTCTGAGATGTGCTGTGTTCATCCCCACATAAATTTGCAGAGGGCTTCTGTATGGTACCCATCTTCTAGTATCTCAGTACTTACCTGGATTCCCGTCATTTCGCTTAACTAATTCATCTTGGTAAGAAAATTTAACTACTACTGAAGCCTCACATTCTGACTCTTTATCACTTTTTTGATTTTTAAGTTTGACACTCAGTAACCACTTGCTGTTATTTTAGCTGCATATGTTGAAGAAACACTAAAAGTATACCTGAACCTCCAGTTGGTATTTTACAAGCTTAGTTAGAAGTGCCAAAAAGGTTTAAAAAATAATTTTAAAACTACAACATTGACCTAGATTGAAAAAAGAAAATCTCACAAGTATAAAAATTTACACCATGAATATTTAAAAATTCAACGACTGATTCCTCAAATAGTACGGGCAGATGTTATATAGCATATGTTAAGTCATTTTGTCAATATACCTGAACCCCTGTCCTTGACTCCCCTGTGAACAGTGAAGCAAAGCGAGGAAAACTAGATTGCCCTCAAATCCATCTGCTAGGTTATCACCTACTCTACAGTGCTGGTGAAGCGAAAGGCTACTCTGTTGGCAGTTTTTGCTAACAACTCTTATTATTCTGCACCTTACTCTTCTTAAACATATAGTTTCCCCCCATATACCAGCGGTTCTCAAAAGAAGATAGAAGAGGCAGCCTTCTTTCCACAGGGTGGTACATTATTTTGACTATTTTCTTTGTAATGAAAATTATGGAAAATAAAATTCGGAATTTTCTTGGCTTTGGAGGACAGGGAAGGTGGTTGCATTAGATACTTGAAAGAGTAAGAATGCACTAAAAGAGGAGACTAGACTTTAAATATTGCAATGCAGTCCTACATAGGTATTCATACCTAGAATGCTGGTGAAGAGAAAAGCCACTTTGAATTTATACAAACTTGTTCACCACTCTAGGCTAGAGTTTAGAATTGTGTAGAGATGAATGGAAAGCCTTAGGCTTTTAGTAATAGCTCTTGAGAGCTCAAGAAATGGAAAAAGCTGGAAAGATAAAACTTTTGAAAAGCCAAGCAACTTGTTCCTGAATCCCTTAAACTAATTCCAGAAGCTTAGGCTTTTTCCTATAAATAGTGTAGAGGAGTTAGCTTAGCCATTAAATAGGAGTTCAGCACTACACCAGTCTGAAACCCTTGAAGACTAAAATTAGCCAGAGGACAAACTCTGATTTAGTTTATAACACCTTCCTCTATCCTCCCTACTCTTAGTTTAAGGAGGTGCCCTTATAATAGTTGAGGGATCTCATTTTTAAATTTTTTAATAGGTTCCTGTTATATTTAAACTAATCTCACTTCTACGGTCATTACTGAGCCACTCCCCCAAACCCACCTGTCTAACATTAGTCAACTCACATCTTTCTCCTGTTTCTCAACTGTCCATGGTTCTTACTGTCGGAAGTCCAAAGTCTTTATCAAGACACACACATTCCCTCACAGTTAGGGTAGCCAGGCCTCCTGTATTTAATGATGTTGTTGTGTGTCCTATATTGCCTGTATTCAGATGCACTAAATATCATGTATTAAACATTTTTCAACAAATATACAGATGTGGCAGTTAGAGCTATTTTTTCCACCACAGTAATTGGCCCTTAATGCATTTGAATGAACACTGGCTGAAAATCAGACCTCCAGAAATAAAGATCTGTGTAGTCCTTTATGGTCTCTCCTACAGATTATTCTGAAGGGAACTGAGAATTAAAAGTACTTAATTTTTATGTTCAAGAAAGAAAACGGCTGTTCTTTGCCTGAAGTCCCAAGTTATGAAGAAGTAACCATCATTAATTAGAAATAGCTCTGGATCAGTACACATGCTGTGAAAATCAGCCAGTCAATGGCAGCCTCACTCCAGTGGCCATGCCTTTGAATACCAGCCAGTCAATATACAGCCTCACTCCAGTGACTACACTTCTGAAAGTTAGCAAGTCAATGACAGCCTTAGGCTTCTGAAATTCAGCCAATCAGTGACTGCTGCTGTGTGTTTAGTATACCTGCTCAATATTCATTAATGTATATTCACTGGACAAAAGAATAAAGTAAGGTGGGTGTAGCTACTGTAGAAATTATGTTAAATGTAAATGGACCCAGGACTCCCTTATCAGCAACTGATGGAACTACTGGACAGAAAGTCGGTAGAAATATAAAAGATCTGAACAATATAATCAGCCAATGGAATCTAACTGGCACATACATATAAAACATGTAACCCAACAATGCCAGCATACAAGTGGAACATTCACCAAGATAGACCATATTCTAGGCCATAAGACAAGCATCAACAAATTTAAAAGAACTGAAATCATACAGAGCATATTATCTGACAATAATGGATTCAATAACAAAAGTACAAGCAACAGGAAGAAAAATGATTTATGGGTCAAAGAGGAAGTAGCAAAGGAAATTTAAAAAAAAAACATGTAGTTGAATGATAATGAAAATAAAACATATCAAAATATCAAAATATGTCAGAGGTAGCTAAACCATTCCTGACAGGAAAATCTGTAGCATTAAATGCTTTATAATTAGAAATTATTAAAGGTCTCAAATTGGTAATGTAGTTTACTCCCTCAAAAAAACCTAAGTTCCTGAGGCACCTGGGTAGCTCAGTCGGTTAAGCATCTGACTCTTGATTTCCGCTCAGATCATGATCTCATGGGTTGTGGGATCGAGCCCCATGTTGGGCTTCATTCTCAGTGTGAATTCTGCTTGGGATTTTCTTTCTCCTCTCCCTTTGCCCCTCCTCCCTCAAATAAATAAATAAATCTTAAAAGAAAAAAAAAGGAACCTAAGTTCCTACCCAAGAAATTAAAAGGAGATAAAGTCAAAGCAAGTAGAAGGATGGAAACAATAATGATAAAAACAGAATCAGGGCATTAAAAATAAGAAAACAATAGAGGAGAGTGAGGCCAGCAAATGGCAGATCCCAATGCTCGCTCCCCTGACAGAAACAACGAAAACAATGAATAAACAACTACATACCAAAGGCTATATATGAGAAATCAACAGCTAACAGCATACTTAATGGTGAAAAGCTGCCAAGTTTTTCTGTAAGATCAGGAACAAGAAACAAGACAAGGATGTCACCACTTTTTTTCAACAGAATACTGGGAGGCCTAGTCATGGCAATCAGACAACAAAAAGAAAAAAGCATCTACAAATGGCTAACAGACACATGAAAAAATGTTCAACATCATTAGCCATCAGGGAAATTCAAATCAAAACCACACTAAGATACCACCTTACACCAGTTGGAATGGCAAAAATTGACAAGGCAAGAAACAACAATTGCTTGAGAGGATGTGGAGAAAGGGGATCCCTCCTACATTGTTGGTGGGAATGCAAGTTGGTACAGCCACTCTGGAAAACAGTGTGGAGGTCCCTTAAAAAGTTAAAAATTGAGCTACCCTATGACCCAGCCATTGCACTACTGGGTATTTACCCCAAAGATACAGACGTAGTGAAGAGAAGGGCCATATGCACCCCAATGTTCATAGCAGCATTGCCCACAATAGCTAAATCGTGGAAGGAACCGAGATGCCCTTCAACAGATGACTGGATTAAGAAGTTGTGGTCCATATATACAATGGAATATTACTCAGCTATCAGAAAGAACAAGTTCTCAACATTTGCGGAAACATGGATGGCACTGGAGGAGATAATGCTAAGTGAAATAAGTCAAGCAGAGAAAGACAATTATCATATGATTTCTCTCATCTATGGAACATAAGAACTAGGAAGATCGGTAGGAGAAGAAAGGGATAAAGAAAGGGGGGGTAATCAGAAGGGGGAATGAAGCATGAGAGACTATGGACTCTGAGAAACAAACTGAGGGCTTCAGAGGGGAGGGGGTGGTGGAATGGGATAGACTGGTGATGGGTAGTAAGGAGGGCACGTATTGCATGGTGCACTGGGTGTTATACGCAACTGATGAATCATCGAACTTTACATCAGAAACCAGGGATGTACTGTATGGTGACTAACATAATATAATAAAAAAAATTTTTAAAAAAAGGAAAAAAGCATCTAAATTGTTAAGGAAGAAGTAAAACTTTCACCATTTGCAGATGACATGATACTATTAATCTTAGAGACTCCACCTACAAAAAAAGAACTAATAAATGAGTTCAGTAAAGTTGAAGTATACCAAATCTATTATTTCTGTACACTTATAATGAAGGAGTAGAAAGAGAAATTTGGAGAACAATCCCATTTATAATGGCATCAAAAAGAATAAAAATAGCTAAGAATAAATTTAACCAACAAGGTGAAAGACCTATACTTTGAAAATTGTAAGACATTGATGAAAGAAATGGAAGGTAGCACCAACAAATAGAAAGATATGCATTGGAAGAATTAATATCATTAATGTTAATTAATATTGTTAATATTAATTAATATTGTTAATATAATTAATATTGTTAAAATGTTCATACTACCCAAAGCAATCTACAGTCTACAGATTCAGTGCAGTCCCTCTCAAAATTCCAATAACGTTTTTCACAAAACTAGAACAAACATCCTAAAATTTGTAAGGAACCACAAAAGACCTTGAATAGCCAAAACAGTCTTGAGAAAGAAGAACAAAGCTGTAGGTATCACAATCCCAGGTTTCAAGATATACTACAAAGCTGTGGTAATTAAAACTGTATGGTACTCACACAAAAGTAGACCTATAGATTGATAGAATAGAGCAGAGAGTTCAAAAGCAAACCCATGCTTATATGATCAGCTAATGTATAAGAAAGGAGGCAGAATTATACAGTGGGGAGAAGGTAGTCTTCCCAATAAACAGTGTTGGGAAAATTGGATAGCTACATGCAAAAGAACGAAACTGGAATGCTTTCTTACACCATATCAAAAATAAACTCAAAATGAATGAAAGACTTTAGTGTGAGACCTGAAACCATAGAACTGCTAAAAGAAAACATAGGCGCTAATGTCTTGGACATTGGCCTTAGCAACATTTCTCTGGATATGTCTCCTCAGGCAAGAGAAACAAAAACAAAATAAAAAATTGGGACTGTATCAAACTAAAAAACATTTTGCACAGTGAAGGAAACCATCAACAAAACAAAAAAGCAATCTACTAACTGAGAGAAGATATTTGCAAATGACGTATCTGATAAGGGGCAAATATCCAAAATATATAAAGAACTTATACAACTCAAGACACACACACACACAGATAATAAGCCAACTAAAAAAATGGGCAGAGAATCGCAATAGACATTTTTTTAAAGAAGACATAACAGATGGCCAACAGACATGTGAAAGATGTTCACCATTATTAATCATCAGAGAAATGCAAATCAAAACCATAATGAAATATAACCTTATACCTGTCAGAATGGCTGTTATTAAAAAACAAAACAGGAAATAACAAGTGTTGGTGAAGATGTGGAGAAAAGGGAACCCTTGTGCACTGTTGGTGGGAATGTAAATTGGTGCAGCTGCTATGGAAAATAATATGGAGTTTCCTCAAAAAACTAAAACTAAAAATATCGTACAATGCAGTAGTTCCACTGCTGGGTATTTACCCAAAGAAAATGAAGCACTAATTCAAAAAGATACATACACCCTTGTGTTTATTGTAGTATTATTTACGATAGCCAAGACATGGAAGCAACCTAAGTGCCCATCAGTAGATGACCAGATAAAGATGTGGTGTATATAAATACAGTGGAGTATTTCTCAGCCATAAAAAAAGAATGAACTCTTGCTATTCACAACAATATTGATGGACCTAGAGGGTACTATGCTAAGTGAAACGTCAGACAAAGACAAATACCCTATGATTTCACTTACATGTAGAATCCAAAAAGCCAAATCAAATGAATGAACAAAACAGAAACAGACTCATAAATACAGAGAACAAATGGTGGTTTCCAGAAGGAAGGAGGAATGATGGACAAAATAGGTGAAGGGGATTAAGACATACAAACTTCCAGTCGTAAAATAAGTAAGTCACAGGGATGAAAAGTGTAGCAAAGGCAATATAGTCAATAATATTGTAATAACTTTGTATGATGAAAGATAATAACTACACTCATTGTGAACATTGTATAACGTATAGAATTGTCAAATCACTATGTTGTGTACTTGGAACTAATATAACATTGTATATCAACTATACTTCAGTTAAAAAGTCCCAACTATATGCCAATGAAAATAGCCCTGGGAGAGCTCTGGAGTACAGTAGGGGAGCTGCAGAAGCCCCCTGTTGAACATAGAAACTGGGAATCCTACATAGAAAAACTTAAGAAACATTTTGCCTGTGTTACCTCATCCCCTTGGTGTGACCTTATCCTATGGGAAAAAGGAGAACAGGAGAAACCCAGCAATTCTCATTACCCCTGTAGATACTGGCAGCTTTCTCCACTGAGGACCCCTGCAGTCTTCATTGACCCTGAACCCAGCTGGCAGAGCTACCCAGAATTCATACTGCTGAACTCCTTTGCATCTCCCCCTCTTCCCAGGAATGCTGAATGCCCTCTGGAGCCAGAGTCAGCACTCACTTTGTACAGCCATATCCATGTCCTGGACCCTGGCTCCACAACTACTCAGCACATGCCCATGCCTTGGACATCAGTGCCACCACTACAGTAAGTGCACCTGCACTCTGGTCCAGGCTCTGTGGTCATTCTGTTCCCCCAGCCCTGGACCTTGGCTCCATACATGCCCATACCTTGAATGCTGGTGCCACTGCCACAGGAAATGCATCCACACCTTTGTCCTAGGATCTGCAGTGGTTCTACTTGCCCCCGAGCTTCATGGCTGCTCTCTGTGCACCTCCACCGTACATGTGTGTCCCCACTGGCACAAGTGCCCCAGATCCTACTGCTTCCATATGTGTACCTCCATGTCAGACTCAAGGCCATTTGGCCATTATTTCCCCCATGGGGGAAAAGGAGAACAAGAAGACTCCACAAGCATTTACCACTGAGGACACCCACAACATTGATTGCTGAGGACTCCTACAGTCTTTTCTGATGGTGACCTCATTTGGCAGAGCTTCATAGAGAATACACTGCTGCTGTCTCCCAGAACCCAGATCTGCTATATCCTCATGGAGCCAGCACCACCATACCCCCACCCAGCCAGTGTCCTCATACTCATCTGTGGATGAAGGTCTTTCCCCACTGAAGCCAATCTGTAAAGTCTGGAGATGACTGGCCTTCAAACGTGCAGATGTCAGTGCAGGGCTACAAGAAACATGAAAAATCCAAGAAAATGATACCACCAAAGGAACACAGTAATTTTCTAGTAACTAATGCCAATGAAATGGAGATCTGTGAATTGCCTATTAATTCAAAATAATTGTTTTAAGGAAGCTCAGTGAGCTACAAGAGAACAACTCAATGAAATCAGGAAAACAATACATGGCCAAAGTAGGAGATGCAACAAAGAAAAATCATAAAAAGAACCAAACAGTAATTTTGGAACTGAAGAATTCAGTGAATCAAATAGTAAAATGCAATAAAGAGCTTCAACAGTAGACTCCCAAAGTTGTAATCAGATCATTTGAAATTACCTAAGCAGAAGAGAAAAAGAAAAAAGAATGAAAAAGAGTGAAAAAAGCCTATGGGATTTATGAGAGACCATCAAAAAGAACTAATCTATGTATTATGGGAGTCCCAGAAGGGGAAGAGATTATAAAAGCAGCAGAAATAAGTCCTGAAAGATATAATGCCTAAAAACAAAATCTGCAGAGAGAAATGGAAGTCCAGACTCATGAAACTCAAAAGTCTCCAAGTAGTATCATCCCAGATATTTCACTGAGATATATTATAAGCACATTGTCAAAAGTCAAGGAGAAAGGGAGAGTTTTGAAGGCTGCAAGAGAAAAGCAACTCATTACATGTAAGGGAATTTCTATAAAACTATCAGTGGATTTCTCAGCATGAAGCTTGCAGGCCAGGAGAGAGTGGAATGATATATTCAAAGTATTGAAAGAAAAAAACCTGCCAACGAAGAATATTATACCTGGCAAAATTATTCTTTAAAAATGAAGGGGAGGGGATATAAAAGTCTTTCCTTGACAAACAAAAACTGACAGGGTTTGTCACCACTAGAGCTGCTCTACAAGAGATGCCTGGTACTTAACTCTCAATGAAATAGGTGTAGGAGAATCTTACCACAACACAATAAAGTCCATATATGAGAAGCTGACATTTAAGATCTAGTATAAGGTAAGGATGCCCACTCTTGCCACTTCTTTTCAACACAGTACTGGAAGTTCCAGACTGAGCCATTAGACAAGAAAAAGAAATAAAAGCCATCCAAGCTGGAAAGGAAGAATTAGAATTACTTATGTTTACAAATGACATGATCTTATATGGAGAAAACATTAAGACTCAACCAAAAAACTGTTAGAACTGATAAACAAATTCAGTAAGGTTGCAGAATACAAAATCAATATATAAAAATCAGTCATGTTTCTATACACAAACAACAAACTATCTGAAAAGGAAATTAAGTAATCCCATTCACAGTAGTAACAAAAAAGAAGGAAAAATATGTAGGAATGAACTTAACCAAAGGGTAAAAGACTTGTACATTGAAAATTATTAAATGTTGATGAAGGAAATTAAAGCAGAAACAGATACATGGGAAGATATCCCAATTCATAGATTGGAGGAATTAATATTGTTAAAATGTTTGTATTACCTAAAGCTGTCTACAGATTCATTGCAATTCTTGTCATAATTCAAATGGCATTCCTTGTAGTAATAGGGAAAAAACCCTAAAAATCATACGATTCTTGACCCTGAATAGTTAAAACATCTCGAAAAAGAACAAAGCTGGAGGCATAACACTTACTCATTTCAAAATATATTACAAATATACAGTAATCAAAACAGTATAGTACTAGCATAAAATCAGACAGATAAGCCAATGGAACATCCAGAAATAAATCTACACTTCCATGGTCAACCAGTTTTTGACAATGGTGCCAACAACACAGAATGGGAAAAGGATAGTCTCTTCAGTAAATGATGTTGGGAAAACTGGATAGTCACATGGAGAAGAATGAAATTGGATATGTATGTAACACCATATACAAAAACCAACTCACAATGCATTAAAGACTTTTAAATGTAAGACCTGAAACCATATATCTCCTAGAAGAAAACACGGTGGGGAGAAAGCTCTTTACCATTGGTCTGGGCAATGATTTTTTGAATAGGACATCAAAAGCACAGGCACAAAAGCAAAATAGACAAACGAGATTGCATCAAACTAAGAAGCTTCTGTCTAGCAAAGAAAACAAATAAAAAGGCAATCAGTGGAATGGTAGAAAATATTTGCAAACCATATATTTTATAAAGGGTTAATATCCAAAATATATAAGGAACTCCTACAACTGAACCGCAAACAATCAAACAAAAAACAAATGAGCTGATCAAAAATGAGCAAAGGACCTCAGTAGACATTTTTCCAAAGAAGACATCAAATGGCCAACAGGTTTGTGACATATGTACACCTTCACTTATTGTCAGGGAAATGCAAATCAAAATCACAGGTCCATATATACAAGGGAATATTACTCAGCCATCAGAAAGAACAATTACCCAACATTTGCAGCAACATGGACGGGTCTGGAGGAGATTATGCTAAATGAAATGAGTCAAGCAGAGAAAGACAATTATCATATGGTTTCACTCATTTGTGGAACATAAGGAATAGCAGGGATATTGATAGGAGAAGGAAGGGAAGAATGAAGGGGGGGGTAAACAAAAGGGGGAAGGAACCATGAGAGACTATGGACTCTGGGAAACAAACTGAGGGTTTCGGGCGGGGGGGGGAGGTTGAGGGATTGGGCTAGGCCGGTGATGAGTATTAAGGAGGACATGTATTTCATGGAGCACTGGGTGTTATATGCGAACAATGAATCATGGAACACTACATCAAAAACTAATGATGTACTGTATGGTGAATAACATAGCATAATAAAAAATTTTAAAAAATCACAGTGACATATCACTCATACCTGTTAGAATGGCTATTGTTGTGGCAAAGGGAACCTTGTATGGTCTTGGTGGTAATGTAAATTGTTACAGTTATATGAAAAACACTATGGGGGCACCGGGGTGGCTCAGTTGGTTAAGTGTCTGCCTTCGGCTCAGGTCATGATCCCAAGATCCTGGGATGGAGCCCTGCATCAGGCTCCCTGCTGAGTGGGGAGTCTGCTTCTCCGTCTGTCTCTGCACCCCTGGCCCTGCTCGTGCTCACTCTCTCTCTCAAATAAATAAAATCTTAAAAAAGAAAAAAAGAAAAGAAAACAGTATGGTGGTTCCTTAGTAAAGGAAAAATAAAACTGCCATATGATCCGGCAATTTCTTTTTGGGGTATATAACCAAAGGAAATGAAAATTAGCATCTTGAGAGATTACTGTTTATTTCGTGATTATTTACAATAGTGAAGATAATGGAAACAACCCGAGTGTCCATCAACAGATGAATGGATAAGGAAAATGTGATTTTATATAGAGAGACCCTTTAAAAAAAAACAAAATCCTGCCATTTGTAACAACGTGGATGAACCTGGAGGATATCATGCTAAGTGAAATAAGCCAGATGCAGGAAGACAAACATGACTTCTCCTTTAGATTTGGAATCAAAAATAGTCTACATCATAGAAGCAGAGAGTAGAAGGTGGTTACCAGGATCTGGGGGGAAGGGAGAAATGGATGAGATAATGTTGGTTGAGGGACAAAGTTTCAGTTTTGCAAGATGAATAAATACTATCAGTTTAATGTGCTGTAATGTGACTGTAATTAACAATATTGTATACTTGAAACTTGCTAGGGTAGAGGGTAGATCTTAAGTGTTCTCACCACAAAAAAGAAAATGTCATCTTTGAAGAGGTGGGTATGTTAACTTGCTTGACTGTGGTGATTATCTCACAATATATATGTGGATCAAATAATCAAATTATATACCTTAAATATATATAATTCTTAATTGTCCAAATATACTTCAGCAATAAAAAAATAGAAGTAATGAAACAAAAAGCGAATTTCTTAAAAAACAATAATATTAGTAAACTTCTGATAAGACTGAAAAAAAGTTGAAAAGATACAAATCAGCAATATTAGGAATGAAATAGGGGTTATCAGTACAGAGCCTGCAGACATTAAAAAGATAACAACGGAATACTATAAGCAACTTTCTACCCATTTATGGATAATTTAGAAGAAATGAATCAATTTCTTAAAAAATACAAACTGCCAAAACTCAACCAAGATGAAATAATCTGAATAGCCCATTAACCACTGAAGAAATTGAAGTTGTAATTTAAAAACTCTTTAAAAAGAAATCTCTAGTTCCAGTATATCACTGGAGAATTCTACCAAACATGTAAAGAAGAATTAACACCATTTTTTTGTATACAGTCTCTTCCAGAAGATTGGATGGAATGCTTCCTGACACATTTAATGAACCTAGTATTACCCTGATAAGAAAAACAAGGACAGTACAGAAAAAGAAGACTGTAGACCATTATTTCTCACTTAGATGTGGAATTCCTCAATAGGAATCACAGAACCACAATTACAATTAGTATTCCTTCTCTTAGAGATTAATAATCAAGGTTTGTCACTTAATTGATAATGTTAATTTAGTGTTCTTTTAGTTACTTCTAGTATAGCCTCAAAAATGAATTGATTAGTAGTCAAATTCAGCAGGTTTTTGTAATTTCATTTTGTTCTCTTCATTTGGATCACCACTGTTTTTCAAATATAAGCTAATTACTTTTGCAAGTTAGACCAAATCTTTGGTATTATTATTTTTAAAAATTGAGCCATCACTCATTTTCCTTTTCTGAAAAAGCCTATGTACCTTTTCCTTAATTTTATGGGTTTTTCTTTTTTCAGGATAATGAACCTGCTTAATCTAAAGTTCTCCTCCCTTTGTTGTTGTTGCTGTTTTTAAGGGTTATTTATTTATTTATTTGAGAAAGAAAAAGAGCGTGGGGGGGGGGCAGAAGGGAGGGGGAGAGAGAATCCCAAGGAGACTTCTCACTGAGTGTGGAGCCAGATGCAGGCTTATCCCAATAGGACCCCAAGATCATGAGCTGAGCTGAAACCAAGAATCAGATGCCTAAGTGACTGAGCCATCCAGGCACCCCAAGTTCTCCTCCCCCTTTTAAAGGAAGTACCTATAAGTGTTTCTTGCACTATATTCATGATTAGGTTAAACTATCCTGTTTCTGACCTGGTGACTGTAAAACTGAAATCAATTAAAGTAATGGTAATCAACTGTGTCCCCTTGGCATTTGCATGTGAGCGTCTTGAAATTTTGTGATGGCAGATTTTCAAAAAGCAGTACTTTTACTTCCAAAGTAAAATATGGCATAATATGTATCATAGGATGAAGTGTTTGGTTTGATTTATACACTGTAATTACTTTCTGTAAAAAGACATCTTGTTTGAAATAATTTCTTTCAATTTTAGGCAAAGTACATTCCTAGAAGTTAAAAATGATCATTTTCCTCTAAAGTGAGGATTCTCTGAAAATATGTTCATGGTTGGGGGGGGTGTCACATAATCACATATCTTACCACATCTTATCTTGTTTAAAGGAAGAAAATAAAAGTCCTCTTTAAATTTAGTTGGTGACAACTCTTTGCCTTTTGGTGCTTAATAATGCTTGAGATAATAATAAATAGTGATAGTTATATAACCTTTTCCACGTTGTTGTATTTTTGCTTACACTTGGAGTTTCTAAGGCCAGCATGCAGGGAATTGTTTATTGCTTCTTAATTAGGTTTCCAGCAGTTAGAATAAGCAAGAGGGTGCTTGGCTTATGGCACTGCAGTATGTCCTGATAGGCTTCCCTTGGTCATGGCTAAAGAAAATAGAGAAAATAGCAAGCATTCTTTCATAATTATACTTTTTCCATAAATGAGAGTTTTGTTTATAGTTAAGCATTATAAAGTAATAATACACATATTAAATAAATGAAATACATATTTAGAGCCTTTTAAAAAGGATTACAAGTATGCCAATGAACAAATTATCTTTCATACTCAATTTTAACTGTTTCCCATCATTGCTTAACCTACCCTAGAGTAATGTCAACATTCTTTAATCCTTAAAACACTCTGTGTTTATACTATAGACAGGATATCCTTCAATAGCTTTATAGCAAAAGCCCTTGCAGTAATTTCCCTTACTCATTTAAATACCAAGTAATTATTGAACTCCTATAATATATGTAAAGTAAAACATTGTAATCATGTTACGGGATTCATATAACAAACATTTGTTGAGCATCTATTATGTGCCAAAAAGAAAAATATAAGGTTCCTTTTCCTTAACGTTTGGTGTGATCAGTGGTGTGATTACATAGAAGTAGTATTTATATAGGAAAATAATATCTAATCCGTGCCAATAAATTATCAGTTGACTCTCAGTTGGGGGGAAGTTTTAAGGAGGGGGAAATTTTTACTTTTGGTCTTCAGTAGATAAATAGCATCAAAGGTGATGGACTCTATGTGGGTAAAGATGATTTTGGTAAGGGAAGGGCTTAGAGTCTGCGTCATAGTAGAGGAGCAAGAGCAAAATTACAGGAATTGGTAAGAATATGATAGATACTGAAGGAGTGTGTTTCCTTAGGCTGAGACAAAACAGCATACCCTTTCCAGAAAGCACCAAGGTAGCTGATATGGGGCTCCATGGTAGACCTTTTGTATGAAAAAGGAGGTCACGACACAACTAACTGTGCAAGATTAAATAGATGTTTAGACATGTCAGGGCCTCAGAGAGTGGCAGAAATGAACTCTCCTTGCCTTTGTATTACTTAAAATTTCTTTGTTCATTTTTGGTGAAAACTGAGGGGAGAGGAGAATTTTTCCTTATCCCTTTTCCCTTTAGGAGATGATGAGGAAGTAGCTGTGAAAGACTGCAATAGAACTCTTTAAGTTGGGAAGAGTTAAAATGCAGGGACCAAGCTAGAATGCTTTCTTGTTCTACAGAAGAGGGCTGAAGTAGTAGCCCTAGGACTGCCTGATCTCTGATCCTAAGTTGTTGTGGTGGTCTGTTGGCATTCATGGTCTCATCATCTTTTTTAAAAATTTTTATTTATTTTAGAGAGAGCGTGTGCGTGAGAGTGCTTATACACAAATGAGGGGGGTGGGGGAGGTAAAAAGAGAGGGAGAGAATCTCAAGCAGACTCCATGCTGAGCCCAGAGCTGGTCTCAGGGCTCGATATCACAACCCTGAGATCATGACCTGAGCTGAAACCAAGAGTTGCACACTTAACTGACTGAGCCACCCAGGTGCCCTTCCATGCTCTCATGATCTTAAATCAGTCAGAAAGCAGCCAGTCCCCATGGCAGAGCAATCCTCCTTTTCCAATATGTATCTTGAAGGATATGATACCCTAGGCCTTAAGAATGGATCCATATTTCTGTAGGGATTTAGAGAGTTGTCTCAGCCTAAAGGAACTCTTTATGGTGGTATATAGCTTAACTGCCAGGATAAGTTAACATTTCCATTGAATCAAATATATATATAGCTTAATAAATTTGCCTCTTTACCTCATTTAACTTTGTCTCACTTTCAAGGTTTGCTAAGTTTCCCTAGAGTTACAAAGATTCTGCCTATGACATTTTTCATTCTATTGACCTCCACAATTGATTTGGCTGATCTTTCTAAACAAAGGAAGAGTAATTATTAGTAAAAGTTAGAAGTATCTGGACTCTACTGCAGATAAGTTCTCAGGTTATATTTGGAGATGCTACTCTTACGTTTTGTTTTCTTTTTTAACCATCCTGTCTCTTAAACCAGTGTGAGGCTGCTTGCCCTTCATTTCCTAAGTGTCACCTTGTATTTGTCATTCCTGGTATGGAAAAGGTACTGACACGATGATGTTGAGAGGTGAACTCCTGTAGATATTGTATGAGGCTGTAGTGAAGCAGGGTGAGAAAACAACAAAGCGAAGGTGAATCTATGGACTCATAACTCAGGCAAGTGTTTTCTTTCAGTTTTATTTCTCAGTCTTTATGAGTCTCAAACTCTAGACAAATGTAGGTGTTTTTTCCCCTCAGAGAATATGATAGCATGAGTCTGAAGACAGCAACCTAGCTCTCCGTTGACAGAGAAAGGACTAAACTCACCCATAAATGGATCACATCATCCCTTTCAAGCTATGCTTCTGTTCCTTAATTTCTTAAGTATTTACTGAAATTTAAAAATCATGTGTTATGTTTTATACTCTAAAAGTTTTATTGTTATTATTTATTATTTTTGTTTCTTAAATTATTTAAGTGTGTTTTTGAAAGAAGTACTGTACTTTCTATTGTGCATTATTATCGTGAACACATGAGTCTTAGAGGTTTAATCTATTTCAAAGAAATATAAAATTCAACTTAAATGTTTCAACTAGACCTTAAAAAAACAGATACTAACCAGAAACACACACACACACACACACACACACACACACAGCATATACTTCATCGAAAGAAAGAAAGAAAGAAAGAAAGAAAAGGTTGCCAGAAGTTACAAATTCACATTATTTAATACTGGGTGTAAGAGATGGAGACTTGAAATCACTGCATTGTCAAGGGGCTTATCCACACCTTTGATGATTCAGGATGGAGTATCTATAAATAAACTTCTGTGCTGGAGACCAAACTGTCCTGGACTCATAACACATCAAGAATATACTTAAAACATTTTCTGAATTGAAATATTATTAGTTTAGATGTCTCTGATTTAAAGATGGCTAGAAGTCAGGTTTTTTGTACTCGAGTGAAATTGAAGGTAAAATTAGAGAATTGGATAGAAGTCTTGATTTCATTTGAGTCACTCTGTGTTGTATCTTTCCTAACTGGCCAGTTCTGGTTCTGGTTCTGGGGAAATCGTTTGATGAGAATTAGAGTTGCTAGAGCCGAAGGCACAACCTGGGAACTCACGTGGGCTCTTGATTGTGGCACGTGGCCCTGCGCGGTGAGAACGGAACCGCCCGGGTCTCCGAAAGCTTTCCCTTTTACGGAAGCTGTACTTGAGCCTCGGCAGTCGTCGTCCCCGCTTGGATTTCAGTAGAAGGAGCACTCCGGGCTTTGGGGGACTTCTGTCTTCCGTGTTCCCCGATTCTGCAGACTAAAGTACAGACCACCTCCATCAGAAATGTGCCCTGGGAGTGTTCACGGTAGTTCCTTGCGTTCACCTCCAGTTTCAGTCGTTTCAGAGCAGGGTACCTGAGGGCTGCCCTGCCCAACGAGTTAAGAAAGGAATTTAAGAACTGAGTAGAAAAGGATATAGCGGGGCGCCTGGGTGGCGCAGTCGTTAAGCGTCTGCCTTTGGCTCAGGGCGTGATCCCGGTGTTCTGGGCTCGAGCCCCGCATCAGGCTCCTCGGCTGGTAGCCTGATTCTTCCTCTCCCACTCCCCCTGCTTGTGTTCCCTCTGTCTCTGGCTGTCTCTCTCTCTCTGTCGAATAAATAAATAAAATTAAAAAAAAAAGAAAAGAAAAGGATATAGCGACTGATAGGTGACTGTAAATGAGTAAGCAGAGAACATGGAAGGAAAATCTACTTTCTAAGTTATATGTTCATTATTATTCTCTCCTAGGGTACTTTATTTCTTTTATTCATTC
The DNA here is from genome assembly GCF_017311325.1 of Ursus maritimus. Classification (NCBI taxonomy): domain Eukaryota; kingdom Metazoa; phylum Chordata; class Mammalia; order Carnivora; family Ursidae; genus Ursus; species Ursus maritimus. The sequence goes on from NW_024424452.1 coordinate 78,305,388, forward strand.
CAGAGAGAGCGAAAGCGAGAGAGCGAGCGAGAGCATGAGCAGTGGGGATAGGGTCAGAGGAGCAGGAGAAGCAGACTCTCCACTGAGCAGGGAGCCCAAGGCAGGACTCGATCCCAGGACCCTGAGATTATGACCTGAGCCAAAGGCGAAGGCTTAACGCACTGAGCCACCCAGGCGCCCCTCTCCGAGGATATTTCTGAAAACGAATTTAATATTTCTGAATTTCCTTTCTACCTCCCAGGATTGAATCTTAAAGCAACTTAATAAGACCTAAAATATGGAATTTGGTGGTTTTTTTAGTGTCATATTCTGACAATACAATTCTAAAAGTATCTTTTCAAATTTAACTATTATAAACTTATCTCGAAGGCCTTTCAAATATGGGGGTGGGGGTGACCACAGGTTTTAAAACATTACGATCTGGGTATGAGTTTTAGCTCTGATATAGATGAACAGATGTGCATTATTTAACTTCTCTGAATATTAGTTTTCTTCTGTAGAAAATGAGATAAATATCCCTACCTTTCATTCTTTATAGGGATATTCCAGGACCAAATAGGAAAGCTGTTTTAAGGATAGGTAAAAAAGATTTCTACATAAATTGGCATCCTTAAAATCAAGGGTCTTCAACCTCAGCACTCCTGACATGGGCCGGCTCAGTCTTTGTTGTAGGGGTCATCCCATGCATTGCAGGACATTTGTTTAGCCGCGTCCCAGACCTCCACCTGCTCAAAGCCACATCCCTAGTTGTAACAACCCAAAATGTCTCCAGACATTGCCCTCGAGAGGGCAGAATTGCCCCTGGTTGAGAACTGCTTTAAACCAAATAAATTATTTAAAGCAACTTACTTCTAGCAATGCAGTTAGTCTAATTTCACAAGATTAGAGCGCTTGTTCATGTGTGTATTGTTTTTGTTTAGAGCAGGGGGAGCAAACTAAAGCCCTCAGGCCAAAATTTGGCCCGTTACTTGTTTTGCAATAAAGTTTGAAATTTATCATTTATTTATTGTCTTTGCTACAAAGGCAGGAATGAGTAGTTCTTACAGAGATGTTGGGACCACAAGCCTAAGATGTTTACTCTCTGGCTTTTCACCAAAAAAGTTTGTCCACCCATGATTTTAGAATATTTTGTCATGTATTGAACCATGAATGCTGAGAGTTAAAATTGTTTGGTTTTATGTGAAGGTTTTGGCAAAAAAATATTTCAGTTTGTTTAAGTATATAGCATAAGTATAAAATTAAATTTAATAATTATTGATATATTTGTGCTTGCTTTTTTATGGACATATAATATAGCACATTAAGATCAAAACCTTAGGGGCACCTGGGTGGCACAGCGGTTAAACGCCTACCTTCGGCTCAGGGCGTGATCCCAGCGTTGTGGGATCGAGACCCACATCAGAGTCTTTCGCTATGAGCCTGCTTCTTCCTCTCCCACTCCCCCTGCTTGTGTTCCCTCTCTCGCTGGCTGTCTCTATCTCTGTCAAATAAATAAATAAAATCTTTAAAAAAAAAAAAGATCAAAACCTTATATTTTTTTCAGTAACAATATTTTATTTTTTATTTTTTTAATAATTTTTTATTATGTTGTGTTAGCATACAGTACATCCTTAGTTTTTGATGTAGTGTTCCATGATTCATTATTTGCACCCAGTGCTCCATGCAATATGTGCCCTCAATACCCATCACCGGCCTATCCCAATCCCCCACCCCCCTCCCCTCTGAAGCCCTCAGTTTGTTTCTGAGAGTCCATAGTCTCTCGTGGTTCATTCCCCCTTCTGTTTACTCCCCCTTCATTCTTCCCTTCCTTCTCCTATCTATCTTCCTGCTATTTCTTATGTTCCACAAATGAGTAAAACCATATGATAATTATCTTTCTCTGCTTGACTTATTTCACTTAGCATAATCTCCTCCAGTCCTGTCCATGTTGCTGCAAATGTTGGGTAATTGTTCTTTCTGATGGCTGAGTAATATTCCATTGTATAAATGGACCACATCTTCTTAATCCAGTCATTTGTTGAAGGGCATCTCGACTCCATCCACAGTTTCGCTATTGTGGATAATGCTGCTATGAACATTGGGGTGCATATGGCCCTTCTCTTCACTACGTCTGTATCCTTGGGGTAAATACCCAGTAGTGCAATTGCTGGATAGTAGGGTAGCTGTATTTTTAACTTTTTAAGGGACCTTCACACTGTTTTCCAAAGTGGCTGTACCAACTTGCATTCCCACCAACAGTGTAAGAAGGATCCCCTTTCTCCACATCCTCTCCAACATTTGTTGTTTCTTGTCTGGTCAGTTTTTGCCATTCTAACTGGTGTAAGGTGGTATAAGATCAAAACTTTAAACCATGCCATTCCGGTTCAAATCCTGGCTCTGCTCTTGTGGGATCTAGGACAAGTCACTTAACTTCTCTGTGCCTTGGTTTCCTCATCATGAAATGAGGATAATATTAAAACCCATGAGGACTGAAGTAACATGCACGTAGTACAGTGTTTCGCATCTAATAATAAGCATAATACTTAGTGATAACCAGAGGGTTCCAGAAATCAACTCAATTTATATTTGGCCCTTACAGTTCTTTACTAGCAGTACAGTTTAAAGATATGTAAGATAAAGACATGCCACACTAGATATAATAGCTCATTCTCTAGGCCATCAAACAGAAATTGCCAGCCTTAATCTCAATATTATAACAAATGAATTAACATAACATATATCCTTTTACTTTTGCTTTATTGATGGCCACACTAATAAAATATTTATTCCAAAAAATATATGAACGTGGAATAGTTGTTTTCACAACAAAATGTGGGCATATAATTGCACTTAATTTATTTCTTCCTCTACTGCCGGCATCCTTGGTGGCACAGAATATAGCTGTTTTGGTCTGATCTGTGCAAATGTGCAGAAATGGATAGATAGGTATAAAAAATTGGTGTCTAGCCAGACAACTATTCAATTATGGCCAGAGATTAGTTTTAAGTAAAAAAAAAAAAAAAAAGTCACCGCAAATCTTGCCACTAGTAGAAAATAAATTGTCTCTTAAAAAAACATTATGGATTTCAAAATGTTTATCACTTTTAGTGCCTTCCCTGAGATGGTTAGTCCAGCTCAGGTAAAGCTCTGTCTTGTATCCATCAGACTTTAGGAACCCAGGTACAAACCTCCCTAGCTTCTTAGAAATGCATATTTTAATACAATTTTCTATTTATGGGGTATCTTTTTTCCCTGTAGCAAAAATGATGATTACAGATTATCTTTTTAATCCTCTTGTATAATATTGAACATTTACAGTTTCATTAGTTTTTAGATATAAAGCTAAAACCAGAAAGTAAGTACCAAGATGAAATTTTTATTCTCAATTTTTTTTCTTGGATTCACTGATTATGTTAGGCTGCCACATATAATCAATCAGCTATCAACAAATTATTGATTTCTCTAAATGTGAAACATGATGCTGAGACATATAAAATTTGAGAGGAAATATAAGGCATGGATCTTGCCTTCAAAGGGTTACCACAGTTCTTTTATAGATGCTTACATAGCAACATAAAATCTCACAGTATTCTAGAAGTATTCCAAGAGATGCCACATGAGATGATAGCTACTATTTCATAATAGTTATCAACTGAGTTGTGTAGACAATGAGTATTTTATATTCAGCGAAGAAACTGTTCATCATTCACTGTGGTGTATTTGTCCTGAGTTCCACAAGCATTATGGCCTTCTAAGTATCAGGCACTGTACTAAAAGTTGGGGACCTAAACGTTAGGTAGTATGTTCCCTCTGGGCCTTATAATTTGGTGCAAGAGTTTTTTTGTTTTTTTTTTTTTTTCCTGCCTGGGAATATATTCATGTGGTTTTTTAAAAAGTCTTAATCTAAAATAATTCTTTTTCTTTTCCACCTAAATAATTTGCCAGGCAAAACACTTACCAATACTCCCTTTTTGAAAACACACTGTCTCCCTCCTCCCTCCCTCCCTGTCTCTCTCTCTCTCTCTCTCTCTGTCACACACACACACACACACACACACACACACACACACACACACAGAGTTCCCCTTTTTGAAAACAGATTTTCATTCTTAATATAATGTGCAAATAAGCACCAATATTTACATTACCTCCATAAAGAAGACAGAGATGAGAATGATTTGCTTTTCACTACAAAGACATATATAAAGTAAAAAAATGCCGAGCTCCATGTTTAAAAATCTACTTACTGGTAGTATTTTATAGTGGTTTCACATCTGTCATCTTGTTTGATCCACACGGTTGGCAAAGTTAAGCAGGAAACTGCGGCTTATAGAGGTTGTGCTTCATTACCTGAGATCCCATGTCCAGCAGGAGGGTCCCAGGATATGTAGGATCCAGCTCTCCTAAACCCTGTCGCTCCTGCTGCTGTCGTGTGCTTTTTTCTTGGCAGCGGCAGCAGTAAACATTTATTCATTATTTAGCGTGAGTCAGCTACTCTACCGGGTACTTTGCATATATGGTTTTGTTTAATCCTCACAAAAATCTGTGAGATAACCACTGTGATTGTCATCAGTTTGAAGGTGAGCGTGCTGAAGCCTAGACAAGTAAGCTGCTCAGAGTCACACATTTGGGGAAGTAGCATATAGGTAGCAAGCCAGCTGTGTTAGAATTTAACTTTCTTAGCCACTCTCCGAGTCTGCCCTCTTAAACTCTTCCTGCTTGACTGAACCACCTCAGTTTCTTGGAGCAGGGAAGACAGATGTAATTCAAAATACCCTCAAAGGGGGAAGATTGTCTTTCACCCAACAAAAAAAAAAAAAAAAAAAAAAATTTTTTTTTGAGTACTTACTGATGACAATGCACAGGGAATCGCTTTCTTGAGGCCTTCACAGTCTGACAGGGGAGACAGATGAAGCATTGGTGGCTTTCTAGTGTGTTCCGTGCTCAGGTAAAACACTGTAGAGGGTGTTATGAGAGCACAGAGGAGGGTACGACTCCCATCTCAGGGAGTCAAGGAAGGCTTTTTGGAGAGATGGTATCTGAACAGTGAGTGGGTTTTTGTGTGGAACTCCTGTAGCACTTCCAAGAAAGAGGAATGGTCCTTACTTCTGAAAAGTGGTTGTAGGATTGCCGCAATGTCTGGTACTTTCTTGGTCCTGCCGAAGAGCTTTGACATAATAACAGTTTTTCAGTAGTAGCAATGTTGGTCTCTGTCTCTGGAATTCTTTAGGAATTAACATGGCCATCTTTCTGGGTTTCACCCACTGGGGAGGAGGGTGGACAGACCAGAGTGAGCTCATGGGTCCCTACCAAGACCGCAATTCTGGGATTCGTCATAGTTGCTTCAAATCTTACCTCTGCTACGAAGTGTTCCAAAAGCCATTTACAAATGCTGGTCCAGGGAGCCTTCTCCTACCTCTTCTTCACACTCTTTGTTTTCATGGTTCTGTTTTCCTGTGCTTGCGCGGGTGGGCCTCGCTCTTTCCCAGCAGGAACTTCTGCCAGCCAAAGACTCTGGTTGGACTTTAGGTACCTCAGATACCTTGGAAACTTTTCGCTGGGTTAGAGGTACTTCAAAGAAGTAAAATATATAAAATTATGGGGGGTGGGGGATACCTCTTTTTAAATATGTTTTAGAACTTTCTAGCTCTTACAGGAGGTAAAATTGTTTTAAAAGTGGCAAACCTGAAATAGGTAGAGCCGCCTGAACACATGCAGGATTTACTGCCTTCTACTTCCCACAAAACAATGCATCTTTCTCCAGAATTATTTTATGAGGCACATTATTCATCCTCCTGAGCACTGCGGTCATCCTCCCATGGAATAGCAAACATTTGCCATGACTTTAGTTCAATGATTCTCTTTGAAAGAACAGAAAGCATGTGTTATAGGGTGCATAGGGCGTGTGCTTTGAAGAGAGAGGGTGGGACAGTGGTTTCACAGATTAGTGGGGGATTTATTAGAAGGAAAAGGATTTGGTGGCTAGCATGATGTGTCTGTGGCCATATTCAGGCAAACAGAACATGAGAGAGCTGTGGCTGGAATCAGTTTTTTCTGACCTAGCAGGTATCTTCCACTCTTGAGACACAGGTAATGAAATACGGCTTTCCCCAGTCTCTTCCTACTTCCACTCTCCTTACTGATTGTATCCAGCTGTGTGGACTACTGCATCACCTACGCCCAAGAAAGGGGTTTTGCTTCCTTAGTTTTTAATTATCACAAACCAGGTTGCAGGATTCTCTGTCTACTTGGTTTCCAGCTAATTTGCCTTCACTTTATTTTTTTAACTGGTTACTTTCTTTCCTTCCTCTTTTGACCCCTGTAGCTTCTCTTGGTTTCCACTTTCCTTCTGTTACCTTTGAATTCCTTTGCGTATGTTAGTATCAAGCTGATTGTCACAAGATTTATAAGGTATTCATTGTCTGGACTTGACGCCGTTTGGAATTTTCCTAGGACTTCTGAAGTTTAATTTCTAATACCAAACAAAGAAAGCTGTACAGCCTAAGCACCAGTCACGAGCCAAAGAAGTTCTACCTAAGCCTCATTTCCTCATGTCCCAGTCACCTTATATTGGAAACATGGGCACAGATTGCCTGGTGAGGCAAAAAAGGTGCTACAGTTGGGGGAAAGAAGGGGTGATGTTTCAGGAAACTGATCAGATCCATTCACTTCATGAAAAATGAGGTAAAGGCTTGGCTGCTTTTGAGTGGGATTCTCTTCCTTATATATCCAAGATGGAATTTTTGGTTGTTAAATACAGATGTAAAATCATGAGTTGTTATTCGGACAGGTAAGTATTTATCTTATCATATAGCATTGCGTTAACAATTCCTCATTCCTGATTAGGACTCTTAAAGCCACTTAAGAATTCATTCCAAGAAATACAAAGATATCTTAGTGATATTTCAGTTATTAAATATTCAGTTAGTGAACACGTTAGCTTTTATTGCATCTTTTCTCTCTGGTGTCAAGCTTTTAGTAATTCCGTTGTTGTTTATGGTTTGTACCGCTAATAGAAGCCAAGCGGAGAGCAAGAAGAGAAATTCCATTTTGCTGCTTGTCAGTAACTAGAGAGAGGGATTGAGCATGAGTGGTAAGAGATGGGAAGAGTCTGGCTGGTGAGCAGATTGACTCCCGCTAAAAAAGATTCTGGAACCTCTTCATCAGAAGTGGTTCGGCTCATTTTTTTAAAGGACAGGCGCCACTTTGGTTCATTTCTCAATCATGGTCACTGCTGGTGGGTAATAATTGGTTACCTCTTCTGAGTTGGGGTCTTTAAAAATTCCCTGTTCAATTTGGAGGACCTGTTGAATGCTGTAGGGAGGGAGGAGGGTATGTGGAGGAGGAGAGCTGCAAGTGGTGATCAGTAGTCACCTTACTCTGCTTTAATTCCTTGTCGAATGAGGATCAGGTTGATGTTTTGTGGGGTTTTTCAAGATTGCATGATCCAGTAAATTATCATGTAATAAGGAGAGCACCTACTGCCTGATATACAGAGTCATGCAAGCAACATCACTTCTCTTTGTACCTTATATTCTCCATTTACCAAATGAAAATTATAGCATTGTCCTTGAACCCTGCTGAAATAATTGCAAAGATTACTTATGTATTTGTGTCCTTGCGAAGCTTTGAATATAAATTTTATCGAGCATCTTATGTGTGTGCATGTGTGCGAAACTTTTTTCTTAAAGGGACTGTTGATCATGTTGGGAAAGCAAGACATGGTTACAGATTGATTGCTTCGGTGTTTCATAGGAAGGGTAGTTTTCATTTGCTGTCTGCCAACCATGTAGAAAATTTCCTACTATCTCCTGATCCTAGAAAGAATTCCTCAACCTTCAATAGAGTCTATGAAGCATAGCTAATGTAATGTGCGTTTTTTTTATTGTGCTAAAATATAATATTTTATAATTTTAACCGTTCATAAGTATACAATGCAGTGGCATTAAATGTATTCACAGTGTTGGGTAACCCTCACCACTATCTGTACCCAAAACTTTTTCTTCATCCCCAATAGAAACTCTGTATTTGTGAAACCATAGTTTTCCCTTTCCCCTACCCCTTAACGCCTAGTAACCTCTATTCTATTTTCTGTCTCTATGAATTTGTTTATTCTAGGTGCCTCATATAAGTGGAACTGTACAATATTTTTCATTCTGTGTCTGGCTCATTTCACTAAGCATAATGTTTTCAAGGTCCATCATGTAGCATATTATTAAAAAGTCGTTACTTTTTATGGCCAAATATTATCCCATTGTATGAATACATCATATTTTGTTTATCCATTTGTCTTGTGCCTTATACTTTAATATATGATATACCTTATACTTTAATATATAATGTACTTCAATATATGTTAAATTATAACATAAGGTATATGTGATTTAATATCTAAGTAAGGGATACAAGAAGAGTATATTTTGTCAGAAAGCAGAGTAAGAGTGCCTAGGTTGGAACCCTGGCTCCAACATTTACTACCTACGTGAGCTCAGGCAAGTTGCTTAGTCTCTCAGGCCTCATTTACCTCATTATAAAATGGTAATAATTATTGTCTAACTCACAGGGTTGTTGTGAGGATTAAGTGAGTTAGTATATGTGTGGTTGTTAGAAACGTGTAGTATTGTAACAGTATAATACAGGTGCTATTTTGCTATTTATCTCTATTATTATTAATATAATGTAATTGCTGTAATGTAATTATTATTCCATCATAGTTGATGTACATCCCGTAGAAGAGATTAGAAATGTGCTAGACCATAATGAAATTCTGCAGGATGTGATTAGAAAAAGAATTCTGAGGTGACTCAGGTGTGTGCAGAGAACACAGATGGCATGTCTGTGCAGAAGGCAGGTGCCGCACAGTGGTTAAATGAACAGCTTTGGAGCCCAGCAGACCTCTGTTCAAATTACAGCCCTGCGGTACCATTACTGTGACTTTGGGTATAACCTTTCTAAGCTTTAGTCATAATGTATGATAGGGTAATACTGGGGATACCCTCACAGGATTATGAGGATTAAAAGAGTTTATGTAAAGCACTGAGCATGTTATGTGGCAAAGAAAAAAACTTTAAAGAGGGGTAGCCTCTATTAATTTAGTACTTTTGATATCCATCATTTTTTGTCATTGTTCTTAGTATGATCTAACTGGATCATAGTGGAAGATACTGTTGGAAAGGTATTGAGCAGGTAAAGAAAGAGGAGTTCTAGAGGTTAGGAAATAGCTTTCGGAGGAGTTTGCACTTGAATTTAGATACTGGGAAGTCACTGAAGTTTTCTCCGAGAGAAAGAGAGAATGAGTGTGTGTGTGTGTGTGTGTGTGTGTGTGTGTGTGGTGTGTGTTTTGGCAAGAGCATTCGAAGGGGGAGGGTCTGGCTGAAAGCAGTAACTTGAGAAGATCAGTCTGTTTGTACTGTGCCATAACTTGGGGGTTGGAGAGAAAATTAGATAAACCAGAGGGAACAAAACCATTAATATAATTTTTAACAAATGAACAGAAATCAGTAAGCAAAAGAAAATATTTGAAGACAAATAATTATTTCCCTTTTTGGGTATTCATTACATGTCAGACACTATGCCAGCCCCTCTGTTTCGATTACTATCATTTCATGTTCCCAGTAACTTTATGATGGGAGACACTATCATTGTTTCCATTTCCCAGATGAGAAGTCAGCAGCATACAGTGGCTAGGATCACACGGGGTGTGTAGAGACCGTGAGTGCACCAATATGTGTTTTCACCTCTTTCTCGGAGTAAGGACAGTTCCATCTGGGCATGTGGCCCACACTGCGTAACCTCCTTTGCAGTTAAGGGTGATTAGTGACAAAAAAACAGTGTTTTGGGTAATTTCGGGGAACAACCAGAGAGAGTTGGCTTGTCCTCGCTGCCCCTTCTTTCCTTCTCTCTTCCTCCTTCCTCCTGTCATGGGTGAAGCTCATCTTAGACCAGGGCTGCACCGTAGGAATGGTGGAGCAGAAAGCTGGAAGGAGCTGGGTCCCTGTGAACTCTGGGGAGCGGAGCCTGTGCACCAGCCCTGCACTGCCAGCCCGTGAACATTTATATAAGAGAGGAAAATAAATATCTGTCTGGGGTTTCCTGTTATTTTCTCAGCCAATCTGCATCCTCAGTCACAAAGATCACCGAGGGAAGAACTGGGAGTTGGCCCTGGGTGCTCTGGCTCTGGAACCTGCCGTCACCACTGTGTGTGCTGCCTCACTGTACTCTTTCCCTTGGCAGCCCTCAGATGTTCACTGGTTTCTGTAAAGAACTGTTAAAAACTAACTCTGGTGTTACAGCTCAGAAAGCCAAATTTATTGAGGGTAGGCCTGTGTCCAGAAATGGATTCAGGAATCCAGTGGTGTTTTCTCTCAGCCAAGTAGAGAAACTTGAAGAAAGCTTTGCTACTCTTACCTCCACCTAGACACAATTTCTTGTATTTCTTTGTCTTTTGCATAAATGTTCCTAATCCTGAGAAATTCATCCTGCAGCAAAAGGAAAGAAGTTGAGGTGTGGTTTGTTTGTTTTAATTATCAAGGGCAATGATTAATTAATGACTTTTGGAAAAATGACACCCATCTTTAAGCTAAGGACCTATGTAGCTGTTACTAAGAGAAAAGCAAATTCTGGGACACCTGGGTGGCTCAGTCGGTTAAGCATCTGCCTTTGGCTCAGGTTATGATCCTGGAGTTCTGGGATCGAGTGCCTCATTGGGTTCCTTGCTCAGTGAGGAGTCTGCTTCTCCCTCTGTCTCTGCTCCTTCCCCCGCTCATTCTCTCTCTCTCTCTCAAATAAATAAAATCTTAAAAAAAAAAAAATCCGGGAAACCATTGATAAAAGGTAAATATGCTCTTACATGCTGCAGAACTATAATTCTATGATTCTGTTTTGAGCAATAACTAAAAGGTGTTGGAATTATAACAGTTGATCAGTTGCTGACGACCTGAAGTATTGGCCTGAATTTACAAGAGGTTACCATTGTTACATGTTCATAGAAATCCTCAACCTGAAATACTTTCTGCAGGAAACAATTCAGTCATCATCATTATTTATAGAGACATCATAGTGGTGAAGGTTGGGTAGATGTGGTCTGGTTTTCAGATAAACTGGGTTTTATTTTGCCTGCACGCTGAGCAGATTGAATAATCTGTATCTCAGAGACTAGTGGATAAAGATGTTGTAAATAATCAGTGGCAATATGATGCTGGCTCCTAGATCTGAAAATCTTATCATCTTTCTAAGTCATATGCTGTACCAGAGCTCGTCAGACAAGAGCTCCTCATACAGTCTAAAATGAACTATTCGGAGTCTCAAAAGGACAATAAAATTTTGAAAAGATGTGAAATATCCCAGTTAATAATTATACCATTTCATTGTTGAGAACGAAATGAATTATAAACTATGTTTACATTGCTTCAACATGGCTCAATTTTAGCTGCAAACGAAAATACTTGTCTTCTTTTCATGATTAGTCTTAATTAATTTTTTAAAGTTATCTTGAATCTTCAGGAACAGTTAAACAAATAAAAATTAAGAAATTTTGATGTACTGCGGGCAGGGTTTTTGCTCTGCTTTCGTAATCTATAATGGGACTGTGACAGCTTACAATTAAGCATTTTAAGAAACATTGCTGTTAAATCAAAGTGAGACCTAGGGTATTTATATGTACATTTGAGGTCCTGTGGTGTGTAATGGACAGAACATGGACTATAGAGGAAGAAATCTCCCAATTCTAATACCGTGTCCGAACTTGACTTTTGCAGAATGGGAAACATAACAGCTCTACATCTTGTTGGGAAGATTAAATGAGATAACATGTGAGAGCTCCTTATAAATCTTAAGGAACTGTACAAATGTTAGATGTTATTACACTTGGCCTGTTTTTATGTAACATCTTCAAATTTTTTCTTTAAAGCCTCTACTACTATGTTTTAAATGCACTGAAGTCAAAACATATAATTTTAAAAGGCCTTATTTCTCAGCCAGCGTTAGAAACTCAAGAGAATGGATGCAGTTGGTTGAAACTTGCTGTACCACTTTGAAGTTTAAGGCAGAAAAGCAAGTTGAAGATTTCATACTTTTGAGTGGAATAGCAGTCATTTTTCACCTTTAGTAATCTTTATACAGAATGAAAGCAGGTTGGAGCTGGCAGAGATTTTGGTGGTTGGTTAAGCAAATTCCTTCATTTTGTGATTAAGTGGACTGAGATCCAGAGATGAAGTGACTTTCTTAAAGCTGCATAACAAGTAATGACAAAAAAAGTAGAACCTCTTGAATCCCAAGCCAGTGTCCATTTCATTTCATTTTGCCATTATTTTTTAAAAAATCATTGATTCTACTATTTGTGAAACTTTTAAGGTCATTTTCCAGTGTCAAGGGACATTTGAAATTAAATCTGGCTTCAATAGATGTTACCATTAAAAGATGTTAATAGCTTTTTGTTTTTAATCTTTGTAATGTGGTTATATAAGAGGAGGTCTTGCTCTTAAGATTAAAAAAAACAAAGTGTTTACTGAATATCAGTATTTATGCTAAGTACTTTTTAAGGCATTAGGATCTTTTCTTTTAAAACATGTATCCTTAAGAGATTTGATCTGTTATCTCGCTATGTCATGATGGACTTCTGGCCTCACAATGATTTTCTTTTCTTCTGAAATGTAGTTAGAAGTTATAAGAAATGGCCACTGTGGGTCTCAAACTTATCCTATCTTCTTTTACCATAATAAGCTATTGAATGCAAAAAATAATAATAATTAAATAAATAAAAAGCTGAGAGTTTAGAAAAAGGTAAAACCAAACTTAGTAAAGACCTCATTAATTTAAACTCCTATAAGGAATGTGAACAATACCTGAAATGAAATTTACTTTCGCTACCGGAATTCTTTCTTCATTGCCTATGCAAACTAATAATGTGAGCAAGATTAGAAAGGGAATGCTTTAAATGGTTAAAAGAACAAAATGTTTCTGAGCAGGCTTCAGTGGTTGGAATACTGATTAGCATACATATAAGAGGCATGCTAATTGCAGACAGCCTTATCTGGTCATTACAGCAAGTCCCCCAGGACCTTTCTGTTATTTGGTGGAACTTGAAAGTAATAAATTTGCTTTCTTTGTAATTATTCTACAATTAAGAATTGCACAAATTTAAATCATTTTCTCATGGCATTGCCCTGATTAGTGGACGTTAAGCCAATAACTATATGTTCCCTGACATACAGTACAAAATAGATACTGATGTGTAAAAAATAAAGATGGTGACTCAGTTTGTAAGAAAACCTCATTCTCTTTAGTTTTCCACATTACTGTTTTGACAATAAAGTTTAAAATCTCTTTTCCATTTTTTCTTATTGATCCATGTCTGAAGGTTCATATTGATCTTGTTCTTAACTTAATGGAAGTAACAACCTTCTTAGATCTCAGGACTAATCTTTTTATTCTTTGATGGAGCAAAGAATAAAAAAAATTATTTTTCCTATTGATGGGAAGATTGAAGGCTTAAACAGAAAGGCGGTATCAGCAGTTTCATTTTTCAGAGAATATAGCTCCTCTTTTAAATTGTGTCCGTTTTGCTTTTGTACGTGTAGAACAATCACTTATTAAAATGGTGTGTTATTTCTGTTACCCGGAAGAAGACATTACGTAGTGATCATCACTCTAGATATCGATGTGGCATCTTTTGTTAGCTCTTGAGAAGAATCTTCTTCTTGGGTATCATTACCAAACATCTGATTGGTTGTTGTGCCGTTTAATTTTTGGCCATGTTTTATTTTTCCTAGTATTAAAATAGCACAAAGAGAAATGAAAATAGCCTAAGGTCTGGACTTGACTGTTTGTACATAAGAAACTAAACTTTTTTTTTTTCATTAGATGGAAGGAAGGGTGAGGTGGTTCCTCCCTTCTGTCTCTTCTACCTTTTTCTTTTTAGTTATAATCCAGGCGGGATAACTTTTTGCCTGGATGTTATATTTGGTTCTTGGCTTATTTTTTTTCTTCTCTCCCTGTGTTTCTCTAGAAATCAGAGAAATACCACTTTGATCCTTGTTGTGCCCAGAAAATAATTTCCAACTATTTAACCATCTCTAGTTAACACACTAGAGAAGAGACAAAGACTTAAATTGCAGAGCATTGTTTGTCTTCCCTCCATCACTCCGCTAGAAATTCCCCACCCACCCCAACCTTTCCACGTCATCCTCAGTCTCCTTGTTTTATCCAAGGGAGGTATTTTGGTTCTTATTTAGATGTGTCTGTGGCATTGAATACTAGCTACTCTTTCTTGACACTTTCTCCTCCTTTGATGTCCCTATCATCATTCTCTTTTAGCTTCTGCTTTCTTTCTCTCGGTCGTTCGTACAGCCAATATTTATGGTGCTCTTTGCTGGGTCCTGGGGATTTAAGTGGTGAACACAGACTCATACCCTGCCCTCAAAGAGATTCTAATCTAAGGAAGGAAACAGGCCAGTAAACAGTGTTCATGCTGTCATGATTTATTCATGCAAGTCCTCCTACCTACACTATTCCTTCTCTCTCTTTCTCTCTGTCTCTCTCTCCCCCCTCCCTCTCCCTCACACCCTCTCCCCCCCCACACACAGACACACACACACACACACACACACACACACACACACACACACACACAAGCCCTTTTACACCTTATGCTCTTGAATATTTAAGACATATCTCAGATAGTAGGTGAATTAATGCACAAATTCTTCCTTTTATCACAAGGCCTGGGATTCTGATCTTGTTTTCCCATTTTCTTGCCACGTGCCAAGTTGTAATTTCACTCTTCTGGAGCTTTTGTTTCCTCATCTTTAGTGTGGTAGAGTCATGGTCTGTGTAGCGCATCAGATTGCCGTGAGCATTAGATGCGGTAGTAATACATATCAGGTGCTGGATAAACTGGGGAATTCTGTACCAAGGTAAAGTGGTTTTGTTTCCTTCGGTTTGCTCCCTTCTCCCTAGCTCTCTTCTTGGCTTTTTTTCCTCTTCTCTTTTCTTTTCAGAGGACCCTGCAATAAGTTGTTTTTGTCCTAAAAATAGTATATCCTCCTGCAGTTACTGGAGGGAATATAGCCAATAATCTAATCAGAAAATACATAGTTTCCTAGTGGCTATAAACTGAAGTATTTTGAAGTCATTTTAAAACCAACCATTACAACCTGAGTTTAATCTGTTTAACACATAAAGAACGCTGTTTCATAAGACCCTGAGACAGATTTATGCTAAATAGTCTTATAAAATGAAAATGCTGTAGCATCAAATATTAATATTTTGCTAGCAGCAGGCAGCCCAAATGTTAATGGCTGGTATGCATTTGAAGGCCTACTTAACTGTGAATTTTATTAGGACCATTTCTCAGAGCTGGAGTTATAAATGGGCTTATAAATGAGAAATTAGCCGACCCTCTAGGGAGAAGCAGGTTCTTTGAAATCTTAATTAACCAATCACATTGAACTTCTCTTCTTTCAATTGCCAACACTTGGTTAAATGTTGAAGAAAACATTATCTAGTTGGAAACAGCTTAAATAAGGGGAACACCATTCTTTTATATGTTGAAATAGATCTAATTGTAAGATGAAAAATAAAAGAAATAAAAATAGCTTATACTTTCCTTTTTGGATATTTTCTTTTGTCCATTGTACTTTTTAAAAAATTGCACTTAAAACTGGGATTTGAAAAAAATCATAAAGAAGTATAAAAAACATAGGATTTTCCTCTCTGTATCCTTACTTGCAGTTACGACTTTTGAAGTACTTTATTTTTTCTACGCAGAAGGTCTTAATTTGTGTAAAGAAGTTAATTTTCTCTTTGCAGTGAATAAGCAATGAGTTTATTATACTCATTATTGTCAGAGTGCTTTAATAATATGAAGTTTATGAAATAATTTGCATTTTACTTACCAAAGTCTTTTTATTTGTGATTTTGTCTGAACCTTGATGAAGAGTTGGACTTTATGTATGCCCTGGCAATGTAATTACCAACATTTCATTTTTTTTCTATACCACTCCCTAATTAATACATATTCTCACACCCCAAGTGATGAAACTCTGAAAGTCATCAAGAATTATGTATTTAATTCATTCACTCAATCAAAATACCTTTCAAGCAAAAAGATAAAATATATCTAAATAGGAAACTCAGTGAAATTTAATATCACAATCTGTCAATTTGTTTCTCATGTTTCCTTATAAGGGGTTAAAAATGCCAATATTTGTGTTTTATAACATTTTTCATTAGGGATTTCGAGTCAGCAAAAGACCATGAGCACAGGAAGTTATAGATTTTTCAGGAAAAAAAAAAAAGCCTTCTTGGCTTCCTGGTAATATATTTCTTTATTCTTATGGCTTTCCTTACCCCCTTTTTTTTTCAAATTGTGATATGTTATTCACCATACAGCACATCCTTAGTTTTTGATGTAGTGTTCCATGATTCATTGTTTGCGTATAACACCCAGTGCTCCATGCACTACGTGCCCTCCTTAATCTCCTTCACTGGGCTAGCCCATCCCCCCACCTCCCTCCCTTCTAAGACCCTCAGTTTGTTTCCCATAGGGCTTCCCTTACCTTAGTTTCACAAATTTCATGTGAAATTTCCTCAGGATAAAGGCAGTACTTGCATACTACCCTTAGATAGCTATTTATTCCTCCTTGAGATTCATCCAGTTACTCTGATTATTTTACATCAATCTTTATGAATTTTTCCTGTCAAATACTTCCAACTTTTGGAACTGTTTATTCTTTCTTGATTCTTAAGGGTTGATTCCCAGGTCATATAACTGTGGACACTTCATTTGCAGTTTTAAGAGAATACTTCTTACCCCTTTGCTGTTAATTTTGCATTTTTTTCCAGTTTTGTTGAGATGTAATTGACATTTAACATTGTGTTAGTTTAAGGTGTACAACGTAATGATTTATGTACATAGTGTGAAATGATCACCACAGTAAGTTAATATCTATCTCCTCACATGCTCACAAAGTTTTTTTCTTATGATGAGAACTTTTAAGAACTACTCTCTTAGCAACTTTCAGATACACAATACAGTATTTTTTTAAAGATTTTATTTATTTGAGGGAGAGAGAGAGTGGGAAGTAGAGGGAGAGAGAACAAGCAGACTTTGCGCTGAACACAGAGCCCAGTGTGGGGCTTAATCCCACCATCCTGAGATCACAACCTGAGCTGGATCAAGAGTCAGATGCTTAACCAACTGAGCCACCCAGAGACCCCTCAAATATACACTACGGTTTTGTTAACTATAGTCACCAGGCTGTACATTAGCTCTCCAGAACTTACTAATCTTATAACTAGAAGTTCGTATCTTTGATCACCTTTACCCATTTCCCCCACCTCCACTCCCACCCTCCACCTTTGGCAACCACTGATCTGTTCTGTTTCTATGAGGTGTTTTGTTTTTTGTTTTGTTTTGTTTTGTTTTTTTTAGATTCCACATGAAGTGACAGCATACAATATTTGTGTTTCTCTGTTTCACTTATTTCACCTACCATAATGCCCTCAAGGTTCATCCATGTTGTCTCAAATGTCAGGATTTCCTTCTTTTTTATGGCTGAATAATGTTCCGTTGTGTATATATGCCACATTTTCTTTATCCAGTCATCTACTGATGGATACTCAGGTTGTTTCTGTGTCTTGGCTATTCTTCTTCTTCTTCTTCTTTTTTTTTTTTTTTTTTAAGATTTATTTATCCATTTGAAAGAGAGCGCACACACGAGTGAGGAGAGGGGCGGAGGGAGTGAGAGAAAATCCTCAAACAGACTCCCTGCTGAGCACAGAGCCCGATGTGGGGCTCAGTCCCAGGATGCCGAGATCATGACCTGAGCTGATATTAAGAGTTGGACACCTAACCAGCTGAACCACCCAGGCATCCCCGTTTCTGTGTCTTGGCTATTCTAAATAATGCTGCAGTAAACATAGGGCTGCAGATATATCTTCAGATAGTGATTTTTTTCCCTTCAGTTTCATACCCAGAAATGGTAATGTTAATTTTAACAAAATACAGATAAATTGATGCACTTTAAAGTGGTACCTAGAAAAGATAATTGATGTGGTGCAATGAACATGTATAGGTGAAAATTTAGTAACCCTTTTAGTTGAATCTCTTTTTCCAGAGACAACATTATATTTTCTGAGATACATTCTTCTACATTATGTTATTACTTTCTTAAAAGGGGTACTTCAACCAATGTGATCTTCTTAAAATCTTATAAGAGGAACTTACAAAACTAAGATGGTTCTGTGATCAAACAGTTTACATTCTCTCAGACTTATGATTACTTGGAAATTGTCTTACTTCTGCTACATAATTTTCATACATACACTTACTGGGTTTTCCAAAATTTGCTACTGAATGAAAAAAATACAAATACAACATAATCATTTATTTAAGTCTAATTTCTAGAAATAAAGTATCAAGTCCTCGTTTTCTAACATTTGCTAAGTCCTCTTTCAGATTTAAGAAGCATTATGCCTTCTGTGTACCAAGCACATCTGCAGAGGTATCACACCAAGATGAGCTGGAGGAATGTGTTTTGGCTAGAAGGCATAGCATATATGTGCAAAGAAATGTGATTCTAATATAGCGTGACACATTAGATAGGGTCAGAGAGCTTTTAATACTAACCTGTGGGAAGAGTTGGGAGAGTGGATGGCAAGAGGCTAAAATGATGGGGCAGGGCAGGGCAGTGCTCTCCCTGGGGGACACTGAATGGCAAAGGAAGTACAAAAGACTTTGGACTTTATTCTTTGGGCTAGTTGTCTTTGGATGGGTTTTAGTGCATTTGTGAATCTTTGAAATTACATGCAAAAGTGTGTGTGTGTGTGTGTGTGTGTGTGTGTTAGCATATATATGCATATGTACATTCATATGCAATCTTGCTGGAGAAAAGGTCTATAGTTTTCATCAAATTCTGTAATCTCACGAAGTTAAGAATCCCTGCAGTAGATATGACAAAGCCATTTGGAGACTCATAAACACGATAATGGGATAGGAATTATTGCTTATTTGCTTTTAAGAAAAATCATTTTGGCAGCAAGACCAAGGGATGGTAGAAGGGTTAAAAGGTTATTATAGGACCCTACCTCACACCATATGCAAAAATTAACTCAAAATGCATCAATGAATTAAATGTAAGTGCTAAAACTATAAAACTCTTAGAAGAAAACATAAGGGTAAATCTTAATGATCCTGGATTTGACAATGTTTTCTTAGATATGAAACTAAAGGCACAAGTAACAGAGGTACCTGGGTGGCTCAGACGGTTAAGTGTCTGACTTCAGCTCAGGTCATGATTTCAGGATTCTGGGATTGAGCTCTGCATTGGGGGTCCTTGCTCAGCAGGGAGTCTGCTTGCCCCATCTCCCTCTCTGGTTGCCCCTCCCCCCACTCGTGCTTGCACTCTCTTTCTCAAATAAGTAAATAAAATCTTAAAAAAAAAAAAAGTCATGGGCCTGTTGCTGTTGCTTGAACCGTTGTAGACCCTGGTAGGGCCAGTTCTGTGTTCAAAAAAAAAAAAAAAAGCACAAGCAGCAACAACAAAAAACCCCATACATTTGACTTCATCAAAATTCAAAACTTCTATGCATCAAAAGACCCCACTGGGAAAGTGAAAACACAACCTAGAATGGGAGAAAATATTTGCGAATCATCTA
Source organism: Ursus maritimus (assembly GCF_017311325.1). Lineage (NCBI taxonomy): Eukaryota > Metazoa > Chordata > Mammalia > Carnivora > Ursidae > Ursus > Ursus maritimus. The sequence goes on from NW_024424452.1 coordinate 78,325,023, forward strand.
TCTAATAAGAGTCTCTTATCCAGAATATAAAAAAGAACTCTTACAACTCAATCATAGAAAGAAAAAAAAATCAATTTAAAAAAAGAGCAAAGGATTTGAATAGCTATTTCTCCAAAGAAGATATACCAGTGGCCAACTAGCACATGAAAGATACCCAGCATCATTAGCTATCAGAGAAATGCAAATCAAAACCATTTCATACCCATCAGGAGGCCTGTAATCAGAAAGTCAAGTATTCTGGCGCCTGGGTGGCTCAGTCGGTTAGGCATCTGCTTTCAGCTCGTGGGTCATAATCCCAGGGTCCTAGGATCAAATCTTGTGTCGGGCTCCCTGCTCAGTGGGGAGTCTGCTTCTCCCTCTGCCCCTCCTCCCTGCTCATGCATGCTTGCCCTCTTTCTCTCTCTCTCACAAAAATTAAAATAAAAAGTTAAGTGTTTGTAAGTATGTGGAGAAATTGGAGCCCTCATACACTGCTGGTCAGAATGTAAATATGCTGTAACTGCTTTGGAAAACTGTCCAGCAGTTCCTCAAAAGGTTAGAGAGTTACCTTATGACTGAGAAATTCTACTCCTAAGTGTATACCCAAGAGAATTGGAAATACGTTCATACAAAAACTTGTACACAAATGTTCATAGCGGCAATATGCATAATAGGCAAAAAGCAGAAACAACCTAGATGTCTGTAAAGTGATGAATGGATAAATAAAATGTGGCATATCCATATAATAGAATATTATTCAGGAATAAAAAGAAATGAAGTACCGATACGTGCTTCCACAGGGACAAACCCTGAAAACATTGTGCCAAGTGAAAGAAACCAGTCACAAAAAACCTCGTATTATATAAGTTCATATGAAAGGCAAGAATAGGCAAATTTATGGAGATATAAAGTAAAGGTTGCTTGGGCTGGAAGGGGTGGGGGGATGGGAGGACATGACTATCAGATATGAGGTTTATTTTGGGGTTATGAAAATGTTTTAAACTTAAACTGTGGTGATGCTTGCACAACTCTGCAAATATGCTAAAAACCATTGAATTTCATATTTTAAATGGTGATTTTTTTGGTAAGTGAATTATGTCTCAATCTATTTTTTAAAATAAAAGTTTATGGGCACATGGCCAGCTCAGTAGGTAGAGCGTGGGACTCTTGATCTTGGGATTGTGAGTTCGAGCCCCACATTGGGTGTAGAGATTACTTAAAAATAAAATCTAAAAAAAGTAAAAATAAAGTAAAATAAAAGTTTATAATATTCTAGGGCGAGGAAGCTCAGGTACTGAAATGAGGTAGGGGCAATAGAAATGGGGAAATGATGGTGGATTTGAAGGTCAATAATGAAAAAAAAAAACCCAGATAGGGCTTCGTAAATGATTTCGACAGCAACAGGCAGGAGGTTGCATATGTGGGAACTCCCAGATTTCTGGCTTGGAGGTCTAAGGAGAGAGTGGTACCACTTGCCACAATGGGACAGGAACATGAGAAGAAAAGAACACTTTAGGAAAAAGATGATGAGTTTGTTTTTTAGAACACAGAGTTTGAAGTGCCTATAGGACAACTGGGTAGAGTTGCTCAGTAGGCAATTAAAAATGTAAGTCTGGAGATTGGACACATAATTGGAGAATTATTAGTGCAAGTCTTAAAGTTGAAGCCTTGTATGTACAAAACCACACAAGGAGAGTGTTGTTTAAGAAGGAAAAAGGGCTGAGAACATGTAAGAATTTTACAGAAAAAGAGTTGCTGGCAAAGGAGACTGAGAAGCTGCAAAGAGGTGAGAGGAGAATCAGGCAAGAGGTATTAATGGAGCCTGTGGGGTTAGAGAAAACAAGAATGGGTTATAAAATAAATAGTCCTCAGGATGTAACATACAGCATGGTTACTGTAGTTAACAATACTGTATTGTGTATTCGAAAGTTGCTAAGAGAGTAGGTCATAAAAGTTCTCATAACAAGAAAGAAAAAAGAAGAAATGGTTAGTTTGTTTTTTTTTAAGATTTCATTCATTTATTTGACAGAGAGACAGCCAGCGAGAGAGGGAACACAAGCAGGGGGGTGGGAGAGGAAGAAGCAGGCTCCTAGCAGATGAGCCTGATGTGGGGCTCGATCCCAGAACACCGGGATCACGCCCGGAGCCGAAGGCAGACGCTTAATGACTGCGCCACCCGGGCCGCCCCTATTTGGATGCGTTTTATTTCCTTTTCTTACCTAATTGCTGTGGCTATGATTTCCAATACTATGTTGAATAAATATGGGAATAGGGTATCCTTGTCTTGTTCCTGAACTTAGAGGTAAAGCTTTTAGCTTTTTACTATTGAATATGAAATTAGCTGTGGATGTGTCATATACAGCCCTAATTATGTTGAGGTACATTCTCTCTGTACATATTTTGTTAAATCGATGTTGAATTTTTTCAAGTGCTTTTTCTGCATTTATTGAGATAATCATATGATTTTTATCTTTATTTTGTTAATATGGTATATCACTTTGATTAATTTTCAGATGTTGAACCATCCTTGCATCCATGGAATAAATTTCACTTGATCATGGTATATGATCCTATCGATGTGTTGTTTTGCTATTATTCTGTTAAGGATTTTTGCATCTATATCTATCAGAATTATTGGCCTGTAATTTTTTATCTGGTTTTGGTATCAGGGTAATGATGGCCTGATAAAATGAATTTGGAAACTTTCCCTCCTCTTTAGTTTTTTGGAAGAATGAGAAGGATAAGTATTAAATCTTCTTTGCTTGTTTCGTAGAATTTAGCAGTGAAAAATTGAATTGTTTATTGGAGATTTCTCTTCTTTCTAGTGGTAGGCCCATATTGGTAGGAACTCTCCTCCTAGAACTGCTTTTGCTACATCTTACAGATTTTGGTATGTTGTTTTCCTGTTTATATTTGTCTCTATGTATTTTTTTCATTTCTCCTTTGACTTATTTATTTTCCTCTTGTAATTGATTTCTAATTTCATACTCTTGTGGATGGAAAAGATACTTGATATAGTTTCAAAATCTTGAATTTCTTGAGACTTGTGTTCTAATGTGTGATCTCTTCTGGAGATATTTCATGTGCGCCTGAGAAGAATGTGTATTAGAAGAATGTGTATTCTGCTGCTTTTAGATGGAATGTTGGGTATATATCTATTAAGCCTATCTGGAGCATTATGGTGTTTAAGGCCAGTGTTTCCTTATTGATTTCTGTCTGGATGATCTATCCACTGATATAAGTAGGGTGTTAAAGTCTCGTACTATTATTGTCTTCCTGCCAGTTTCTCCATTTAGGTCTGTTAATACTTGCTTTATATGTTTTGGTGCTTCTGTTTTGGGTACCTGTGTATTTATAAATGTTATATCTTTTTGCTGTATTGACTCCTTTATCATTATGTAATGTCCCTCTTTGTCTTTAATTACATTCTTTGTTTTGAAATCTCTTTTGTTTGATATGAGTATAGCTACCCCAGCTTTCTTTTCACTTCTATTTTCATGCAATATCTTTTTATATCCTTTGACTTTCAGTCTCTGTGTGTCCTTAGTTCTGAAGTGAGTCTCTTGTAGGCAGCATTTGGATGTGTCCTATTTCTTATCCATTTAGTGCTTTTTGATTGGAGGACTTAGCCCATTTTGATTTAAAGTAATTATTGTTAGATAAGTACTTATTGCCATCTTGTAAATTGTTTTCCGGCTGTTTTTATAGTTTCTCTCTGTTCCTTTCTTCTCTTGCTCTCTTCCCCATGGTTTGATGACTTCCTTTAGTGTTATGTTTAGATTCTTTTCTCATTTTATGTATTTGCTATAAATTTTTCTTTGTGGTTACTGTGTGGTTTATGTATATCATCCTACATATATAACAGTCTATTTTAAGTTAATAGTGACTTAAATTTGAATACATTCCAAAACTACACTTTTACTCCCCCTCCACATTCAATATTTTTGATGTCACTTTGCATCTTTTGTGTATTCCTTAACTGTTGTAGTTTTAGTTAATTTTACCACTTTTATCTTTTCACATTCTTAGTAGCTTCATAAGTGATTAATCACGACCTTTACTATATATTTACCTTTTTCAGTAAGATTTTCACTTCTGTGTTTTCTTGCTATTAACTAGTGCAATTAGTGTCAGCTTAAAGAAGTTTCACTAATATTTCTTGTAAGGCTGGTTCAGTAATGATTAACACCTTTTTCTTTTGCTTGTCTGGTATACTCTTTATCTGCCCTTTGCATCTGAATGATAATCTTGCTGGGTAGAGTATTCTTAGTTAGAAGTTTTTTCCTTTCAGTACTTTGAATATGTCAGTGATACTTTCTTGTGACCTGCAAAGTTTCTGCTGAAAAATCTGCTGAGAGTGTTATGGCGGGTTCCCTTGTAATATAACAATTAGTTTTTCTTTTGCTGCTTTTATGCTTTCCCTCTTTATCTTTAACGTTTGTCATTTTAATTATAATGTGTCTTCGTGTGGGTCTTCTTGGGTTCGTCTTCCTGGAGCTCTCTGGGCTTCCTAGACTTGGATGCCTGTTTCCTTCCCTGCGTTAGGGAATTTTTAGCTGTTATTTTCTCAAGTAAATTTTCTGTCGCTTCTTTTTCTGCTACCCCTTTAATGTGAATGTTATTTGATATTGTCCCAGTGGTCCCTTAAGCTGTCTTTACTCTTTAAAATTCTTTTTTGTGTTTATTGCTCTGTCTGGGTGAGTTCTATTGCTTTCTCTCTCAGTTTGCAGATTTGTTCTTCTGCTTCATCTAGTCTCCTACTGAGCCCCTATAGAATATTTTTCAGTACAGTTACTGTATTTTTAAGTTCTGTGACTGTTTGGTACTTTCTTATGTTTTTTCTTTCTTGACGTTCTCACTGTGTTCATCTATTCTCCTTCTGAGTTTGGTGGGTATCTTTATGACCATTACTTTGAATTCTATGTCATGTATATTACTTATCTCTTTTTCTGTGGTCTTGTCTTGTTCTTCCACTTGAAACATATTTCTCTGTTTCTTCATTTTGCTTGCATATTTGTGGTTTCTGTGTATTAGACAAAACAGGTACCTCTCTCAGTCTTGAAGGAGTGGCCTCATGTAGGTGATGATCCTTTTCATTTAGCTGTGCCCTAGCTCTTAGCTGTCTCTCGAATTTTGTGATTGTCTGAACCATCTGGTTTATTCTTGATATGCCCCCATTGCTAGGGTGTGCCAACACCTGTCAGTGATCCAAGGTTGGGAGGGGGGGGCGTCTCATTTAGCACATGTTTTCAGGCCAGTCCCTCAGGCTGCAGCTTTTAAAATATGCAAGTATAAGGGTGCCTGGCTGGCTCAATTGGTAGAGCATGTGACTCTTGATCTCAGGGTTGTGAGTTAGAGCGTCTCTCCAACCCCCGTTGGGTGTAGAGATTACTTAAAAATAAAATCTTTCTTAAAAATGCAAGTATATACAGTTCTCTTGGGCCACAATCATAATTCTGCTGGCTTCCAGACTGAGGTCTGAAAGTGTCCCCTGGGTAACAATTGCAAAAATAGGGGCTCTGTATGATTACAGAAGCTCCTTTTAGAGAAGACTCATCAAGCTGTAATGAGGTCAGAGGGTGCACAAGGATGGTGTCTGTCTCATTGCTTATGTTTCTTTGTAGTACGTCTTTAGCATCTAGATGTGTGAGAAACCTGAAGCCTGTCCCTTAGGCTACAGCTCCAGGCTAAGTAAGTAGGCCTTTTTTTTTTGCAGGAAGCCTGGAGTTGTGTTTCTGTCTGCTGTTTTGTGCAGTGCCCCCAGGGGTGGTGGCCTGCCAATAATTGTCTTTCTGATTGTTACAATCCCAATGAGTTCTGGAATGCCGGTCCTCTTGGTTACCAGGGCCTGGTGATCAAGGGGTGTCCCTCGTGTACCTGCTAGCTTTAGAAGGCAGCCGGACAGTGTAGTGGGCAGAGCATGCCCGCCTGCTTCAGAAAGGCAGCAGGAAAATGTCTTGATTGTTCACACCTATAGACTTCAGTAATGCGGTCGAGAGTGTGCCTTGTCTGTGTGCATGTGCTGGCTTTTGGCTGGGAGAATGCCATGGTCATTTGCACTGGCCAGCCCCAGCCTGGGGATGGGGGAATATAGAACTGCCATTTTAGCAGACTTTAGCTAGGGAGGGGAGAGAAGTCTGTGACTGATCACACTCTCCTACCCTACCCTGGAACTGCCCATGCTCTCTGGCCTCAGGAGGTATGGAGACCACATACCTCAGCCTTTGTGGGGGTTGGGGTGTTGTGTCCAGGCTCACCCACCTGTGCCAGCACTGTGTGTAGATTGCAATAATGGTAGCTACCAGAATCTCTGTCACTGGGGAGCATCTCAACTGTCCCCCACCCTCGTTCCAATGCCTCCAGATCAGGAAATGAGTCTCCTTCACAAATAGTCTAGGCAAAAAAAAACCTTTCTTTTTTTTTGGCTGGGTCTTGGGGCAGGTAAGACCACCAGTCCTCCAAGAGAGGAATCTCAGTTTTTTATAGCACTTTGGAGCCCTCTCCTCCTTAAGACATCCGCCCTGTTGGCTTTTGCAGATAGACATTCTGGAGGCTCATCTCTGGTGCAGATCCCAGAGGCAGGCATGCGGATCGATGTGGGGCAGCAACCCCTTACTCCTCTGGGAGAAGTGTCTGTGCCAAGAGATCTCTCTCTCCTGTGGTCACCATACCAGGGGGGTGGGGTGTTTTGTGAGACTCTGCCTCTGCCTCTCCTACCCATCTCGATGTGGTCCTTTTATCCTTTGTTGAGGAGATCAGTTCGTCTAGTTTTCAGATCCTTTTCAGAGGGAAATGATCCATATGTAGCTATGGATTTGGTGTGTCTGTGGGAGGAGGTGAGTTCAGGATCTTCCTACACCGCCATCTTGGACCTCCTCCTGGTTTTTCTTTTCATAACCAAAAATAGCAATGCAAACTATAGCATCTGTGTTATACACATTAGGATTCAAATTATGTAAATCTCTAATTCCACACACAAAAAGGATTTATATCAGATTCTATTTATAAAGTCGGAAAATTCCTTTCACCAGAGCCTTAATTCTTATGTTTTTCAAGTGCTTTTAAGAAAAAAAAAAAAAGAGCCATTAAAAAAAAGAAAAGCCTGCAACTTACTGTATGAAGATTTCATATCAGCTGGTGAGTTGGTTATACTTTTTTCTATAGTCATCTGAGGGTAGTTGGGCTTCACACAGCCATGTTGATCGAAGTGAGGATCATTATACCCTCATCCCATCTGCATATTTTAGAGCCTATCTTTGACAACTCTATCTCACTGTGGCCCTAAAAATTCCTTTCCAAATAAGTCAGATGCTCTCTTCTTTCCTACTCATCTGCATCTCCTAGGAAGTGAGAAGTTTTAGAGTTTCTTAAAATTCTAGTGTGTTCTAATGTAGTGGTGTTCAAACTTTTTGACCCTCCCCATACAAACGTGTGTGTTTGTCTGTCAGAAGCAGTAATGGTCAGAAAAGAGTCAGTGACATGCACTGTAGTATTTACTATCCCTTTTTTCCTTTTAATTCTGATTATGACTCACTACACTGAGTATTAGATCACGATTGTGATTCAGTTATAGAGATTTAAAGTTTCCATGGCTTGTGGATAAGCTTCAAGGCTGGCCGTAGACTTGCTAAACCCTAATCTGTTCACCATGACTTTGTCTTAGAAGTGTTACATATGGGGGCGCTTGGGTAGTGCAGTCATTAAGCATCTGCCTTCGGCTCAGGGCGTGATCCTGGCGTTCCGGGATCGAGTCCCACATCAGGCTCCTCCGCTGGGAGCCTGCTTCTTCCTCTCCCACTCCCCTGCTGTGTTCCCTCTCTCGCTGGCTGTCTCTCTGTCACATAAATAAATAAAATCTTTAAAAAAAAAAAAAAAGAAGTGTTACATATGATCTGGCTGCCTGGTAACATTAGAAGCCTGCAGGAGTTCCCCTACTTCTGGGTGCTAGAATTATTGCCCTTATGCTGTAGAGAAAAAGCAAAACAATTCCAGGTTAGTACTATCCATCATGAATTGAGTGTCAGGCCCTATGATTGACATACATAATATCTAATCTTGAAACAAGTTTGAAAATTAAGACCAACATCACCATTTTGGTGGCAGAGTAGGGAGGACGAGGCTTAGAGACGTTGAGTAACTTGTCCAAGATTATATAGTCTGTAGGTGGCTCTACAGCTCAGACTTTTTCACTACCATACACTGTCTGAAAAGGACATTCCATTGTGAAGGGTCTTCTTTAATGCTCCTCTTCATTGTACCTAAGGAAAATTGAGAGACCTGGAAAAAACTAAAGCCCGAAATTGGACTGCGATAGTCTAGACTGTACACATTCTTGCTGCTTAAATAGAGAACTCAGGCAATGTCAATATAATCAGGTCAGTGCTCTGTCGATACAGAATGAATTAAGATTGCTTCCATAATTTTTGGCAGTCCCAGGAGCAAAAGTTACCTCTGTGATGTGCACAGTTCGCCGTGGAGTTCTTTGAAGCCAAAGTTTATAGGAAATGTTTAAGACCATGCCCCTGTTTCTGGTTTTCACTGGTGTTTCTCTGTTTGCCCAGGGTGGTAAGATTAGTTACTTCCCATATGGAAGCATGGCTAACAAATATCATTATTGGTAATGGGCTTAGCAGCTTCATAAGAAACCTTGACATCCCAGCAGACTGATGGAATAAGCAAAAGCATAAGCAGTTCTTCTCTGTAATGTTTAGTCTTCTCTGTTTTTACTCCTCCACCCAAGAGACATTTTTCCTATCCCCCTACAGGAGAAAAGTTTGTGACAAAGGGATCAAAAGTATAGAGTTTGGCTTCTGAGTTAAAATCTAGACCTGCATTGTCTAGTATGGTAGATACTAGCAACATTATCAAACACTTGAAATGTGGCAAATCAGAATTGAAAAAATTTCATATCAGATTTCAAAGACTTAGAGTATGTAATTTTGTTGTTAAATTTTTTTTAAAGGAAAAGCCTTCAAATGTACTTCATTGGCACTTCTTTCCTGCTTTTTTTCCTTTAAGTCCTTTGAGACTTTATTGAAATGCTACAGTACATCCTTAGTTTTTGATGTAGTGTTCCATGATTCATTGTTTGCATATGACACCCAGTGCTCCATGCACTACGTGCCCTCCTTACTACCCATCACCGGCCTAGCCCATCCCCCACCCCCTCCCCTCTAAAATCCTCAGTTTGTTTCCCAGAGTCCATAGTCTCTTGTGGTTCATTTGTTGTTAATTTTTAACACTGATTACATGTTGAGATAAGTTTCAGATTCATTTGTTTTCATAAAAGGTTATTAAAATTAATTTCCTCTATTTTTTTTTTTTTTACTTTCTTAATGTGCCTTCATGAAAATTTTAAATTACATATGTGGCTTGCATTATATTTCTTTTGGAAAGCATTGATTCTAGACCAATGCTTCAGCCACCTCACACAACCTAGCTTTGAAATATGGCCCATTAACTAACTTTAGAACACCATCCCTTCCCTCCCATTCAAAGAAAGCTAAATTTTGCTCAGTTTTTTCTTCTGATCCTTTCTCCCTACACCTGGTTCAGGAAGTATTTGGTGACTTACTGAACAGGTGGGGCACATAAAAGAAAATCAAATTTGCCCATTTGGAGGTGAGGCCAAATAATATTGTTTGATGGGATAGGAACACCAAGCCCAAAGGCAACGGATTTGCTGTCAATATTCTGTGAAGCAAGTTTGAGAAATTACAGCAAAGTTCAGATTTTTCCCATTTTGACTACCTCAGTGATTTATTTTTTTTTGAGAGAGAGAGCGAGAGAGAGAGAGCATGTAAGTGGAGGAAGGAGTGGGGAGAGGGAGAGAGAAAATCCCAAGCAGGGTTCATGCTCAGTGCAGATCCCAACAAAGGCTCCATCTCAGGACCCTGAGATCATGACCTGAGCCGAAGTGATTTCGTTTTTGATTGAAATATCAAATTCTTCCAAGATAATGTGCTGCTTATTTTTACGTGCTCATGTTGCCTAGTCACAGTCTGTTTGGTTTACTCTTAGAGGCCCCCAAAGCCTTACTGAGTTCCTCCCTAAGGAGTGGGGATGGTAGGTTGTCAATCCCTGAAGCATGGGAGCTGAGGTCCTGCTACAGGTGGTTGGTTGCGCCAAAAAGACCAAAGTGATGAAAATTGTTTCAAAGGAAGTGAACTATCATGTGCATTTGTGTTTCTGTGTCTGTAGTAAAACAGTTTCTGTTTAAAAAAAAAAGTTCAAATAGTTCTCAATGGAAAATTCTCTATTTTAAAAAACACAATATGAAAAGAAGAAAAATTGCATTTTTCAATTAATTTACATTCAAAGAAAGACTAACAATTTGTTCAAAAGTGCACCATTATAATTAAATACTGTAGTGTCTGCTAGTTTATAAAATTTCAATAAAAATTTTTAAAACTTCAGAAAAATAATTAATATTTAAATGGATCTCATGTTTGTTTACTTAAAATATTAAATGAAAAATTTGTTTAAAATACACAACCCATTAAATTTTTGTTATTCCTGAATTTGTGTTATATGTGAGGGTTGCTTGTCCCCAGGCCACCACACCCAAGTCTTTCAAGTTGTGTCCAGATACTGTTTCCTATCAATATTTGCAGTGTCAATACTAGAACAATAAATCCTCCTTTGATAAAGCTTAGCACAACACCAAAATCTAAAGTCCAGGTATAGGCCATTATGCTAATTTTGAAGCCATTTTTTTCTTTGACCAGAGAAGTTTTTCCAGTGTTAATTGATTGATCTTTATTTGACATTTGAGCAGAGGAGAGTTGTTGACTAAGTAAATATTCTCAGCATCTTTGTGGTCTGTTCGCTGAGAGGGATCTTTAATCTGTTCTCTGCCTTCGTGTCTTCAGGGAACTCAGACCAGTCTTCTGTATCTTAATTTGATCTTATTTTCCAGGTCATCGATTCAGTTTTTCTGAGCCTCACAGGCTTGGTATTCTCTAATAATGGTGTCTGTCCATTGTTATCTACATGTCCTCATTTTCCTCTTAGTCTTGTATAGTTTAGAATAGATCTTTCTGAATCTATTCATAGCGGTATCTATGGCATTTAACTAATACTTGCTCATTTTTATTAAGTAAATTTAACAGCTTGCTTGAGAAGTCAGACGTGACTGGTTTATATCAAATATGGTACCTTTCAGACCAAGTATTTAAAAGCAACTGAAGAAAGAAATGGTATCTAAAGAAATGGTTTTCCCAGCACTGTGATATTAGTAAACTGGGTAAGGCTACCAGATTTAGCAGACAGTAATACAGGATGCTCACTTCAATCTGAATTTCAGAGAAACAAAAACTAATTCTTTAATATAAGTAAGTGTTTCCCATACAGTATTAAATCCCATGCAGTTTACCTCGGCATCCTACATTTATTTTATCTGGGAACCCTAAAGTTGGGGCAAACACGGTAGCTTTTAACTCTTGTGGAATTATAAAATTATGAGACAATAAAGCTCACACTATAGCTGAGAGCATTGAATTGAGTACATCTTCTTTATAGGACGCTGATTCTTGTAGTACCTGCCCTACTTAAATCATTCGGTAAGATGCAAACAAAAAGCTGAGAAATTAAGAATTCTTTTACTCATGAAATATTGTTGAGCCCGCCCCCTTCCTTCTTTTTACCCCCCCCCCAACTTTGCAGACATTTCGTTGATTCTCCCGAAATTCTCTCTCAGAATGGTGCATCTTTGTTGTTTAAAGAGTCAAAATCAGGCACTACTCCCTTCCTCTCCCTGTGACTCCAAATTGGCTACATTTGTGGCAGGTTCTCTGGGTCATGCTGTCCTCTTCATGTTTCAGGTCTGTGTATTTTACCACTGCAGTCTTGAACATAATCACAACCATAGTCAGCAAGTAATACTAATTTGGAGGAGTGCTATTTTCAGTGGCTATTTAGATCATTGCAGCACTGCACTCCATAAAGCATTTTAGCCTTTGCTAGGTGGAAGGTAGATTTAAGCAAAATGTGTGCTTCTGTTCATCATGATAAATCTGTGTGAAGGCTTCTTTGATTCTTCTTTCCTATAAATTGGGAAGTTAGGGGCGCCAGGGTGTGGCTCAGTCAATTAAGTGTCCAACTCTTGGTTTCGGCTCAGGTCACGATCTTAGGGTTGTAGGATCGAGCTCTGCGTCAGGCTCCCTGTTTGATGCAGAGTCCACTTGGGATTCTCTGCCTCTCCCTCTCCATCTGCCCCTCCCCCGCTCTCTCTCTCTCAAATAAAAAAATAAAAATAAAACCAAAAAAAAATTGGGAAGTTAGCATTATGAACTAAAATGTGCTAACTTGCTCCAAAGTTACCTTTAAGTAACCCCTGGAAGAGCAGGGTTTTGAACAATGAGACCATCTGTTTCTTGTGGGTTAAAACGTTAACGGTGCATTGGCTATGGCAGTAGATAACGTTCTGTCTTAGGATGGTTTTTATAACCTCTCTCCCCAAGGAGCCAGCTCAGAGCATTTCACAGGGCAGATGTGAGTGCCCAAGAAAGGAAACCTAGTTTCCATTTGTGGCTCAGTGTGGGACTTGACCCACCTTCCACTTACATAGCAACAACATGAGCTCATTCTTTATTCTCTTGTCTTTCTGCCTTGGTTTACCATTTTCTCCTTTCATAAAATCATTTATGCAACGATTATCTGTTCAGCCCCTACTATGTATGGGGTCCTAAATGTGTTACTATATGGCACCATGTCTAGTGGCCTGGAGCTTAAAATAGGTACAGTATATCTTACCCCCAAAGCAGTACGTAATAGGTTTTGTATAAGTTTATACACCTTGGTGTTATTAGGCCATAAGGGAAGACGGCATTATTTTCACTTGGGATCATTAGGAAAGCACCATGGAAGAAGTCTATATGAGCCTTTGTAAATGGACAGGATTTCAGCAGGAGAACATGTGGGAAATAGGGCCATCCAAGGCAGAGGAAATTGCACAAAGGCATTGAAGCTTGAAAGAACAGTGCAATTTTGTGGAATGGGATGTGATTCAGATGGAATGGAATAAAGTGGTTTTTTGTTTTGTTTTGTTTTTTTTATTTTGAGGATAGTGGGTGGAACCACATTGTAGACGGATTTGAATGCTACACAGGAGCAAATCAGTGCTTTAGGTAGGTTAACCTAAAAGTACTGTATAGGGTAAAGTAGAGAAAATCTTCCCGTGATGACTTAGAGACCACTGTCATAGTCTAAGCATAAGGTGATAATATCCTGAGTCGTGGTGGTGGTGCCAGAAAAGGACACATGACCTAACTGACCTAAACAACGCTTGGTTTGTCTAAGGAATACTATTACTTATTTTCATATTGTGACTAGTTGTCGATCATGCCTCATTACTTTGCAACATAGGAACTGGTACATGTATATAACTTGGTATCAACCACTTAAAGCTTTGGAAAAATGAGAGAGCTTTTCTTTGAAGAACCAGGTCTAAATAAAGAAGCCGTGCCAGACAAACACCTGGGAAGAACCCTCCTTTCAGGCCCCATGACTATTGAACCAAGTCAAAGCACAAATGGCAACTTAATAAATGAGAGATAAGTGGAGTTACTTCCATAATTTCTTAATGCTTAAGCAGTTACATTTTCTTTTTCTTTTTTAGAAATTTAGACCTTAAAAATCCTCTTAGTAACTTGGGTCTATTAGCAAGAAGAGTATGTAAAAATCCATAGCCCTGTTAGCATTTAAATCAGAAGCAAATATGGATATTGATTAAAGGGGCGGGGGTAGTGCTTCAGCCTTGAGAAAGACCACAACCATGAATGGTTTGTATGTCTGTATGCTTCTCATGTCATTGTTATAGAATCTAAATAGCTAGCAGTCTAGAAGATAGAAAAAAGTCCTCATTTCATGTGTATCTTATAATCTTATGAAGTAGAAGACATTACTCTCTTAATTTATAACTTATAAAAGGTCCTCAAATAAAAGAGGAGGATCTGTGTCTTCCTTTGATTTAATATGGTATTAAGAACCTAGTAAGGAACCTGAACCTGTTAAATACGATAATCCCGGGGTGCAACGAATAGGAAAGAATTTCCTGATTCTTGCCTAACCATGATCTCAGTCTACTACTCCAAGCTATTTTACTGAGAGTTAATGTGTAAACTCTGAAGGTTACTGTAGATTTCTAAAACATCATATTTAATGTACTTTGCCTCTGGTAAGGTTTTGAACACATTAATTATGTGATTCATCTCTTGTCATTTTTTAAGTAAAAGGACTGATTTTGAAATAATGCAACATTTGAATGTATCTGTATCTTTTATCGCTTTTCATATAAAATGAGGTGAAGCTCAGTGAGAAAACCCCAAACAGATTTTTTATGATGATTTTTGAAATTCCAATAGTGGTAGAATTACTAATTTCTTTTTTAAGATGGAGGTCCATTTGTTTTTTTCTGTAGTAAGATCTGTAATTATTTCCACCTGTCATCTTTGGCGTTGGGAGTATGGACATTTTGGTATACATTTTGTTTTGAAGGTTTGGCTTGTAAGTCCATGAGTACTTGTTATCATCTTTGATTTGGGGCAGATTATTTCCTTTTGCTACTGCATCTTACTAGATGAGGTTACAAGAGAATTTAGAACTCAAAATAGAAATTATAAAACTTGAGTCTCTCCACCATGGAGAGTATACACTTACCATGCCTGCTTCCCTTATTCTGATTTATTTAGGACCCATTTACTAAGCACCTACTAAAGTCTCCAGTACCAGGGAAACAAAGATAAATAACAACTGATCGTGGTCTACCTAGAGGTGCCAAGTGGGGATATTCAGGCATGGGTACCAGTTAATTAATACAACTGAATGGAAAACCAAAGGACCAATTGTTTAAGGGAGGAAAAGGGAAAAGACAATTTTCAGAATAAACTCTTTGGATATCAGCTTAGACGTAGACTTTCTCTCCGTTGAGACTGAGAATGTAAAAGGACACCTGATTATATGGGAAATTCTGATTTGAGTTTTTGACTTGTCAAGTTTTAGATGTAAAATGATAGGTCTACTATCTACTGTTAGACCAGTAGTTCCAAGATAACAATTTGTAGACTTTTGCTTGTGGCTGTGTAGGGATTTGTTAAAAATACAACCTGCCTGGAAGTAGTACTATAGGGATTTTGGTAACTTAAATCTAGGTGAGATCTGGAGATGTGGGTTCCAAAATTGCTTCTCAGATGATTCTGATAATTGGTAAGGCTTGGCATCTACTTTAGTAAAGTGCAGGGAGAGAGAAGACGGATGGTAGTTGAAGTCACAGGAATGGATATGATTTCCTAGGAAGAGCATGGAGGGTGAGCGAGAACAGGCTAAGGATGTAACACCATCAGATAAGGAGTGCACAGACAAGCACTCAACAAAGAAACTAAAAAGGAATATACTGTGTTGAGTTGGAATATATAGTTACCTAGATCCCCTAAATCTTAGAATAGTAATGCTCATTTCTGAATCAATATAGAGGGGGAAAAAGTGTAGAGTAAAAATCTCTAGGTTTCTACTTATGATTTATTCCAGAAAGGATTATTCAAGCTTCAAATGTGCCTTATTGCAAAAAAAAAAAAACACATTTTTTCCTATTTCCAGAAAAATCTGGAGAAACAGAAATTGACCCTCTTGAATGGGGAATATTGAACAAAGTAGATTATCAGAAAAGAAAGTTACAATATTAATTAGAATTTGTCAAACAAAAAAAATGCCTTATAGTACACTTACTAGATGGAATTAGAATATTTAATTCATTGAAATAACCTTTATAATTGAGAACTAGAACTATTATAGTCTCTCAGGAACAAATCTTCCTGTTCTTAGCCCTGTTTCTTTTGTTATTGTTTTCGGGATCAGTGCATCTTCTACTCTTAGGTGAGTAAAAACCTGGGTTAATGGAAATGCGCTGTTATAAAAAGGAACAAAATGGTAATTATATAACCTGACTTGATGTAAAAATTAATTGCCTTTTTCAAAATCCGTATCCCAGCCTGAGGAACTTTATTGATCTTAAAAGGATTTTTTAAATAGATACATTATTGACATTTACTTAGGGATGTAGTTATCGTTCTCTTACACTCTCCTGTTAGGTTTCCTTTATGTAAGGAATTCCTTTATGTTAGGTGACCCTTTATGTAAGTGAATTATAGGATCACTTCAGTAGTTGTCTGTTCCCCTTTTAATTTAGTGGTCTTCACTAATCACATTTGGATTTTTGCGAAGCTCAGTGAACAAGTGGTCAAATGGCCAAGGGCAGAGGGAGAGGGAGACAGAGAGAGAATCTCAAGCAGGCTCCACACCCAGTATGGAGCCCCATGCAGGTCTCAGTCTCATGAACCTCAGATCATGGCCTAAACCAAAATCAAGAGTTGGATGCTTAACAAACTGAGCCACCCACCCAGGTGCTCCTACATTAAAGGTGATTTTTTAAAAATCATCTGAATTAACACAGTATTGGGGGACTATTTTATTATGAATAATATTTTGTCATAGAGGAAATGATAGGCAATGATAAATATCTTTGAATAAATAAAATTTATTGATGAGAATACCACTGTGAGATTTTCAAAATTATTGATGCTCAACTTGTTAAAATATAACCAGTTAAAAAGTTAAAGAGGGATCATAGTCCACAAAAGACTGCCATGACTTCTGACACTAGTTGTAAGTTCAGGGTGTTACCAGAATCACTCTGAGGTTCAATAATTCACTAGAGACACTCAAGGAATTGAATGGAGGCTGTTAAACTGATGATGCCAGTGTATTATAGCTAAAGGATACGGATTAAAGCCAGCCAAGGGAAGTTGCACATAGGGCAGAGTCCAGGAAAAATGACAAACATGGAACTTTTTTTGTCTTTTCCCCATAGAGACATCGACAACATAGCTTTCCTGGCATCAGTGTGTAACGATATACATGGAATATTGTCAGCTTCATTTAGGGAAGCTCACTTGGGTTTTGTTGTGTAGAATTTTTATAGGGGCTTATTCATGTACTGCCCACATGACTGACCTCTAATTTTTAGTCTCTTTATAAATAGCACTAATGCTGCATGACCTTAAGCCCCATGATAAATCACATTGTTAGATTGTTGGGTGACCAAAGCCCACATGCAAACAAAAACCTCCTATCAGGCATGGCATTCCAAAGACACAGAGATCACCTCTTAGTAACTAATGATAAAGGCCAGCACTCTTTTTGTGTAAGGTTAATTCTTCACTATACACTAATTCTTTCAGATAGTAAAATCAGATGAGATCAAAATGACATGAGATCACAAAACTGACTACAAAGACCATGAAATGAAATGGCCAGACGAAATGATTCTTTGTGATCCATACGACTGTTAAAACATCTTCATTCAAGATTACCTTTCCATATTCTAGATGCCACTCAACTTACCCCTGTATAAATTCCCTTCTATAGACAATTAGAGTCATATCTCCTGGGCATGCCAGGAGTAGTTTCCTGCTTTGGAACCTCTGCTCATGCCACCTTGTTGTAGTATACATTTGACTTTTGAACAAAATGGGTTTGAACTGTGTGGGTCCATTTATGCACCAATTTTATCTGATACAGTACAGTACTGTAAGTATATTTTTTCTTCCTTATGATTTTTTAACATTTTCTTTCCTCATATGTATAACATATAAAATATGTGTTGGTCAACTATTTATGTTTTGGTAAGACTTCCAGTCAATAGTAGGCCATTAGTAGTTAAGTTTGGGGGGAATCAAAAGTTATATGTGGATTTCTGCATGGGGAGTTTGTGCCCCTAATCCCGAGAATGTTCAAGGATCAACTATATTCTCTTGAGATCTTTCCATTTTGTTGAACCCATCCTGTCTATGGTACCCAACCCAGTCCTCATCTTCTGAGAAAGCCCCTTTCACCAATCAACCCTTCTACAGTCACTTTCTTTGCCGAATTCCCGTAGCTAACTTTGCCCACATCATTTATTTGGCTATTAGCTTATGTTTCCTTCCAGTAATATTTGTACCTGTACCTTGTCTTAACAAGATCTGAACCTCTTGCAATTTAGGGATATTTTGGCCTGTATCCTTTTTTTTTTTTTTTTTGATCCTGTAAATCCTAGTACAATATCTTGCACATGACAAGTGTTAGATAGATATTTGAGTGGTAAACTTTCATATAGACATGTGCAACCAGGAGGGTGTTATTCAAATATATGGATTAAAACATCTTATAAAATGATCTAAATTATACTTACACATTTATAAATATAAAATTTATAAATCTAAATTATACTTATAAATTTCTGAGGTAAGCATGTTAATCCAGAAAAATATTGGAATAATTTTTGGCAATTCATTGAAGACATCTGCAAACAAAGGTCAGTAAAACACTGGAAAGTGTCTGGAGAAGTATTGCCATTCTACTCCCACCCCAGGGCTTTTGCACATGTTTTCCCCTTTGCCTCTAATGCCCTTTCTCTAAATAGTTGAGCACTCAGAAAGGCAAAACCACCCTACGTGAAATATCAGCCTTCTCCTCACTCACTGCCTATGAACCTTATTTTTTTTTCATTGCTGATAACAGTTATATCTTCTGCACCTAAAATAGTGCCTGATTCTTAGTAGGTACTGAGAACTAAATACTTGTTGTATACATAAATGAATTTATACTATGCAACAGGTAGAAAGCTTAATATTTTATGTATGTTCAATTTTTATGTCATTTGATTGAAGAAGATGTAAATGAGGGGCACCTGGGTCACTCAGTCGGTTAAGCGTCTGCCTTTGGCTCAGGTCATGATCCCAGGGTCCTGGGGTCAGCCACTCATCAGGCTCCCTGGTCAGCGGGGAATCAGCTAGACCCTTTATACTATGCAACAGGTAGAAAGCTTAATATTTTATGTATGTTCAATTTTTATGTCATTTGATTGAAGAAGATGTAAATGAGGGGCACCTGGGTCACTCAGTCGGTTAAGCGTCTGCCTTTGGCTCAGGTCATGATCCCAGGGTCCTGGGGTCAGCCACTCATCAGGCTCCCTGGTCAGCGGGGAATCTGCTTGACCCTTTTTCCCCGGGGTCAGCCACTCATCAGGCTCCCTGGTCAGCGGGGAATCTGCTTGACCCTTTTTTCCCCTCCCCCGCTAGTGTTCTCTCACTGTCTCTCTCAAATAAATAAATAAATAAATAAATAAATAAATAAAATCTTAGGGAAAAAAAGAGGATGTAATTGAGCTCAAAGAGTTTCAAAGAGAAGCATTTAAAGTAATTAAAGGAGGGAACTTCATCAAGATAAAAAGCTTCTGCACAGCCAAGGAAACAGTCAAAAAAACTAATAGGCAGCCCACAGAATGAGAGAATATATTTGCAAATGATGCTACAGATAAAAGACTGGTATCCAAGATCTCCACACTGAGATACCACCTTACGCCAGTTAGAATGGCAAAAATAGACAAGGCAAGAAACAACAATTGTTGGAGAGGATGTGGAGAAAGGGGATCCCTCCTACATTGTTGGTGGGAATGCAAGTTGGTACAGCCACTCTGGAAAACAGTGTGGAGGTCCCTTAAAAAGTTAAAAATTGAGCTACCCTATGACCCAGCCATTGCACTACTGGGTATTTACCCCAAAGATACAGACGTAGTGAAGAGAAGGGCCATATGCACCCCAATGTTCATAGCAGCATTGTCCACAATAGCTAAATCGTGGAAGGAACCGAGATGCCCTTCAACAGATGACTGGATTAAGAAGTTGTGGTCCATATATACAATGGAATATTACTCAGCTATCAGAAAGAACGAGTTCTCAACATTTGCTGCAACATGGATGGCACTGGAGGAGATAATGCTAAGTGAAATAAGTCAAGCAGAGAAAGACAATTATCATGTGATTTCTCTCATCTATGGAACATAAGAACTAGGAAGATCGGTAGGGGAAGAAAGGGATAAAGAAAGGGGGGGTAATCAGAAGGGGGAATGAAGCATGAGAGACTATGGCCTCTGAGAAACAAACTGAGGGCTTCAGAGAGGAGGGGGGTGGTCGAATGGGATAGGCTGGTGATGGGTAGAAGGAGGAGGGCACGTATTGCATGGTGCACTGGGTGTTATACGCAACTGATGAATCATCGAACTTTACATCAGAAACCAGGGATGTACTGTATGGTGACTAACATAATATAGTAAAAAAACATTAAAATAAAAAAAAGTAATTAAAGGAGTGGTAGGATGTTTTCTAAAATTGTTAAAAGTTACTCAGCCAGTAAAAACAATAGCTAGGTATGTACATGGTGAAACTTAATATAGTTATAAAATGTAAAGATTAGGTGAAAATAGGCATTTTTATCAAATGCTAGTTATTAGAGGTGTTCTTTAGTTTTGTGGAAAAGTAAAAGAATGTTATTTTTATACAATGGGAGTAAATATGGAGCTCTTAAATTTTTTATTTCAAAGGGTTTAAAGGATTATTTTGATAAAAATCATAATTTTTAAAAATAATACAAAGTTAGAAATGCATCTAACTTTGGAAAGGATCACCATGGAGTTCAGTTCTTGTGCTTCATTCCAACAGAAGTTGCAGAGTTTATCATTGCTCATTGAATGAGCTTCCAAGACTGTCAAGTGCCTCAGTTGAGCCTTTATTTTGGGACAATGAATGCCTAGCAACCCTGGAATGAGGACATATCCATATATGGCCATAGATGCATTTGGTGGGTGTATTTGGAATCTAAAAGTAACCCCAGGTATTTGTCATAGAGAGTCATCTCTGCTCCGGCCTAAATTTCATAGGATCTCTGGGAAATCCAGGCTGTGCCCATAGGCTGCAATGCTTCTTAGCCTTCCAGTCCCAAAAGAATGCTTTATTCTGTTCGTAGTTCCCATTCCAGTCCTGGCACTTCCTTCAAGATCAAGGTATCTATCATAAATATTGACTGGTCTTAGAGATAACACTTCTTCCCATCCTCTTCCTTCCTCTCCCTTTAGTTCTTATTGTTGCTTCTCTCCCTGAAGAGATTTCTTTCTAGTTGAAGCCAGAATGTGGCTTATATTTTTGATCTTTGTCAGGCTTTGATTCTGAGACATTTGGCAGCATGTGTGTTCAATGCCTGGGGAACAGGTTGCTTACAATATGATTTAGTTAACGTTTATTTCTTTGCTTCCGTATTATCCCACTTATGCTAAGGCTCCCCACCCCCCCGCGCCACCTGCATATTCAAGGAATGAAGACTGGCAATGCTCCATTCTTTTTGTGTTACTGTTTCTAGCTCACGATTTCAATAGCATGTTTGAAACTAGAATGCACTTTCATATTTTCTCCTTTTATCTCTGCCTCTTTGGATTTTTGGCAAGCATCAAGGCAAATAAATCAGACCCACCACTGCAAACCCATCTGCTTTCAGGAACATGTAAGCCGATCAGTTTGTGATGTTTTACCGTAGATCTAGCTCCAACATAGAACTAAAGGAGGATCCCTGTGAAGTAAGAATAGAAGGCACGTTCTAAGGTCAAGTGTTTTTTAAGCTCTGAATCATTTATCTGCTGACTGTGAGTAGGTGTGGTCTGCATTGGCATTTTTAATAACACTAAGAAATTGTCATGGTATTTATAAAGTTGAAATAATTCTGTGGTAGATGAAAAGTGAAAATGCAGTTATACTTTGGATTTGACGACAGGGATTAGTAAGGAAAGATGCTGTCATAGTTGTAAAAATGTAGCAAATTAAGGTATAGTCAAGGTGTTCATTTATTGACATCACTTTTACATTTCATCTGGTGCTAAGGTCACATGTGAAAACAATCATCTGCAGTAGAATGCCTTTCCAGTTGTTGACAGCCCAGGAATTGTTTTATAAAAAAAATAATAGGCTATGGTCATCCAAACCTGTCTCCCTAATACTTGTTGACACTTGAATGCTGTATTCATTTTTTTCTCACAACAAACAAGTAAGTGATGATTCTCTTGGAATAGGAATTAAGAGGATTGCAGACATTTCAGGGCATATATTTAATTTTAGAAGAACAGCTCATATAATACTCTTGATAGCAGGCTGTAAATTGAATCCACTTAAAATGATAAAAAGTTAATCGAGCTACTTATCATACCTCTTAGAGTTGGTTTTAAATTGATTTTCAACAAGCCAAATTATATCCTCTGTTGGAGCATGGATTTTATCACACTAGAGATGATGTCTTTTTTTAAAATAAAGTCTTATAACTTAGCAGTTTGGAAATTAAAGAAAATCCTTCAAAGGTAAACTAAATAGAAATTTAGTTTTTATGTGGTGGTAGTGTCATGGGTGTGGGGTGGGGAGGAGGCAGATAAAACTCAACTTTTAAGATTTTCTTCCAGACCTCCCACAGTTACTCTCTGTTTCTGGTCAGAGTCAGCTTTTGCTTGTGGCCCAACCCTACTGCTCCTTAGACAGGATAGATGTTATGAAGGACGTTGCCTACCAGTTACATACTTGGTGTTGATGGTCCAGAAGGAAGGCATGTGAGACAGTGGCGTTTGTCCTCTCCATAACCATGACTTCAACCCTTCTCTGATTCTCAGAAGCTGAATTCTGAAGTAGAGATGGACATGGTAGCTACTCTGGCAAATTTAGCTTCTACCATACCCTGTCCTTTCCATCCTCCTCCTGGGTTTCGTCTGTCTTTATTTCATGGGTATATGCAAAGCTGGGCCAGAATGTATCAGTTGATAAAAACATTGCTTTATGCAAATAATTATTCACTTTTGCTTTTATTCATAGATTAGTAGAAATAAGGATAATACAGGACACATAAGATACATGACAGGAAATTCAGAATGGGGTATGTATGTGTTAAAATGTCATCATGCTGAAAGCTTTATTCATAATGTTCATGATATCCAAAGAAAAACGGTGGTTTGTTTCATTATTTAAAGTGTACACATACAGGGGGTGCCTGGGTAGCTCAGTCGTTAAGCGTCTGCCTTCGGCTCAGGGCGTAATCCCGGAGTTCTGGGATTGAGCCCCGCATCAGGCTCCTCCGCTGGAAGCCTGCTTCTTCCTCTCCCACCCCCCCCCTCCCGCTTGTGTTCCCTCTCTCACTGGCTCGCTCTCCCCCTCTGTCAAATAAATAAATAAAATCTTTAAAAAAAAAAATGAAGTCTACACATACAGAAAAATGTCTAAAATACATTTTCACCAAAACATTTAAACAGTTGAATGTGATTCTTAAGGAAAAGGAATAAGAATTGACAATTACTATTTTTATTTGTTTCCTTAATGAATACTCAGTTTATACTAGGCAGTGTGCTAGTAAGTAAGCACTTGGCATGCATTATTTTATTCTAAATTATATAAGTTTTATATTATCATCCCGTTTTACAGATGAGGAAACTGAAGTTTAGTGAGATTAAATAATTGGTTTGGGATCCTATACATATTAAGTAAGAGTAGCCAGAGATAGACCCAATGACTTTGGCTCCAATTCCACTAATCCGCCATACTGGAGTGAAGATCGGAACGGGAGATGCATCTACTGGGGAGTAAATTGCAGGTCAAGTTGTGAACCTCTCTGAATGTTGGTCAAGTAGCTGCCCATGAAGGAGTGACTTCTTTCCTCTCCCCATTCTGATGATAACTGTTAGGATTTAAAGAGACTCTGCTTATGGGAACCTTCCAGGAAAATGACCTCACACCTGTTTTGGTTATGCTATAAAATGTTTCTAGCCATGTTCGTTTTTTTTTATTTTTCCCCAAGGGTTTTCACATGAAACCTTTTAACTACAGATATTTAGATGGTGAAATATTTGGCCTCTTTTTTGTCCTTCTTTGTTCATTTTATTTCTTATAAAAATTCACAACTATAATTGGAATAAGTCTAAACAGAAAATTAATATTGAAGAGAAAAATCATCATTTTATCTTCCTTTTATAGAGCATTAGCTTTGATTCAAGTATTTGTTGAAAGAGTCAGTGAATTTGGGACTAATCTCCCAAATCTCAGGTCTGGATTCCTGAAATACATACTGTTCTTACTCTCAGCAGTGTGGGTAACTGGGAGATGTTAGCTTTAGCTTTGAAAACATGATTATTTTCTCTAGTCTAGTACACAGTTTTGTTCATATTAGCCTATTTGTGAGATTCTAGCATACCTCCTGACCTTCAGTTATGTGAAAGGGATCAGTGCACACTATAACAAAACATTTTATTTAGTTTATAAAGTGAAGTTCCAGAAATTGTTTCCTTAGTCAACTGGGAGCAATGTGTTGGGAGAAAACTCTAGAAACACACATGTGTAGAAAGCATTTAAAAGTAATCTTAGGAAGGGAAGGTTCATTAATGTCAGGAAAAGTTGATGATTTTTATTTTCATTTGATCTTTTGACCATTTATTCTTAGGAACAAATAAAGAAGATTCAAGTATGCTTAAAAAAAATTACTCAGTGTTATGCTAAGTTACTTTCTAGAAATTTTTGATCAATTTCCCTTTCTCTGAATCAGACTGTTGGTACCATTTAAACACAGTGTGATGCCAAATGAGTAGGCAGTTTCTAGGGAATATAGTCCAATGATTCTCTCCCTTAGCATCTTGAAAAGTGTTAAAAGAGTTATCCTGTGAACCACTCAGCACATGTTTACCCCTGAAATAGTTCAGCAGTGGCAGTAGTAACATTTTCATTGGTCATCTTTTCAAATAGCTTATAAGTGGGAGCTATTACTGTGTGGAAAGAGAATCTTTCTATCAGGGAAAACCTGGACAGTGAAAACTTTCTTCAACCTGGTACCAGCTCCCCTATTTAAGGATCTCCTACTTAGACTCCATACCAGACCATAGCTCTTTATACATTACCTTTATATTCACCTTGTTCTGTGCTCCCACCTCCCCTCAAAATTGTCTTTATCCTTAGAACTTGCATTTGCCTTTATAAATATAAGCTTTCTACGTATACATGTATTTCTATGTACTTAAGGTATAATAATTTTTGTAAGTTTCATTTTTTATTCAGCTATAGCATTGCATTCCTCTAAGCCATCAGAATTTCCTCTGGACTGATTTGCAATGTGTTTGATGTTTGCTAGCAAATTTGGAACATTTCAGTTTGTGTCCTTTCTCCACATGGTATAAGATCTAATTACCACTCAGCATGAAATAGCAGCTGAAATGAAAAAGGCAGCAAGAGAAGGCCCTGGCTTAACTTAGAGCTAATCAACTGACTTCCTTCTTACATACTTCTCAGCTGCAGAGAAAAAGGGAGCTAGCACTCATTAAAGTAACTCATGTATTAAACATCTTTTGCCTTCCTTGATTTTAACTGAAATGGGGGATTTGTTTAAATCTTTTTGGAAGCAAGACATTAAACGACACTTTTAATTTGCACTAGTAGTCACCGATGCTTCCTTAAACTGTGCAAAATATTTTCATCATCAGGGTTTCTAAAAGTAGTCCCATCCTATTTTCTTGACATTTAAACAGATAAAACAAACAACATTTATGGGAATCAAATAAAATCAAATGAATGCTTAATCACTGTTTATAAAGCTTAGAATTCTACTCAATTTTGAGCTTTTGGATCCTGAATTTGTCTTAAAAAGAACCTCTAGATTTATTTTTAAAGCCTGTGTCATCGTAATATAGTAGTTTGGGGGCTTTTTATTTTCTGAAGTGAATGAGTTAGGTAATTAACCTACCAGGGGAAACGATTGATATCTTTACTTTTTAAATTACTGTGGTCTGAGTTTTCGCTTATCAGATAATCAAAAATTTAAGAAGTTAGATAATATGTGGTGTTGGGCAGGTATGGAAAAACATCTACTCTACCAGTGTTTGGAGTATGTATTGTAACAACACCTCTGGAGGGAAAGTACCTTCTTCAAAAATGGAAATGTATATACTCTTTGACCTAGCAATTCCACCTCTAGGAACCTGTTCTTAAACACGTATGTATAAAAATGTTCCTAGTGATATTATTCGTAATATAAATAGAGAAATACAGAAAAGTTATTAATAGGAGAATATTAAACAAATCATGGTATGTCCACATCCAGATACCTCGTTCTTTTTAATAGCTACTGTTAAAGAGAATGAAATACACTTGCATGTATTGATTAGGAATGTTCTATAAGTTATCCTATTACATGAAAGGAGCAGATAGTTTTCTTCTATTTGTGCTTCAAAAAGCAGAGGATAGCGATGTGTTTATACAACTTCTCTCCCTCACCTCCCCCTCACATAAGCATGCATTCACGCATCTATAGAGAGATGGATTTTAAGGATACAAAAGAAACTGTTGATAGCATTTATATCTGGTGAATGGGACTATGGGTCTGGAATGAAAGGCAGGTATTTTTGGTGGGGGGAGTATACTTTTTTGTGCTGTTTGAGAATTTTTTTTTTTTTTAGCATGTGTATGTATTATTTTTCAATTAAAAAGAAATTTTAAATTAATGACCAGGTGTATTTTTTTTTCTTTTTTAGGACTCAGCCCAGGAGAGTGTTATCACTCGAGATATTCATCGTACATTTCCTGCACATGATTACTTTAAAGATACTGGAGGAGATGGCCAGGAATCACTCTACAAGATCTGCAAGGTAGGGCTCTCCACCTCATTTTTTCTAATTTATTTTACAGGGACATATTTTAGGAACCCATCGTAAAAGACTTTTAGATTTTTTTCTGTCTTCATTTCTTATCTATACTGTGCCCTGTTGATGCTGGACAGCCAAAATTCCTTGCCAAGAGAGTTCTTGGCTTTGCATGAGAAAGAATTCAAGAACAACGTGTTTAGAGAAAGGGACAAAGATTTATTAAGTCTAGAAGTAAGAAAGGTATTTCACAAAGTAGAGATCTCTCATCCTGGATGAGGAAGAGGACCCTCTTTGCCTCTAATGAACGGTTTTAAGTTTTTAAAATGAGTTAATGGTATAAGGAGGGGCTTACTCTTTAACTTTGGGTCTATCATTTACATTGGATGCTTAGTTTTTCCATTAGGGTTGTGAAACTACCTACACTTAGGTCAGCTTATCTCCTGAGTCTCCCTTCCCTCCTGCCTTAGTGATCTCTGCTCAGTATTGAGTCCTGAAGGTAACTTCTCGGCTGCATGTTCCAGGGGTCCTCGTTTTAGGGAGGGGGCGCAGTATGGTCTCACCTTGGCTCTACTGCTAAGGAGAAAGGAACAAAAAGTTCTCTCAGGTTACTGTAGTAAAGGCTCAGAGGAGTCCTGATGACTGTCCTGAGAAGATAATGTGGCAGTTGGCTCAATTTTTGGATAGTACATAAGGGTAAGAAAACAATGTGGGGGTGCCTGGGTGGCTCAGTAAGTTAAGTGTCTGCCTTCAGCTCAGGTCATGATCCCAGGGTGCTGGGATCGAGCCCCACTTCTGGCTCCTTGCTCAGCGGGGAGCCTGCTTCTCCCTCTGCCTCTGCCTGCCGCTCCCCCTGCTTGTGTGCTCACTTTCTCTCTCTCTCTGACAAAGAAATAAAATTAAAAAAAAATTTTTTTTTAAAGAAAACAATGTGGTTTTTAAATACTAGCAAGTTCTCTGATATTATTGGTATACTCTAACTTAAGTCACATGAGACATCTTCATGCAGTTTTTATGTCCCATTTTAAAATCTTTTCCCTCATTATTAATAAGCCTGGAAGAAAACTTTTTCCTGATTTTTAGTAAATATGTGCTATGTGGATATAAAAGATTCTGTTTTTCTTAATGGAGACTAGTCATCAGATTATTAATTTTTCAAGGCTATATCAGAAATGCAAAATGACTTTTTAAATCATTACCTATAGTTAACTCATATTGTCAATGCTAATTGAGGCCAAAAGCTAAAAATTACAACGTCCTTTAAACAGAGTTTTGCTGTTTATCTTTAAATTTAAGATGCCTTATGAAATGTGGTAGGTAACTCAGCATCGTCCTCACCCCACATTACAGTAGAGATTATTACTGAAGATGAACTACACAAAAATCTTGTAATAATATGGAAAAAAGCAAATACCATGGCTAATTTGTAAGTTATGTAATCAGTTCTTGAATCACCAAATTTATCCTTTTATTGAGTTGCAAAATTTGCCAGTAGGTATTCAGAAGTACATATCAGTATCATTTTATATTCACTGATTTTTTAATATTATAAAAGTACTTCCCTGCTTGTGCTAACCAAGTAGGACTGATGCTTCATTCTACAAATGGCATAGCTTTCATTAAAATCCTTCTTGCATGTTTGTGGTTTAGCCCTCTGCCCACTCCTATTTTATCTTGTCTTTTTTTTCTTTTCTTTTCTTTTCTTTTCTTTCCTTTTCTTTTCTTTTCTTTCCTTTTTTTCCTTCTATCTTGATGTAGCTGTTTGCAGGATTTTAAACACTGATCAGAAATCTTTTTATATGGGTGTATCATTCAGAGCTAGAAATGCGCAAATAACTTAAAATGTAAGAGTGTACTGACTGCTGGAAAGTAATACATCATCTAGTTTTTAAAAATGCCAGAAACCATTGAATACCACTACAAATGTATAACATATTCATTATATGAGTATAAAAGGCAAAAGTAATTATTAAAAATTTTTCTACCAATTTTGAAGTTCTGTAAGCTAATTAGCTTCTGTGTTGTGTAGGAACGATGTCAAAATATATGTAGTTTCTAAGTTTATGGGGAAAGGTCTGACTTAACGATACATGGGGGAACATTTCCCCTTAGCACTCAGCATATTTTCAGCCAATCAGTAACTTTTCCTTCAGTTTTTCTCTGGTTGATACTAGATCGTTTTTTCACATAACTAAAACAGATGGTTTTATGTGCTTGCAGCCTCTGACTTACAATTTTGCTCTCATAGTAAAAACAGTATTTCCCTCATTATACAATATTTACAGGAGAAATATCTGAACCATTACCAAACACAAAGATAAAATTTAAATAGTTGGTACATTTACGTAGTTGTATCTTTGATATTGTAGAGAATAATCCAACCTTGAATTCATTAGACAGTATCCATTAGTACATTCACACAGCTCATGTAGCCGTGTTAGATTATCAGTGTATATTTGCAACATGATTAGATGGTTTTAAAGCTCTTTTTGAGTAAAGAATATTGCAGTAATGTAGCTCTAAAATACCTTATGACTGCTGAATATTTTAAATTACGCTAAATTTTGTAAAAATGTGGAAAACAAAAGAATTCTATTAAAAGCGTTTCAGAATTCAAGATAGAAAAAAAAAGTTGCTAAAGCTTGTAATGTTGTTCTAAAATATATATTGCCTAAACATGATTTTACAACACCCTTTGATAATGGGGGAGAGCAGAAATGAATAGATCAGAATATGTTGGAGAAACCAAAATTTGCTGTGTTCCTAAGTGACCTAATTCCTTCTCTTCTTGATCTGTTATTTAGGGGTTTACTGCTCATGCAGGGAAACCTCAGGTGGTGGTGGTAACTCACAAGTAATACTCAACCGATGAGTACTTTAGAATCGACTATCTTCTCAAGTTTGTGTATGCACTTTCCTTTGCTTTTTCTGTCCAATTTGAGCTGTAGTCTTTCTTTTTAGGACTTTCATCCCATATCCCCAAAAGTTGCTCTATGTAAAAAAGCCATTGAATGTGGTCTACCTGTTCTATCATTTTTATCTCTAGAATCATATCCAACATCATACCTCACACTCTCAGCAGTATACCTTTGAGTTTGTAGCCTGGATACCTTGCAATGTCCTGAAACATTAATAATACATTGATTTAAAAAGGCTTCTTCTTTATCAGTTCTTTTTTTTTTTTTTTTCCTTAATCTTTTTCTTGTCTTACTGCAGTGGCCAGAACCTCCATTGTAAGTGTTAAAATAAAGCAATCATAGTGGACATCCTTGTCTTGCTCCTGATTATAAAAGAAATGCATCTAATGATTTACCACTAAGAATGATATATCTTATTCACATCAGCAGCACACTTACAGACCTTTTTTTATGCAGTGCCTTCCATGTGTTATAATAATTTCAAATTTACAAAGTACTTTCACATATATTACCTCATTTATTTCTGACAACTTCTTATCAGTTGAGCCTATACTAGAAATATAATATGCTGGGCTCTTAAATTGAGACAGAAATTATTAAGAGAATTTCAGTTATAGTAAGTGTGGAAATCAATTTTGGTTTCAAGGATACAGAAGTCTGACTTTGTAGTTGAAAAGTTTTCTGTGGCTCTGGTGAAATGAGAAATGATCTGAACTGTCAGATTAGAGGGAAGACTGTTAAAAACTTGCTGTCATGTTTTAATGGCCCTGTCAATTTCCGTTTTTGCCTCTTAATATCTTTTTCAGAGTAGGAGGAAATTGAAATGGTTCAAAGATCCTTGTGTTGTCATAAATTTATGTGTGGAAGTTAAACTGAAAGTATAATAGAATCCATGGGATTCTGAAAATGAAAAGTTTAGGGTTCTCATACCTCTCACCATCCTTCCATTCCTCCATCCTTCCTTCTTGTCTTTCCTATTAATCAAGTCAATAACATTTTAAAATAGTGTCCTTGAAAAGAGGGGAAAAAATACTAGCTCCCCAAGTATCTTTAGCACTTTTCTAGTTTAAATATGATATAAAATGTATTTTGAGTTGGGAGACAGGTTGGCACAGTTTAAAGGACTGAACATCAGGAAATCTGGTTCTTGATTCTTTTCTTAAGCAGACCTAAGACTATGGGAAAATCACTTTTTGGATTTCCTCCTCATTAAGGCTATGGGGTCTGATATGATTATTCTGATTTCCAATTTCAATTCACAGTGATTCTAAGTATTTAATTTTTTTCTTAAAATATAACAGATGAGTGCAGAATTTAACAATTCCTATGTCAGGAAGAAATATATATAAAATAAAGTGTAGCTTTGTCTCTCAACACCAGAGCTATAAGTGAGTGTGATTTAACACTGAAGACTTCACCTGGCTTTCTATTGCGTTTTGGTGTGTGTTTCATGCACACATGAAATGGAATATATTTAGTGATTTACTTTGAGATACACATCTCTTTAAAGACCTAAGACCAGTCAGTCATAGTGATCAGTTAAAATACTATTCACAACAGTATAGATTGAAGAGATTCTTGGTGTGCAATTTAATTTGAGGCATATTGCCTTTTCTAATTTTCTGATTAGAGCAACTGTTTTCTGAAAAAGAGTCTACTGCTGTGAATTGAATGGGAGGGATTGAATATATTACAGAGAGATCAATACCTTTGTTCATCTGGGTTAATAATTTGATCATATAATGGTTTGTGAAAAGACAAAAATAAACTTAATCCTTGTTTTATCAAATATTCTCAAAACAAGACTGGTTTTAATATAAGAACTAAAATATTTCAGGTATTATTTTGTTACTCATAATGAATGGCCCACTGCATGATTTTGAAGAATGCAAATAATCACTGACTTTTATAAAGTTAGAAATAATTATATATTATTTATATTGTTTTCTAGAGTTAGGAGGTCTTGGTGGTTATAGGGATGAATTATTTTTCACTGAGTTGATTATATTTTCAATGTAAGTTTCTATTTGACTACCTGTAATACAACTCTCTTCCTTGGGATGCCTGAATGATTCCCTGTTTGAATGACAGCATATTTACCAAATACATTATAGGCCACTATTCTTTACAAAGCCCAATTTGCTCAAGAGCATTAGCAAGTAGTAGGACTCCTCCTGCTCACATCCTTGAAATCTGATTGGCCCCAAAATAGGGGCTCATTGGTATGGAATGATTGGTGTTCCTGGATCAAAATGCACCCAAAAGGATTTCCTATAAGTCTGTACTTTGGGGCAATCAGACAGCCCTTGGAGAATCAAGCAGGCCTTTTCTATTCTCTGTGTACCTCCTTTCTCCCTTGGGTTTCTGGCATTCTTCTTTGAATCACAGCAGCCTTCTAAAGTAGACCCAAATAGGGTGCTGCTAAGGAACCCTTCAAATCCCTAGGGTCACTGTGCTTTGCCAGTGCATCGTAATGAACAGTGAATTAAGTGGTTTCAGAAGAGCTTGAGCCTGGCAGAGTATTCTCATACAAATTAGTTTCCTTAAGGAAAAATTAATTCTTTTAGGTCATACAGGAAGGCTTGGAGAACCTTCCTAAAATTCATATGATGATCAACATCATAAAGAATGATATCTTGCCATTTGCAACAATGTGGATGGGCCTTGAGAGCATCATGCTAAGTGAAATAAGTTAGAGAAAGACAAATACCATATGATCCCACTTATATGTGGATTCTAAAAACAAATAAAAGTAAAACAAGCTCATAGATACAGAGAACAAATTAATGGTTGTCAGAGGTGGGAGGTGGGCAAAGTGTGTGAAGGAAGTCAAAAGGTGCAAACTTCCAGTTGTAAGTAAATCGTGAGGGTGTAGTATACAGTATGGTGACTATAATCAATAATACTGTATTGCATATTTGAAAGTTCTTAAGAAAGTAGATCCAAAAACTCTCCTCACAAGAAAGAAAAATTGTAGCTGTATGGTGACAAATGTAAACTAGGCTTAATATGGTGATCATTTTGTAATATATACAAATATCAAATAATCATATCGTGTACCTGATAGTAATATGTTACATATCAATTATACTTCAATAAAAATAAGCAAACAAAATATTTGCACTTCAAAAAAATTGAATTAGTGACAGGTAAAAAAGATTAGAAAATGCTTTTCATGTACTTTTGATTGGGCACAAGGGAACCAAAGGAACCCTGCTATTCTTTATTGTTTTATCATTTCATAAATCAAATAGATTTTCTTTCCAGTTAAGTTCCGTGTGTTAAAAAAAGGATATCAAATACTTATATCACCGCAAAAAGTTCCCTAATGCCCCTTCACAGTAAATCCCATCTATGCCTGACCTCAGGCAACCATTTATCTTCTTTCTGCCATTACAGTTTCCATTTTTCTATAATTTAATATAAATAGATCATATAATGTATGCTTCCGCTTCTCTCATGCAGCGTAATGCTTCTGAGATACATCCGTGTCGTTGAGTGTTTTGGTAGTACATTCTTTTTTATTCCTAGGTACTATTCCATTGTAACCCCACCAATTTTGATGCCATATTTTATTACTAGTTAGTTTAAAATTTTTTTTAATATCTATGGTGGTATCTTTAATCCATTACATTTGATGATTTTTAGTTATTTTTTGGTATTGATTTCTGTCTTAATTTTAGTATGGTCAAAGAACATGCTCTCTATGATTTCAACACTTCTGAGATTTTTTGACTTGCTTTCTGATCTAAGTATGTTTTAATTTGATATTGTTAGATAACTCAGTAATCATACTTTTCTAATCTTCTTTATAGCTTTTTTCCTCCTGTTCTGTCAGTTACTGATGAAATTGTGCTAGCATTCCCAACAATGAATTTGGCCTTGTCTGTTATTCCCTTTAGTTCTCTCAAGTTTTGCTTTATGTATTTTGCTTTATGTATTTGCTTTATGTATTTTGAGGCTATGTTATTAAGTGCTTACAAATTTAGTGTTGTTATGGCTTCAGATTGAATAACCTTATTATTACAATGTAACCTTACTACAATGTCTTTCTTATTGCTGATATGTACTTTGTATTTTGATATAAGTATGACCAAATTAACTTTATTTTGTGTTGTATAATTTTTAATGTCCTTTTACTTTCAGTTGAGCTCTTATATTTAAGGGGTCTCTCCTTTAACCATTTTACAATTGAGCTTTGTTATTTTAACTAGCTCTACAATTTTTTAATTGGGGTATTGAGTATATTTTTAATAAACTTCTTAACATATTTAATTTTAAACTTAATGTCTCACTATTTTTTTCTGTGTGTCTCATCTGTTTGTTTTTCCCTCGTTTTCCACTTTATACTCTGTAACTACTGTATAGTTTGTATACTTTTAGCAGTCACAACAGACGTTCTTAGCTTATTAGAATCCACCTTAGGTGAGTACTTTGACCATTTCTATATAATTCAAGAACCTTATATTTCTTTAATTCCATATATTACTTTTTTGTTCATTGTCCTATTGTCAGTTATTAATTCTGTACATATATCAATAGCACCCCCTCCACACATAGGGTATTATTTTTTGTGCTTTTAACCATCCATATTCTTTTAGACTTACCTGGTTTCTCCTGCATTGCCTGTTTCCATCTGGGTTTGTTTTCCTTCTTCTTGAAGACATTTTTAATATTCTTTAGTAAAAATCTGCTAGTGAAAATTATTTCATTTTTTTATTTGTCTGAGGGTCTTGTCATTTTATCTTTATTTTGGAAAGATTTTCATTTGTTATGAAGTTCTAGATTGGCGGGGGTTTTGCTAGCATTTTAAAGATTTTATTCTATTGTCTTCAGGCTTCCATCATTTCTGTTCAAAGATGACTGTCAGTCTTATAGTTTCTTTAAATGTAATGCCTTTTTTTCTCTGCTTTTAAAGTTTTTAAATTTATTTTTAGTGTTTCAACAGTTCTTCTATAAGGTGCCCTAGTTCTTTATATATGTACTGCTTGGAGTTTGTTATCGAATCTGTAGCTTGACATAGTTTGTCACTTTTAGAAAATGCTCAGCCAATGTCTCTCCAAATACTATTTTGCCTTGCTCCTTTATTCTGGACTTCCAAGTATTCATATTTTACTGTGTCACTTCTGTCTATTATTCTTTTTTTTTTAAGATTTTATTTATTTATTTGACAGAGATAGAGACAGCCAGCGAGAGAGGGAACACAAGCAGGGGGAGTGGGAGAGGAAGAAGCAGGCTCATAGCGGAGGAGCCTGATGTGGGACTTGATCCCATAACGCCGGGATCATGCCCTGAGCCGAAGGCAGATGCTTAACTGCTGTGCCACCAAGGCGCCCCACTTCTGTCTATTATTCTATTCTATATGTTCCCATCCTTCTTTTGTGTCTTCATCTGGATATTTTTTACTAATCCTCTCACCAATCTATTACCATCTTAATTTTGGTTGTTTTATTTTTCAGTTCCAGAATTTTTATTTGATCCTTCTTAAAAATAAATTCCAATTCCTTTGTGAAATTTTTTCCTATTTTCTTGAATAGATTAGTCATAGATATTTTATTTTAAAGTCCAAGTCTGATAAAGTCTAATATCTCTTCACCTGTTCATATATTCCTATTGTCTCTTGACTTTTATTTTCTCATATTTTCTTTCATGATTGATCATTTTTAATGGAAATCTGGATCTTGTGTATGAAAAATTTTATAAGGACTTGGAATGATTTTATTCCAGAGGAGATTTAGTGTTTTTCTAGTAGGAAAATATATATATATAGTGAATCCCTTTGGCCCAGTGTTGACTGTTTTTTGCTTCATGGGTGAGGCCCTTCCCACATGTCAGCTAAAAGCCTGAGTTATTTATTAGAGATCTCCCTCTTTGGTAGGCTCTACACCTTACTTTCTGTATACCACTAAAATCTCTGCTTAGTTATTTTTAATATTCTTGCATAATATTCTTGCATAATAATTATTCTTGCATAATATTCACTTTTTCTAAAATTCCCTTTCAATGAAATATTATTTTGCTCTTGTGAGGAAATATGAGAGATGAAATTTTCATGTTTCCTTCAAACTTTTTGTTAGACAAGTTGTTGATTAATAGTTTCAGATTTTCTGGAGGAGAGGGGAGATTTTCCCTGATCCTATTATTTGCAGTGGGGTAAAGAGAATACTAGATTAGCATACTGATAAATCTTAATCTCTCAGAGCAAGAGTTTCATTTAATTTCCCTGCCCTTAAATCACTCATTTTCCATTTTTTGCTTTAGGCAAATTGTCTAATTCTGCTTCATTGCCAAGGACAGTTATGTTTATAGCCATTCAGAACAGCAAATGCATGCTCATACATATACATACACATATAAAAGAAATCTTAGCAACTTAAAGTTGAAAAACTTCGGAGTGTGTGTGTGTGTGTGTGTGTGTGTGTGTGTGTGTATTCAGAGATTAACTTCATGCTAAGCTTTTGCTTATAACATTTCAAAAATATTTTTTATATTTGTTAGTATCACTAAATCATACATGAGGGACTATTTTGAGATTTTCTTTTTTATTTTTTTGTCCTTTTTAATATACATATTAATAGGATAGACTTTCTATGAGTCAGAGCTCAACTGAGAAGGTATGATGTTATTTTAAATACGAATTTTCTTCTGAAACTGTAACAATGAAAAGGTCAGGTTTGTGAAGCTGGAGTCCTGGAAGGAGAACGAGTGATTTGTAATGCTCTTGAAAGTGTCTGAAGAGATTTTTAAAATATCTTTATGTGCTTGTCTCATAGAGCTTTTTGAAATAGCTTTGTAGTTTCTGTGGAGCCTGTAGTCTTTCAACTGAAAGGCTAATTGAAGCCATCACACCATTACTAGAATAAAGAAGAGAAAGGGTGGGATTATGAGGATGATAAAAATGTATAAAATTAGAATACATGGATTGATGTGTGTCCTAAGGGTTTGATTATAGCCACTCTTTTTCAAAAACAACACTACCCTTTGAGAAAAGAAGAAAAGTAAGATTACTTTTTAAAATAGAAAAGGAAAAACAAAACTAACCTGTGAAGACATAACACAAGGAGCCTTCAAATAAAATGCTACTCATGGTGTCCTGAATTTATGATTTTTCTCAAAATAGAGATCTATTTCTGTAGTAGATTCAAATGCCTTAAATATCCCATACAATAAACACGCAGCTATTCCTGAATGGATTAGTTATAGGATTATGGGTACTTATTTCCTGTTTACTAATTGTTATCCAGTTGGCAGTATCTTTACAACTTTGAAACCTCCTCCTTAACCAGACCTTTTCCTGCATCTTTTAAAGACCAAGGAAGGGTGTGAATCTGAATTGCTTTCCTCCTCCTTCCCATCTGTCCAAATCTTACTAGCCCACTTCCCTTGTGAAGCTTGTTCTGCCCACTTCTACCCACAGTGATTTATAGATTAAAAATACTCTATAAAGTTTAGATGATTATATTATGGATTATGTTTGAACATTATCTGATTAATTTCACTGAAGTCTTTTCTTCTAGTTTGTTCAGTCTTTGAAGGGAAAGGCGCTCTTTGACGTTTTCTTTCTCTTTGTTTTAGAGAGCAGAGTGCAGTACTGGCTACATGATGTAATATAATTAACTGTACTGTGTTGACTTGATGAAACTGTGTTATTCCAGGTCCTCTAAGAAGCCTATCACCAAAACAGCTTTAAATGTGTAAACAATCTATGAGGGGAGATGCCTATAAGAGAAAATGGAGAAGAAGCTGGGGGAGCCATTGGACTACAATGTTAGTCTGACCTCAAGAGAATGAGAGGAAGGAAGATTAGGTAGAAGTGTCTTAGACTGTAGTGCACTTCTAAGGAAAGTTTGGCAAGGCTAATGGGAGTCATTGGCCAAAGTTGTCTGTGAGGTCCCACTTCTCTCAGAAGCTGGCCTGCCTTAATATTTTGTTGTGCTCAGTCCTTGGCTTAGAGTATCCCCATTGGAAGTGTGACCTTGGTGCAAATGTAGAGATGGATTTCATGGGGCGCCTGGGTGGCTCAGTCATTAAGCATCTGCCTTCAGCTCAGGGCGTGATCCCAAGGTGCTGGGATCAAGCCCCGCATCGGGCTCCTCCGCTGGGAGCCTGCTTCTTCCTCTCCCACTCCCTCTGCTTGTGTTCCCTTTCTCACTGGCTGTCTCTCTCTCTGTCAAATAAATAAATAAAATCTTTTAAAAAAATGTAGAGATGGATTTCAGAACTTAGCAGTTGGGACCTTTGGTCAATTATATTTTCTGTGGTTGGAGATCTGAGAGGTGCATTGTTTACAGATATTTTAGGTGAAAATGTAATATATATAAACTCTAAAGGAGCTATTTCTATAATTTTTCTTCTAGAAAATAATTGTATTTATAAAAATTATTCGACCTAAGCTGTTTAAAGAACAGGGATGTTGCTTTTCTTCATTTTGTAGAGTTCCTTCTTGATGTCCTTTATGTACCATTAAAAAAAAAAAATCACAACTCCAAGGATGTAAGCTAAACACTCTGGGTAATTTCCTATAATCACACAGTAGTTTACTTATGATAGGGACATTAATTTTTTTAAGGATATGATAGTCTAGTTATTTTATATTTCCCTTTTTTAAAACAATGAGTATATCAGTTCACTTTTAAATTGTTGCCAAGGGCCTTTTTTCCCAAGTGTTATATAAAAGGAAACTTACATCCGGGAATTTTGCCAGCTATGTTAGATAAGAAAATTGCTTTGTGAGTGAATATTTGTGAGTACATCTAGCTTTCTACGTTTATAGTCAACAGAGTTTAGATTATTTCATATCAGGGAATCTATTTTTAGAGCTTATGTTAATACTTTTTGCCAGCATATAGGACAAACTTAATAACCTTTTTTTAAGTCCCAATTTTTTATTATTAGAATCAACAGACAGGGGCGCCTGGGTAGCTCAGTCATTAAGCGTCTGCCTTCGGCTCAGGGCGTGATCCCATAGTCCTCTGATCGAGCCCCACATCAGGTTCCTCTGCTGGGAGTCTGCTTTTTCCTCTCCCACTCCCCCTGCCTGTGTTCCCTCTCTCTCTGGCTGTCTCTCTCTCTGTTAAATAAATAAATAAAATCTTAAAAAAAAAAAAAAAGAATCAACAGACAAGATTATTCTGTCAAGTTTATTTATATATGTATGTATATTTCCATATTTCCATGTATTTTTTAAAGGAGAACATCAAACTTACAGGAAAGTTGCAAGTACATAATTTTGTTCTCCTATACTGTTTGAGAGTGATTTGCCAACATGATGCTGCATCACCCCCAGATTCTTTAGGGTGTTTTCTAACAAG
Organism: Ursus maritimus; assembly: GCF_017311325.1. Taxonomy (NCBI): domain Eukaryota; kingdom Metazoa; phylum Chordata; class Mammalia; order Carnivora; family Ursidae; genus Ursus; species Ursus maritimus. Next base: position 78,363,746 of record NW_024424452.1, read on the forward strand.
AAAGAATATTCCCTTGCATAACTGTAATAAAACACCCAAATCAAAAAGTAACATTGATGTATTGCTACTGCCCAAGCCTTAGCCTTCATTCAGGTTTCACTGGTTGTCCACATAATGTCCTTTATAGAAAAAGGACCTAGCTCAAAAATCACACATTTCATTTAGTTGACATGTTTCCTTGATTTCCTTTTATCTGAAATAGTTTCTCACTCCTCCCTTCACTTTCTTGACCTTGGTACTTTCGAAGATGACAGCCCAGTCATTTTTTGGAATGTCCCTCAATTGGGGTTTGTCTGATGTTTCCTTATGTTTGGATTCAGGTTATACATTTTTTGCTGGAGTAGCACAAAAGGAATGATATCTTCTTATCTCTTCCTCTCATGTAGCGCACAGCTTTAATTTTTCCCATTGTTGACAATGATCACTTTGATCACATAAATAAGGTGGTGTTTACCAGATTTCTCCACTGTGAAGTTTCTCTTCCCCTTTGTTTCTTTCTTTCTTTTTTTTTTTAAAGATTTTATTTATTTATTTGACAGAGATAGAGACAGCCAGCGAGAGAGGGAACACAAACAGGGGGAGTGGGAGAGGAAGAAGCAGGCTCATAGCGGAGGAGCCTGATGTGGGGCTCGATCCCATAACGCCGGGATCACGCCCTGAGCCGAAGGCAGACGCTTAACTGCTGTGCCACCCAGGCGCCCCTCTCTTCCCCTTTGTAATTAAGAAGTATTTTGTGTGAGATAATTTGTAACTAAAAACTATACCTTCTTTGGGGCACCTGGGTGGCTCAGTTGGTTAAGCATCTGCCTTTATCTCAGGTCATAATACCAGGACCCTGGGATCAAGCCCCGGGTCAGGCTCACTGCTCAGTGGGGATTCTGCTTCTCCCTCTCTGTCTGTCCCTCCCCCTGTTCATGCGTGCGCGCTCTCTCTCTCTCTCTCTCTCTCTCATATAAATAAATAAAATCTTTAAAAAATGTATATGCCTTTGTCATCAGATTTTGCATTTATGTATATATATGTATGTATTATCATATTCAAAGGGACTCATGAATTCTCATTTTATTCAGTTTAATTTCTCTCTTACTATAATTATTTCTTTTGGTGCTCAGATTGTTCTCAGTTGGGACAGTGGGAGACCTTCAAGCTGACCCTTCATTGGGTCATATTCGATCATTCATTCAGCATACCCTGTCATTTTCTGAGCACTGCCTTTCTTTTCTGGCTCAAAAAGAGGTTCCAGGCTTATTTCTTTGCCCCCAAACTAGAATTAGCTATTTCTCTAAGGAGCCTTGCTTTCTTTAGTTAAAAATGATAGAAAATCAATATCTGTATGCTAGGTGTATTCATTGCTAAAAGGATGTCATTACTCCAAATAATCTCAGTGGAGAGAGCTAAGGAATATATATAACATATGAACAAATGTACAGATACATATATGCATGTATGCATACAAACATACATTTTCTTCCATATTTTTAAAGTTTTTAAAATATTTATTTATTTATTTTAGAAAGTGAGCATGTGAGCAGGGGAGGGGCAGAGGGAGAGAGAGAATCTCCAGTAGACTCCCCGCGGAGCCCAACGTGGGCCTCTAACTAACAATCCTGAGATCAGAACCTGAGCCAAAATTAAGAGTTAGATGCTGGGGTGCCTGGGTGGCGCAGTCGTTAAGCGTCTGCCTTCGGCTCTGGGCGTGATCCCGGCGTTATGGGATCGAGCCCCACATCAGGCTCCTCTGCTATAAGCCTGCTTCTTCCTCTCCCACTCCTCCTGCTTGTGTTCCCTCTCTTGCTGGCTGTCTCTATCTCTGTCAAATAAATAAATAAAATCTTAAAAAAAAAAAGAGTTGGATGCTTAACCAACTGAGCCACTCAGGTGCCCCTTTCATATTTTTTAATGAGATATAATTCACATACCATAAAATGCATCCCTTTAAATAAGTATACTTTTAGTGGTTTTTAATATATTCATGAAGCTATGCAACCATCATCACTATTTAATTCTAGAACATTCTACCACTCTAAAAAAGAAACCCTATATCCATTAGAAGTCACTTTGCAGCATCCCTATTCTCATCCCGTGGCAATCATTAATCCACTTTCTGTTTCTGTGGATTTGCCAGGTTTTGTTGTTTTTATTGTAGTAGTTTGGTTGGTAACTTTTGTGAACTAATTATATAAAGTCTGTATTGTCATATGTGGTCACTGAAGTCTCCACTTGGTGGTTAGCTGATGACTGGACAGAGATTTGCTTAAATTCCCTAGAACTAGTAACTTTCCCACTGTTTGTCAAGGGGCTGTGTATATGTGTTTGGGCACACTTTCATTACTCACCCAACCAGCTGACAACTCTATGGTTCCTTCACTCCCTGCTGATGCAGAGCCTCAGTGTTAGCCAGAGATGAGAGCTTAGAGCCTACTTACGCCTTTTCTGAGCTTACCCAAAGCTTTGGGCATCTGTACAACCTTACACAGGGGCATGGCCCTCTAGATTCTCAGAAATACGTCTCAGTTTTTCAAAGCCCTTATGGGTATCTCATTCTTTAGTTTTTCCTTTTAAACCTTTTGGTGAGTCTGCTGTCAGCTTCAACTTTTATCTACCATCTCAAGGCAGTCATAAAATTGTTTAATTGTTTAATCACTTGAATTGTTTTTGACAAATGCCCTGGGGAAAAAGCTTTTCATACTGAGTGAGCCTTGCACGTGGTCTTTGGGGATCCACCATACAGGTCAGATAATGGTACTTCTCTGCAGATGATTCTTTGTAGGAGATGTAGCCCGTTTTGCTCCTTCTGATGGTTGCTAGCCTGCTTGTTTTCGCTGCAGATGCACAGTATTAGTTTTCAAGGTCATCATGGAGATGCAGAGAAAGGAATAGAACTATGGGAAGTTAAAAATGCCACGAAGTTCCCTGTTTTTACAGATATTCAGTTGTTTTCCTGTAATAAATGTTCCTCGGACTGCTGCAAACCTTAGGTCAATTCCCAGAGTACTGAAAAAGCTGATTGTAACAATTTTTTTTATTTTTTCTGCTGTTATGGAGGAGCACATTTTTGGAGATCCGTACTCTGCTTTTCTTGCTGATGTCACTGCCCATATTTGTTTTTATATCTTTTTATATATGTTGAAAAGCATGGATTTATAGGAATCCTCTCAATTTTAATTAAACATCAGCAAGTTTTATTGTTCTTTTCCCTGCATTTGTTAACTCACTTCTCTGACAATGAAAAACTTAGCTCCCATTATTTTTGATGTATTTATTCATTTGATCAATATCCCTGTAAGTAACCAGTTTCCTATTGCTGTTGCCTCTACTCTCTTGCACAAATGGCCTACTTACAGTGGTCAGGCTCTAACATCTCATGTGTGTCACTCCACTGATACCTACCTCATTCTTGGTCATCCACTTCCCCACAGGCATGGCCTCATCATCCTGGTTAGGGTATGATACCCCATGCCAGACCACCCCTCTGTGTCACGTTTATCTTACTCTGCCTGATGGCTTCAGGAAGGGAGTGGGAAGTTTAATTACTTTTTAATGATGAATTTTATTATCCTTTCTGTCCTTTTTGAGTTATACTTGTCAGGGTTTGTAAAGATGTGTTAGACTTACATTGGAATATCTGGCCTTCAAAGAGTGAAAAAAAAGGTCTAAGTTATATCTCTAAACAAATTAGCGGGGGAGTTTTTTGGGGGGCATGTATGGAAACCCAGTCATTCTTAAGAAGTCAAAGAACTCAAGAATCCATAAGCATTTTAGCGGTGAGTGAGACCTCATTCAGACAGCTCCATACTCATCCTGATGATGGCTCAAATGGGATATTTGGAAGAAGGACATTGTAGTCTCCTTGACATCGGCCTGTGATTGATACTATCGTTTAGCACCTCACTGTGTGCACAGGCACTGTGTTTAATCCTCAAGTAAGTTTATGTGGTGGTTTCTGTTACTACCTTTGTGTTCCAGATAGAATCCTGCTCTCCTTGATCACAGAGGTCCTCAAAAGATTTGTCTATACTTGCTGTAACTAATTCCTCTCCTCCAACTATTTCCTAAACTCATTTCAGTCAGGATCTCACCTGTATTACTGCATTAAAAATGATCTTGTCAAAAAACAAACATATTCCAAATCATGAAATACCGTCATCTCAGTTAATAGTAACTCCGTTCTTCCAGTTGCGCAGGCTAGAAACCTTGAGTCATTTTTGACTCTCCTTTCTTTCTCTTGCACTAGAAGTTGAGAAAGTGTTAGCTATCACTAGGAGCAGTGGTCCTGGGATGTCAGCCCACTGCATAGTGTGCAAATGTTGGGATTCCTAAGAAGGACGCAGCTCAGACTGGCACTGGATGGAACAGTGTTTTACTCTGATAGAAAAAAAGACAGAGCAAGATCAGCTTCAGCAGTGAGCATCAGTCCCCTAAGATGACTGTCGCAGGGAGATGGTCTGCATGCACCTCTCTTATACTGTAGAGGAAGGATTCTGTTCTCTTGTCTCAGGGAATATGGATACCAGTGGGGCTGGCCAGGTGCCATATGACATATGCGCTTACAAAGAAGTACACATTGAGCCTGGAACCAGGGAAGATATTCCCAAACAACGTGGTAAGCTCAGCACAGACTGTAAGGGCTCCTCACCTCCGTGTGAGAAAATGTTCCAGGACTGCAGCATACTCTTTGGCAACCATGCAAAGGTCAACAAGCTATGCAGGACCACCTTTCACAGTTCCACACTTCTAATCCGTTAGGAAATCTTATTGACTGTACTCTCAAAATACATCCAGAATCTGACCATTGCTCATTACTTTCACTGCAGCCACCCTTGTCTAAGCTACAATTATCTACCTAGTCTTTCTGTTTCATTCACTGAAAAAGCCTAAGTCCTTATAATAGGTTATAAGGCAGTAAACTTCATGTATTACTATTCTCTCCATCATGAATTCTGTCCCAGTCATACACATGCCCATCTTGCCCCCTCCCTCATCAGAGCACTTGCACTATTCCCTCTGCTTGGGACACTTCTCGCAGAGATCTCCATGGCTTGCTCTTCTGCCTCTCTTGAGTCTTTGCTCCAGTGTTACTCTCTCAGTACTGCCTGCCCTAACTACCCTCTTAAATTTGCAATCTCCTCTGGGTCCAGCACTTCTTAGACCTTTCCCCTGTGTTACTTTTTGCCATTGCATTTATTGTCTTCAAACTTGCTTGCTTACTTACTGTCTTTTTCCACTAAAAGATAAGCTTTATGAGAGTAGATTTTTTATCCATTTTGTTCACTGGCTTAGACCAGTCTTTCACAAAGACTCAATAAATATCTGTTGCCTCAAAGTGTTTGAAACTTAGGGATGTTAACTAATTGTGGTAAGAGAGGCGGAGGTGGAATTTGAAATATTTGGCGTTGAGATCCACTATTAGAAAACTTTTCAGTAAATTTTTTAACAATGATTTTAGAGTACTTTACTATTAACAAGTTGCTGTCCTGGGCCCTATGGCTAGGGGCCAATTTTATAGTTCGGAGGCTGATCTGAGCGCTTCATAACCATATTGCTTTTATGGGACAACATATGCCAAGTGTCAAAGAAAATACTGGTAAATGAACTGTTGATCAGTGTGGCCTATCACTATTGAATTCTAAAGGAATAGGAAGAGGTGTCATTCATAATAATTCTAAAGGCTTGGAGGAAGAGAATATTTGGTGCTGAAACTTTTTTAGAGTATCAGTTTAGAATTGGGGTGGGGACTACATCTACATTACTTTTTCATTTACTCGATATATCTAATGTTTGTGGCCCTTCTTAAAACTAATAATTCATTATTCTAATCAAACAATTTTGATTTTATTAATTAAAAACACTTTGTATTTATTTGCTTTCTGTAGGCTAATTCAGAAATAAATGATTTCAACGTAATTCTGGATATGTATAGACATATATATATATCTCAAAGACATATTTATATATCTCTAAGAAAATATATAGATAGGGATGCCTGGGTGGCTCAGTCTGTGAAGTGTCTGAATCTTGATTTTGGCTCAGGTCATGATCTCAGGGTTGTAAGTTTGAGGCCCGTGTTGGGCACTGTGCTCACTGGGGAGTCTACTTGAGATTCTCTTTCCTTCTCCCTCTGCCCCTCCCCCTACCTCTCACTCTCTCAAATAAAAAAAAAATAGGTACATATAGTTAGATAATAGATGTTTATCCAAGAGGGTATGAACACATATGCGCGTACACATACACACACACAAACACACACACACACACACACACATACACAGTAGATCTCCATTATTCATGATTCCGTATTTGCAAATATGCCTACTTGATAAGATTTTTTTGCCCCAAAATCAATACTCTTGGTGTTTTTGTGATCATTGGCTGATGTGCCTGTCCACTGTGTGGAAAAATTTGAGTTGCCTGATATATACATTCCAAGTTCAGATGAAACCAGGTAATGCTCTGCCTTCTTGTCTCAACTCTCATTCTATAAACAAATGTTCTTTTTTGCAGTTAGTTAGTGCCACATTTTTATACTTTTTGTGATTTTGGTATTGGTGATTTTGCTGTTTAAAATGGCCACCAAGCATAATGCTGAATATCTAGTGTTGCTAAGCACAAGATGGCTGTGATGTGCCTCATGTGATGTGCCTTACAGAAAAAATGTGTTAGATAAACTTTATTTTGTTGTAGTGATGTTGTCCATGACTTCAATATTAATTAATGAACAATAAATATTAAATAAGGTGCCTTTAAATAGAAGCACACATAAAACAAGGTTATAGTTGAACGATTGCCCGAAATGTTGTGACCAGGGGCTCCCAGAAGCCTACTTCTCCCTATCCTCTTGGGGCAGCGATTCAGTATCTGCTAATTCAGTGTTCACAGCAACCTTATAGAGCATAACCACTGTAAGGAATGAGAATCCACGGTACATATGTACAGTTTTCTCAAAGAGCAGTTTTCATTGGTTATCTACTTCCCTATTTTAATCACCTGTGTTAAACTCCAGTGAAGCCTTGATCTGTGTCTTTCAAATATCTATATTCTAGTGACCCAAATTGAAACCTTATCACAAACCATTTAGTGGGAAATTACTAATAAGTAATTTTTTAAAATTTTCAGTTAAATTTTTTAAATTATGAAAAATACATTGAAATGAGAAAACATAATTTGTATTTATGATTTTTAAAAATCAATAATAGAAGTAACATCCTTGTTCCAACAACTTAGGAAATACAATATTACCAATATCTTTGAATATTTACAGGTGCCGTTCTCAGATTCAGTCTTCCTCCACCAGAGTCAGCCACTCTCCTAAATTTTGCATTTATCATTCTTCTGCGTTCTTTACATAAAGCCATCTTTCCGATTAGTTTAGGAGTATGAATTCAATACATCACAAAAAGAAAAAATTATGTTTTACCATTAAGTTTATGATTGCTCACCCGGACTCTGCCACATATGTCAACAGTCATTAATATCCAGAGTCTGTATAGTAATAGTAGCTAAGACCTTGAGCTCTAGAGCTAGACTGCCTGAGTTTGAATTCTGGCCTGCAGCTTAATAATTGGGTGACCTTGAACAAATTATTTAACTTCTTCGTGCCTTGTTTTTTTCTTCTATAAAATGGATATATTAATAATATTTACCTCAGAAAGTTGTTGTAATATATATATTTTATATATAAATTAATATTTATAAATACCTGGAACAGTGGGTATCAATTATTAATAAATAAATGTCAGTGGCTTTTTAACAGAAAAATTAATGCTAAATGATTCTTTGAAAAGTCACTTGTATTCTTAAGTACTATATTGAATAGTCTTTGCTTTTAATGTTACCCTAATTTCTTTTCGACAGCCAGGTGTCTTAGATTTCTTGTCACTCTCTGCTCTTTTTTTATTTAGCTTATTGTGGCATTACTTAAAAGTAGTCTTTCCTTGGTATCTCTTTTTGTCTCTTAGATTGCATGAGAACAGATCTCTTTTTAGTTTGTAAATAAATTTATTTCCACATATTTTATACTTGATTATTTCCCGGACACACTCATTTAAGGGGCGTTGGTGCCAAGAACAATCCAAGGGCTGATTTGTTTGTTTTGATCTCATGTTGGCAGAAGCTCATTGTAGGTAATAGATGAAACAGCTTGTCTGTCAGTAGCCAGTAAGTCAGCAAATATATCAGCTGCTTTAGCAGTGGCAAGACCTAATGGGGATCTGTTTTAGAAGTTTGATCCTTTCTTGCATGCCCACCTAGCAGCCTCTGTCTTCTTAGAGAACAGCTTCTAATTTCCCTTTCCTTTTTCCTGTGAATCTGAGCTTCCTTCCTCTTTACCTATAAGTGTACTTGTCTGATTAAATAGTACTGTATATTGTCCATTCCTGGGACAAAATAGAAATATTATTCTGTGTTTCCTGCATCAACCTAGTAAAGGTTTGTGTGTTTTGGGAGAAAGGATTGTAGATCAATCGTTAGACATAATATATCTGTAAGACTAAAAATGTTTCCTAATGACTTTAAGGAATTCAAGAGCAGTAGTGGCTATTGTGTCTGTTTTGAGTTGGTAAAGAAAGTCTTACAACCCCGTGGAAAATTATTTTCAAAGTTAACATCTCATCAATGGATAATAGTTACTCGCTTAAGAAAATCAGGTGTTTCCCATATTTATTTGATAAAGAAGAACTTACATTTATATATAACTGTTAGCAGCAACTAGATTAAGCCTTACAGATGTCTTTTTTTATGTCTAAGTTTTAGCCTGTAGTTAGCATGTTAATAAATATATCAAATAAAGAAATTAAAAGTTCCCCTTCCCTAAACCCAGAAGTCATGGATTGAAAAAGATTAAGCATTATTATTAAGAATTGTCAATTGTCTTGTGGCTATGGAGTCTTATTCCCTATCTCAATAGAGCCCCATGGCAAATCAGAAGATAGGCCCTCCCATCTTCTGTGGACACAAATACATGAGTATCCAGTTCTGCGCAGAGTGAGTCTAAGTGATTGTCTTGGTCTCTTCAGGCTGCTATAACAAAAACAGCATTTACTGGGTAGCTTAAACAATTTTTTTCTCATAGTTCTTGAGGCTGAGAAGTTCAGGGTCAAGGTGCTGGCAGATTCAGTGTGTGGTGTGGGCTTGCTTCCTGGTTCATAGATGGCCGTCTTCTTGCTGTGTCCTCATGTGGCAGAAGAGGCAAGGGAACACTCTGAGATCTCTCTCTCTCTCTCTTTTTTTTTTAATTTAAATTTTAAGTAGTTAGCATACAGTGCAGTATTGGTTTCTGGAGTAGAATTCAGTGATTCATCACTTACATACAACACCAGTGCTCATCATAACAAGTGCCCTCCTTAATACTTCACCCACCTAGCCCATTCCCCATCCTCCTCCCTGCATCAACCCTCAATTTGTTCTCTGTCATTAAGAGTCTTTTATGGCTTGCTTCTCTCTACCCCTTATTTTTTCCCCCTTCCCATATGTTTATCTCTTTTCTCTCATAAATTCCACATATGAATGAAACCTTGTGGTATTTGTCTTTCTCTGACTGACTTAATTTCACTTAGCACAATATACTCTAGCTCCATCCATGTCATTGCAAATGACAAGATTTCATTTTTTTTGATTGCTGAGTAATATTCCATTGTGTGTATATATAGCACATCTTCTTTATCCATTCATCAGTCAATGGCCATTAGGGCTCTCTCCATAGTTTGGCTATTGTTGATAATGCTGCTTTAAAAATTGGGGTGCATGTATCCCTTCAAATCTGTATGTTTGTATCCTTTAGGTAAATACCTAGTAGTGCAATTGCTTGATTGTAGAGTAGTTCTATTTTTAACCTTTTGAGGAACCTCCATACTGTTCTCCAGATCGGCTGCACCAATTTGCATTCCCACCAACGGTGCAAGAGGGTTCCCTTTTCTCTGCATCTTTGCCAACACCTGTTGTTTCTTGTGTTGTTAATGTTAGCCATTCTGACAGGTGTGAGGTGGTATCTCATCACAGTTTTGATTTGCATTTCCCTGATTAGTGATGTTGAGTATCTTTCCATGTGTCTGTTAGCCGTCTGGAAGTCTTCTTCAGAAAAGTCTGTATTCAGTTATTTGTTTTTTGGGTGTTGTGTTTGAGAAGTTGTTTGTAGATTTTTGGATACTAACCCTTTATCAGATGTGTCATTTGCAAATATCTTGTCTCATTCCATAGGCTGCCTTTTAGTTTTGTTGATTGTTTCCTTTGCTGTACAGAAGCTTTTTATCTTGATGAAGTCTAAATAGTTCATTGTTGCTTTTGTTTCCCTTACCTGTGGTGACATGTCTAGCAAGAAGTTGCTGTGGCCAAGGTCAAAGAGGTTTCTGCCTGTGTTCTCCTCTAGGATTTTGATGGTTTCCTGTCTCACATTAAGGTCTTTCATCTGGGATCTCTTTTATAAGGACGCTAATCCCATTCATGAGAGCTCTATCCTCCTGACCTAATCACTCCCTGATGGCCACATGTCCCAATACCATCACATTTTGGATTAGGTTTCAACATATGAATTTTAGGAGGAACACAGTCTATAGCAGTAATATAATACAGGTATTAAGGGTACCTCTCTATTTAAAGGGTAAACTTGTATTTAAACAGATTTGAGTTCAAATCCTAGCTCTAGCTTTGTGTCCTTGCCCAAGTTAATTACCTTCCCTAAACCTCACTTTTCTTATCTCATAAGCTTTGTACATAATAGATGCTCAGTAAATATTGACTTGCTGAATGAAAATATGAAGTACTCTTGGGAACCCAGCCAGAAAAGTAGTCTATAGTTCGGAGCCAGAGTGCAGCCACAGATTTTTTTTTCCCCCCAAACAGTTACGAAATTTTTCAAATATTTAGAAAGTGCAAAGAACTGTACAGGAAACATCCATCAGCCCCCCACCTAGGTTTTACAATTAATATTTTGTTACATTTTCTTTGTCATTTATCTATCAATCCATCTACCCTTTTATTCAATTAATCAATCCATTTTAATATTTTAAGGCATTTCAGAATTGCCTTTGTATGTCTTTATACCTTATGCCTAATGGTGCAACATGTATATTATTAGCTAGAGCCCAGTATTTGCTAACAGTTTTCTTTTGTAGGTAGAATTTACTTTCAATGAAGTACACAAATATTAGTAGTGCCATTTCATTAATTTTGACAAATGCAGTACTTGTGTAATCCAAGACATAGAAGTTCCCTCATGTCTTCATGGTTAATCCCGACCCTTCCCCCAGAAGCAATGTTTTTTGTGGGTTTTTCTAGTTTTTTTAATTATTATTTAAAAAATTTTTTTATTTAAGTTCCAGTTAAACAGAAAGCGTAGTATTAGTTTCAGGTGTACGATTTAGTGACTCAACACTTCACACAATACCTGATGCTCGTCACAACAACTGCACTCCTTAATCCCCATCACCTATTTAACAGATGCCCACCCACCTCCCCTCTGGTAACCATCAGTTTGTTCTCTCTAATTAAAAGTCTGTTTCTTGGTTTGTCTCTCAGTCTCTCTTTTTTCCTTTGCTTGTTTTGTTTCTTAAATTCCACATATGACTGAAATCATATGGTATTTGTCTTTCTCTGGCTGACTTACTTTACTTAGCATGATACACTCACTCTGTAGCTATATCCATGTCATTGTAAATGGCAAGATTTCATTTTTTTTTTAAGGGGAGGGAGGGACAGATGGAGAGGGAGAGAGAATCTTAAGCTGGGTGTGGGACTCAATTCTTAGAACCCTGAGATCATGACCTGAGCTGAAATCAGGGGTTCCACTTAACTGACTGAGCCACCCAGGTATCCCAAGATTTCATTCTTTTTTATGGTTGAATACTATTCCAGTGTGTGTGTGTGTGTGCGCGCTCACGTGCGACACTTCTCCTTTATCCATTCATCAGTCGATGGACACTTGGGCTCTTTCCATGATTTGGCTATTGTAGAAAACACCCCAGAAGCAATCTTTGTTTTGATTTTTTTTTTAACCTTGTATCACTTTGACTTGTAGAACTTTATGTTAGTGGACCCATAGAGGAGAATCATTTCCATGTAAGATGTAGTTCACACAGCATAATAGTTCTGAGATTCTTCTGTGTTACAGGTATATGGAGTGCTTCGTTGTATGAATATGCCACTGTTTGTTTATACACTTTCCTAATAAGGGATATCTGAGGCTGCTTACAGTTTGGAGCTATTATAAATAAAGCTGCTAGAAATATGTCTTAGCCCTATATCAGTCTTTCTTGTATATATTTGCATTCATTTCTCTTGGGTGAATACATAGATATGGAATTGCTGAGTCATAGGGTAGGTGTATGTTTAGTTTTCTAGAAAACTGTCAAATAATTTTACAAAGTAGTTTTACTGTTTTGCACTCCTACCAACAATGTTTGAGAATCCAAGGATACTAGCATTTGGTGTATCAGTCTTTTTAATTTTAATTTCTGGTGGCCATGTAGTAATATCTCATTGTGGCCCTAATTTCATTTGAATTTATTGACTGATGATGTTGAACACTTGACCATGTTCTTACTGCCCATTCATAGATAATCCTTCGTGAAGTGTCTCTTCAAATCTTTTGTTTTTAAAATTGAGTTGTTTGACATTAAGTTGTAGGAGTCCTTTATGTATATGATGCAAGACTTTTTCTAGATATGTTTGCCAGGCTGTGGTTTACATATTTATTTTCTTAACAGTGTCCTTCCATCATTGGAGGTTTTTAAAATTTGATAATGTATACTGTATCAGTTTATTCTTTTATAGTTAGTGCTTCTGTGTCCTGACTAAGAAACCTTTGCTGCCTTCACCAAGTTAAAAAGATATTCTGTCTTCATTGAGTAGCCTCATAGTTTTAGTTTTATGTTTAGAACTGTGATATGTCTGAAATTAATTTTTGTATATTACGTGAGATAGGGATCAAGGTTCATTTATTTTCCCCATATGGATATCCAACTTTTTGAGTACATTCATTGAAACAATTTTCATATACTTACATGTTTATATATATAAACAATTTTATTTTCCTCATTGTATTATCTTGGTAACTTTGTTGAAATCAAATGACTTTATAGGTGTGCTTATAGTTCTAGACTTTTAATTATTTATTGATTTTTTTTGGTCTGTCTTTATATCCGTTTTATACGGTCTTGAATATTGTAATTTTACAGCAAGTATAATACAGGCTTCTCTTCTGTTAGTCTCTTTTTTTCCAGAATTTCTACACTTATTTTCTAGCTGTTACCCTAATCTGTTCTCTGGTTCTTCGAGCCAATAAGACAACAGTTTTATGTCCAGGTTTTAGCCGTCCAGTGTGGTATCATTGGTGCCTGATCTTCAGCAAAAACCATAAAGAATGGGAATTTTACCCAGTGTTATTCTCCCCTCCAGTTTCTGACTGCTTTTGTTTAGCTCATCAGTGTCTTCAGGTAACTGTTGTATGTATTTGTGCGGATATAGTTTAAATTTGTTGCCAGAAAGAACGTTGGTACAGTAGGAGTTACTCCTCCATTATAGAAGTGGTACCCAGATGGTTTTTAAAAGTCAGACTGAGCAAGCATCTGGCCAGAGATGCAATTAAAGTAAGGAATGGGGAGAGGTTTGGTGCAAAGAGGGGTAGATTTTGAATAGAGGGAAAGGATTCAGTTCACCTTAGTTAGAGAAGGCCAAATGGTGCTTGGAAGAACTCTAAGGGAAAGAACTTGCTAGAACACCGTTTTTAATTTATCTTATTTTTCATTAAAGATTTTATTTATTTGAGAGAGAGCAAGCACGAGTAGGGAGAGGGGCAGAGGGAAAGGGAGAGGGAAATGCAGATTCCCCGCTCAGCAGGGAACCTGGTGTAGGACTGGATCCCAGGACCTGGAGATCATGACCTGAGCAGAAGTCGGATGCTTAACTGACTGAGCCACCCAGGCACCCCTAGAACACTGTTTTTTAAACTGTGAGTTATAAAATCAATTTAGTAGGTAGCCTCTGAAAAGTCATTTTTGCTTGTAACCTAACTTAAAACCGTAAAACCAGTAGAAAGTAAGATCATTTCATTACTGGTTTGTATCTTTATCCTTAGCTCTCTAATTAGAGAACAGTTTCTGGAGTCACTGAATTCATACCTTCTCTGTCTGATGTGTCATGGACCTTCATTTTCTGTTGGACTTATATGCTGAGCATATAAACAGCACAGTTCTCAATAAACGTTAAATACACTTCTGTATATAGATCAAACATTTGTTAAAATGATGTCAGGATTGATGAAGCATGACTGCCTTTTGGAGATCCACAGTTTAAGGAATCCTTAACTGACATCTTTCGTGGGGGAGGGGAAGCCTTGAAAATATATTCATCATTCATGTAGCATGCTCTCTCATCAACAAATCCCAGAGTTCCTTGTTCATGAAAAAGGTAGTGACAGAGCACTATCAGGAATGCTTCAGATTGGGATAGTATTAGAACCTTTTGCCTCTTTCTTCCTTTTTTGTTCCTTTTCTGTTCTCTCTGTAACCCTTCTTCCAGCCCCTAAAGCACACACCCATGATGAGGTCTGGATAAAAGTAGAAATTAAGCAATCAGAACTATAACTGTATAAATCAAAGAAAATTAAATAAGTAAAAGGATTGCATCTTTCAATTTTTAAAATTAGGCAGAGCTCTGGAAATTGGTGATAATGAAGAAAAAGCTCCTTTCAGATTCATTAAGTAATGTTTCCATGATCTAATTTTTCTGTCATTAGAAAAGAGTGTGATAATATCATCATTAGCAGAAGAGGGTTAAAAGGGAACAATAGTACTTCAAAAGACACCATTAAGAAGGTGAAAAGGCAGGGCACAGACAGGGAGAAAATATTGACAACACATATTCTGACAGGGGACTTGTGAACAGAATATATCAAGAACTCCCATGAATCAACAGTAATAAGACAATCTAATTAAACAAATGAGCAAAAGCTTGAAGAGACCGTCACCAAAGAACATGTATCAATTGCCTAAAAGCACATGATAATACACTCTACATTATTAGCATTCAGGGAAACGCTGATCAAAACCACAGGGATTAATAAAAGGGAAACGACCAGCAGTATCAGGTACTGACAAGGATGAGAAGCAATGAGTACTTGTCGTTTGCTGGTGTGTGTGTAATGCTTGAGTTACAACCACTTTGGAAGACACTTTGGCAATTTGTTATAAAGTTAAACATGCACTTATCATTTAAACCTTGAACTTCGACCCCTGGGTGTTTACTTAAAGAGAATGAAAACCTATATCCATAAAAAACGCTTGTGTATACATAGCAGCTTTATTCATACTAACCAAACATGAAAAAAACCAAATGTTCAGCCGGAGAAAGGATAAACAAATTGCGGTATGTTTACACAGTGGAATATTACTCATCAGTGAAAAGGAATGGCCTACTGATGCATGCATCAGCGTGGAAGAGTCTCCAAAACGTTATACCGAGTAAAAGAAGCCAGACACAAAAGAGTTTATGTTATATGATTGCATGTGTATAAGATTCTTTTAAAAATGCAAAGCTAATAATGTACTGTGATAAAAATCAAACTGGTGGTTGCCTGGAGTGGAGGTGGTTGACTGCAAAGAGGCATGAGGGATGCTGTGGAATGATGGGGATACTCTGTAAGGATGGGGTTACGTAAATGGAATTATGTACTTACACATCCCAACTCAAGGACTCGTGTGCATTTCGCTGGATACAAACTCTGTGTCAAGAAAGGTGTTTTTTTTTTTAAATAGTTCCAGACTTATCTTTTCTGGCTACCTTGGCATATGGAAACTCTATGGCTACTCTATACTCTGGCTACCTTGGCATATGGAAACTACCACCACACTAACCCTCCTCCCTATGGTAACTCTTCCTAGTAATCTTTGATAACCACCGCCCTGGACAGAGACAGTTTTTAGACTCACAAAATCATAATGCATTTTATTCAGCACATTAAATGGAAAGCCCCTTGCTGAAATGAAGCACAAACACATAGATGGGATCCGTGGGATGGGATACACGTCCAGGATTCAAACAGCACAATTGGGATGTTTGTCTTTGCATTAGAACTCCCACATCAACTCTAGAACCTTCCTGCCCTCTTCTACCTTTTGCTTCAGCCTCCCATGGTGTCATTTGCCTGACTACAACCCATAATGGAGCTTTTAAAATTAGGTGCCCTGAGCATTTCTTTATTCCAGATTCCAAAGATGAACCTGGGGATAATGGGACATTTAGAATTGCTTTAGGAACTGTACGACATCTTTGGGGTTCCCACTGTGCTAATAACTCACACATTTAAGTTGAAGTATCAGTGAAATTGTGGTGGACAGCCCAGGGTCAAGATCAAGCAGCAGCCTGATGTCAAATTATGTTAAAATCTGTGACTGTTTATAGTACTTCTTTCTCTTCACCTTTTCTCTAGGCCTACTCTGTCTACGACGAAGACATCGGGTACTGTCAAGGACAGTCTTTTCTGGCTGCTGTATTGCTGCTGCATGTGAGTAATTTTCCATGTGATAAATGGCATGGTGCTGCCAAGTTTATTTTATTTTCTACTTGGTTTTGTTCATCCTTCCTATTTTCCATTTATCTGATGGAGATTACACAGGGCACATCTTTTTTAAATGTACCTTTGGTGATAAAGTAAGAGATCTGATGTCAGGTACTGGACAGTTTCTCAATTGAATTAATAATGCTGACAAGGGGATAAATTGCTTATTTGGAGTTATTTTTAATGAGAACCCTCTAGATTGAAGAGGTCAATGTAACTGCTCAGATACAAGCAGGACTAGAACCATTATGAAGGAATATAGCAAGGAAGTCTTATCTTTTCTGTGATTTATTTATTTATTTATTTATTTATTTATTTATTTATTTATTTATTTGACAGAGATAGAGACAGCCAGCGAGAGAGGGAACACAAGCAGGGGGAGTGGGAGAGGAAGAAGCAGGCTCATAGCGGAGGAGCCTGATGTGGGGCTCGATCCCATAACACCAGGATCACCCCCGGAGCCGAAGGCAGACGCTTAACCACTGTGCCACCCAGGCGCCCCACTGCGATTTATTTTTGTATATTCTTTTTCCTCTCAGTCACCTTCATTTAACAGAACATTTATTTTTTTATTTTTTTATTTTTATTTTTTTTTAAAGATTTTATTTATTTATTCGACAGAGATAGAGACAGCCAGTGAGAGAGGGAACACAAGCAGGGGGAGTGGGAGAGGAAGAAGCAGGCTCCTAGCGGAGGAGCCCGATGCGGCACTCGATCCCGGATTGCCGGGATCACGCCCTGAGCCGAAGGCAGACGGTTAACGACTGAGCCACCCAGGCGCCCCTAACGGAACATTTATTGATCATCAGTCTGTCAGTGCTAGACTAGGAAGTGGGATTACAAATATGAATAATTTATCATTTGTGTTCTCAAAGGCCTCCTGGTTCAGGATGGGACACAAATACTATAGGCACATACTTATTACTTTTATTCTTTTTACGTGTCTTTATTGTTTTCTCTGATGTTCACTAAAGAAGAACTTACAGTGTGCTAAGTAAAAGCAATGCACAGAGTAAGAGTACAGAGAAGAGAATTACCCAACCCAGCTTTGCCAGAACTTTCAGGAAAGACTTTCAGAAGGAGATGGTATCCTTGCCCAGACAGAAATAATCGAGGTTGGGAAAGGGAGGGAGTAGAGACAGCTAGAGAAGAGGAACAACATGAGCAAATATATGGAGACACAAAAGGTCACAGCATATAAAGGGAATGATATGAAATTACAGTTTCTGTTCAACAGTTACTATAGGAACTGTACACAAAGACAGGTATGAGATAAAAATGGTCAGATGGGCAAAGACCAAATCATAAAGACTCTGTAATCGTGTCAAGAAAGGTGGGCTTTATTCTAAAGCTAGTGAGGAGCCATTGATCAGTTTGAAGCACGAGAAGGACAGTTAGATGTTCCTTTCAGATAAATCCTTCTTATACCTTTGTAGAGGGTGACATTAAAGGGGACAAGCAGCAGCAGAGAGACCAGTTAGGAAATATCAATCTAAATGAGAGATATGGAGACACAGAGAAAAAGAAGCTTAATTAAGAAACATGCAGGAGGCAAAATTGGTAAGTTTTATGGAAGGATTGACAAAGGAAGAGTCAAAAGTAACGTCGAATTTTCTAGCTTTGGTGACTGGATGACTTGTGGTTGTTGTTTTTTTTTTTTTTTCTTTGACTTAAGGTATTTTTAGCTGAGATAGAAAATACATCCATTAAGATCGAATGGAGAAAAGTGATTAGGATTGATGATGAATTTTGTTTTGAATTCTTTGAGTTTAGGATATTTTGGGGACATCTAAGTGAAACTGTCCACCAACAAGGTAGATGCTGGAGACTGATGCTGAGGGAGAAATCACAGCTGAAGTCACGAGACTGCATCAGATCATCTAAGAAAAATAAATAGAATTCCAGAGGCCAGGAATTTCAGATATTTAAAGGGCTGATGAGGAACAGGAATTCCTGGCAAATTTCTGATTTTCAGTAAAGAGAAGGTGGTGTCTGCTGTCAAACACAGCAAAGAGGTCTGGCAAGTTTAAAGCAAAAGCATGTCTTCTAAGTTTGCATTCTGGAAATGAATAGTGATTATAGTAGATTCAATGTCCTAATTCTGATAACTTGATTCTGATGATAACAATGATATACAATGGTTCTGTTGTGATAAATCATTTTATTTAACTTTGATTTCTTCCTCTGTTGCATTATCATCTGTTTATGGTCTTCTCGATCTTTCTTTGACATCTCCATGGCCCATCTTCTTGGTATTCGCTGTGATAATCAAGCACTTTATGGCCACAAATTCCCAGGGCCCTAGTTCTGCTACTAAGCCCACCTAGTATCTAACATAGTCAGCTCTCTTACACAGGGGGCTGGAGACTGCACGCAGTGACATGAATGTGTTCACCAAGTTTCAGAGTCACCTTTCTTCTAAAAAGGTTCATAATCACCTTTCCTCTAATCACTCTGATGAGAAGCTGAAGTTGAAGCCATGGGTGGTGAAATTTTGTCTTCTACAAAGTAATCTTTGCATATTATCAGTTTAGCATTTTAGACTTGTAGCCCTGTTGAACACATTACAATATATTGATTAAACTTCAGTGAGAATAACATCTCTTTGAGATATATGTTCTCAGACTTAACAGGGGGTTAGTTAAATATGAGTTCATATTTATTTGGAAATACCTCCCCACAAAAAAAATAGTTCGTGATTCAAATAACTAGAAAACTCAAATACCTAGAATTTTTTTTCTACATTATCTACCCTCTTATTATAAGGGTCACATGCCAAGTCAGCACTCTAAACATGTTTTCAAACTATGTTACAAGATGGATAGAAATTTAGTCCAGTTTCTCACACTTTCTACAATAATAGAATTATGCAGTTGTCATCATGGCTTATAAAAATAACTGGAAATGTAGAAATACCTTCAGAACCCTTGAGGAAAGTTTCACTGATATTCAGCATAGTGGTAATGAGAAACATATTGTTGTAATTTTTAATCGAGAGTATATGCGATAATTCTTTTAATTAGTATATTCCATTAACTGACCAACCCATCCATTAACGAATTTGAATGAAAGAAAGTAACTGTAATTTTTTTTTTCTTTTTCATGTTTTTGCCTCTATGGTTTAAACAGGTAGAAGAATAGAGTCTAGCTTAAATAATTCATCAAATACACCATCTCAAGTGCTAGGGAGATACATTATTGCGGTGTTACTGACTAATTTTTTTATCAGTTACATAAGCAGTTGCTTCTTTCTGCTGAGAGACATCCTTTGGCAGCTCCATATTAATCATTGTCAGAACCTGATTCTTTTGGGGATGCTGTCTTTTCCTTCCCCATAGTCATTTATATTTCACATTCACTGCCTAAGAGGAAAGGAAGATCAAAAAGGAAAGTATTCAAGAACAAAAGTTTAGAATTTATAAGGTTTTCCATTGTCTAAGTAATTTTAAGAAATAATTAGCTTCTCTTCGTGCTTGGAAATTTCCCAATGCTGTAATAATAGCTTTGTAACTTATATTTTAAGCAGTAGAAGAATTGTTTATCGCAGTAGATGCTGTTATAGCTATTGATAGAATTATAAGAAATTTATCCTTTACAGTTGGTCAAGAATGTTATAGCACAGATAAGTAATATCATCATTGTAGTATTAATAATTGCTTATTTGGAAATATAATAAATAATGTCCTTTTATATATTTCATTTATTCTAAAAATCATAGAAAATATTTTAAAGAATTTTTAACCCAATATATTTTGCTAACATGCTTACTGTCAAGTAGTTTTAAATTTTTTCATTTACCATATATTTTTCTTGATCTTCAGAAAATCATGTTCCTTTTTAAGGAACATTTTAAGGTTAAATTACTGTATGTTTACTACTATGGGCATATATGGAAGCTTTCCAACTGCAGAAAGGATTATTTTTGAATAATCCAGAATGTTTAAAATTTTTGAATTTTTCAAAAACACTATGACCAGGCACAATTCCTGTGGAAACCAAAGGCTTTATTTGACAAAGATATGCACACCCAGCAATTCCACTCCTAGATACGCATCTTAGTCAAATTTATGCACATTTATACCAAAATTGTGTATTAGAATTGTCCCAGGATCAGTGTTTATAACCAAAAACTCAAATGTCCACTATTAGAATGTCTAATACAAGAATTGTAATTAGACATTAAAATGGAAAAATTGTGATATATTTAATAGTAGAACACTATATAACAATGAAATGAATGTTTTACACTACATAAGTTAATGCGAATGAATCATACAAACATAAGGTTTAGTAAGAAAGCAAAGTATACTTGGTATCATTTTGGTATGATTCCATTTTGTATAAAGTTCAATAGCAGATGAAACTAAATTCTATTTTTGGGATGCTACCTAGATGGAAAATATGAATAACACCAATGAAATGATTATTGATAAAGTCAAGAGAGTGATTTCTTGACAAATTGGGAGTCGTGATTGGGGTGGAATATACAAGAGTGGGTGGGATCTTCAGGAGTATTGAAAGTATTCTGTTCTTAACTTGGGTGGTAGTTACACTTGTCTTTATAATTATTTGGTTTTACTTTATGATCAAGTTATTTATTAAAGTATACATTTAACTTTTATGCATTTTTGTGGGTTGTATTTAAAAATGAAATAAAATTTAAAAATGACAAATCTTTTACTGCAATCCCCCCAAAAAGATAGGTTTAAGGTAAGATTTCACCAATGGACTTAAGAAGTGAGAAGCAGAGCTACTTCTTAGTTTTCCTAAAAGATTTCCACAGAATCCAAGGTACAAGATCTTGACTTCCTAGTGTGTTTATATGTTTATATACATAAAAATATTTGTGCCACTGTATTATTCAAGACTCTGCTACATTTGACATAACTTTAACTCAAAGTAGCTGAAATTAAAAAGGAGATTTATAGGCTCATATAATGGGGAAGTCCAGGGCAAAGATGATTTTGACATGGTTGGATTCCAGAGTTCATATATTGTCATCGGGAATCTATGTCTCTGTATCTCTGTTCCGCTTAATTTTTTTTTTAATTCTATGGGCAGATCACAAAATAGGCAACATGGCTGTGATTGGCCTAGCTTCCATGTTTTTAGTTTTACAACTTCATTTAAAAGGGACCATCTTTTGCTATAACTCCTGCATTAAAAAAAAAAAAAATCCACGGAGGACTCTGATTGGCCTGTCTTGGGAACCTGCTGCCATCCCTGAATCAATTACTCAGGCCAGGACAGTGTGATATTCTGATTGGCCTGGCCCAGGTCTTGAGTCCATCTTGTTGCTGATAGTGAATTGGATAAGCTTCTCCCTACAGGGAAAAGGTATTTGATTCCAGATGAGAGGAAGATAGGATGCTAGACAGATATATCACATCTTCTATTAGGGTTATCTTTACTACCAGAGTTTTAGTGTATTTTAAATAAGTCCTTCTATACTCCCAAATCAATTTTCCTTAAAATGCAAGAAATTTTCCTGTTCTAAGTTAATTCTTGTATCAGTGCTTTTGAGCCATTTCTCGACATCTCCCTGTGGGTGAATACACTCAAGACATTTTACCTTTAAAAAATATTCTCTTGGAGGGGGTGGAACGCCTGGACGGCTCAGTCGGTTAAGTGTCCCACTCTTGATTTCAGCACACTTCATGATCTTAGGGTTGTGAGGTTGAGCCCCTCGTCAGGCTCCACACTGGGTATGGAGCCTGCTTAAGATTCTCTCTCTCCCTCTGCTCTTCCCTCCCTCCCGTGTGCATGCAAGCTCTCTCTCTCTCTCTCTTAAAAAAAAAAAACAAAAAAACAGGGGCGCCTGGGTGGCTCTGTCGTTAAGTGTCTGCCTTCGGCTCAGGGCGTGATCCCCGCGTTATGGGATCGAGCCCCACATCAGGCTCCTCTGCTGGGAGCCTGCTTCTTCCTCTCCCACTCCCCCTGCTTGTGTTCCCTCTCTCGCTGGCTGTCTCTCTCTCTCTCTCAAATAAACAAAATCTTAAAAAAAAACAAAAACAAAAAAAAACAAAAAGCAAAAAACAAAAAAACTCTCTTGATCTTCCCATTAACTACTATCTTAGGTTTCTCTGCCCTTTCAAAGCTGAACTCCTTCACAGTTAATAAAAAGCACAACTATGAATATGAATTGTGGTTTAATACCTTTCAAGTTCTATGAACTTCAACAAGTTTCCTAAGCTCTCTGAGCTTTGTTTCTTCATTTATTAAATGGAGATAATATTATCATTCTTCTAGGATTTTTGTGAATATTGAATACTTATATTATGAATGTAAAGGGTCTTATTTTATATCTGGCACAAAAAAGAATGCAATCATGGGATTAAATACAGGCCTTACTTAATAGATGTGTAGTTATTGGAAAATCACTTAACTTCTCCGAACTTCACTGGTTAATATTTAAGATGTAAAAATAATACCTACTTTACAGAATTGTTATGAGGATCAAATGGGGTTATGAATGAATGCTTCTAATAATGGTGTTTTCTGCTATTTGTTCTAGAATTGGCTTAATTATTTGTCCAGGCTTTTCTTCTAGACCCTTGTCCCACTAGCTTAAATTGATTACACACAGCAAACTAATGTTATACAGTATGTTTTATGGCTTATAAATAGAAATTCAATTTAAATGTATTTTAGTATATATTTGGTTTAAAATGAAAAAAACAAGCTAGTTTTCATTTTATTTGCTTTTGTCTTCACAAAATGAACACTCAAAGAGTTCATGATTTTCAAAGTTCTCACTAGCATTTACCTTTGTTGAAGAAAATGAAAAATTAGTGGAATTTTCATTGCCTTCATGGAAAAACATAGATTTATTACAAAAACATGTGAAACACAGTCATGTGGAACAGAAAGTTTAGTTTTATCCAAGTAAGGTGATTGTTTTATGTTATCAACATGTAATTTTACTTTGAAATACATCTTGATGTGTTACATCAGGTGAGCCTTAAAGACTTTTGAAGTAGTTAGACCTGCTTTGTTTTATGGTTCATTGCAGAAAGAAGCAGTGAAGCTTGGAGACTGTCTCCATTCAGTGTTAGTACAGATGGCAGATCCTTATCAACATTTGTTACCAAACAATGATTACATCATGATTGATTCTCAGAATATGCATGTGAGGCAGGTATTTAGTTTTGTATTTCATAGAACATTGGATGATATTTTGATATCTTAATTATAAGATTTTAATATTTATCTCCTCCTTTCCCCAATAAAACAACACTGATTCTATGACAAAACTCCTATACACAACAAAGATGGATATTCAATATTAGAGATCCACTGTGTCCCAACATCTTAATATTTTTTTTAAACAATAGATTGGTTGGCAATTCTGCCTGATTTGGATCCCTAGTCAATGGGCCAGACTGGCTATGGAACCTGTTCTACTACCCTGCGCAGGCAGGGAAGCAAATTCATAGCCCCACCTAGTTGCTGAGCTTATTAGCCTTCAGTCCTGACCCTATAAGAAGCCTGGCCAGAGAATCTGAGCTGCTATAGACACCATCCTATAGGCCCACTCAAGCAGAGACCCAAGCCAGTAGCCCTGCCCAACTGTTGAACATAGCCTCTGGCCTTTAATAACAGTGACCCTGGGCAGCCTCAAAGCCTAGCCTACAGTACCACCAAGCCAGAGTGCCTGCTGTCTTGCCCAGCTGCAGAGCCCAGGCTCCACTCCTACCCAATTCCTGAACGTAGCCTGTAGCCTCACCTAATCAGGAAGCCTGGACAGTAAATCCACCTGACCACAGAACAGTGTCTAGCCTCACTCAACTGTGGGATACAGCTAGAGACCCCTCATGACCAGAGAGCCCAACCAGTGACCTTGGCCAACAGCAGAGCACAGCCAGTAGCTTACCTGATTATGAAGCCAAGCCTGTGGCCCTGCCTAACTTTGGGATGCATCCTGGGGCCCCACCTGAACACAAAGTCCAGCCCAAAGCACCATCTGGTCTGGCACAACCTGAGACCCCACTTGACCTGGAGCTATTTCAGAGCTCAACCCATAACCCTGCCTAATTGTGGAGTCTAAGTGGTGGCACCACTTTGCCAAGGAAGATAGCCTCTAACCGTGTTCATCTGAAAGTGATTGCAGAGCCCAGCTAATGGCCCCACCTGACAGTGGAGGTTGGCCAGCAGCCCCACCTAGACAGAGAGCCCACCCACTTGTCCTGCTTGAATGTTGAGCACAGCCAGCAGGCTCACCCAACTGTGTAGCCCAGCTAATACAATGCCCCTGGCCTTAGAGCATGAGCAGTGGCCTCACTCAACTGGACTCTGATAGCAAGCCCTGCTTGCCTATGAATGCTATCAACTGGTCCATCTAGTACCCTAAGCTGAACTAACTGGTGAAGGTCATTTCATGCCAAAGCAAACCTGTAATGTGTAGAAGAGGAGACCACTTACTCAAGTATGCAGATAACAATGCAAGGAATCAAGGATCATGAAGAATCAGGTAAACATGATACCACCAAAGGAAACTAATAAAGCTCAAATAGCTAACTGTAAAGAAACAGAGATCTGTGAACTGTCTGACAAAGAATTCAGAATTCAGAATAATCCCTCTAAAGAAGTTCAGTGAACTACAAGAACACACAGATCACTAAATAAAATTAGGAAAATGAAATGAAGTCAACAAAGAAGTAGAAACCATCAAAAAGCAGATTCTAGAGCTGAAGAATACAATGACTGAACTGAAGACTTTAACAGAAAACTACAATAGACTCAACCAAACATAAAAAGGAATCAGTGAACCAGAAGACAGGTCACTGGAAGCTATCAAGTCAGAAGCCCAAAAAGAAAATGAAAAAAAGTGAAGAAAGCCTATGGGACTTATGAGACACCATCACATGAAACAGTATATACATTATGGGAATCCCAGAAGGAAATGAAAAAGGGACAGAAAGTCTATTTAAAGCAATAATGGCTGTAAGCCTCCCAAACTTGGGGATACAAAAGGACTTCCAGATTTATGAGACCCAGAAGACTCTAGGTGGTTAGAATCTGAACAGGGTTACACCAAGACACATTATAATTAAATCGTCAAAAATCAAAGAGAATTTTGAGAGCAGCAAGAAGAAGGCTACTCATCACATACAAGGGAGCTCCCCATATGACTACTCAGTTTCTCAACAAAAACATTGTAGGCTAGAAAAGAGTGGGATGATATATTCAAAGAATGTGTTGAAAGACTGTACCTAGCAAAGCTAACCTTGAGAAATGAAGGAGAGAGAAAGACTTTCCCAAACAAACAAAAGCTGAGGGTGTTCATCATCACTAGACCTCCCTTACAATAAATGCTAAAGGGCGTTCATCAAGCTGAATTAAAAGGATGCTCATTAACATTGTAAAAACATATGAATGTGTAAAATTCGCTGGTAATGGTAATTATGGAGTCAAAATCCGATTCTGTAATATGTTATGGTAGGACATAATTCACTTATAATTCTTGTGTAAAGTTAAAAAACAAATATAATAAAAATAACCATAACTACAATAATTTTTTCTACACAATATAAAAAAGATGTGTACTGTAACATCAGACACCTAAAGTGTGAGGCAGGGGAGAAGTAAAAGTATCAAGTTTCTGTATACTATCAAAGTGAAGTTTTCATAAACCTAAAATAGGATGTTGTAACTATAAGATATTTTAAGCAAATTTCATGGTAACCACAAAGCAAAAACTGACAGTAGATTCACCAAAGATGAAGAGAAAAGAAGAGAGAGCATTCTGCCATAGAAAATCATTAAATCACAAAGGAAGACAGCAAGAGAGAAAGCAAGAAACAAAGTACCCACAAAAAAGTCAGAACACAGCAAAATGTCAATAATGAATTGTTACCTGTTAATAATTAAACATAAATGGATAAATTCTCCCATCAAAAGATATAGAATAGCTGATTGGAAGGGAAAAAAAACAAGACCCGACTATATGCTGCCTATAAAGAGACTCACTTTAATCATAAGGACACACACAGACTGAGAGTGAAAGGATAAAAAAAGATATTTCAAACAAATGGGAACCCAAAGAAAGTAGAAGTGGCTATATTTATATTAGACAAAACAGATTTAAAGCTAAAAAGGGTCAAAAGAGACAAAGTCATCATATAATGATAAAAATGTCATCAAGAAGATATAACTCATAAATATGTATTTGCCCTCATTGGAGCACCTAAATATATAAAGCAGATACAAACAAAACTAAAAGGAGAAATGAACAGCAACAATAATATTTGGAGACTTTAATATCTCACTGTCAACAATGGATCATCTAGGCAGAAAACCAATAAGGAAAGCAGATTTGAACAGCACTATAAACCAAACGTACTGAACAGACATGTACAAAACATTCCATCCAAACCCAGCAGAATACTCATCTTCTTAAGTTCACATGGGACATTTTCTAGGATAGATCCTATGTTGGGCCATAGAAAAATCTCAAGAAATTCACAAATATAGAAATTATATGAAATAGCCTTTGTAACCACAAAACTAGAAGTCAGTAATAGGGGAAGAGTTGGAAAATTCAGGAATATGTAGAAATTAAATAACACACTTCTGAACATACAGTGGTTTAAAGAAGAAATCATAAGGGAAGTTAAAAAATATTTTGAGAAAAATGAAAATGGAAACACACCAAATGCAGCAAAAGCAGTTCTAGAAGGACATTTACTGTGATAAATGCATGCATCAAGAAAATAGTCATTATCTCAAATAACCTAACATTATACCTCAAGGAACTGGAATAAGAAGAACAAACTAAGCCCAAGGTTAGTAGAAGGAAGAAGGTAATAAAGACTGGAACAGAATAGCAAACAGAATTGAACATCACATTAAAAGGATTATACACCACAAGCAAGTGGGAATTCATCCCTGGAATGAAAGATGGTTCATACACAAATCATAAATGTGATACATCACATTAGTAGGATGAAAGATAAAAATCATCTCAGTAGATACAGAAAAAGCATTTGACAAAATTCAACATCCATTCGTGATAAAAATTCAACAAATTGGGTACAGAATGTACCTCAGCATAATTAAGGCCATATATTTCAAGCCAGCAGCTAATATCACACTCAGTGGTGAGAGGTTGAAAGTTTTCCCTCTAGTCATACAGATGACCAAGAGGTATAATAAAAGATGCTCAACATCACTAATTATCAGAGAAATGCAAATCAAAATCACAATGAAATATCACCTCATATATAGTACAATGACTGTTATCAAAAAGGCAAGAAATAACAAGTGTTGGCAAAGATGTAGAGAAAAGGGAACCTTTGTGCACTATTGGTGGTAATGTAAATAGGTGCAGTCACTGTGGAAGACAGTATGGCGGATCTTCAAAATATTAAAAGTAGAACTATGTATGATCAAACAATTCAACTTCTGGGTATTTATCGAAAGGAAATAAGAACACTAAAGCAAAAAAATATATGCACCCCTATGGTCAATGTAGCATTATTTACAGTAGCCAGGATATGGAAGCAATCTAAGTGGCCATTAATGGATGAATGGATAAGGAAAATGTGTCATGTATATATAAGAATGAAATCTTGCCATTTGCAACAACATGAATGGGCCTTGAGGGCATTATGCTAAGTAAAATAAGTTAAACAGAGAAAAACAAATATTATATGATCTCACTTATATATGGAATTAAAAAAAAAAAGTTCATGGACAAAGACCAATTGATGGTTGCCAAAGGTTGGGGGTTAGGGATATGGATGAAATGGGTGAAGGGGGGGTAAAAAACTACAAACTATAATAAAATAAGTCATACGGATGTAACATACAGCATAGTTAATAATACTGTATTGCGGGATGCCTGGGTGGCGCAGTCGTTAAGCGTCTGCCTTCAGCTCAGGGCGTGATCCGAGCGTTCTGGGATCAAGCCCCACATCAGGCTCCTCCACTAGGGGCCTGCTTCTTCCTCTCCCACTCCCCCTGCTTGTGTTCCCTCTCTCGCTGGCTGTCTCTGTTAAATAAATAAATAAAATCTTTAAAAAAAATAAATAATAATACTGTATTGCATATTTGAAAAGTGCTAATAGACTAAATCTTAAAAGTTCTCATTGCAAAAAAAAAATTGAGCTATGTATGGTGATAGATGTTAGCTAGACTTGTGATCATTTCACATTATGTACAGCTATTGAGCTATTATGTTGTATACCTGAAACCAATATAATGTTATGGGTCAGTTACATCTCTGCTGAAAAAAAGAAAAAGAAAGCTTTTTCTCTAAGACCAGAAACGATACAAAGTTACCCACTCTCACCACTCCCATTAAACATAGTACTAGAAATCCTAGCCAGAGCAATCAGCCAGAAAAAGAAATCATAGATATCTAAATCAGAAAGGAAAAAAATGAAAGTGTCTCTTTTTACAGATGACATGGTCTTATATATAGAAAACCCTAAAGACTCCACCAAAAAATTGTTAGAACTAATCGTCAAATTCAGTAAGGTCACAGGATATGGAATCAACATACAAACTTCACTTTTGTTTCTATATACTTAACAATGAACTATCTGGAAAAGAAATAAAACAATCCTATTTACAATAGTATAAAAAATTAAATTTTTAGGAATAAATTTAATTAAGGAGGTAAAGTAACTGTACACTAAGAGCTATAAAACATTGATGAAAGAAATTGAAGAAGACACAAATGGAAAGATATCTCATGCTCATGGATCAAAAGAATTGGTAATGTCAAAATGACATTATTCATACTAACCAAAGTCATCTACAGATTCAGTGCAATCCCAACGACAGCTTTTCAGAATTAGAAAAAACAATCTAAAATTTGTGTGAAAATGGAGAAGACCCTGAATAGCCAAACCAATTCTGAGAAAGAAGAGCAAAGCTGGAGGCATCACACTTGCTGATTGCAAACTCTATTACAAAACTATAGTAATCAAAACAGTATGGTACTGCAATAAAAATTGATATGTAGACCAATAGAACTGAGAGCCCAGAAATAAACTTATGCATCTATCGTCAACTAATACTAGACAAGGAAGCTAAGAATATTTAATGCAGAAATGACAGTTTCTTTAATAAATGGTGTTAGGAAAACTGGACAGCCATATGCAAAAGAATAAAACTGCACCCCTATCTTATATCTCTTATAAAAATTAAAATGGATTAAATATTTAAACCTAAGACCTGAAACCATAAACCTTCTAGAAGTAAACATAGATAAAATGCTTTTTGACATTCTTGGCAGTGATTTTTTTCATTATGACATCAAAAACAAAGATAAACAAGTGGGACTACATCAACTAAAATCCTTCTGCACAGCAGAAGAAACATAAACAAAATTAAAGGGCAGCCTACACAATGAGAAAAAAATATTTGCAAACCACATATTTGGTAAGGGTTAATATCCAAAACATATAAAGAATTCCTATAACTCAAGAGAAAAAAAAACCACACAAATCATCCAACAAGAAAATGGGCAAATGACCTGAGTAGATATTTTTCCAAAGAAGGTACTCAAAATCTAACAGGTACATGAAAAGTTGCTCAACATCACCAATCATCATGCAAATCAAAAACACAATGAGATATTGCCTCACACCTGTTAGAGTAACTATTATGAAAAAGACAAGAGGTAACAAGTATTGTCAAGGATGTGGAGAAAAGGGAACCTTTGTGCACTATTGGTGGGAATGTAAATTGGTGCAGTTACTATGGAAAACAGTATGGAGGTTCTTCAAAAAATTGAAAATAGACTACCATGTGATCCCTCAATTCTGCTTCTGAGTATATAGCCAAAGAGAATGAAATTACCCTCTTGAAACAATATTAGCACCACCATGTTCATAGCAGCATTATTTACAACAGATAAGACATGGAAACAACCTAAATGTCCATCAACAAGTGAATGGGTACAGATAATGTGGTATATACATTTAATGGAATATTATTCCATCATAAAAAAGGAAATCCTGTCATTTGTGACAACATGGATGAACTTCAGGGGCCTTATGCTAAGTGAAATAAGTCAGAGAAAGACAAATACCATCTGGTATCAGTTGTATGTGAAATACGAACAAGCAGAAGTCATAAAAGAGAGTAGATTGGTAGTTGTCACAGGGGGTGGGGGAAATGAGTGAGTGAGATGAAATGGTACAAGCTTTAAGGTATAAAATTAATAAGATCTGGATATGTAACAGCTTGGTGACTATAGTTGACTATACTGTATTGTATATTTGAAATTGCTGAGAGAGATCTTAACAGTTCTTACTACACACAAAAATTGTAACTATGTGAGGTGATGGGTTTTTTAGCTGTTGTGGTCATTATTAGAGGTTATGTTGCCTAAAGCTAGACATGAACGATAATAGCTCTAAGACTCCTCACTGCCCCAAATGCAGATTTAAAAAATAATAATAATAAAGGTTATAGACTGGGATTGTCCATTTTATTTGGGGGGATCAAATTCAAACTTAAAAGTGCTTTTGTTTTTGAAGAACGCATATTAAATATATTGTTTATGTGTGAGAAAGAGACAGACAGATGGATAGGGAGTGGGGAGGAGGGAGCGGAGAAGGGTGGAGATAGAGAGGTGGAGGGAGGAAGGGAGAATTTAAGCTCCATACCTAAAAGCAAAGCAGAAATTTATGTTCGTCATTTTCCTGACTAATTTACCCAGTCATGCTCGTACCCAGCCATTCCTCTTTAGCTGGGGTGATGTCTAACTCCTCATCTACACATCCTACCTCCCCTATCCCAGAATTTCTATGTCCATCTCAAAGTCAAGGGGAGTTGCCTATTTTCTTGTCCTTTGGGAAGATGCTATACCGTTAACTCTGTATCCCCAGGGCCTAGCACAGTGCATGCATCTCTCATATTCAATGACTGCATGTATGAATACCAAAAGGCATTTAAACCTTTTATTTGCTTTAACGGTTTTACCCATGCAAGGCAATAAAGGTTTATCCCCTTTGTAGAATGCCAAATGATAAAATATCCAACTAGAACTTAGAAAGAGGGAGACTGTAAGTGAATTAATTTCTGTAGGGCTGGCTACAGTCACCGTGCATGAGCACTTTTGTATGGCCATTTTAGTAGAGATCTGAGAGGAAGAAGGAGAGGCTTAGACCTTGGTGGTAGGAGGAGTAGACCATGCCATGTGCAAGTTAGTGTTGCTTGAAGCTTCAATGACGGAATTGTTAAAGGGGAAAGAATACAGTGTACTTGTATTCTAAATAAATGAGTATAAGCTGAAAAATGTTTGCTGACTTGAACAGCTGAGGTCAAAGCCCCAAACACCTCACAGATAAAAAAAGAATAAGCAAATGTTTATAGAATCAAAATGACAACAGCTAAGTGTATGTACTTAACTTTAGGAGGTTTTATTTAACTAATTCATGCATTTCCTGGTTTGTAAGTAGAAAATAGAAGTGGCCAATTTGTGTAGGAATTTAAATAAACAGTTACATTTCTAAGTGGGTAAATAGAACTCTATTTGACTCAAGTATTCAGACAGGAATTTAGTCTCACAAAGGTGTCAAATACCATAATCCGCCAAGGTCAGACTTTCAAAGAAGTGACATTGAAAGTGAATGTTTACAGGGGCACCTGGATGGCTCAGTCGGTTAAGCGTCTGCCTTTGGTGCAAGTCCTGATCTCAAGGTCCTGATCTCAAGGTCCTGGGATCCTGCTGGAGCCCACGTTGGACTTCCTACTGGGGGAGAGGGAGGAGCCTGCTTCTCCCTCTCCCTCTGCTCCTCCCTGCTGCTTGTGCACTCTCTCTCAAATAAATAAAGTTTTATTTAAAAAAAATAAATTTTTACATAATAGTTATGTCTTAGGACACTGAGTTAAGGATAAAATCTTTTTCTGTTTGCTTGGTGTAATTTCTAGAATATTAGATAGGTCTCTTTCTAAATCCCTTCAGTTTATTGATATCACAATTTAGAGATTTGTTCCTTGGATTTCAGATTTCATTCTCTGTTCAGATGAAAATGCATCTGGAAGGGGTATATTAGATTTTGTCATTTAACTCATAATGTTAAAAGTTCATGTGGGGCGCCTGGGTGGCGCAGTAGTTAAGTGTCTGCCTTCGGCTCAGGGCGTGATCCCGGCATTATGGGATCGAGCCCCACATCAGGCTCCTCCGCTGGGAGCCTGCTTCTTCCTCTCCCACTCCCCCTGCTTGTGTTCCCTCTCTCGCTGGCTGTCTCTATCTCTGTCAAATAAATAAATAAATAAATAAATAAATAAATAAATAAATAAATAAATAAATAAATAAATAAATAAATAAATAAATAAATAAATAAATAAATAAATCTTAAAAAAAAAAAGTTCATAAAATTCTTTCCTAAAAACTTTTCATGTAAAAAGAAAATAACAACATCAAGAAGACTGTGGGAAGACAGCATCTCACTATCAAAATGAAAAATGCATTTATCCTTTGATCCAGAAATCCCTCTTTTGGGCATATTATTGAGGGAAAAAGAAGCAAGATGCATTGTAATGTACATAGAATGTTACCTTTTATGTAGGAAAGGGAAAAAATAAAATAAGATGTGTGATTCTTTTATTTGCATAAAGAAACACTAGCAGGCTACATGAGAAATTATTGAGTGTAGTTACGAGGTTATGCCAAAGAGTTGGGGGCCAGGTACAGGAATTATTATATAGAGACAGAGAGGAGTAAGACTTTTACCTTTGCATACTTTTGCATTGTATTGATTTTTGAATCATGTGACTGTATTATCTGTTTTTAAGCTGGCTTAATGAGTGAATAACAGGATGATTAAAATTCACAAAAAAGGGGCGCCTGGGTGGCACAGCGGTTAAGCGTCTGCCTTCGGCTCAGGGCGTGATCCCAGCGTTCTGGGATTGAGCCCCACATCAGGCTCCTCCGCTATGAGCCTGCTTCTTCCTCTCCCACTCCCCCTGCTTGTGTTCCCTCTCTCGCTGGCTGTCTCTATCTCTGTCGAATAAATAAATAAAATCCTTAAAAAAAAATTGACAAAAGAGGGAAGTTCATGTCAAGTGAGGAAACTGGAAGGTTTGAACACAAATTTTATCTATATTGTGCAGAAGCCTGGCTCTGAAGAAGTTCATTCACTAGAGGCTTTTAGCCATTGATGCAGAGGACTAATAACATGAAGGAACTTTTCTGACTTTCCGGCCGAATGCCACTCAGTCATGTTCTATATGTATCTGTTTTCTTGTAGATGCCAGAGGAACAAGCGTTCTGTGTTTTGGTGAAAATCATGTATGACTATGGTTTACGAGATCTCTACAAAAACAATTTTGAAGATCTTCATTGCAAGTTCTATCAGTTGGAGAGACTAATACAGGTAAATAAAAATTAGGCTTTTATCACTCAGGGATTGAGTTACAGAAAAAGTAATAAAGTTGATGAACAATAATAATTCATGAAAGTTTAATGGAATTCTACAGAAAAATGTAGCTATATTTGGCTTCTGACTAATATCTACATTGGTGTTAATATTTATTTAATCATTTGATCATTTTAAAAAGTCTTCCATTGTAAATATTCTACTTTAATATATTTTGAAGTGTGAATATAGTGAGTGAAGTCAAGAGATTCCTCAGTATATTTGTAAAGAAATGAAGATATTTACAGAATAAAAATTGAAACACTTAAGAACTTTCCCTACCTTAATTAGCACCAGTACCATATTTAGGCCCACATGTAGGGAATTCTTGAAAGGGACAGAAAAAGAATTGAAAAAGAATAAAAAAACACTTAGATATTTTAATATAGGGACATACTTAAAATTTTTTCTCATAATTTTTTGATCTCAGTGATGTTACTATTTTGCAAATATGTGTGTAAATTTGTATGAAGAGCATATTTTTTTATATATGTCAAATATTGCATAATAAAAAAGATTGGGAGCAAGGGCAAAATTATTAACTAGTGCTCATAAAAGGAATTACTGAGTAGCTTTGAAATTCCACCTGAAGTCGAAAATTTTAAATTTAAAATCAATCTATGTAGCATGCTTATATGGCTTTCTCTGAGGTATTGGGAACCCAAGAGAAATGTGAAGTAAATATGTGAATGGATTGATTCCATATTGGACAAAGTAAAGTGATTAAGGAGGAAGGTTAGTGGGAATGCAGCAGTAGAGATACGGGTAGGAGCTCATTGGCCTGACCTATCAGGAGACCCATAGTGTCTAAGGAGGACATGAAGTCAATAGGAGACTAACAGACTAGAAAAGGAAGACAAAGGATGAGCAATGAGGTTAAGGACAACTTTACTGGGAGAAGAGAATGTTGGAGGGTAGAAAACCTTAAAGAAGAAATGAAATAGGGGAAAGATGTTAAGTGAACTATAAGCACAATGACATATGTGCATCAAGGAGAAAAAAGACTGTGTAGAAGATTCTGGGCAACTATGGACATGGAAAACAATAGGCTCTTTTTCAGAGATTTAATTCTTCTAAGTAAATATTTGGGATTATTCACTTTTTTATCTTTTATTTTCAGAAGTTTACATTTTTTAGAAGGTCAGTATTCTTAAGAGCTTTGAGAGTCAAATAAATGTACCTGATAAAATGAATGGCAAGTTCATGGTACTATGAACAAACCCAAACACATTTTTCTGTTAGCATTCTTTGCCTGGATGATGTTTGGACACCCCATTTAAAGTATCTGATGGGTACCTTTGGGTGCTTTTCTAAAAGCATTTTGTGCAAGAAGTAGGGTTTTTTTGTTTCTATGGTCCATTTATGAAAACGCAAGTAAAGTGGACTTTTACATGTCTTTGCTTTTCAGTTATAGGAATAGTTATGCTAATACTCTGCACTTTACCTTCCATGCTTTTGAAAAGCATTTACTTGTATAAATTGGAAAAAAAAAAAAAAAAGGAGAAGGGTAGCATAAGGGCATTTTTAGGAGACATCCAATTTCATGCATTATACCCTTGCACAATTTCTGTAGTTTGTCAATTTTTAATGTCAAAGATAGATTGTTTTAAAGTCTGGTTGTGTTTTGGGCTTTTCTCAATACCCCAAAAATGTACTGAAGTGATATCATAGATCCCAGGTGATGTTGATATTAAGTGGTCTCCAAAGAGAAGATACATTTCTTTCCTAAGTAGTTAGGCAACCCATTTGATTGGGTGCTGGACTTGACTCTGGAGGGATGACATTCATTAGACTATAGGTATTCTGTCAGAGTGAGCATTTCCTAAGAAACAACAGTCAAGTGAGCAAGAAGTGGTCTTTGTTATTTGTCAATAACAAGTCTGCCTTTATTTTCCTCGATTATCCTAGTCCCGGTGCTCATCTCCTATTATCACTTCCATGTAGTTACATAAAATTCAATGCTGCAAAAAATCTATAGAGTGTTCATAGAAAGCTTGTCATAAATTGCAGTTGTGGTGGGAGATAAAGTTTCATTTTCCACTTTGACGTTTTAGGAGCAGTTACCGGACCTGCACCACCATTTTTGTGTTCTGAAACTGGAAGTTCATATGTATGCCTCCCAGTGGTTCCTCACTCTTTTTACAGCCAAGTTCCCACTCTGCATGGTCTTCCACATCATCGACTTACTTCTTTGTGAGGTAGAGTGACTGCATCTCTCATACCTAAGCCAAAATAGAAAATAATTTCTATTTAAAGTGGTTATAATTTTCTTCATTTTTTTTCCTATACATTAAGCCATAAATATTGACCAGAAAGTTCTGTTTTATTTTTAGTAAAGACTGTTTTAATTAATTTCATTATTTGTGAGAAATAAAAATGTTAAGGCATATAAAATTCCTGCAAAGTAAGATGAGGTAATTAAATTTGTGTAATTAAAATTCATAATAAGTTTTTATCTGTGTAATAATTTATTACTAATATAAAGGACCTTTAAAGTTATATAAATGAATTCAGAATCAGGTGTTTTTAATAGTAATGCAATTATATTCGCAAGAGTGAATATAAATGAAAATTGCATAGTAATTTATATTTTATTTTATTTTAAATGCCAGTCTAGTTAACATACAGTGTTACGTTAGTTTCAGGTGTACAATATAGCGATTCAGCAACTCCGTACATCACCTAGTACTCATCATAACAAGTGCACTCCTTAATCCCCGTCACCCATTTTACCCATACCTTTACCCACCTCCCCTCTGGTAACCACGTTTGTTTTCTAATTATATAGTAATTTAATCCTCAATTCATAAGATATTTCTATTGTCTATGATGTTTGACACTCCTACCAGATAACAGTGAAGTGATACATTAATGCTTCTATACCATATATTTTCACAGAATATTTAAAAAATTAGTTTGCCAATTCCTTAGTTATCTGATTTATTTCATATATTGTTTTTAGTTCCCTAGAGGGCTGCATTTATTCACTTTACTCTTTTAAAGAAATAAGCAGCATTACACATGCATACATCATATACCGCCAATCAAAATGTTTGGCAGTCTTAGCAGTGATTGCTAGAAGAGAAGAATTTTTTTTATTTGGGTTATAAATGTATATAAATTATGGCTGTCATCTTAAATTAGAAAACTAGAGTAATCAAAAGTATATGCCTAACATAATCTAAACAGCTTTGTGCTCCTACATTACTTGTTATACGCAAAGTTTCCTTTCTTAAAAGTCTAACCCTTTCAATCGTATTAATCAAATTTAATGAAATTAATTATAAAAAATGATTTAAAAAGATAAAATGTGTAAGCTGTGCAAAGCATACTGTTATTTCTCAGCCTGCCACAGCAGGGAGTATTTCATATGCAAGCATTGCAGGGCTCTGCTCTTCAGAGGTTCTCGTTGGAAGTCGCACAATACTTGAAAGTTACAGAGCATTTTGTAGAGGTGTAAGGTTTTTAAACATTTGTAACATTTTTTTTTAAGGATTTGTTTATTTTATTTGAGAGAGAGAGTGGGGGCAGAGGTGGAGGGAGAGAATCTCAAGCAGTCTCCCCACTGAGCACAGAGCCTGAGGCAGGACTCGATCTCAACCACCCTGAGATCATGACCTGAAATCAAGTCTGATGCTTCACTGACTGAGCCACCCAGGTGCCCCCATTTGTGACATATTTTGATAAAGAAAGGTTGAGTGACTTGCTGAAGGTCACAGAATAAGTTCCCCAATTCTGAATATATAACAGCTGGCAAACCTGTTGGATAACACGTTGACTCTCCTATTTATTGTACTTACAAATTAATTTCTAAAATGCCTATCTAAATTGAACCTAAAGAAAGAATGCAGAATTAGGAGCTAAAACTTTATTCAAAGTCAGAATGGTATGGTTACAGTATACACAAATTTAAGCATTTGTACTAAAAATTCTCCTTTGCTGGATTTTCCAAATCGGTATGGTGAACGGTGCTTGCTGACTCCTCAAATTTAGTGCAGTACTCTTCGAAAGTAAAAAACAAATTTATATCTTTGACTTTTGTGATCTTAAAGTAATACTGAACTTTATTTTTGATAAATAAATATTTATAGGTCCTATTCATTCTGTACTGAGCTGAGTTTAGTATTTCATGGTATTTATTAAAAAAAATACGTGAGGGTATGACATTTTAACAGTAGGAGTTTGCAAAAGTTAATATCATTGCTTCATATTTTTTGCTGAAAGAGATTATCTAATTTCATACTAGATTAGTTCTATAATGTTCATTATAGAAAGGAGAATGAAATTAATATGCTTAATCACACCAGTAAAATTGGATTTCTTGGTCACTTTGGCAGAATAGTAACACTATCCTCTAGTTCACTGGAGTGATGATTTTCTAAAATTGTCTCTATCTGAATGATTCCGTAGCTGACATTGGAGCATCGTCCATGGGTCTTCTAGAATCCACACTCACAATTTCTCAGGAAGTTTTATTTTGAAGATATTTGAATTTCTAATGTCAGTTGCTAAGAAAATTAGCAACATTTATGGTAGGGAAAAGAAAATTTATAAGCATTATCACTTGCCAACTGTGACTTACAATTACAATGTTTGAAAGATCTTAATGCTTATTAAAATTAATAAGAGCATCGTAGATACTACTTTCCCTTCGCTTAAATCTGTACTCTGTAGCTGTTTAAGGAAGTTGCATAGCTTTCCAAGACATGGAATAAGTTGTAATCACAGGATCATGGTAACCAGGGAAATAAATAATAACATCCCTTAACAGTTCAAAATAAACTTTATTGGGAACAGTATCAGGATATTCATTCTTTCCACTAACTCATCTTTGTCAGAGGATTATTTTGCAAAGGAAATTTTTAGATAAACTTTAATTTCCTGCCTGTCTGTGTTTTCTCTTTGCCCCTTTCCTTCTTGTAGTTAATAAAATATTTATATCAAAGCTCGTCTTTCATATGTGGTAAAATATTCTAAAAGAAGAAATGATAACATAGTCTTAAATAGAATCATCTATACGTATTTGTTTTTGTCATATTCTCTCTTTTTTAGGAAAATGATTCAAATCTTCGCGGTTATGAATTAATGTTTAGCTACAAGTGGAATGCTAAGAAATTCTCAGATGGAAAAGTTGATTTTTCAAAGGTGATCATTCTGACAAAGAAACAGTGTCAGTCTGCAGTTATTTTGCTCAAAGATCCTATTGCAAAGTGAGAAAGACGTTGAGCTTGAGACTTTGAGAAAGCATATCAGCCTCTCATGCTTCTCTAAGCTATATGCTTTTAAGGATTTTTTCATTCATCCTGAGGTCAAAAATATGAAGTTAATTTAGTAGCAGAAAATTTGGGAAAAACTTTAGTACACTTTGGCAATGTAGTCTGAATGAAAAACTCCTGGTTGTTGATAGTTTTATTTAAAATGTTTGTATGAAGCTGAATATATGCTGACTCAGGTTAATACCCTTATTTAGTGAGGATGATGGATTTTTTTTTTTTTTTTGAGGGAGAGAGAGAGAGTGCGTGCACACATCTGAGTGCATGTTTGGAGGGAAGGGGGCAGAGGAAGAGGGAGAGAGAGACTCTTAAGCAGGCTCTGGCAGCTTGATGCGGGGCTCCATCTCACGACCCCAAGATCGTGACCTGGGCCAAAATCAAGAGTCAGATGCTTAACTGACTGAGCCACCCACATGCCCCGACAACAGTATTTTACTTTTATTTAAATTCAGTTAATTAACGTATAATGTATTATTAGTTTCAGAGGTAGAGGTCAGTGATTGATCACTCTTATATAATACCCAGTGCTCCTTACATCATGTGCTCTCCTTAATGTCCGGCACACAGTACACTATTCCCCCACCCCCTTCCCGCCAGCAACCCTCAGTTTGTTTCCTATACTTAAGAGTGTCTTATGGTTTGTCTCCCTCTCTGATTTTATCTTGTTTTATTTTTTCCTCTCTTTCCCTATGATTCTGTTTTGTTTCTTAAATTCCACATATGAATGAGATCATATGATAATTGTCTTTCTCTGATTGACTTATTTTGCTTAGCGTAATACCCTCTAGTTCCATCCATGTTATTGCAAATGGCAAGATTTCATTTTTTTGATGGCTGAGTAGTATTCCAGTGTGTATATACACCACATCTTCTTTATCCACTCATCTGTCAATGGACATCTGGGCTCTTTCCATAGTTTGGCTATTGTGGATGTTGCTGCTATAAACATTGGGGTACAGGTGTCCCTTTGGATCACTGCATTTGTATCTTTGGGATAAATACCCATTAGTGCAATTGCTGGGTCATAGGGTAGCTCTATTTTCAACTACTTGAGGAACTTCCATCCTGTTTTCCAGAGTGGCTGTACCAGCTTGCATTCCCACAGTGTAAGAGGGTTCCCCTTTCTCCACATCCTCGCCAACATCTGTCATTTCCTGACTTGTTAATTTTAGCCATTCTGACCCGTGTGAGGTGGTATCTCACTGTAGTTTTGATTTGTATTTCCCTGATGCTGAGTGATGTTGAGCATTTTTTCATGTGTCTGTTGGCCATTTGGATTCCCTCTTTGGAGAAATGCCTGACAACAGGATTTTAAACTAGAGTTTGAAAAAACATCTTATTCTACTGAGATGAATGGAACTTTCCATAAATTATCATGTAGGCAATAATTGAAATTAAAATTATTTTTTTAAAAAGAACAAAACCTTCTATGTTTTATTGTCTGCCTCTATGTGGAAAGATAAGAAAAAGGCTAGAAGTATTAACAATTATAGTATAATTATTGTGCTGTTAACCCACCAAGAATAAAACATTGTCTTTTTAAAAGAACTTTTTGTTGAAGTGTAACAGATTAAAAGAAAGTGTGCAAAAATCAGTGTAAAACATGATGGTTTTTTCATAAAGTGACTATAACTA
The DNA here is from genome assembly GCF_017311325.1 of Ursus maritimus. Taxonomy (NCBI): domain Eukaryota; kingdom Metazoa; phylum Chordata; class Mammalia; order Carnivora; family Ursidae; genus Ursus; species Ursus maritimus. The sequence continues at coordinate 78,404,578 of NW_024424452.1, forward strand.
ATGTAACAAGCACCCAGATCAAAAAAAAGCCAGACACCGCCTGCATTTCAGAAGCCCTCCTCCCCTTCACTGCCCCTGCCCCTGCAGTCACGACCTCTGTGAAGAGTAATCACTGCCCTGACTTCTGGCACCATAGATTATGAGTTTTGATTGTTTTTGGACTTTATTTAAATGGAATAATACAATATGGACTCTTCTCATCAAGGTTTTTCATTTATCATTATGTTTGTGGGATTCATCCATATAATAGTTGCATCTAGGCATGGTTTGTTTGTTCCGTTGTATGAATATATTACAATATATCCATTCTTCCACTGTATTGTTGATGGGCATTTGAGTTGTTTCCAGATTAGGGTTATTGTAAATAGTGTTGCTGTTAACATTCTCGAACTTGTCTTTTGGCAAGTACAATGAACGTACTTCTGCGGATACACATCTAGGAGTGGAGTTGCTGGGTCAGGGCGTGTATGTGCTAGAGTTTAGTAGACGCCACCAAGCAGCTTTTCAGAGTATTTTGAGCATTACCTTTTGAGTTGTTTTTATTCAGTGAAAGTCTTCCTTGTGATCAAAGGCAGGTTTTTATTTTGTTTTGTTTTGTTTTTTAGAGGGCAGATCCTAGACCAAATTAGAGGTTATGAATATGGAACAAAATAAAACTCATTTAGTTGAAGACTCATTCACTTGACTTCTGAAGTTGCATACAGATGAGAACTAAGAGCTGGATCTAAGAGCTGAATCACTTTTGTGCTTATACAAGAGAAGTTAACCTGGTGGGGAGAATCCAGCCGCGTATTCAGTTACAGAAGGAGCAGCATAGAGACACTTCAACACTGAAGTTAAGATGTTTGGTTTTTTATTTAACCCTCCCTGCATCACTTTGTGTATGTTACCTTACCTGTATATGTCTGTTTCTCTGTAAAATGGTACTAACAAAACCTATTTCCCAGGTTTATTTTAAGGATCGAATGAGAATATGAATGTGAAGTGCTTAGCCTTGTGCCTCCTACATAGTAAATACCCAGTCAATAATACAACCCTCCATTCTGCTCTGTCCACCTGTATAGCTCTTTTATTGCTTCTCAGTTTTTTCAGTTAACTAGATGACACCACAGGTTCTTAAGAGAGGAGGTTAACTAGCTGTTGGTTCTTTCTTACCTTTCTAACCACTTTCGTTTTCCTCTAGTTGAGATGCTTTTTTGCTAAATCCAAAATTTTAGCCATTAACCTTAATGGAAGTTTAATTCTATTTCATTTTGACTAGTGATTCAAGTAGTTCTCCTAAAGTATTTTTTTCTTCTACCTTCTTTCAAAAGACATAAGAGAAACAGTATTTCTTTTAGTTTTGACAGAATAACTGACAGATGATGTGTAAAGTTGGCTCTTCCCAGATAGTTCAATTTTTAGAGTATCAAATTATCTTCAGCTTTATATAGTAACTTGATATTTTGTGGAATATAAGGAAATCGTTGACCCTTCAAATTAGAGTATATTTCCTATCTCTCCTTTCTTCCTAGGGTGGTGAAAAAATAACAGTACAGTACTACAGTGTTTAATTAAATACCACCAAGTATATATCCCCTTTCAAAACAATTTTCTGAAGCTGTTATCTGAAGAGTAGATTCATTATATAATATTCTTATTCTTTGCCCCCATTTTCTCCCTCAAACAGTAATACTTGGATTTTTTAATTGAAATATAACTGACACATAGCATTGTGTAAGTTTGAGATGTGCAATGTGTTGATTCAATACATTTCTATATTGCAATATGATTACCATACTAGCATTAGCTGACATCTTTATCAAGTAATATGTTGAATTTAATATACATTAGAATGAGCACAGGGGCCATAAACATAAATTTTGTCAAAACTTTTAGGAGTAATAATTGGCTACTAGAGTAGGGAAAAAAAGCTTTGACCAACCAATAAATACTGTAAAGGTTATTTTAAAGTTTTACTTATCAATAGAAATCTTCAGGACTAGGGAAAAAAAAACTCTCTAAAATCTTGTTTCTGGATTTTAACTTCTTTCTCTCCTACACGGGTTTTTATGGTTTTCACATCAGTTGTCTTGCAGCTCTTTCTTGTGTTTGCATTAATTTTGACATTACAGAAAGGAGTCGAAACCTCAAGTTTAAATGGCAGAACCATGGTCTGTGCTTCCTTTGTCTTTAAAGGAATATTCACTCATTCATTCATTTGTTCAACAAACATTTATTGAACTCCTTCTAAATGCTGGGCACCATTCAGGTTTGGGGATACAACAGTAAAGAAAAGCAGACAAAACTCTTTCTTCATTAAGTTTTTTATCCTTGTGGAAGATATAGACAATAAACAAATGACTAAGTAGAAAATATAATCTATCAGAAGTGTTAAGTACTATGGGAAAAGATGAAGGAAGAGAAATGTAACAGGTCTTAATAGGGACTTTTGACCATTGTAGAGAACGTAGGTTTTATGGACTGAGACAGGAAACAGCTGGACAGTTTGAAGTACAGGAGTGGCATACTCTGATATATATTTTATATCACCATTCAGGTTGCACTATTGCCTAAAGATTGTGAGAGAGTACAAAGGGAAAAGTGGGGGACCAGTTGTGAGGCAATGGCAACAATTTGGGTTGCTTTGACCAAGTTAGTGGTAGTGGACACGGTGAGAAGTGGTTGAATTTTAGACAGATTTTAAAAGTAGAGAGGACAGGATGTGCTGATGGGTCATCTGGGGGTTTATTGATCATATACTTTCCTTTAATGTAGTGGTGAGAGAGGAGGGTGCCTGTGCAGCGGCTGCACTTCAGGGAGCAACTTGGGGACCGATGGTGTTGAGGAGTGACTGAGGCATGTTACTGCTGCACGCTTTATTCTGGAAATGCTGGGATTACAATTTCTCTTCAGTGCTTGCTAGAAACAGGTTCTGGTACCCTTGGGAACTTTTAATTTCAATCTTTAAGAAATATAGAGGGTGGAATAATTACGAAAAATGACCAGTGGAGGAATAAGCATGTCATACCTAGTCCTTTAAAATAAAGGTACATGTTCACTGTTAAAAATAGGAGTGGTAGTCTGTTTTAGTAGAACCAAACCCACATTACTTTGAGGACTCACAAAGACTTTATATATCTCAAACGTGTTTAATAACCCACAGCATCTAATTATGTGTGAACAGTTCTCATAATCAGAACATATATTGCCGACTTAAAGTTATAGGGTAACAGGTTTTTTTCCAATAAAAATCTTTCAGTTTATCATGAATTGGAATAACTAAAGTTACTTTATAGTATTTTTTGTTGCAAAAAGCTCATTGTGGTTAAACTGCGTGGCATGGATTAAATAAAATAACTAAACATATTCTGTTGTTTTTATGATTTAATATTTAAAACAATTTTTAAAAGCATTAAGACATACAATGAACTCATATATCTATCTCCCTGGTTAAGAAACAAAATAATATGAACAAGATTAGTTTGTGTAGTATTACCTCCCTCTCCCAGGAAATACCCCCCTCCTTTGCCTTCCTCAGAGGAACCATTATATGGAATTCAATGTTTATCATTCCCATGCACGTCTGTATTTTTTACTGCGTATGTATGTATCTCTGAGCAATTTATAGTTGAACATACTTGGAAAATATTGTACTCACTGGTTTATGAAGTCCACTTCTTAAAAGCTGTCTTCTATCTCCAAACCAGTGTCACATACTATTCAGTTTACCTCCTAACTGTTCTTTCCACTTGACCCCCTTTTATTCCATTATTCTCCATAGCATCCTGAGAGATTATCATAAAACATATATCAGGTCAAGTCATTCCTCTGCTGAAAATCCTTGAGTGGTTTCCCACTAAATAAAACTGATGTCGTTTCACTTGGCCTATAATCTTGCTCTTCCTTCCTCTCCAGTGGTACCCTTGGGTCAGTCTTCCTCTTACTATCCTTCAGCACTGGCCTTCTTTTAGTTTCTGGAACATTTATGATCTTTTCAGGTCAAAAATTTGTACATATTCTTTCCCTTCTGCCTTGAATGTACTCTTCACCCCTTACCTGGCTAACTCCTTCAGGCCTAGGGTTAAATGTTACTTCCTCTAAGAAGCTTTACCTGATTATTCATTCTTAAGTAGTCTAAACTTTTGGTCTTCTGTGATAGCACCCTGTAGTTAGTGGTAATTTATACATTTACTGTGTATTACTTTTCAAATGCCTAATTCTCCCACTAGATTATAAATTTCTGAAAAGAGAAGCCATGTCTCTTGTGCCCTACTATATATACCTTATAATCAACTTGTAGACATACAAGGAACATCTGTTGAAGGAAAATAGGAATGCAGAATTAACGGACAAATTTATTTTTTTATTTTTTTATCGTCTTTATTTGAATGGTTATGTGAAATCCTATAGGCTGAAAAATAGCTTTGCTCTTGAGTTTAAGGAGAAAAAATAAAAATAACATATTTGGCAATTCTTCTGTTTTAGTTAAGATATTTTAAGAAACAGAAACCCAGACATAGTAGCTCAAGAACACTGGGGGATTATTATAAATATAAAGCAAATCCAGGAGAAGATGAACAAGTAGACCGCAGGAAGGACAGGTGCCACAGAAACTCCAAGCACTTATCTCCCTTACTCTTTATTGCTCTCTATGAATTGAATGTTCTCCCTTCTTTCCCTACCTACTTCTTTGTGGGGTCTATGGTATCTCAGAAAATTTTGCCATGATTGTTCAACTCTAGTATCAACAGTTCTAAGCAAATCTCCTTATTTTTTTAGGTAAAATTCTTGAGGGATAACCCAACTGGTCCTGCTCACATTTTAAAATAAGGCTTGCATAGTCCTAGATCTTAGGTATGTGCCACCTTAGGCTAGTCCATGTCTTATTTAATATGCTGTGGAAAGGGGTAGCCTTGAGTGAGTCATATGACCTACAACCCACTCAGCAAGAGCTGTATGGAGGCAGATTTTCTGAGAACGGTCATTGGTGGATCTGGCACAGCAAAACATTTCTAGTGTGTATATACCCCATGGACTAAAATTATTAGTATTGACTGCTTTGAAATGTGGCATTTGATAAATATAAATTTTTTATTTTTTATTTTATTAAATAAAATTCTCAAAAAAATCTCAAAAATATCCAGCTACAGATATTTATTTAATTAGATGGGGAGTCACACAGTTTTAATATAGGGTATAATGTTAAAAATTATGGTCTTCAGGATTGAAGGGTAGCAGTGTTCCAAATCATATTGTGGTATAGTTTTTTCAGGTAGGGTTTTGAGTAAAGGCAGTGTGCCCTCCTTAATACCCTTAACTGGGCTAGCCCATCCCCCGACGCCCCTCCGCTCTAAAACCCTCAGTTTGTTTCCTGGAGTTCATAGTCTTTCATGGTTCATCTTCCCCTCTGTTTTCCCCCCTTCATTTTTCCCTCCCTTCTCCTAATGATCTCCCTGCTATTCCTTATGTTCCACAAATAAGTGAAACCATATGATAATTGTCTTTCTCTGGTTGACTTATTCCACTTAGCATAATTCCTCCAGTTCCATCCATGTTGATGCAAATGTTGGGTAATCATCCTTTCTGATGGCTGAGTAATATTCCATTGTATATATGAACCACATCTTCTTTATCCATTCATCTGTTGAAGGGCATCTCGGCCCCTTCCACAGTTTGGGTATTGTGGACATTGATGCTATGAACATTGGGATTCATATGGCTCTTCTTTTCACTACATCTGTATCTTTAGGATAAATACCCAGTAGTGTGATTGCTGGGTCATAGGGTAGCTCTATTTTTAACTTTTTCAGGAACCTCCACACTGTTTTCCAAAGTGACTATACCAACTTGCATTCCTTCCGACAGTGTAAGAGGGTTCCCCTTTCTCCACATCCTCTCCAACATTTGTTGTTTCTTGCCTTGTCAATTTTTGCCAATCTAACTGGTGTAAGGTGATATCTCAATGTGGTTTTGATTTGAATTTCCCTGATGGCTAATGATGTTGAACATTTTTTCACATGTTTCTTAGTCATTCATATGTCTTCACTGGAAAAGTGTCTGTTCATATCTTCTGCCCATTTTTTGATTTGATTATTTGTTTCTTAGGTGTTGAGTTTGAGAAGTTCTTTATAGGTCTTGGATACCAGCCCTTTATCTGAAGTGTCATTTGCAGATATCTTCTCCCATTCCATGGGTTGCCTCTTTGTTTTGTTGACTGTTTCCTTTGCTGTGCAGAAGATTTTTATCTTAATGAAGTCCCAAAAGTTCATTTTTGCTTTTGTTCCCCTTGCCTTTGGAGCCGTGTCATGAAAGAGGTTGCTGTGGCTGATGTCAAAGAGGTTACTGCCTATGTTATCCTTTATGATTTTGATGGATTCCTGTCTCACATTGAGGTCTTTCATCCATTTAGAGTTTACCTTTGTGTATGGTGTGAGAGAATGGTCAAGTTTCATTCTTCTGTATATAGCTGTCATTTTTCCCAGCACTGTTTATTGAAGAGATCTTTTTCCATTGAATTTTTTTTCCTGCTTTTTCGAAGATTAGTTGACCATAAGTTGAGGGTCCATTTCTGGTTCTCTATTCTGTTCCATTGGAAACTGTTTGTATCTGTTTTTGTGCCAGTACCATGCTGTCTTAGTGATTACAGCTTTGTAGTATAACTTGAAATGAAGCAACGTGATGCCCCCAGGTTTGTTTTTCTTTTTCAGCATTTCCTTGACGATTTGGGATCTTTTCTGGTTCCACATGAATTTAGGATTGTTTGTCCCAGCACTTTGAAAAATGCCATTGGTATTTTGATAGGGATGACGTTGAAAGTATAGATTGCTCTGGGTAGCGTAGACATTTAACTATGTGTATTCTTCCGATCCATGAGCATGGAATGTTTTTCCATCTTTTTGTGTCTTCTTCAGTGTCTTTCATGAGTGTTCTGTAGTTTCTGGAGTACAGATCCTTTACCTCTTTGGTTAGGTTTATTCCGAGATATCTTATGGTTTTTGGTGCTATTGTAAATGAAATCGATTCCCTAATTTCTTTTTCGTCAGTCTCATTGTTAGTGTGTAGAAATGCAACTGATTTCTGTGCATTGATTTCATATCCTGCCACATTACTGAATTGCTGTATGAGTTCTAGTAATTTGGGAGTGGAGTCTTTTGGGTTTTCCATATAAAGTATCAGGTCATCTGCAAAGAGAGAGAGTTTGACTTCTTCTTTGCCAATTAGAATACTTTTTATTTCTTTTTGTTGTCTGATTGCTGTTGCTAGGACTTCTACTACTATGTTGAACAATAATGGCTAGAGTGGGCATCCTTTTTGTGTTCCTGATCTTAAGGGAAAGACTCTCAGCTTTTTCCCATTGAGAATGATATTCGCTGTGGGCTTTTCATAGATGGTTTTTATGAAGTTGAGAAATGTACCCTCTATTCCTACATTCTAAAGGGTTTTTATAAGGAAAGGATGCTGTATTTTGTCAAATGCTTTTTCTGCATCAATTGAGAGGACCATATGATTCTTGTCTCTTCTCTTATTAATGTGTTATATCACACTGATTGATTTGTGAATGTTGAACCACCCTTGCATCCCAGGGATGAAACCCTACCTGGTCGTGATGGATAATCCTTTTAATGTACTATTGGATCCTATTAGCTAGGATCCTGTTGAGAATTTTGGCATCCATATTCATCAGGGATATCGGTCTGTAATTCTCCTTTTTGATGGAGCGTTTGCCTGGTTTGGGGATCGAGGTAATGCTGGCCTCATAGAATGAGTTTGGAAGTTTTCCTTCTGTTTCTATTTTTTGAAACAGCTTCAGGAGAATAGCTATTATTTCTTCTTTGAATGTTTCATAGAATTCCCCAGTGAATCCATCAGGCCCTGGACTCTTGTTTTTTGGGAGGCTTTTGATCACTGCTTCAATCTTGTTATTGGATATTGGCCTATTTAGGTTGTCAGTCTCTTTCTGTTTCAGTCTTGGTAGTTTATAGGTTTCCAGGAAGGCATCCATTTCTTCCAGATTGCTTAATTTATTGGCATATAGTTGTTGATAATAATTTCTAATGATTGTTTCTATTTCCTTGGTGTTAGTCGTGATCTCTCCCCTTTCATTCATAATTTTGTTAATTTGGGTCATTTCTCTTTTCTTTTGGATAACTCTGGCCAGTGGTTTATCGATCTTATTAATTCCTTCAAAGAACCAGCTTCTGGTTTTGTTGATTTGCTCTACTGTATTTCTGGTTTCTCATTCATTGATCTCTGCTCTAATCTTAATCACTTGTCTTTTTGTGCATGGCTTAGGCCTGCTCTTCCATCTCCAGTTGTTTAAGGTGTGAGTATAGGGTCTGTATTTTAGATTTTTCTATTCTTTTGAGTGAGGTTTGGATGGCTATGTATTTCCCCCTTAGGACCACCTTTGCAGTATCCCATAGGTTTTGGACCGATGTGTTTTCATTGGTTTCCATAAATTGCTCAAGTTCTTCATTAATGTCCTGGTTTACCCAAACATTCTTAAGCAGGATGGTCCTTAGCTTCCAAGTGTTAGAGTTTCTTCCAAATTTTTTCCTGTGATTGAGTTCCAGTTTCAAAGCACAGTGGTCTAAGACTATGCAGGGAATAATCTCAGTCTTTTGGTATCAGTTGAGACCTGTTTTGTGACCCAGTATATGGTCTGTTCTGGAGAAAGTTCCATGTATGTTTGAAAAGAATGAGTATTCTGTTGTTTTAGGGTAGAGTAGTCTGTATATATCTATGAGGTCCATCTGGTCCAGTCTGTCATTAAAAACTCTTGTTTCTTTGTGGATTTTCTGCTTAGATGATCTGTCTGTTGCTGAGAGTGGAGTGTTGAGGTCCCCGACTATTAACTTATTATTTTCTATATGTTTCTTTACTTTGGTAAACAGTTGGTGTATGTAGTTGGCTGCTCCCCTGTTGAGTGCATAGCTATTTATAATTGTTAGATCTTCTTGTTGGATAGACCCTTTAAGAATAATATAGCATCCTTCTGTATCCCTAACTACAGTCTTTAGCTTAAAATCTAATCTGTCTGATATGAGAATTGCTACCCTAGCTTTCTTTTGAGGTCCGTTGGCATCAAAAATGCTTCTTTATCCCTTCACTTTCAGTCTGGATGTATCTTTAGGTTCAAAGTGAGTCTGTTGTAGACAGCATGTGGATGGGTCATGTCTTTTTATCCAATCTGCAACCCTGTGGCATTTTATGGGAGCATTTAGGCTATTCACATTGAAAGTGATTATTGAGAGAGATGATTTTAATGTCGTCATGGTGTCTGTGAAGTCCTTGTTTCTATAGATCGTCTTTGTAAATTTCTGTTCTGTATCACTCTTAGGGTCTTTCTTCTTTTAAAGAACCCCCTTTAATATTTCTTGCAGGGCCACCTTGGTGGTCACATATTCTTTCAGTTTCTGCTGGTCTTGGAAGCTTCTTGTCTCTCCATCCATTCTGAATGACAGCTTTGCTGGATACAGTATCCTTGGCTGCATGTTCTTCTCATTTAGTGCTCTGAATATGTCTTGCCAGCCCTTTTTGCTTGCCAGGTCTCTGTAGACAGGTCTGACGTAATTCTGATGTTCCTCCCTCTGTACGTAAGGAATCTCTTCCCCCTCGCCACTTTCAAGATTGTTTCCTTGGATCTAAGATATGCAAATTATACTATTATATGTCGTGGTGTCGGTCTGTTCTCATTGATCTTGGGAGGGGTCCTCTCTGCCTCTTGGACACGAATGCTTGTTTCCTTCCCCAGATTAGGGAAGTTCTCAGCTACGATTTGCTCAAATATATCTTCTAGACCTCTCTCTTTCTCCACCGCCTCAGGGAACCCGATAATTCTGATATTTGAACTTTCATTGAGTCAGTAATCTCCCTCAGCTTAGTTTCTTGAAATTGGATTCATTCTTCCCATGCCACCTCTTCTCCCTTCTTTTCTATCATCTTATCCTCTAACTCACTAATTCGTTCTTCTGTCTCCTTTACCCTGGCAGTCAGAGCATCCAGTTTGGACTGCATTTCATTCATAGTGTTTTTAAGTTCCACCAGATTAGTTCTCATTTCAGCCCTTAGAGATTCTATATTTTCATTAATATTTTTCTCAACGTATAGGCTTGAGAAGAATTGTTACTCTGAAATCCATTTCTGACATCTTGGTTATATCCATATCCATTAGTTCTGGGGCAGAGGCCACAGTCTCCATTTCTTTCCTTTGTTGGGGGTTCCTCCTCTTTGTCATTCTGATGAGGTGTGGTTGCAGGAATGTACAGAGTCCAAATTATTGACCCGGACTCAAGCAAGATGCACCTGTTTCATAGGGACCTTAGGGATGTGGGCCTCTTGTTCTACCAACCTGCCTTCTGGGGGAGGGGCCTGCCGCACTGATACTCATGCAACCCTGTTTGGGCAGAGTTGCCCTGTCCCCTGTGGTGGGGGGACGGGCCCAGTGAGAACCGGTTTTTTGGGGCTTTTGTTCTCTGGTGGCTTTCCCTGGTGGCTTTCTGTGTCTCTTCTGAGAGTCAGAGCAGCAATGACCATATCCAAACCTCTGTCTCAGAACAGAGAAATAGCAGTCTCCTCTTCACTGAGCTCTCCAGGCCACACTGACTCCGTTTCTGTCGGTGCTACTAAAAACCCGCAGTGTCCCGGGTTCTGTGCCCCACAGCCACTCTCCCAGCCCTCGCTTCCAGGGCTGGCACATCTCTCTCCTTTGTGCTTTTAACACCGCCAGCCGCCACCCCCCTCCCCACCCCCCAGTTCGCACACATGCTCCTGAGCTCCAGGTTTCAGTCTGGGGGAGGTGTCCTAAAGACCTTTCCCCACTGCTGCCGGTCTGTGAGTCCAGCCCGCTCCCCAGCGAGGGAGGCTTCTGCCTTCCCGGCACAAGTTCACGGAGGCTTCCTTCCCCTTCCGTTTATCTTCCGATATCTGCCTGCAGACTCTCGGCTCCCGCTTCCTACCTCGAGAGCAACCCCCGGAGAAGTTCTTTTGTAGAGATCCAGATATATCTTCTTACATCTCAGGCTGATTTCATGGGTGTTCAGAGTGGTCTGGTAGATATCCAGCTTGATTCAGGGGACCAGGTGAAATAGGGTCCGCCTACTCCTCTGCCATCTTTCCCCCCTCCTTCACTTTCTTCTTTTAAAGATTGTATTTATTTATTTGAGGTAGGGGGTGTGGAGGAGGAGCAGAGGGACAGGGACAAGCAGACTCCATTGCTGAGCCCAACATAGGACTCGATCCCAGCACCCTGAGATCATGACCTGAGCTGAAATCAAGAGTCTGATACTTAACTGACTTAGCCACCCAGGCGCTCTGGGCAGATGGTCTTATTATTCTTGCCTGTCTTTCTAGCAAATAGACCAATGGTCTTTGCCTCTTTTGAGAAACCCCCATTATCTACTCTCATTTAAAAATTGGAGTCTTATTGAATCTCAACATCCCTGGGGGTCTCTGAGTCCATGACTCTGTTGGCCTCATATCCCAGGTGTTCCTTCTATGGTCCAGCAGAATTTCAACATGAAATGCTTCTTCTGATGATCCTGGTATTTTTCTGTCTTCCTTTTTCAAGTACTTTACCATCAGTATCCCTTGTTTGGCATTTTTAACTAAACAGTGGTTTGACCTTTACCTTATTTACCCAGGGTCTCTTAATTATATCTAGACAAACAATATCCAGCCATCAGTATTAGAATTGCTGACTGCATTGGTTTAAAAGAAGCATAATAGGACTTTCTGGTCTTTTGCTTTTTGGACTGTCTTACCAGGGTTTTCAAAAGCTCTTATTTTTTAGAGGTCCACTTGACATTTTGCTTCTTGTCAGTGTCCTAGTAATATAGCCCATTTTGCTCTTTTTGCTGAGGAATAATGCCAGAAAATTTTCCATACTTGAACAGTTTCCTGCATGTTCCACTGGCTCATTGACCTACTGGATTGCAGTGTAGGCTGTGTCACAGTCTGGTAGTTGTTTCTTACATAGGGCATTTAGTGATCATGGTCTGGTTGCTCTCCAGCATCCCAAATGAAGCAGATACATCTACTTCTCACCAGTTCTCTTGTTTATGTGATTGTCAGGGAAGAGTCCATTTTGTCCACAAGAATCCTTAATACAGAGAAATATTAGTGCATTCTTAGTATTCAGAATCTCTGTTTCCCTCTAAATCCATTTTAAAAATCACTTAGTAATGTTAATATAGGACTCTTGTAAAAGGATGAAAGATATCCAAGAGTACTGATAAAATCTCTAATTTAAATGCTCTTTTTTATTTAATAGAATCAAAGCACGTTTTATCTAAATTAATAAGCTTTTAGCTGGAGAAGTAAACAGCTTAAAATTAAAGACTATGGGTTGAAGCTAATGTGCTGAACATATTCAGATACTATGTGTCAACCTTGAAATACACAAAATTATCACAGTCTGAAAAACAGGTCACCTTTGGAAGACAGATATTACTTTGCATATTCACCTATCTAGACATATCCAGTTCTTGTCCCAGATCTTATTGTTTTCAAAAATCAATATAGTTGCTTTCCGTTTATGTCTGATCATACAGCACATAGAAATTTTACAAATATTGCTTATTGTGGGGGAATCTCCTTTTTAATTTCAGAAGAGCATGATGATATAGTGCAAACCGAAAGAACAGAGAAGTCTCACTGTTAGCTGATCAGTTATACCAGTGAGTGTTCAAGGATGTACAGACTAATTCTTTTCTCCAGGCTCGAGCTACCTGTTACAGAATTCATCTTGGGTAGGGATTCAGGTGAGGTGGGGCTTCTTTCTGTGCTTCTGTCTATCCCACCTGATCCTCAAGGATGACACCTGACTCTTTCCCAGCCACCCATTTCCTGGTGCTTCAGGGAACCTCTCTGTGAAGCTTCCTCTTTCTTTAGTTATCTCCCTAGGACTCTCCATCTTTCACCTTTGCTTTTACTCCTTTGCCCTGTGGCTTTTCTCTTCTTTTTAGGTTTTCGGCCTGGGTGTCAGTTACTGAGCTTTACCCGGTTTTATGCTGGAGAATGTTTCCAGTCCAACCAGGCCGAAAAAGACTGTGAAGAAAACAGCTGGTATTGGCCCTTGGTATCTGCCATCTATAAGACAATCAGACATTTCCCTCTGCCAGGATGGCTACCTGTTGGCATAACTGTGTTCTTAAAAATCTCTACCTCATTTTTCTTTTTAAGCTGGTATTATAAAAGACCGTCTTCTATTATCCTGGGTTAGTATGTGCTGAGCCCCGAAAAGAAAAGGAAGGATATGCTCTGCCCCAGGAAGAGGATGAGAGAGGAGGAAAAATGTCCTGGCTCATCTGATTGCCCAATTGGATTCTGTCCAACTCTTAACGTTTAATAATCCCATCCATTTTTAGGGTCTTTGTCATCATATACTATTCCAGTGACAGCAAAATAGTCTCTAGCTGTATTAGGCTGAGTATGAGGATGATGGAGACCTCAAGCATGATTTTTCAAATCATAGAACTACTAGTCAGTAAACATCTGTTAAATCTTCCTAAATTCAAGAAAAGATCATTGAATTTAACCTAGCATTTGGATAAAATCCTTGAAAAAGTTGGACATTGGTTATAACACAGTAAAAGAAACCAGAACTTTTCCTACTTTCCCTAGTGCAACTATTTTAAGGATTTGTTTAGATCAGAAATGGCCAACTCAAATGCACAAAAATGAGTGAAGTTGGCTGGGTATAACATAATCCAGAATAATGGGGACTGATGTGAATTGGAGAGTACGTGAATGTTGAGGTGGTGGGTGAGTTTCTAAATCATGATAAATAAATTAGTATATTTTTATTTTATTTTTTTTTAATGTAGCAAAGCTGGGATTTTTTTTTATTTAGTGTATTTTTATTTTAGAAGCCCATATTGTGAAAGATGGATTTATAGTAATTATAGAAATAAGACATTTGATAGAAGAAGTGTAGTTGTGCTTGCAGGCATAAGCCAATGTTTCTCAAAATTTAGTTCATACACAGCTTTTACCAGAATAATTTGGGGGAGGGGGTACAATTTCAAAACTTATTATAGGCATACCTCAGAGATATTATAGGTTCAGTTCCAGACTACTGCAATAAACAAATATTGCAGCAAAGTGAATTAAATGAATTTTTTGGTCTCTGAGTGCATAGAAAAGTTATGTTTACATAATACTATAGTCTATTAAGTGTGCAGTAGCATTATGTCATTTAAAAAATTCATACCTTAATTAAAAATGCTTTATTGGTAAAAATGCTAACCATTATCTAAACTTCCAGTAAGTCGTAATCACTGATTACAGATCACCATACAAATATAATAATATACTGTATGAAAAGCTTGAAATACTGTGAGAATTACCAAGATGTGACACAGAGACAAAGTGAGCAAATGCTGTTGGAAAAATGGTACCAATATACTTGCTCTACACAGGTTTACCACAGACCTTCGAATTATAAAAAACACAGTGTCTGCAAAATGCAATAAAACAAAGCACAGTACAAGGTATGCAGAGGTATGCCTGTATAAAGCTGTGGTGATCAAAACTGTATGGCACTGGCATGGGTATGGATATATAGATTAATGGATTGGAATAGAAGTTCAGGAATATACATTTGTGAGCAATTAATTGACTTTTGACAAGGGCACCAAGACAATTCAATAAGGAAAGAATATTCTGTCCAACAAAGTGGCTGGGATAACTGGATTTTAACATATAAAAGAATGAAGCTATATTCTACTTTGTACTATATATAAGAACTCAAAATGGATTATAGGCCTAACTGTAAGAGCTAAAACTATAAAACCCTTAGTAGAAAACCTGACTAAATTTTTAGGACCTTAGGTTAGGCAGTGGTTTCTTACATATAACAATTAAAGCACAAGCAGCAAAAGCATAAATAGATGAGTTGGATTTCATAAAAATAAGAAACTTGTATTTCAAAGGACACTATCAAGAAAGTGAGAAAAACCTACAGAATGAGAGAAAGTGTTTGCAAATCAAATATCTGTTAAAGATTTTGTATCTAGAATATATGAGGAATTCTCACAACCTAGCAATAAAAAGACAGATAACCCAATTTAAAAGTGAGTAAAGGATCTTGAATAGACATTTCTCCAAAGAAGATGTACAAATGGCCAATAAGCACAAGAAAAGATGTTTAACATCATGAGCCATTAGGAAAATGTGAATTAAAACCATGGATAGCACTTCACACTTACTAGGATAAATATAATGCAAAATATGGACAAAAACTAGCGTTGTTGAGAATGTGAAAGAATTGGAACCCTCAAATTGCTGATGATGGTGTAAAGTGGTATAGTCACTTTGAAAAATAGTTTGGAAGTTCCTCAAGAAGTTAAAAATAGAGTTGCTGTATGACCCAACAATTCAATTCCTGTGTATATACCCAAGAGAACTAAAATCACAGGTTTACCAAAACCAGAACAAAAAAAATCCTTGTATATGAATGATCATACAAACATTTTTCATAATAACTAAAAAGTGGAAACAATTAGAATGTCTAACAACTGATGAATGAATAAGCAAAATGTGGTATGCCCATATAATGGAATATTATTTAGCCATAAAAAGGAATGGTGTTCTAATACATGATACAAGATGGATGAACTGTAAAAACATTTTGCTAAGTGAAAGAACCCAGACAAAAAGGCCACATATTATATTATTCAATTTATATGAAATTTACAGGCAAATCCATAGAATCAGAAAGTAGATGAGTGGTTGCCAGGAGCTGGGGGGAGGAGGGATTGGGGAATATGCTAATGAGTACAAGGATTCTTTTGAGGGTGATTAAATGTTCTGGAATTAGATAGTGGGGATGGTTGTAAAATCTTAGGAATATAACTAAAAACCACTGAATTGTACAAAGTGTGAATTTTATGGTATTTGAGTTCTATCTTAATTTTAAGAATAACTTGGTGGAAGAGAGAGAAAAAGATGGCAACAGAGTAGGAAGACCCTAGGCTCACTTCATTCCATGAATACAACTTGGTAACTATTACATCATCCTAAATACCCCAGAAATCGATCAGAAGACTGGCAGAATAAACTGCACAACTAAATGGAGAAAAGAGGCCGCATCAAAGAAAGCAGGAAGTGCAGAGACACAGCTTGGGAGAGAAATGGATCTTGGCTGCTGTGATGGGGAAAGAGCTGCAGTCACCAAGAAGGGCAAGAAACAGACTAACACATAGGGGAATACACAGGGAAGACAGTTCCCCATAGTAGTTGGCTGGGAAAGCAAGAGGGCCCAAATCTCATGAGTTCTCACAACCAGCAGGGCTTAAAGCCTGGAGTTTTAAAGGTCAGTTGATGTGATGTATATATATAGTAGAATATTACTCAGCCATTAAAAAGAATGAAATCTTGTCATTTGCAACAACATGGATGGAGTTAGAGTTAGAAAGTATAATGCTAAGAGAAGTCAGTCAGAGAAAGACAAACACCATATGATTTCAGTCATATGTGGCATTGAAGAAACAGAACAAATGAGCACAGGGGAAAAAAAGAGAGAGAAAAACCAAGAAACAGACTCAACTCTAGAGAACAAACTGATGGTTACCAGAGGGGAGGCTGGTGTGGGGTGGGGTGAAATAGGTGATGGGGATTAAGGAGTACATTTGTCATAATGAGCACTGGGTAATTAAAATAAAAACTTAAAAAAAAAATAAAAAAACGGGCGCCTGGGTAGCACAGTCATTAGGCGTCTGCCTTTGGCTCAGGGTGTGATCTTGGCATTCCAGGATCGAGTCCCACATCAGGCTCCTCCTCTGGGAGCCTGCTTCTTCCTCTCCCACTCCCCCTGCTTGTGTTCCCTCTCTTGCTGGCTATCTCTGTCAAATAAATAAATAAATAAATAAACAAACAAATAAATAAATAATCTTTAAAAAACAACAACAAATGCTGGCCCTTCTACTTGGGGAAAAAAAAAAAAAACTTGGGAGGATTGAGAAGTGCTTGTTAAACATGCAAATTCTGTAGACCCGTCTTAGTCTCCAGATTCTTTGAAGATATGACCCTAGAAATCTGCATGTTTAACAAATGTTCCCAAGTTTTAAAATTTTTTAAATTTTAAGAAATGCTGATGTCACAGTTTCATGTACTTACTGAAATGTGTTTGGGCTAAAGGCTATATGCTTTTTGGCAGTTTTTATCCTCAACAGCAGCAGTCGCCACAAGTTATTGGGGGAAGCACTTTCATTCCATATGGGAGCTAGTGAATGGTACAGACCTCGTCCTTTCTCTGGAGGATTGCGAGGCGTGAGCTGGACAGGCATGAGATAGTACACTTTTTCATTTCTTAGAATTCATGACTTTGGCAAATTCTAGGAAGTAAAATAATAGTCCAAGGTAATGAATTCAGAGAAACACAAATCTTAAGGGAAATATCTAGCAGTGTTTCTGTGGTTGCTGCATTTTTAGTGTTTGATTCTGGGGGTAAAAACCTTGGTCTGTTGATTTCTTCAAGGCTATTTTGAGCAGATGTTACTGTTGGCCCATCAACAAAGCCAAGTTGACAGAGAACAGATGAGTGTTTTAACAGCTAAACTCCCTTGGCACTGGTATCTGGACCAGATTTGTTTCACAGCAGTGCTGCAGCAGACCAATTATGATTAAAAATGGGCAGATATTTTATTTCATGAAGATTGAGGCAGAGAGCAGCGTGGACCCTTTTTAGAGTTAGTGGTTACCAAGTAGGTGGGAAACGAAGATGAATCTACGTTGTCCCGATACAGACTACTTGGGGTCTTATCAGAGTTTTACTTTTCTAGGGCAGAAAATCATATATGATTAATAGTATTCCATGTATATATTAAGCTTAAAATCTCTTTTTCTCCTTTTAAAATGTAGTTATTTTTAGGAAGACAGAATCAACGGTAGTGCAGACGGTACTAGAATATTAAAAAATTGTGCTGCTGAAACCTCCCAGACAGGAGTTTGGGAAACAGGTAGTCACCTCAGGCAGAGTCTGCACAACCCCCAGTGACCTCTGCTCCCCTTTACTTCCTCCCTTACCTAAGGGCCTCCACTGCTTGCTGCCTGCAGTTCCTCCTGGACCCCAATTCTAGCTCTCTCTCTGCACTTCCAGTCATATCAATACTGACTGGATCTTGGAGCTACCTTTTCTAAAGGAATCTATGTTGGGGTGTTAATGGGTGTCACCTGTTCGATTAAAAAAAAATTGGAGTATAGTTGACACACAATGTTACATTAATTTCAGGCGTACAACAGAATGATTCGACATCGTTATATGTTATGCTGTGCTCACCACCGGTGTAACTACCATCTGTATGTACTGTGCTATTACAGTGTCATTGCCCGCTTTGCCAATGCTGTGCCTTGTATTCCCAGGACTTACTCATTTTATAACCGGAAGGCTGTATCTCCCACTCCCCTTCACGCATTTTGCCCATCCCCCACCCCTCTCCCCTCTGGCAACCATCAATTCATTCTCTGTATTTTTAGGTCTGATTCTGCTTTTTTGTTTGTTCATTTGTTTGGTTTTTTAGATTCCACATATGATTGAAATCCTGTGACATTTGTTTTTCTCCGTCTGACTTATTTCACTTAGCAAAGTGCCCTGTAGGTCCATCCCTGTTCTCACAGAGGCATGATCTTATCCTTTTTATGACTGTATACTATCCCTCTGTGTGTGTGTGTGTATGTCTATTTCACTGTCCATTTGTCTATCAGTAGACACTTAGGTGGCTTCTATGTCTTTACTATTGTAAGTAATGTTGTAGTAAACATAGGAGTGCATATATCTTTTTAAATTAGTGTCTAAAAATCTCTTTTAAAAATCTAAAACTTAAGGGCACCTGGCTGGCTGAGGTGGTGGAGTGTGCGACTCTTGATCTCAGGGTTTTAAGTTTGAGCCCCACGTTGGTTGTAGAGATTCCATAAAAATAAAATCTTTTAAAAAAAATCTAAAACTTCTTTTCTCGAAGCATCAAAGCTTTTTAAAGCTCAGATTCACAAATACCCTTTTTTTAAAATAAGAGAATTGTGGCTTCTTTGGCACAAATTCTTTACGGTTGATGTCAGGCACTCTTACTAAGCCTGTTTCTTTCTTTGGCAATAAAAATAGATGATCAAGCTTAAAAATTCTACGCTTACATGAATGGTTGACAATAATGGTTTTGTTCCATGTAAGCTCCATCGTATTGCAGTAGGACAAATACTTTATTTGGGGTGTAGGAACATGAATGTGATTGGTTTTCCCACTTCTCTTTATGTCATGCCATTTAACAGATGGCCAGCAGGAGTCTTTAGTACTTCAACCTGAAGGAGAAGGGGGTTCCCTCACCAGTGTTTCTTCCAAAATATGGAGCTTCGGATGCTCGCTTATGCTTACCGTGTTACAAACTGACCCAGGCAGGCTGAGCCCTAAGTCAATGTTTATTGTGTTTTATTTTAGGCTAGTTACAGTACTTGATAGAGACAAAGCACAGATTTTTTTCAAAGGACGCAGGTTGGGGTGATCAGATACGAATTGATAGAAAGCCTCTTACATGTTGATCTATAGGAATTTGCCATTTGTGTAAATCAAAAATGTTGAATATTGGCAATTTCCTATGATTCAACCTAGTGTTATACTCTGAGTAGTGATATATGGGAGAGATCGGTTCATAAGAATAAGGAACACCTGATCCAAACTGGGGGAAGCCCCACTGTCCAATCCCAGCATTACTGGGCTGTAGGAGTCACTATATGGTAAATGAATGAAGTCCTATGTGATATCTTTTTTTTAAAGATTTATTTATTTTAGAGAGTGCACGTGCACGAGCAGAGAGTAAGGGAGCGAGAGAGAATCCTCAAGCAGACTCCCCACTGAGTAGGGAGACCCATGTGGTGCTCAGTCTCAGGACCCTGAGATCATGACCTGAGCCAAAATCAAAAGTCGGCTGTTTAACCGACTGAGCCACCCAGGCGTGCCTCTCTGTGATGTCTTTTTGACACATTTGTTGGGTGTCTCTTATGTGTTCAGCAGTCTCCCACACTCGAAGCTTCTGTAAAGTGGCATATCATATATTAAAATTTCATTTTTAGGGGCACTGGGGTGGCACAGTTGGTTAAACACTCTTGGTTTCGGCTCAGGTTGTGATCTCAGAGTTGTGGGATCAAGCCCCTTGTGGGGTTCCGCGCTCAGCGTGGAGTTTCCTTAAGATTCTCTCTCCCTCTCCTGCCCATTCCCCCCCCACACTCTCTGTCTCTGTCTCTGTCAAATAAACAAATCTTTTTAAAAAATAAATAAAATTTCATTTTTGAATTTTGCATCTTGTTCCATGGTAGAGCCAGAACTGTTTTAATATAAATATTTTTTTTTCAAATGTTCAAGTAAAAATTGTTTATCTAAAAAAAAATTTGTCCTAGGAAATGTAGCATATTTGCTTTGGCTGTTCCTCTTCTGACACATAGCTCTCTGTACCTTGGCTTTGGCATACCATAGTTTGGAAAGCACAGTTACATAAATGGGAAGCTGCTGAAAGTTTAAATCAGGGTAACGGCATGATAAAATAGATGTTTTAGAAAGGTAATTCTGGAAGAGCCAAACTAGTTGTGTAATATCAATTGATATATATTTAATGAGAAACATTAAGAATAGCTGCTAATGTTCTGAATTGTGGCTTCCGCCTCTGTCCTCTAGCACGTGTGCTTTTATCTTTTGCAGTAAGTATACGTTGAAAAGTATGTGGTATAATGCCAAATTGTCTAACAGTTCTACATTTTTGTGGAATTATGGGGGAGGGAACACATTATACAGTGTATATAAAATTTTTAGATTAGATTTTCTTTTATAGCCTTTTCTTTGAAGTAGTTTTTTTTTTTTTAAGATTTTATTTTATTTATTTGACAGAGACAGCCAGCGAGAGAGGGAACACAAGCAGGGGGAGTGAGAGGGGAGGAAGCAGGCTCCCAGCAGAGGAGCCCGATGTGGGGCTCGATCCCAGAACACTGGGATCACGCCCTGAGCCCAAGGCAGACACTTAACGACTGCGCCACCCAGGCGCCCCTGAAGTGGTTTCTTATACTTGGGGAAAAAAGAATTTATAGAACACATTATATGTGTTGTGTTCTAGGCAGGATAACTAGATTTTTAAAGGTCAGGTTATTAAATGTTTATATGGCAATCTGAAAGGACTCCTAAGTCATTTATTTTCAAAGTCACTGAAAAGGAATGAAAAGTGGATGACGGATGACTGCCTAATTCCAGATATGAATGTGAGACAGACTAGTACATATAGCTGTTAGGATTCCAGGAAAGCCAAAAATGGAGCAGAGTATGCTTCCGAGTTGTTCCAAAGTGAGGCTTTGTCTTTTGTCTCTAGAAAAATAATAACTAATAGTTCATCATTTCAACGTCTAGGAAACCATTGATACTCACTGAAGGGAATGTCTTACTCATTCATCCAATCACTCATTTATTTAGTAAATATCAAACACCTGACACTGAGCCAGACCTGATAGATCTCATGATTAATTGAATAGGCATTGTCTTTGTGTCCATGGAGCTAATAGGCTGATGGGCAGAGAGATAATAAATAAATACAAAAACATGATTTTACAGTATAATGCTGTGAAAGGAAAGTTCAAGCTGCCTCAAGATTTTGTAATAAGTAATCCTATTTTAGATTAAGGTTTCAAGAATGGTCTCTCTGAGTAAGTGACATTTAGAGCTGAGAGCTGAGATCTGAGTGGGAGAATTCCCATTTAAGGGGGGGGGAGTAGTGCATGTGTAAGACTTTTGGGTGGGAGGAACTAAAAGAAAGCCAAAACTTCTAGAACACAGAGAACAGTTGGCCAAGAGGTAGGAGGACCCAAATAATACCAGGGCTTGGCAGCCATATTGAGGAGGACATAGGATTTCATTCCAAGTGATGCAAGAAGCTACTGATGATCTTTAAGCATGGAATTGCGTGGTCTGATTTAAATGTGTGAGAGATGATTGTGGCTGTTGTAAATGCATTAAAGGGGGGTACGGAAATCAGGGAGACCAGTTAGGAACTCCTGCCCACAGAAGAGCTGATGGTGGCTAGTTGAAAGTTTCAGCAGAGGATGAAGAGTGGTAGATGAATTCATACTTCCGAATACGGGCCATGGTTGTTAAGCACTGGCGGGAGCTCTTCGAAGGATTTTGACAGCTCAGTGAGGAAAGATGAGGGTAGAACAGGATTGAATTGGAAAAGAGTGCCTACCTAGGGCGAAAAAGCATTTTGTTAAGTGGATTTTCTTTATTCTTTTATTTGTTTGGACCTAAAATGAACTTGCGTAATTGAAGGTCAAAGCTAACTCTAAGTTAAACTCTTAAGAAGTATTATTGCTGTATTTTACTCAGAAAAAATACCTGACTTGGGACAGTGGAAACATTGCCATCTTCTGAAGGTACCACATACATAGTTTAAAGGTTGAGAAAGAGAAATAAATTGCAGGAAATTTTTTGAAGACTTTTTTCTTCTTCTTCCTCTTTCTCCCCCTCCTCCCCCCTCCTCCTCCTCTTCCATTCCCTCCTCCTCTTCCATCTCCTCCTCCTTCTCTCCCCTCCCCTCTCCTTCTCCTTCTCCTAACATGATCTCGTCTTTTCTCCCCCACGAGCTTTCTGTTTGGAAAAAGAGATTTAGTGGCATTTAGACTTCTACGTCAGAAGCATCAATAGCCCATAACCTTTTATATCACTTCACGTTTTATATCTGTCTTTCAACCTTCCATTTTCCTTCTGTAACTTTTATGAAAATCGTGCCTATGGAATCTCTCTTCTCTCTGTAAGAAAGCTAGTCCAGGTGCTTAATGTTTCCAGGAATGCAGTAGCCTCCGAAGTCCTGTCTGCTTGCTTGCTGGCTTGCTTCGTCGGAGAAGGGGAAGGCTCACTTATGCTAACGGTGTTTCCAAGTAGCTTGCCTGCACCATCTGGCTGTATCCTGGGACAGTGCCTGGGAGCGTTTGGAGTCAAAAAAACAGTTGTTTGGTGGCAAAACATTTACTTCTGCTTGAGCTGCAGTTGAGAGTACCACACATTATTGTTATTGATTGAAATCAGTTTTGAAGATGTAGTTATTTTATGCCCTTACTTGTTTATCTAACAGTTTGGCACTTTGAATTTCCCCTTTGAATTTTCTTCTTCCAGAAATCTTTCCTGGGTTGGAGTTCTCATGTTAGGACTTACGTTAAGATTAATAGAGGTTACTGCCTCAATTAATAGCTTTGTTTATAAATTTATTTGCAGCCGTCTTATAAATTAAGATAGCTTTCTTTTATTTCCGCACAGCTGGATCAAAAGTAGTTTCTGCATCTAAAGTGAATTTTCAAAATGAAGTCTTTTAAATTATCTGTCACTATTAGAAAGCTAATTAGAAAATTTGAGTAATTGTCAAAAAGATACCAGTTTTGACAGCTTGAACTTTGATTTTTTTGGGGGGGGGGTCGTTCTTTCACTGATGCTTGGCGCCATCTGCTGTTTGTGAGAAGTAGATTATATTTTGATCCACGAAGCGGAATAGATCTGTAACATGAAACATGCAAAAACAGATGAAATGGAAAAATGCAGAAGTGTGGCCTGTTCGAGACTTTGTGGTCTGTGTGTATTTGCTTATTTTTTTATGTAAAATCATTTTTAAAATCTGGGTTGTCTTTAGTATTTTCATGAATCACAAGATTTTTACTCATTTTATTCTGTCTTAATTTTGGCTTTTTTTTTTTCATATATTTAAACTTTTTTCTTAGAGGAGCTCAGTTCTCAGCCCAGAGTAAGTAATCAGTAAAAGTTTGCTGGTCGTTTGAGTCTCACTTGGTTTTTTGTGACTACACTGGGCATCTTTTCTGAAATCCCTCTCCCGGTCATTGGTATAGACGCAGCATGGGATTTGGAGTGAGAAAGACTTGACTTTCCAGCCAGGCCCTGTGGCTTACGGGCCGCACAGCCTCGGCAAATCATTTCTCCTCTTATCACCTCTGTTTCCTCCTCTGTAAAAGAAGATAGTAATATCCATCTCTTAGGGTTGTTGTGAGAATGAAATGAGATCATATTTGTCATATGCCTAGTACAGCCCTTTCCTTTCATTAAAATGATACCATGTACAGGTTCAGGTGAGTTTCCTTTCTACCTTATTTCAAAGACACCTTTGTCAGGAGTCACCTTTGGTTATTATATAATCATAAACTCTTTGAACTGGAAGGAACCTTAGCAAGTGGGTCTCAAATTTTAATATGCATTTGAATCACTTGGTGATGCTACTTAAATGCCATTTCAGATTCCAGTTCATGGTTCTGGGATGGGGAACCCGAGAGTCTGCACGTCTCACCCACGCTTACGTGATGCTGATGTGGCCTCCACAGAGCACTCGTTCTATAGCGATGCCTTAGAGAACAACAATTAAACAGCAACAACAACAACACACACACAGCTAGTGAAGACTCTGGTTTTCCTTTTCACACAGTTAATCTCTCATGCCAAGCATCAGAACTGCATTCTGTTCTATAGGAGAAAAGGAATCCAGAGTCTCTCATCAGAAGACATTGCAGACTAATTGCTTATTCTTTACTGTCAGCAGTAACATTGTTTAGAGAATTATATCCAAGAGTCGGTCATTTATTGCCCGAGCTCTGTAACCTTCAAAGACTTAACTAGAACCAATTCCAAATTCAACTACAACTTTCATTTCTATCTGTAATTTGTTACCCATCGATTTCCCTTTATATTGTCTTTAAATTTTTACAACATTAAAAAAGGAAAAGCTAAACAAATTAGTTCCAATAACTCAATGTAAATTTTAGAGCAATTACTTGACTCAAATAAGACCTTTTTGGTGCGTTCCCTATACAGTGCTTTTCTCTGGGATTTTTCCCTGTGCTGGTTGATTGTATTTCCAGTGTAGCGGTGTGAGTTCACCAGGATGTAGCGTCTGTCCACATATTCTCTGAGAAGGAATACCTTTGATTTTACCCGAGGGGTCACCTGGTCCAGTCACACAATTTCAGAGTCCTAAAGGAAATTAAAACAGGCATAAAATAAATTTGGCTTGGGGACTTATGAATTTGATTACAAAAGTCAAAATTATGGCCTAGAGAAAAATTTAATGGACAGAACCCCTTTTTCAAATTCAATCTTAAGTGAAAGAACAACACTGTCCTTCCTTCCTTCCTTCCTTCCTTCCTTCCTTCCTTCCTTCCTTCCTTCCTTCCTTCCTTCCTTCATTCCTTCCCTGAAGTAGCCCTAAGAACATCCTTCTGTTACCTAGTGTAGCTCACTGTCCTCAGAAGTATTGCTGTGAGGGGCGCCTCGGTGGCGCAGTCGTTAAGCTGGCGCAGTCGTTAAGCGTCTGCTTTCGGCTCAGGGCGTGATCCTGGCGTTCTGGGATCGAGCCCCACATCAGGCTCCTCTGCTGGGAGCCTGCTTCTTCCTCTCCCACTCCCCCTGCTTGCATTCCCTCTCTGACTGGCTGCCTCTCTCTCTGTCAAATAAATAAAATAAAATCTTAAAAAAAAAAAAAGTATTGCTGTGAGACTAATACAAGGTCACGGGGGCCACTAGGAATTATATAGGCAGGTTCTCTGTCATTCTGTTTGCAGACATTTAGATATCGCTCTAACATGAATGGTTATCCTGTTGTTTAAGATGTCTAGAGAAGGAATTTCTACTTTGGTAACCTTTTCAGGATTTTTAATTCTACAAATTTCTCAACATTTGTGAAAAATAGATGAGAATGCTTTTTGACAAATATTTTTTCCAATCCAGAAAACAAAGCAAAACCAAGCAAAGACCTCTATACCCTAGATCTTGAACTTGAAAATGTTCTTTTCCATACTGTCCCTGGCCATCCATCTTTACTTTTAGTCATAAGCTCACCCTCATTTAAGTTTGTAAGATGCCTGGAAACTCCTCCAGTCTTAAAAAGGCTAGGTTCTATTTGCATATTCTATAAATGAGCCTTGGTTTCCAGACTCTGCCATGGTAATGTCATTGTCTTCCTTGTTAAACCTTCTGGTGAACTAGAACTTAAAGGTAGCCATATCTCTGTGAATCTGTCCAGTCCGTTCTTAATTTGAAAACAGAAAATCAAGTATTTCTATTATAATTAAATCGTAAATGATCATGAATTTTTACACTTGGAAAGTGCCCTACAGGGAGTTCAAACCAATAGCCCTTACTTAAAGAAGAGGACTGGGGCACCTGGCTGGCTCAGTCCGAAGAGCACGCCACTCTTGATGTTGGGGGTGTGAGTTGGAGCCTCACATTGGGTGTTGAGATTACTTAAATAAATAAAAAGTTAAAAAAAAAAATAAAGGAAGAGGACTTGTATAAGTAAGGCAGGAAAGGTTGTTAGACCCATGGCTTATCTAAAGCCCAAAGCAGAAGTAGGCAGTTTAGGATGAGGGCTTAAATTAGAACTCTGAGGATAATGTAATTTTTCAGCATACTATCTAGTTTTATTTTGTATTAGGAGATTTATGAAGGCCTCGAAAAGAATTCATAGGTGAACAACAAAAGAATTTAAAATTAGTAAAAATGAGGATAGATTAAAGGAATTAAGACTGTTTAACTTTGGAAAGGGTACCTTCAAAAGTATCTTCGATGACATGGAAAAATTGTGACCAGGTGTTCCCCATTTCCTTTGAGGACAGAACAAAAGGAAGTAAATTTATACTATAGCAAAGGGAACAGCAGTTAGATGTAAGGCAGATCCACACGGTGAAGCCAGTAAACATTGGAACAGGAGGGATGTTTGGCTTCCTGGTTATCTTCTTCAGATTCTCTGGTTATCATCAGTGTCTGTTTCTCGTGGTTGGGATTTGACATCTCCAGGCCTGAGTGGACGCACCTCCAGAGATCCTGTCCAGCTCAGTGATCTGCACAGATCTGTCTGATGTGACTGGTAGAGAGGCAAGGTGGCCAGGCGATAGCAAACTTCCTACATGGTCAGCACAACTAAGCTCTGTTTTATTGAAGTAACTTTTTAAAACTCCAACTAACGGTGAAGGAACAAATACCAAAGACTAAATTAGTCAGCTTCCATCATTTCCTAGAAGCAGAAACTATAAACACCTCTTCTCTATCAGCTTTTAAAGGTTATTAATCCTTTGGTCTTTTTCTCCTCAAGTACTAACTACTTCCATTTTTTAGTGACTTAAGTTTTTCCTTGTCTTTGATATGATCAGGTTGATGAGGAGAAAGAGAATTTTTTCGAGAAGTTATAGAAGAAATATATAGGTCAACTTCTATCAAAATATGTAGCAAATTTGTTGAGATCTTGAATAACTGAAGTTCCTTATAAAACTTCTAGAAAGTTCGGGACTTTACCATAATAATGTGCTCAGACATCCAGTGCTTATCTATACGTCTGGCATGGTTTGTAAGTGCTTTGCATATCCTAACTCAGTCCTCACAACAGCCTTGTGAGGCAGGTGCTGTTTATAAAGACACTGAGGCAGAGTTAAGTAATTGCTCTGAGTCATAAAGTTAATAGGAGGTGAAAGATCAATTCAGACCTAGGAAAGCTGTCTCAAATCTGTCTCATAACCCCCCCAACCCCGCACCCCCCACCACACACACCCTCTACTGCCTTCTGTGTATTTTTGCTGCTGAAGTGTCTCTAGAACTGATAAGAGTGTGGACCAAGATGCGGATAGGTGCAAGGGTCAAAGGCAGCCTCCTTGAGCTTCTGTCCTCGTCCTTGCTCTCAGCCCTCCCAGATCACACGCTGCTCCTGAGAGCACCACGGTTCTTCGCTACTTTCTGCCCTGACAGATGCCAGGCTGTTGGTTTGCACTGCTTTCCTCTCAACACTTCAGTGTGACCATTTTGTGTTGATTCTTCAAAATCTTGTTCAAGCATCCACTGTTTTGTGAAGCCTTTCCCAGTTTACCCAGGAGGGACTAACCTTTCTACTTTTGGGTCCCCTCTCTGCCATGTACATACATCTTTTGTTGCGTTTTCATTCATCCGACAACTACTTAGCACTACTATGTGCCAAACACTGTTCTAGACAACGGGGAAATTAGTCCAGGTTTATGACCTCATGAAGCTGTTTAGTTAAAAGGAAAAAAAAGGGGGCACCTGGGTGACTCAGTCAGTTAGGCGACTACCTTCAGCTCGGGTCATGATCCCAGGATCCTGGGATCGAGCCCCACGTTCAGCTCTCTGCCCAGTGGCGAGTCTGCTTCTCCCTCTCTGGAGCTCTGTGATCTCTCTTGCTTTCACTGTGTCTCAAATAAATTAATAAAATCTTTAAAGAAAATAAATAAAAGGAAAAAAACCCACAAGAATAAGCAAAGAAATGATTTGATCTAATGTCTATTTTAAAGGGGTCACACTGGATGCTGTGTGGAGAATAGACCGGTCCAAGAGGTAGGAGTAGGAAGACCAGGAGACTCTTGTATTAAGCCAGGTCAACAGGTGATGGTGGCTTGGGCTAGAGTGGGAGATGATGAGAAATTATTGGGTTTCAGATATAGTTTGCAAGTATATCCTACAAGATTCCTGCTGGTAGATTGGTTGTGAATTGTGAGAGAGAGAGGATGCCTCTAAGGATTTTTGCTTGAGCAACTAGAAGAATGAAATTGCCATGTTAACTGAGGTGGCAAAGATCAGAGGAAGAGCAGGTTTGTGGGGAAAATAAAGAGTTCAGATTTAGGCATAGCTGAGATTCTTGTATGGACAACTGATCTTGAAGTAGTGGGATATATGAGTCTGAAGTTCAAACGAGATAGTGAGGCTAAAGATGTTGATTTGGAAGTGATCAACATGGTGTATTTAAAGCCACAGGATTTGACAGGGTCACCTAGAAAGCGAGAGTCAACAGAGGAGGATCAAAGACTGAATGCTTTGGCACCCAACATCAGACAAAATGTGGAGAATCCTGCAAAGGAAGACTTCAAAGTAGTGGCCAGTCAAGTAGGAGAATCTTTTCATGTGTTTAAAGCATGTAATGTTCAAGGGCAGGACTGTGATTTCTCTTTGTATCTCCTAGTACAGGTGTTGGCCTTCAGTAGTAAATGTTGGTATATATGTTTTTAAAGATTTTATTTATTAATTTGACAGAGAGAGAGACAGCCAGTGAGAGAGGGAACGCAAGGAGGGGGAGTGGGAGAGGAAGATGCAGGCTCCCAGCAGATCCGGGAGCCCGATGCAGGGCTCGATCCCAGGACCCCAGGATCACGCCCTGAGCTGAAGGCAGACACTTAACAACTGAGCCACCCAGGTGCCCCTAAATGTTTGTATATTGAAAGAAGCAGTAGCTCCTAGCTGGAACACCAAGCATGACTCTCGGGATCTCAGGAGATGGTAGGATTCAGAATGCAAGGTAGGTCCAGTAAAGCTTTCAAGCCCCAGCCAAAGGGATAGAATTTGGAAGCAGGATCTCATTTCTTAAACAGGGGACTGGCAACAGTAAAATAAGGTCCCTGTCTTAAAAAAGTCTAGAGAATCGAGCAGGCTCTCGGGACAGCAACTTAGACAAAGGTAAGAATTCAGAACCAGAACTCAATTAGAAGATAAAAACTTGTTCTTAGGAGAAAGTCAAATGTCATTTATTATAAATGAGGCATGAGATGAGATGAACTAATATCAAAGCTATCTTTATGCTTAGCCTCCTGACTACTGGATTGTAGAACTCCTTCTTTGCAACTGAGGACACGTGCCAACTACCATAGGTACACCATAGGTGAGCCTAGAAGCCAATCATGGTTGACATCTGTTTATGCTGTTCAATTAGGTACAATTATTTGTAGTACAGAGCACCTTTGCTTAATTTGTATACTTCTAAATTCTTGAACCTTTCCTACTAATTCTTCAAATGGCTTTGGATCATATATGTTTCTTTAGTCTTTAAAAAGACTAAAAAGTGGGAAAAAGTTCATTTAATTTGGAAAAGTAGTACCTTGTTCTTTTCTAACCTTCTCATTTCATTTATAAACATAAACCACAGATTTTCCTCCTTTGGATAGAAACCTTCCCAATTTCCAATAAGATCAACTCAACTAAATTAATAAAAAAAATAGTAAGTGCTTATAATATGCCCAGCTCTAGGTTGTCTGTGAAGTTACCAAGAGCAGTAAGTCATGGTCCCTGGCCTTGGAGGGTTTCCTAGCTCATGGGGAAAATGAATATGCCTAAACGACTAAGTACCATGAAGTGAATGTAGCAATAATCTTAATAGAAGACATGTAGACAGAGAATGGTCGGAACATTAAATGGACATTAGTAAATCTCCTTTGAGGGGCATGGGAGTCAGGAGACCCTTAATCACAGAGAATTTCAGGAGGTGATTACCTCAAGCTGAACTTCTTTCCCGGTCATTTGGCCATCTGAAGGAAGGAAATGGGGTCCCTGATGCAAGGAGCATGGGAAATTAAGTCCCAATTAGAGAGACAGGAAACCTTCAGGAAATAATCACAAAGACATTTTACTGCAGTGGGATGAGTTGCAGGGGCAGAAGCAGAATGACAACAGGTAGGTTGGTGACTCTGGAATAAGGAAATGAATATAAACATTTGTTGTAAAAGGCTCTTCTTAGCTTGATCTATACTTTTTCTTTTTTGGCTTCTCTTAACTCTTAAAAACAAAACATGAAAGCTGGTGGTTCCTAAAGCCAGTTTATTATTAGAATTTGTAGAGTAGGGTGGAGGTTGCTAAAATATATAATAGATATTCATGCCCATCCTGGACTTGCTGAATCAGAATCTTCCAGAGTAGGACCCAGGAAGTGAGCTTTAAACAAACCCCTCTTCATTATTCTTAATCGGTGCTCTCTGTTTTATTACTTAGAAATCTTACTCCCGGAGGTTGAGACATTTACCTAAGCCAGTCAGTAGCAGAAAGAGAACTGTGGTACGGATATTTTAACCCTGTTCTGAAACTTTTTGGTTTATATTATTTATGAATTTCTACAGTGAATTTCCAGGTTGTTTAATAGTAGGCTTAATTTACTAAGTTTAAATAGGAATGAATTTCACAGGGCTTCTAGAGTTATTCCATACAGTTATAGAGTGTTTGCAGCAACTACTATATTCCTGTTGCTCCAGCGTCCTGTGCTGGTTAGGTCTCTGCTTTGTTACAGCTCTCACTTTTAACTCGGGTTTTTTGTTTTGTCAGTTAGTAGATCTCAGACCAAATTAGCCAAACGAATTCTTCCATCTTTTCTTAAGTGAGGACATCTCCTCCTCACTACGGGAGGTAGAATTGTAATTTCCAGTATAATTTCTTGATGTGAGGCCAGGATTTCTTGGAAAAGAGCTTTCATTAATGAGTGATTTAATTATCTGCCTGCTTAGGTGGATACCTTTGTCTTGGTCAGCTCCTAATTAAGGAACAAGCTCTTCCATCCGTTTTACAGCTTAACATAATTTTGAGTGAGCTGAATTATATTCTAAAGCAGTCAGATGACTAAATATACTTCATGTACCTGAAGTCCTGGGCATTTTGTTCCATGATAGCTCATTGCTAACACAAGATGGTTTACTACATAAATAATAGTACTTTATTGAAAATAGACTGGAGGGGCACCTGGGTGGCTCAGTCAGTTGAGCCTCGGACTCTTGATTTCCCCTCAGGTCATGATCTCAGGGTTATGAGATGGGGCCCTCACTCAGAGGGGAATCTGCTTGGGATTCTCTGTCTTTCTCTCTCTCTCCCTCTCCCTCTCCCTCTCTCTCCCCCCGGCCCCTCCCCCCACTTGCACGTGCACATGTGCATGCTTCTGTCTCTCTGAGTTTCTCTCGCTAAAATAACTAAATAAATAAAATCTTAAAAAAAGAAAAAAAAATAGACTGGAAACTCATTTACTTTCTGCCTGGTCAGAGTTGTAGATTTTTACATATCCCTGATATGTGAACAGGGAAGTGAAAGTAGGGAAAGCATATTCTAAATTACTGTGATTTCTGTGCAAAAAATACCTGTGTAGACACATCATAAAGCTATAGAAAGTAGGACTTTTTACAACTTACAAAAAAATTAATTGCTCATCAGAATATTTTGTTACACTTAAAAAATTTGTCATTTCTGTTTTATAAACGTTTTTTGTTTAAGGATTAAATTTTCAGATTGCAGTTAAGAATTATTACTGTTTTTGAAAGCATGTATATTGTTGTTGCTTCTAGTAAGGAATGTGATTTCTGGTCAAGCAAGTAATACGTGTTTATGTTAAAATTTGAGGATGCATTTGTAATTGATGAGCAAATACTGGTTTTCAGTGGAATAATTTGAGGAAATAATATTGATAGCTTGTTTTCTCTGAAATCTCTTTTATGACCAGTTTCATAAAACTAATCTGCTAACTTGAAATTCTGTTGCTTAGCTTTCATTATATACTGCTCTTTTCTCATCGTTAATCTGCCAAATTTTATCACTTTCAATTCTTTCCATTTTTATACAGCTTAACTCATTTCCTTGTATTTCCTGTGTATTTTTAAACAGCCAATTTTATAGTTTACTTTTAAAATATAATACCAACCATATACAAATATATACACATATACATACAGACATAAATCCCTGAAGACATTCATGAAATTTGGTACAAGTAACATATTTTCAACAACTTTCCAAGTGACCGCTCTATTTTTTTTCTGCTGACAAATGATCTGATGGGGGTATACAGACTAACCTGCAATGTATCCCAACTTTCATGATTTTAGTCATCATTTTATCTGATTGCGTCATTATGTATTCATTTTTAAATTCATAAATATAATATGATATTTCAAATACTTGCTAAAATTTATGCATAATTCACATAAAATATGATACATTGATTTACTACTGTAGGGAAACATCAACTATCTTTTCTCGGTGGATTATTACCTATATGAATACACTTGAAAGGGGTATTCATTAGAGAATAAATGGGGTCTACCTTTTTTTAAAAATAACGTATGATCAGCATTAATAGATTCCAGAGAGATTATTTAACATCTTCATTTGTCTGACCACAAGTTCTAAAAAGATGAAACTGAGCCACAACATCAGTCTTATTTCTTAAAAATATATTAGTCACTTTTACTATTATCATCAGCATTTTCAGCTAGATTCCATAACTTTTAATTAATAGAACACACAATTGCAACACAATTCACATTATTTTTAGTGACATTTAGTTTTGATGTTTGACTTTAAAAACTTTGCACAGGTGACCTTTAGAAACATTTTCAATATTACGAAATGTCTATAAGAGGACTTTGAAGAATTTTCAGATGTGCTTGTTAGAGGCACGTACAGTGATTCCCACACTTGGCTGCATATTATAACCACCTGGCTCCACCCAGACCAATAAAATTAGACTTAGAGGTGTTATCCAAACTTCCTAGGTGATTCTAACGCATTCGGCTTGCGAACTTCAGGTAATGCTCAGTGCTCGGTCTGGATCCGTATTAGAGACTCCCAGAAAGTTCTTAAAAATACAAGCGGCCAGGCTGTACCTCCGAAAAAATTTTTATTTATTTGATCTGAGGTGGAACTCCTGCATCAGTGTGTCAGAAAAGCACCCCAGGTGATTCTAATAAACAGCCACAGTTGCGAACTACTCAGCTAATGGTAAAAGCACTGGATTAGAATCAGGAAACTTGTCATTCCAGTTCTAATGCTGTGAATTCAGATAAATCACCTAGCATACTTGAGGTTTTTTTTGTAAAATGGAGGTATTAATATCAACTTCTATAGCTGACAGATATTGTTACAGTTGAATTACACAGCGTACTCAGAAGGTCTTTGCCATAGGTGCTATAAAGATGGTTGCAGTTAAGATTTACTGTGTATGGCCACTGCGAAATGGTGTATTTTGTTTGGTGCGAAGTCCCATGTAGCCCTTGGCAGAAAGTGGCTACACCTGCCTCTGAGACAGAAAGAAACTTGGGCACCTTGGCTATCTTCAGCATATATCCTCCTAATTCTCAAAGTTTCCACTGCAATTATTATTTAGTCACTGCTAGTGACTCTAAGTGCAGGCAGCAAGAGGTGGAGAAAAAGAAAAAATCCCACCTGGTGATTAACCAAAAAATTGTGAGTTTCTAAAATTATAACATCCTTGTCATGCCTTCAAAGAGACATGGCAGGCAACTCTAGAGCTGGTCACCTGTTTTAACTCTTTAAATTCTCTTTCAGGGGCACCTGGGTGGCTCAGTCGGTTAAGTGTCTGACTCTTGATTTCGGTTCAGGTCATGATCTCAGGGTTGTGAGATGAAGCCCCACGTCAGGCTCTGCGAGATAAGCCCCACGTCAGGCTCTGCGCTGAGTATGGAACCTGCTTGAGATTCTCTCCCTCTCCCTTTGCCCCACACCCCCCTCCCTCTCTAAAAAACAAACAAAACAAAAAACCAACTGTCTTACAGTGCTTTCCTCCTATATTACTTCTGCCCCTGTTGTCCCTAGTGTTTAAGCTTCACTAACATTTACCCCTGTACTGAATGAGGACAGAAGAAAGACAGAGGGCCACCAGAGATAAATACGCTCATTAATGGTTCCCCCACGTTGTGTCACCTCAGGACTTAATCCTTAGATGGGGTAAGAGTTGACCATCCAGAGCATTCCCTGGTGTGTTAGTCTGGCTGCTGCCTTTCACTGGACTCATCACCAAGCAAATTACATACAATATGTTGAGGCTTTTAAATCCTCTCCACTGTGTATTTGACTGCAAGTTCTTGAGCTGTTTTTGGATTTTCTCCCCCATGATTCAACTTTGGGAGTACTTAAAATATCAGCTTCTGCTTATCTCTGAAGACAGTGATAAATGTGTGATTGGTCTTCTCTTCCTGAGCACATCACCTGATGCATTATACCCCCATTTTCAGGTTTGGAAAGAGGTGGTGAAGCTTCTGGGATAGAAGAAGATGAAAGATATCATGTCTGAATTTTAATGTCACTGTTCAGGAGCTCATTTTTCATATTTAAGAAAGAACTGGACGTAATTTGTTTATCTCTCCAGATAACCTGAAAATGAGGTATGCAGTTAATATCAAGAAAGGTATGCAGTTAATATCAAGAAATTACAGAAAAAACTAGTTTGAGGAACATTTCATGATTTTTTTTTTAAGATGTATTTATTCAAGAGAGAGAGAGACAGAATGGGGAGAATGGAAAGAGGGAGGAGAGAGAGAGACTGACTCCCTACTGAGCACAGAGCCTGATGCAGGGCTCAATCCCAGGACCCTGAGATCATGACCTGAGCCGAAATCAAGAGTCAGACACTTAACTAACTGAGCCACCCAGGCGCCCCATCATTTCATGATTTTTCATTCTCATTAAAACTCTGTTTCCTTGATTCCAACAATCCTATTCATTTCACCTGTTCATTCAACTGATACTGAGCTCCTACTGTGTTGCAGGTAGTGTCCTGAGTGATGGAAATACACCAGTAAAGACACAGGCATGATTCTGCCGCCTTGTAACTTACAGGGAAATAGAGACCAGTAAATGAGTAGTTACACAGCAGTGCATGAGTGCTGTGATATGGAGAGTCTGGGTGCTTTTAAAGAGCCCAGATAAGGGGTACCTAACACAGTCGTGGAACACCAAGAAAACCTCCTCAGAGGAATTAGCATCTAAACTCAGACCTAGCGAAAGAGAGGAATATCTAAGTAAAGAGAGAAGAATGTTTCAAGTAGAGAAAATATTACATAGTAAGGTCCAGAGACTCAGGGCATGGTCTAATATGGGGGAGTTCCTTGAGAAGAACCTAGTTTTCATTTCCCCACGGCTCTGAAATCACTAAGAAGGGTGGGGTTTGTGGGGATTGGGTACCGCCATCAAAATCCCTGGATTTAGCATTGCAAAGGGAAAACCTTATTTCTTGTTGTCATCTTCTTTGAGTTCATCAATTGTAGTTAGGTCAAGTTCCAAAGAAGACTTCGCACTGCTCTTACTCAAGTTATTCCTGAACATTTTGATTGCCTGTTGCATTTTTCTGCAGTTGTGTAATCATGGGGAGTCCCCGCAAAATAACTGGACACCTTGTACCGAATACTGGTCTATTCTCTAACCTTTGCATGTGACTTGCCTCCCCAATTGTATTGATTTTTTAAAAATGTATTTCTTTAAAATTTTCAGAACACCTCTGTGCCATGTTGAATACATAGTTGGTGTTCTGTAAATATTTGTTGAATTTAGATTAAGGTTTAGGGATTTTTAAAGATCATTTTTTTTTTTTTAGAAGAGTATAAGGAGGCACCTGGGTGGCGACTGAATGTCTGCTCAGGTCATGATTCCAGGGTCCTGGGATTGAGCCCTATGTTGGGTTCCCAGCTTGGTGGGGAGCTTGCTTCTGCCTGTCCCTCTCCCCCCTGCTCATTCTCTCTCTTTCTTTCTCTCTCTCAAATAAATATTTTTTTTAAAATAAAAGAAAAATTAAAGAAGAGTATGGGTATAAAATTTTAATAAAAAGGCTCCCGTACCTTCTGGCTTCTGAGTGAATTGGGTAAATGGAAGCTCTAGCAGGAGATTGGAGGAAAGGGAGAATCAAGATCAGCTGGTAGTTGGGAATTGGTGGAAGTCTCTGTCTTTAAGAAAGGGCATCAGAAACATCCCCGCAGTGGTTGACTGATGACTGTAGCTGGAAGACAGTATAATCCAAGGCTCATCATGACATAAGGCATTGAGAACAGAAGGGTGATTGCCAGTGTTCATCACCAATAAGGCACCTTCATAGGAACTATAAAGTGCTTTCCAGGTCACACCTCTCCTTTGTTAGCCAGAGGTAATGTGTTACTATTTATATGTTTATCTCCAATCCTAGTGTGGCATTCCCTTGGTGGAGAAATGACTACCCATCTTCGTGAACATACAAGTGTTCGTATGTACTAGGTAGCCTTCAGAATGCCTGGCACACAGATTTGATAAATATTTGTCAAAACCTGGAATTTGACTTCGTTCTCTTATTTTATCTCCTTTGTTTCTAAAAGGTTTATTTAATTCAGATTTCACGAACCATCAAGTGTTTTTCCCAGGGTCACTCATAATTAAGGAACCAGACTTTGTAGATATACCTTTATTTAGTACTTCACTAATAAAAACAAATGTCAGTCAAGCAAAGACTTTAAAAAAAAAAAACGTACAACTAGACAGATGCATTCATGTTTACATCTATCCCTTCACGTCTTGAACTCCTACTCACGAGAAAACTAACAAATGTATCTATAATAAAAATGGGAAACATTAATAAAGCTGGGGCAAAGGGAAGGTTGGAATCATGCAAGTTTTGTTATATTTTATATATATTAGTAAAAGGGTAGTAGACATAAGGGACGACTTAGCTGTAAGGGTTTTAAAAATTAGGCCTTAAATGAATTTATATGCAGGGCTGTTGTAAAAGTCCCTGAAATCTTCTAAGCTTCTGCTTGGTTTTCAGTGCTGCAATCCTGACCTCTAGTGGGCATCCAGAAACAAAAACCCAAACCTAAAATACCACATCATTTTGCTGGATACTCTCTCAAACCCCGTTAATCAGTTAACCTAAAAGATGGACTTTTTAAAGAGCTTACAATATGAGAATAGAATAAAGTAAAATGCCTTTTGGCTAATGTGTTACAGTATTCTTGCAATTAGGCTTCAGTGTTTAAGAGAAACCGGTATTTCTTCATATTTGCATAGTAATTATCTGTCACTATCTTCTTTCCATGGAAAAACGCATTATTTTTCAGATCACAGAAGTAAGAAACTTTCTTTGCCCAAAGAGGAGCCCAAAGGGATTCTGTTCTGATTACCTGATGAGCGTCAGAAGCTGTACCAAACCTGAGTGGCTTTAAAACAATGATTTTGGAGACATATTATGTAGCGTCCTGATAGGATGCCCTGACACACCATTGATTCTGTGTTATTTGTGCCAAGAATACATAATCTAAAGTTAATCCTAAGGAAACATGAGACAAATCACATTGAGGGACAGTCTACCAAATAACTGTCTTATATTCTTCAAAAGTATCAAATTCATCAAAGACAAAGACTTTCATCTGCCATCTGTTGTCAATGAAAGGAGACATGACAGCGTAATGTAATATATGATCCAGGATTGGATCCTGGACCAGAAAAGCACATTAGTGGGACATTTGACCAAATTCGAGTACTATTTTTTGGTCTCGATAGTTGTGCTGTGGTTATGTAAGATAACGTTTGATGAAGCCGAGTAAAAGGTATGCAGAAATTCTTGGCACTGCTTTTGCAAATTTTTTCTAGATCTGAAATTATTTCAAAATGGAAGGTTTTAAAAAATTAAAACAGCCATTTATTTTATTCACAATTTCCTAAGTCGGGAATTTCAGAAGGATTCAGCTGTGTGGTCTATCTCTGATCCACATGGTAACAACTGGGGCACCTGAGAGTGGAGGATTCACTTTCAAGGTGACTTATTCATTCTCGTATCTGGCACCTGGGTGATCCTGGCCTGAGTTTCTTATGGATGGCATCTTGTCCTGCAGGTCATTCCTTTCTGTTTGGCTTCTTAGAGCGTGGGGTCTAAGTGTAACTGTACTTAGATGGTGGCTGGCCTTCCAGAGGGAGCACTCCAAGAGATGGCCATGGATGCTTGTACTCTTAAGGGTTGGTCCCAGAATGTGGCCATAACTTCACTTCTACCATATTCTATTGGTCAAAGCAGTAGCATAGTCTGCCCAGATTCAAGAGGAGAGGACAAAGACCCTTCCTGTTAATGGGAGAAACATCAAAGAATTATGACCATCCTTAATTCATCACAGATAGCTAACCAAAAGTTCACTGCAGTAGAGATGGAATTAGCGAAAAAGCTATGGAGTTGTTGTTGTTTTTTGTCTGATAGACATAAGTTCTAGACTTAGCTTTACCATTTACTAACAGAGTGATGTCTCTGGGCTTCAGTTTCCTCATCTCTAAAATTATTGAGAGAATTAAGTGAAAAATATATATAAAGGGGCGCCTTGGTGACTCAGTTGGTTAAGCATCCAACTCTCTTCCATTTTTTTAACTTTATTTTTTTTTTTTTAATTATTTGAGATAAAAGAGAGCATGAGTGGGAGGATGGGCAGAGGGAGAGGAAGAGAGAGAATCCTCAAGCATATTCCACGCTGAGTGCAGAGCCCGACAAGGGGCTCAATGCCAGGACCCTGAGATCATGACCCGAGCTGAAATCAAGAGCCAGCCACTCAACCGACTGAGCCACCCAGATGCCCCAAAGGTCAGACTTTTGATTTTGGCTCAGGTTGTGATCTCAGGGTTGTGAGATCGAACCCTGCCTCAGGCTCTGCATTGGGCGTTGAGCCTGCTTGAGATTCTCTCTCTTGCTTTCCAAACTCTGCCCCTCCTCTCTCTCTCTCTCTCTCAAAAAAAAGAATATGATAAGCAGATATGATAAGCAATAAATATGCAAACCTAATAATATATGCTAGCATTTATTAAATACTTAGCAAGTGCTCAATACCTTTGATATGCTTTTTATATGCTATTTCATGTAGTCATTACCCCTTCCTAGGATGGTAGGTGCCATGTTGGTCGGGTCAGAAAGGGCAGCGCACATCCCCTCTAGCTTTAGCTGTGCCTGTGGGCCTGCTGCATTTACCTTGGCCACTTCTGGTTTGATCATTTCTCACTGCCTTGTTGTTAGGATTTCCATTTCCACCTACTCTTTACTTCCCTTTTGTTTGGATCCCGAAGGACCCAGGCGCTGACGTGCACGTGGCACCGTGTGGTGCTACCTTTTCAGCGTTCGCTCTCGGTGCTGTCAGCGTGGTTGCTGACGGCTTCTCACGCAATCTGTCAGCCCCCTCTGATCCCACAATTGCCTGCTCATCAGAGCCGAATGTTCAGTGTCTTTGTTTCAGTCAGTGCTCTGCTGTCAGCCTTCCTTCAGGCGGGATTGTGGGTGCTCGATTGTTGGCCTACCCGGGAACACAACGATCTGCACTTTGGAGCAATTACTTAATTTGGGGCAATTACTTGTAGGTGTTCTTCAAAGTGAAGATTTTGCCAGGCTGTGATTGAATTTTGAAATGACAGCTTCCCGATCAGTGAAGGAGCCACTTCTTCATGCACACAAGACTGATCTCAGTCTGCTGTCGCTGGAGGAAGGTGGTGACCCTTTCCTGCCACAGCATGCTGAGTTTGTATGGCCTCACACCCTGCAAGCAGTCACTGCATTTTGTGAGTGCTTTTGATACGGGGCAAAGAGTAAGATTTGGTTCCGGTAGACGTCACCTATTTGTTATCTTTCTACGCTCTGCATTCAAAATTTACTTTAAATGGAAGGAATCACTTTAATCCTTTAGGAATTAGAGGGCTCATTAAACCCCAACTAAGGGATTTATTCATTCGTTCACTTCTTCATTGGGCTATCTTCTCTAACTTGGAGGTTAAGAGAATGACTTCTGGAATTGCACTGCTTAGTTTAAAATCCACTTAGTAGCTGTGTGACTTTGGGAAATTTACTTTGACTAAGTCTTTTTTTTTTTTTTTAAGATTTTATTTATTTATTTGACACAGAGAGAGACAGCCAGCGAGAGAGGGAACACAAGCAGGGGGAGTGGGAGAGGAAGAAGCAGGCTCCCAGCAGAGCAGCCTGATGTGGGGCTTGATCCCAGAATGCCCGGATAACGCCCTGAGCCGAAGGCAGGCACTTAACGACTGCACCACCCAGGTGCCCCTACTTTGACTAAGTCTTAATTTGAATGAATTGAAATGGAATTTAGGGTTGTGGGATTAAATAAGGGCATGTTTTCATTGTGGTTAATTCTGCTCTTAGAAGATATTCAGTGGATGTTGGCTCTTATTTATTATCTCGCTCTTGGAATTAGACCTTGTACCATAAATAATAAGTAGCCGTAACAATACATTCACTTGTTATTTTTATTCTTAATAGTTCTCCAAATGTTTTACTCTTTGAGTATTATTAGGAATGCTTGTTTATCCCCCAGTACCCAACAAATTGCTACAGATTACATATTCCTGGAAAGGGGAGGCATCTTGAGAATGTATGACAGCTTTTTCTTTTTAAAATGTATTTCAGCAGGGGTACCTGGGTGGCACAGTTGGTTAAGCGCCTGATTCTTGGTTTCAGCTTAGGTCATGATCTCAGGGTCATGGGATTAAGCCCTGCCTTGGGCTCCACAGAGGGCGGAGTCTGCTTAGGACTCTCTCCCACTCTGCCCCTACCCCCGCTCTCTCTCTCTTACAAATAAATAATCTTTAAAAAATGTGTTTCAACAAATATATTTCAATTTAGTTAGTCAAAGTTTGGATCATGTAAGAGTGGATGGACAATAAAGTAACAAATAGAGGATTTAGTTCATGGTAGCTTGAAAGAGTGAGGAGTTGTTCCCTAGTAATTCACTCCATTGTTGGCTGAGGACCCAAATTTAGATTAGGAAAGCAAATTTTGGGGGCACCTGGCTGACTCAGTCAGTGGAACTTGCCACTGTTGGTCTCAGGGTTGTAAATTCGAGACCCACATTGGGTATAGAGATTACTTAAAAATAAAATTTTAAAAAAAAAAAAGGAAAGAAAATTTTGCTTAACTATAACCCAAGTGTTTTGATCTACAATAGTCTTCTTTTTTCTAATTGGTAAATTGTGGTCAAAACCAGTATAGACTCATTGTGTGGTGTGGTAATGAACTGTGTTGATTTGGTTTTGTCTTCTGGCCTTGTTATACTTCCTGCTGCTTTTGGTTTCTTAAAAAATTAACTGAATAAACTCTGAGCCTCCAACGAAATATTTTGTGTTTATCATTCATCCCTTCTACCATTAAATCATATTTTAGGTAGTTGATTATGAAAGATCGCAAATTATAACAGGAATTCACTCTGAGTACCTAGTCTTATTCCTCACTTCTGATTTTGGAGACAGGAAAAAGATGGTTTATTAGAAGTTCTTTGTATGATACACCTGGTACAGCTCCGTATCCAAAAGGCAGATAGATTGTATTTGTGCCTGAGATGAAGAGGGCACATGTATAGACCTTGGACATATGGGAGATGTCAACTTATACTTGAAAGATCTTTCTTCTCATGTATGATGACTTGCATGGCAACGAAACAGCATATTTCATGGCAACTTTGTTTCTGATTCTGTCGTCTTGAGCACTTAAGATTTGCTATATTTTGAATTTAACATCTCAACAGCTCTTCAGAGTCACGGGGCTGAACTCAGAGCTCAAAATTCAGTTCCAGTGTATCTTCTCAAAAAGCTGTTTAATTTGTTTATTCCCAAGGAGATACTGCTTTGGTTTTCAGAGGGAAAAAAAGGAAAAGAAAGCCTAGCAGATAGCCCCTAATTACACCTCTAGTTGTACAGATACTACTTGAAAGCAAACACTAAAATACTAAGAACAGTAGTGGAAATCCAGTGTGATGTTTATAACTCCCCTCATACAATAGTCCCAGTTATCAGCACCACTGTTTTGTTTTGTTTTGTCTATTGCCGGCCATTTAACCACGATGTACATACTTGGACTTGGAAATTTCAATTAATAATTTTAGACTTCTGCATCACTCCCATCTTGATAAAAAGTACTTGACTTTCACAAGCCTTAGACCCATGAAGATATTCCAGAAATTGAAGGAATACTAGTTGATTGAATAATTTATTGAACGATTGAGGGAAAATAGTTTATTGTAAAAACAATTTTATGTGAACATTAATTAAGTAGCACCAAAAATTTGTAGTAAGTCACTCAGAGAAGGAAAATACCTTTCAAAAAAAAGTCTCACGGTTTAATTATTACTGTATGTGAAGGTGAAAGCAACTAAGGATTTTATTAAAAATGTATGGGAAAGTACTTAATAAAATAATGATAGATGTGGCAGTATTGATTTGGACTCTTTTTCTATTTCAGGGTCTGAATATAATCTTTCATGTAGCCTTGGCTCTCCTAAAGGTAAGTCTGTTTTTATCTTTAAATTGGGAAATATTCAAATTAGCTTTTGACTCATTCTAGATTCTTGAACACAGAAAAAGACTTCTGTGAGCAACTCTGATTCTTCTCCCATCCTTTGTTGTTGTTGTGTCTTTAGAGTTTGTTTCTTTACTTTTCTTACAGTCAATTTTGCTATCATAGCACTCCTTCCAGTAATACAAAGTTGTTTTCATTCATACGAGTTGGATGATGTAAGAGAAAAAGTTAAAACCTGTTTTCTGTCAAAATGATACCAGCCTTTTTCTTAAAATACTTCTTACCACAGTAACATCCCCGGAGGTACCTAAACATAGAATTGAATTATTAGAAAGCTTTTGTAATATACTGACTAAAAAAGAAACTGCTGCATTTCCATTTGCACTTCTTTGAGAGCTAGAAATTTACAAGACACTTTAGAATTCAATTATAATTACCTTGTTGAGTTTTATATCAACGTATCAATGGAGCTTTAACAGCGTGGTGATAGCAAGATGTTTCCTGCGAAGTTGGTGGAAGTAACCCAGTCAGTCAGCTTTTGTCCTTCAGTCAGAGATGACATTCTGTTACTGAAGGCGATAATAGCCTTATTTATTTAAAAAAAAAAAAAAAGCAGGCCCTCCCTTTTCCAGTAAAACATAGTTGTTAAAATTGCAGACACTCGACTTAGACAGATTTGGTACTAATTTCAGCTCTGGTGTATGACTTTGGACAAATTACTCTAAAGGCCCAGACCCTGAGTTTTGAAATAATAATAGAAACTAATTTATGGGATTATTGTA
Source organism: Ursus maritimus (assembly GCF_017311325.1). Classification (NCBI taxonomy): domain Eukaryota; kingdom Metazoa; phylum Chordata; class Mammalia; order Carnivora; family Ursidae; genus Ursus; species Ursus maritimus. Next base: position 78,448,184 of record NW_024424452.1, read on the forward strand.
AGAATTCAGTATGATACATACATAATACTTAACATACTGTGTAGAAACTTTTACTGCCTAATAGATGTTGGCTATCATCATTGTGACTACTGTTGTATTCACAAGGTAACTCACTTTCTGGATTCCCCATCATTCTTCCAAAATTCCCAAAAGATAATGACTTGATGTCTTCGGAGTGCCGCTTGGTATTTTGGGAGGGTTTCTGTATGTACATACCCTGATCCAAAACCAAGACATGACATACTTGGGTCCTATGTACATCAGGAAGTAGGGGGTACGCAGCACTTCTAATTCTGTTAAACATTTGTGTTTTGTGACGTTCATAAATTGTACTTTAAATTGTTCATTAAGTCATTTGGAGTTTAGATATGAACAATTCTTATACCAAAGTTATTTTGGAAGTTAGGAAGATATTTAAAATAGTTTCATTAAAATAATAAAAACATATATGCATGTATCTTTTAGTGGAGTCATGGGCCTCTACCTCCAATTTTTTTTTTCGTTAGGACAAATCAAAACCAAAAACTTTCTAAGATGCTTTTTGGTATAGGGCTGGGATAAGACTTTTAGAATGCCTAAGTAGTGACAGCATTACATAATTCAGACTAAAAACAATAGTCATAAAGTAAGTGTAAGGAGGAATTCCAACAAAGTTCTGATGAAGTTATGCTTTTTCCTATCCTGTCTAATTGGTTTTTTAGCCTCGGATATGATCCTTCCCACAATGCCCTTCCTCATTGTTTTGGTGACTTTTCTTTACTGGTGCTCTCGCACACTGAGTCTGTCTTTGGGGTAACCCAGGATTTCCTGTCTGGATATTGGAACTGTACGCTGTGTCAGCCTGATACTGTATCCGTCTGGTAAATTATCTTCCTGAATGACAGATTTTTTTGGTTTGATTGCATTATTTTTATTTATTTTCATTCATGTTAACCCAGATATGGTCTGTGCAGAGGACATTCTCTGGCCACTGGGCAGAAAGACTTTTGAATCTTCTCTAGAAATACATAGATCCTCACGTGGTATCTTGCAGAATTTGCCTAGTTAGAGACGTTGAAAGGAGGCTTTCTCACTACTAGTGGGATATTTCTGTCTCTTCCTTGTATGAATCCTGGAGCTGACCCCACTAGAGGTAGTTTATATAGGCTGAATTGAAGTGTACCAAATTGATCTGATTGCCCCCACCCGGAAAAAGAATATCCCAAACGTGACAGTAACTAGCATTTAGCTTCTCATCTAATAAGCCATATAAAGGAATGTATATTTGTTTACATAAAAATAACAAACTTGGGGATAGTTCAGAGTGCTTCTGAAGCCAGCATAAGTTATCCATTAGCATACATTAAATGTCCAGGTGTCACTTGTAAGACAATTGTGAATTTTGTTAACCAGAGAAAACTATTTGATTCTCTCCCGCAGTTGATAATTGAGGGAGCCAAGGCCCCAGGTTGCCCAAAGCCTTCTGGCTTAGTAATGGCAAAGCTGGATTTACTGTATTTTTAGGCAGCACAAATATAGGTGAAGGTCTCTGTTGCTCAGTATAATTTATAGACACCTATTTCTGAGTGGGAGCTACTTTCTTTGGGGTTAGAAATAGTCTGCCAAGGAGCTAGAAAACCATTGAGCTAAAGGAATGGTTCATTATAGTAGGTGGCATCATCAAATCATCCAGGATGTTTGCAGTACCATTCGTTTCCCCCCAATCTAGTTCATTTGTTACGTGAAATATTCAATAGTCACTGCATATAGTACATTATAATAGATTAGAGATGACCAGTCAGATTTAATCTTAGCCACTTCATGTTTCCAGAGAATTTTTGATCAGAATAGGTTCTTTACATTCAAACAATGGTTAAAAGTAAATGATAGGGGTGGGGGCACCTGGGTGGCTTAGTCGGTTAAGTGTCTGTATATGTACATATATATTTTTAATATGAGTTTGAGGATTATAATTAAGATGGGAGAGAAGAGATAAATCCAGAGGAACAGTTTACGAGGATGAACATATATTTATTTTCTTTCAAAAAATGTTCATGAACAAGACTCTTTTTCATTTAATAATATGTTATGACTATCTTCCGTATCACTACAGACATTACAAGTGGTTAATGTACTGGTTAAAAGCATGGATGCTGGAGCCAGACTACTTGAGTTCAAATCCCAACTCCCAGAGTTTATCCTGTAATCTTAGATAAATTACGATGTCCCTATCTTTAAAATGGGGATATTAGTAACACCTATCTCATGGGATTATTAGGGTTTAATGAGTTAATATATGATTGGTGCCTGGAAATTTGTAAGTATGAAAATGCACCCAGGTACAATTATTACATATAATTGTATGTATAAATACAATCAGCTTTTTAAATCACTGATTAGTATCTTACTGTGTGTACCATAATTTTACTTAACCAATTTTGTATTTAATTTTTATGGACATTTGTTTCCAGACTTTTCCAGTTAAACAAACATCCTTAAATTTCCATCTTTGCATATTTATTTAATGATGTCATTTGGATAAACTTTGAGGAATGTAATTGCTGGGTCAGACTATAATCACGTTTGAATTTTTTATGCATATTGCAAAATTGCTTTCTCTTAGTAATATGAGAGTACATTTTCTCCATACTCTTGAAAAAGCAGAATTTCTAAATATGTGCTTTTATGGACAGTGGAAACAAGTTGTAAAAGAAAGCAGCTTAAAAAATAAATTATTATACTAGTTTGTGTCATTGTAAACAAAACTCTTCAGTTTTGAAAAGTCCCGTGTTCTTTCATTTGGGAACATCTACTTGTTTTTTGGGGGGAAGCCATTTAATCATGGCTAAATTTTAGAAGAATGATCCCTAGCTTGGATGGGCTTTTATATTATGTAAAGGTTCTGAAGCATATCTTTGATGATCTTGGCTTTTCAACCTCTCCACTATAGTCTTGTTCCTTACTGTTCTGTTGAAGCTTTTTTTTTTTTTTTTTGAGGTGGGCAGGGAAGAGCAGAGGGAGAGAGAGAAAATGTTAAGTAGGCTCCACGCCCAGCGCAGAGCCAACATGAGGCTCGGTCTCATGACCCTGAGATCATGACCTGGGCCAAAATCAAGAGGCAGACACCTAACTGACTGAGCCACCCAGGAGCCCCATACTGAAGCTTTTTTAATGAAGTCGCTAACAACATCAGTGGACGTGGGTTCCATTTTTATCTTACTTGATTTCTCAACAGTTATCCAAACAGCATAAAGACATAACACTTCCCTTGTTCTGAAACGTTCTGTCTTGGTTTCTGTCTTATTTTTTATCTCCTTCTCATCTTCTCATTTTTTTTTGCTTACTTCTTTTTTCTCCTAGTCATTAACTTGGAGTTCCACAGAGCTCCAGCCTCTGGGAACTCACTCGATGCTTCTTCTTTGCTGATCTTGTTCATTCCCCTGCTTTCCTCTATAACTGTTCACTCTCATCTTTATATTTAGCCCAGATCCAAATATTTGGCTATGGACTTACATGTCTGCTTGGACATTTCAGAGGCACATCAAATCCAAAAGCCAAAGCTGAACTGATACACCTGCCCAGACCTTTGCCTCCTCCAGTAACCTTCACCTCAGTGAAGGCACTACCCAGCTACTCACAGAAGAAACCTGGAAGTTATCCTTAATGCTTTTCTTTTCTTCATCCCCAACATCTACTGAGTCATCAACTCCTGTTGATTCTACTTCTTAAGAATTTTTAGAATCCTCCCACTTTGGTAGTTAGGCTACCATACCCTTTAACCTGGACTGTTGCAGTGACCTCTTTCAGTAATAAGTATTGAACACCTACCAAGTGCTAGGCACTCTTCTAGGCACTGGAGAAAAAGCATTGCTAAGGAAAGACCCTGCATTCTTGGAGCTTGTGTTCCGATGAAGGAAAGATAGTACTTAAACAAACGTAGTTATGTTAGCACATGCTGAGATTTATGAAGGAGAATTATGTTGATGCAGAGTGAAGGGAGCTCCCTTCTTTCAGTTGTCAATGAAAGTGCTGTAAGGGATGGTATTTGAACTGAAATTGGAATGAAAGGAAGTAGCTAGCATGCCAAAATCTGGGGAATGAGGCTTCTAGGCAGAAGAAGCAAGTATGAAGGCATTAAAGAAGATTTTTATATGCTTAACAAAGTGAAAGAAAGTCTGTGTCTGAAGTGTGGTAAGTAAGAGAAAATGGCGGCTTAGATTTGGGTGTTAGCAGTGGAGCTGAGAGAAATGGATGTCTACTCTTCCTTCAGCTGCTCATGACTACTTTCTTGGGGGTTTTTATCATGAATGGATGTTGTACTTTGTCAAATGTTTTCTCTGCATCTATTGAAATAATCATATAGATCTTATCTTTTCTCTTATTGGTGTGATGTATCATGTTGATTGGTTTGTGAATATTGAACCCCCCTGGCAACCCAGGAATAAATCCACTTGATCGTGGTGAATGATTTTTTTAAATGTATTGTTGATTTCAGTTTGCTAGTATTTTGTTGAAAATTTTTGTATATATTCATCAGGGATATTGGCCTGTGGTTCTCTTTTCTGGTGTGTTTATCTGGTTTTGATATCAGGTTAGTGCTAGCCTCGTAGAATGAATTTGGAAGTTTTCCTTCCTTTTCTATTTTTTGGAATAGTTTAAGAAGAATAGGTATTAATTCTTCATTAAATGTTTGATAAAATTTGCCTGTAAAGCCACCTGGTCCTAGACTTTTGCTTGTTGGAAGTTTTCTGATTACTGACTCAATTTCTTTGCTGGTTATCGGGGTGTTCAAATTTTCTGTTTCTTCCTGTTTCAGTGTTTGTAGGTATGTGTTTCTAGGAATTGATCCATTTCTTCTAGGTTTTCCAATTTTTGGCATATCGTTTTTCAGAATATTCTCTTATAATTGTTTATATTTCTGTGGTATTGGTTGTTATTTCTCCTCTCTCATTTGTGATTTTATTTATTTGGATCCTTCCTCTTTTCTGTTTGATAAGTCTGGCTAGAGGTTTATCAATTTTATTAATTTTTTTCAGAGAACCAGCTCCTGATTTCATTTGGTATTTTCTGTTGGTTTTTTTAGTATCTATATCATTTATTTCTGCGATGTTATTATTTCCTACCTTCTGGTTTTAGGCTTCGTTTGTTCTTTCTCTAGCTCCTTTAAGGTGTAAGGTTAGATTGTTTATTTGAGATTTTTCCTGCTTCTTGAGATAGGCCTATATGGCTATATACTACCCTCTTATGACCAATTTTGCTGCATCCCAGAGGTTTTGGACTGTTTTCATTTTGTTTCCATGTATTTTTAAATTTATTCTTTGATTTCCTGGTTGACCCATTCATTGTTTAGTAGTAGCATGTTATTTAACCTTCATATGTTTGTGGTCTTTCCAGGTTTTTTCTTCTGGTTGGCTTTTAGATTCATAACATTGTGTTCAGAAAAGGTGCATGGTATGACTTCAGTCTTTTTGTATTTGTTGAGGCCTGTTTTGTGACCTAATATGTGATCTCTTCTAGAGAATGTGCCATGTGCACCTGAAAAGAATGTCTATTCTGCTCTTTCAGTATGGAATGTTCTGAATATATGTTAAATCCATCTGGTCCAGTGTGTCATTCCAAGTCATTGTTTCCTTGTTTATTTTCTGTTGAGATGATTTGTCCATTGATGTAACTGGGATGTTAAAGGCCCCTTCTATTATTGTATTATTATCCACTAGTTCCTTTTATTTGTTATTAACTGTTTTATATATTTGGGTGCTGCCGTTTTGGGTACATAAATATTTACAATTGTTACATCTTTTTGTTGAATTGTTACCTTTATCATTATATAGTAACCTTCTTTGTCTCTTGTTACAGTCTTTGTTTTAAAATCTAGTTTGGTTGGGGCGCCTGGGTGGCTCAGTTGTTAAGCGTCTGCCTTCGGCTCAGGGCGTGATCCCAGAGTCCTGGGATCGAGCCCCACATCAGGCTCCTCCACTGGAAGCCTGCTTCTTCCTCTCCCACTCCCCCTGCTTGTGTTCCCTCTCTCTGTGTGTCAAATAAATAAGTAAAATCTTTTTAAAAAAAATAAATAAAATCTAGTTTGGGTGATGTAAGTGTTGCTACTCTGGCCTTCTTTTGACATCCTTTTTTTGTGAATTTGTTGACTGACTTTTTTACAGAAATACTCATTTTTACTGCTTTTGTGTTTCCTGCCTTTGTACTGTCACTTTAGATTTCTCCTTTCCACTCAAAGTGTCCCTTTTAATATTGCTTGTAGAGCTGATTTAGTGGTCATGGATTCCTTCAGTTTTTGTTTGCCTAGGAACTCTTTATTTCTCCTTCTGTTTTGAGTCCTAGCCTTACTGGATAGCCTATTCTTGGCTGCACATTTTTCCCATTCAGCAGTTTGCATATGTCATGCCATTCCCTTCTGGCTTGCAGAGTTCCTGTTGAAAAACCTACAGCTAGCCTTATGGGTTTTCCCTTGTAAGTTAATGACTTCTTTTGTCTTGCTGCTTTTAAAAGTTTTTCTTTATCACTATATATTGCAAATTTAATTTCAGAATGTTTGGTGTGGGTTGGCTTTTGTAGATTTTGTTGGGGGTTCTCTGTGCCTCCTGGATCTGGATGTCTGTTTCCTTCCCAGATTAAGGAAGTTTTCAGCTATTATTTCTTCAAATAAATTTTCTGCCCCCTTTTCTCTCTTCTTGTTCTGGGACTTCTGTAATATGAATTTTATTACGTTTGATGTTGTCACGGAGTTCTCTAAGTTTATTCTCGTTTTGCCTAATTCTTGTCTCTCTTTTTTGTTCAGCTTGATTACTTTCCATTACTCTTTTAGGTTATTGATTCATTTGTCTGCTTCTTTCAGCCTGCTGTTCATTCCGTCAAGCGTGTTTCTCATTTAGCTTATTGTGTCTTTTATCTCTGCTATGTTATTCCTTATCTCTGTGTTAAGGGTCTCTCATGTCTTCCACTCTTTTCTCAATCCCAGGGACTATATCCTTATGATCGTTGTTTTGAATTCTCTATCAGGCATGTTACTTATATCTGTTTCTCTTAGATCTCTGGTTGTGGCCTTGGCCTACGGGATAAATTTCTCTTCCTTCCTTTTGCGTGCCTCTGTGTCTGTTTCTGTGTTAAGAAAGTCAGCTATGTCTTCTGCTCTTGAAAGTAGTAACTGTATGAAGATGAGGTCCTGGAGTGCCCTGCAGTGCAGTGTCCTCTGTCACCAGAACCTGGCACTTCAGAATCTGGAGTATCCTATGTGTGTTGCTTACACCCTGCTGTTGTGTCTGAGTCACTTTTGCTTTCAGTGCAGACAACTTCCCGTTCTAAGCTGTGCCTTTCTCTGTAGTGTTACTGGGACCCAGGCAGGCCAGTTCTGAGGAGATGTGCCCTCTGGGGAACTTAGGAGCAGGCCAGCAGTGTTAGCAAAATTTACACTGGGCCACTAGTTCTATGCTGGATCCCCAGAAGTGTTGTGGCCACTAGGGGCTGCATGCAGGGGTGGCCAGGGGCACAAGGCTGTGCGTGGTGTGCAATGATGGCTGGGCACAGCTGGTTCAGTGCACGAAGGTGGCTGGGGTTGCACTGCTGGGTGTGATGCAGGACAGCAGCTGGGGGGACTCAGCTAGGTGCATCACACAACAGTGACTGGGGACACAAGGCTGGCACCACAGTGGATGTGCACCCAGCAACTGGGCAGGACACATGTGTGGCTTTAACAAAATTTGCTCTGAGCCTAGGGCTGAGGCTAGCAGGCTTGGAGTGGTGAGTCCTCAGGAGAACTTGTGGGCATGGCACACTGCTGGGGGGGTTGGTAGCAAGCGTCTGTGCAGCTCTACTTCCCACAGGTGGCTCTGTGTTTATGCTGGGGAGCAGGGGAAAAATGGCATCTGCCAGCTCCCTCGTTTTCAGAGAAGTCCTCCAACATGCCCTGAGGTCAGTGTGAACAGATCTGTCTCCTGTTTGCCCCCAGCATCGTATAAACTGCCACTTTTATGTTGCCTTTCTGTACAGGCTGCTGTTTCTTTAAGGGTGGCAGCCCTGCTGTCACTCACCCTCTCAGCTCACCCAGTGCCCAATCAGCTGACTTTTAAAGCTCCAAGTCCCACTGGTTTTAAAAACTCACAGAATTTAGCCCCCCTGGTTTCTAAAGCCAAACATTATGGGGATTGGTCTTCCTGGGGTGAGCTCCCTGGTGTGAGGGCCTGTTTGTTTCTCTGCTCTCTCGGCAGGCACAGCTCCCTTCCTCTTGCAAGCAGCCTCCTTCCACCTTTCTGACCTTTCTAACCTTTCAGATGCAGTTTTTTCTCCATATTTAGTTGTGGAGTTTGTTCTGCCAGTCTTTGTCTCACTCTCCGGTTTATTGACTTGGATGTGAGTGAGGTCTAGTTGAAAATGTGGGATGGGGTGAGCTCAGGGTCGTCCTACTCCTCCCTCTTCCCAACTTCCTGAGATTTCTTCATCTAAGGTATTATAGTTTTAGCTATTACATTCAGGTCTGTGGTCCACTTTGAATTTATTTTGTATCTGAAGTAAGACGGTGTGTTATGGACGGGATGGTCATCCTCCCCCTGCCCGTCCAAAATTCTTGTGTCGAAATCTTAACCCCTAGTGCCTCAGACTGCCTGTATTTGGAAATAGGGTTTTTAAAGAAGTAATGAGGTTAGAACAAGATCTTTAGTATGGGCCCTCATCCAGTAGGACTGGTGTCCTACAGGTCAAGGAAAGAGGCCTCCGAGGAAACCAACAGTGCTGAGACATTGGACTTCGAGCCTCCAGAATTGTGAGAAAAAATTGATTTCTGCTATTTAAGGCACTGTGTCTATGGTTCTTTGTCATGGCGCCCCTAACAAGCTAATACGGTAGAAGTACGGCTTCATTGTTTAGCATGTGGACATCTAGTTGTGCTGTAACATTTGTTGAGAAGACTGTTCTGTCCCCATTGAATTATCTTGGTATCATTGTCAAAAATTAGTTGACTCTCACACATGGTTTTATTTGTAGACTCTCTGTTCTATTGGTTTTTATCTATCCTTATGCCGATACCACGCTGTCTTGATTACCATAGTTTTACAGTAAGTTTTGAGATAGGAAGTGTGAGTCCTCCAGCTTTGTTCTCCTTCTTCAAGATTGTTTGGCTGTTGTGGGTCCTTGCATTTCCACATGAATTTTATAATCAGTTTGTCAATTTCTGGAAAAAAACAAAAACAAAAACAAACGTGGGAGTTTGGTAGGAATTGCTTTGAATCTTTAGATCAATTGACGAGTAATGCGATCTTAGCAGTATTAAGTCTTCCAGTCTATGAACACAGGGTGTTTTTCCATTTGTTTAGGTTTTCTTTCATTTCTTGAAACAATGTTTTGTAGTTGTCAGCGTACGAAGTCTTGCACTTCTTTAAATATATTTCTAAGCATTCTGTTTGATGCTATTGTAAATGGAATTATTTTCTGAATTCTATTTTAGATTCTTCATTACTATTATCTAAAATTCTGGTGGTTTTTCTATACTGATCTTGTATCCTCAGACCTTGCTGAAGTCATTTTCATCTCTCATGTGTATGTCTGTGCGTATTTCTTAGGTATTGCTGTATATAAGATCATATCATCTGTTAAGTAGGGCTGGTTTTACTTCTTTTCCAATCTGGATGCCTTTTATTTCTTTTTCTTGCCTAACTGCAAGAACAATTTCCCTTCCCTTTCTGCTGGCATTGGGAAGAAGGGTCAATTCTTGGTCCAGCAGCTCTCCCTGAAGGACCTTACAGGGTTAAAGAACAAGGAGTGAAGAGCAAAACACCTTGAAAATGGAAGATGGGTTTCTGTTCTCCCTAGTCTTTGATTCACCAACTTGGATTAAAGGTTCTTGTTTCCGTGCTTGAAGATGGTGACGTAAGGATGGGCTGACTTTGGGACTGTTGTTTCTGTGGCTGCCATTCAGGTTACAAAATCAGAAGTCTAAGGGCCTGGAAAAAAATGGAGCAACTGTAAACCTTCTTTTGGATTTGCAGTGATTTTTGCACATTCAGTTTTTTAATTTCCATGAAGGAATGCCTGTTGTCCTGTTGGTGGCAGTAAAACACTACTGCTGTGGAAATAGACGCTAAGCGTCTAGGGCTTCCAAGTCTTCCCTTCCCATTGGCATTCCTTTATCCTGGTTTCTTCCCCTTCCAACGTAATTTGTTGTTAGAATGTTTAGTCCCTTTTTCACTTTTCTCTAGTGTATCCTCAGCTTGATGATAGGGGTTTTAGGGTGCTATCTAATAAATGCTAAAACAACCAACACAATTGGGGGTGCGAGATAATCGAGGAATTTTATTTTTTTAAATTCTATTTTTTTTAAAGATTTTATTTATTTGACAGAGAGAGAGAACACAAGCAGGGGGAACGGCAGGCACAGGGAGAGGGAGAAGCAAGTTCCCCACTGAGCAAGGAGCCCGATGTGGGTCTCCATTGCAGGACCCTGGGATCATGACCTGAGTCGAATGCAGCTGCCCAACTGACTGAGCCACCCAGGCACCCCAAGATACTCAAGGAATTTTAAAGTTCCAGAAATAATGCATTTTATGGTTAGGGATCCAAATCAGAAAAAAAAAAAAGTATATCATCACAGTACAGTGCATGTATTATATAACACCTTAAATTTGTGAAAGTAATTCTCATTATTTATTTCTCATGAGACAATCCAAAATGCCAGGGAAGAAGGATAGTTGACTAATCATGCCATGTCTGCATTGTTGGTAATTCATTAGGACTTAACGAACGAAATATGAGGTCACTTCACAGAGATAAAAACAAAAGACTCCAGTGTCCCCCTTGTCCTATTTCTGTGAGAAAACTAAGTAATTTTAGCACAAACACATTCAAGCTTTTCTCTCTTTCACTTAAAAGTTTCTCTTCATTTGTGTCCTCCTCTGCTGGGCTCCTGTCTTTAATGAAGGTAGGCTCTGCCTTCATTTCAAGGTTATTTCCCACCTTGGTCCTTGATCCCAGCTTTCTTGCCTCCCTTTGGAGAAGCCTGTGATGGTTGGTTCGTTCACTTGGCCTACAGACATTCAGGTACTCGCTGAATGCCTGTTATCAGCAGGTCATGGGTCAGGTGTGACAGCTTGCAGAGGTGACAGTCTGGGTCCTCCAGCTGTTTGAGTCTGAGGGAGGAAGCAAGCAAGTAGACAGTTACAATTCAGTGTGATTGCTCCCGAATTTTTAAAGGAGTCTTCAGATGCTAAAAGGCTGGATGCCATATCCATTCTGGGAGAACCAGGAAAGATCATTCCCGAGGTGGCAACTTACCCTAGAAGAGGGCATTACAGGCCGAGTGAATAGCGTGCAGAAGAGGCATGAGGAGGAATGGCCGAGGCAAGTCCTTTGCTATGCTCCATTTGAGGCTGGTGTATGGAGAGAGGTTCTGTTAAGGGGCTTTAATTACATTTTTGCCACCAATTTACTATGGGATTTTCATCAAATCATCTAACCTTTTAACCCTTAATGTCTTCACTTATGAAATAAGGGGACAGGAAAATATGGTTTCTAAGGCTCTAAATTTGTCTTGTTGACGGTCAGTCTATGCCGTGTATGTGTGTATTTATGTGTGTATATGTACGTATGTATGTATACACACTGTATATGCTACATACAGCCACCTCGGTCCTTTATGAGTAGATAATAATCATCTTATAATTAGCACAATTATTATTTGAATGCTTGAGTCAAGTTTATTTTTGTGTCTCTTACAAAAAAGAGTTTGCAGAACAATATAGTAAAATTTGAAGGAAAAGAATATTCAGTCTATTATAGTTCTAAATGAATACCAGCAAGTTGTCTTCAGTCCCACTTAAAAACCCCTTTATCGAGATCCTTGAATCGCAACAACTCATTTGTTCCAAATTAATGAAATATTTGCGTGTGTGTGTGAGGATGTGTGTATCATCTGACAACTATCACCAATAACTGTATAATTGTGTAGCATTTATCATTTGTGATAAACTCTCAAATGCATTTCAAAAATAATTAATAAAATTAATAGCAATACACCTATCATTTGTTGAGCACTTAAAATATGCCTCGTGCTGTGCTAAGCACTTTTTAAATTTTATTTATTTATTTATTTATCTTTTTTTTTTTTTTAAGATTTTATTTATTTATTTGACAGAGATAGAGACAGCCAGGGAGAGAGGGAACACAAGCAGGGGGAGTGGGAGAGGAAGAAGCAGGCTCCTAACAGAGGAGCCTGATATGGGGCTCGATCCCAGAACGCCGGGATCATGCCCTGAGCCGAAGGCAGATGCTTAACCACTAAGCCACCGAGGCGCCCCTGTGCTAAGCACTTTTAAACTAATCTTCATGATCTTTAATGTTTTTCTTTTTTTAAAAATTACGGTAAAATATACATAACAAAAAAGTTACCATTTTAGCTGTTTCTAAGCATATAGTTCAGTGACACCAAGTACATCCATATTGTTGTGCAGTCTTCACTGTCATCCACCTCCAGGGCTTTTTCAGCTTCCCACCTTGTAACTCTGAGCCCACTAAACAATTATATCCCCTTTCTCCCCTCACCCCCAGCCCTTAGCAGCCACCATTACACTTTCTGTCTCTATGAATTTGACTGCTTTAGATACTTCATGTAACTACAATCATACAGTATTTGCCCTTTTGTAACTGGCTTATTCCGCTTAGCATGATGTATGACCTTTAACTTTAAAGATTATATAGAGAAACTAGGATACTTGGTGGTGGGGGGGAGTAAACTGAACAAAACAAAGATGTCATGACAAACAAAATCTTTATATAACACAGGCAAGATTTGGTGATTATAACACAAAGTCCTTTTTTTTTTTAGAGAGAGAGAGAGAGTGTGTGCTAGTGGGGCAGGGGAGGGGCAGAGAGAGAATCCTAAGCAGGCTCCGCATGGAGCCCAACAGGGAGCTTGACATCCCAACCCGGAGATCATGACCTGAGCTAAAATCAAGAGTCCGATGCTTAACCCACTGAGCCACTCAGGTGCCCCTATAACACAAAGTCTTGAATTTCCTCAAAAGCTCTTAAATCAAATCCTCCTAACTTGGAGTAGCCTTTTATCCCAATGCCTTAACAAAAAAGGACAATGCGTGTTTACATGCTTCACAAGTTAATACGGTTGAGTCACTAGTGACTTTATCCAAACATCTGAAAAAACAATTGTCTCTTCAAGAGGGGAAAGGTCTCTTGAATCTTTAAACATCAGTCAGTAAACATAATACTTTGTACCTACTCTGCTCAAGGCATTAACCAAGACCCAGTGATTTGTATCCTCAAGCATCCATAACCTGACAGTTTATAGACAGCTCCCTAATTTATGAACTGGGGGTGTTAGTTAATATCTCCAATTTACAGATAAGGAAACAAAAGCTTTGAGACGGTAAATAACTTGACTAAAGTCATTCAGTTAGGAGAATGACACACCAGACCCCCAACTGGGCCTGTCTTACCATAGAATCCGTGTTCTTAACCACTAAACTGTGGCAGGTGTGTATGTTTTAAAGCCTCCAATTACCCTGTGAAGAAGAGATTATTATTCCTACTCGATACTCAATTCTAGAGCGCTTAGTCGAAATATCATGCTTTTTTATATTGTACCTAGTTGGAGACACTCAAATTGTAGCGAAATCAGCTTGCATTTAAAAAATCCATGTTAACATCATACTATGAATGAAAAGAAAAGTTTTTTTTTATCTAAGTTGTTTGAAGGTTGTATAGGGAAGGAAAAAATTTCATCAGCGTTCTTAGGGTCTCTGGCTAGACCTGAAAATTAAACTGACAAAGACAAATTAACAGGAGAAAAGCATACAATTTCATTTAATATGTTTTACTTGACGTGGGAGCCTTTATAAGGAAACGAAGACCTTAAGAACTGATTAAACTTGAGTGTTTTTATGCAGGGTTTGAGAAGAGTGAACGGTTGTGGAGAAATGTGTAGGATGAAGGGAGTAGGAGCTAAGTGTAACAAACCGGGGGAAATTTCACAAGGCCTGCTTGCTTGGATTCTTAGTATCCCTCTATCTTGGATGCTCCTTTTCTCCAGGTTTAGGGAGGGCAGTTCTCACATGAGGGTATTATGACCTGCTTCAGGGGAGAAAGGCAGGGGAAGGTCAGAGAAACCTTCCTGCTTCTGCTATTTTCTCTCTCAGCTTAAAATATGCCGAGGTGCCATATTTGGGGAGAGTGTGTTCCAAACCCCATCAACTGTATGCTCAAAGATAATTGTCCCAGTTTTAAAATGTCACTGGTTTAACAGGACAGAAGCAGGGCCAGAGCAATTAGGAGCCATTGTTACATCAACAAATAACTGAATTTAGGCTAATGAGAACAAACTCACTATCAAGTGTGATCGTGGAATTAAAATATTCTCTCCTCCTGACTGGCTAGAATAATATTTGATTTCTGAGTTCTGCCTATCCATTTCTTCTTTCATAGCTTCTTCTTTCATAGCCTGTAAGATGTATGAAGTCATCCCTGAATCCTGCTTAAGGCCCTATTGAAACTCTCTTTCACTCTGACCAATCACTATGTATGAGCTGATCATAGGGAGATATTATCAGGAGACTTTTGTCAGAGGATGTCCCTGCCCAATAAGTTTTTATGACCCTTTTTATCTGCAAGAGTTGCTAGTACTGCTTTTCAGCATGAAATAGACTAATTTTGTTCATTAAAGTGCTGACAGGGTTGATGACTCACTGTAGGAATCGATTGATACTATCACAATAATATAACCAGTTGGAGGAAATTCAACTGAAGCCTATAAAAATGTGATAGTTGGTTTATGCAGGTTGAGAAAAGGTTGAGATATGCTTTTACTGAAAATACAATAACCAAAACCCTCGTAGGCTTGGTCTTTTTTTTTTTTTTCTCCTTTGTTGTTTTCTTTTGACTAAGGAAATTTGGTTTTGGCAAAGCCAAGCGAATGTAGAGCAAAATCTTTTATTTGTGGCATATGTAACCTTAATTAACTAGAGTATAAGCTAAGCTGCTGTTAAAAAAGAGAAAGAACCATAAGAAATACAGTGGCTTAACTGAAATAGTTTATTTCGTTCACACATACCATTCCAGAAAGAGGAGTCCTGGTCCAAAAAGGTAGGCAGGTCAGCTAGCTCCATGAGGTCACTCGGGGCCTCAGGCTCCCTATGTTTTTGCACCTCCAGTTCCTAGGATGTTGTCTTCATGTATCTGGTTAAAATTAAATCAATGCCTCATCCAAATTCCAATTCAGAGAAAGAGGGAAATTTTAAGCAAAAGTGGAAGGCAAGCAATTGTCTTTTAAGCAGATTGTAAAGAAGTTGAATATGTTACTTTTGCTGACATTCCATTGATATATGTTTCGTCCATGTCCACACTTAGCACACGGAACTAGGAAATACAGTCTAGCTCAGCAGCCATGTGACCTGTTAAATTCTTAACGTCTATGGAGGAAAGGGGAAATTTTTTAGAGAATAATTAGAAGTATGTCACAGTTTGCTCCTCTGGCCATTCACCATATCTGTGATCACCTTTATTCTTACACATAAATACTATCTCCTTCCCAAGGGAGACATTCAGAAAGCTCATTCAGTGAATTCGTCTGCTCAAAGTCAAGGGATCCGGTATGAAGCACAGTTCTGTGTCCCCGGTCCAGAATGGTTCCTCGAAGTCCCGTGACAAGGTATCCGCTCGTCTCACATCCAGCCACAGAAGTCGTAGGGAAAAGTGTAACTGCAACAGAAGTTCTCCTGTGGAAAGGGGAGAATGGGAAGCATAGCGTCATCACTGGTCTGTTGGACTTTACTGCTCTAGGAGTAGAGGAATGCTCTTGGGTAGCCCATTTGGCTGCCTCCTTGTTCTTATCTCTAGGAGCTATTTCATTATCTATTGTCCTCTGTGGTGACACCTAAAGTTAGTGTTAAGAGAGTAATTATTTAGGAGGGGTGCCTCCGTGGCTCAGTCAGTTAAGCATCTGCCTTCAGCTCAGGTCATGATCCAGGAGCCTCTGCTGCCCACCTCGCCCACGTCTGCCCAGCGTCTCCGTTTCATCCCGGCCACGTGAGTGACTGGCTTCTGTACCTCGTCCTGTGGCTTGTCCCGTATAGTTTAACATCCACTACGACACAGTGTGCAGGCCTCCCACCGCGCCACCCAGAAAAGCCGGGCTCCGCGGGCTGAGCCTTCCCTGTCCTGCTCTCTCCCAGCACATCTTTGGTCATGAGGGAACAATTAGGAAAAACTACCTCCAGGTTATATTTAGAAAGGGGTGAAGGGGAACATGCTTCCTCTAGTAATTCTCATTCAGTTGCACAGGACCGACTGTCCCCACCTACCCCCAGGCCCGCACCACAGGGCAGGCTTCAGGCTCACTGCTAGGGGGGAGTCTGTCACTCTCTGCCCCTTACCCTGCTCTTGCACTCTCTCTTTCTCTCTCAAATAAATCAATAAAATCTTGAAAAAAAAAAAAAAAAAAAAGGAAGAGTAAGTATGAATATGACCTCCTTGGAAACTGTATATTTTTCAAAGCATGCTTTCTATTTGTGGAGATTTGGAAGCCTGAGAGTTGTTTTAGTGATCAAACAAATATAAGCTTTTTTTTAAGCCAGCTTTTGCACTCTTAAGGGAATTGATTAATTAATTAATATTTTTGTGGGCTTTTGGTCTTTTTGCTTCTAGATAGTTTGTGATAAATAATAAACAGAGCCAATTTTTTTTTCTAGACATAGTTCTTAAGTCTTCTTATTCTATTTGTCTGTTTGCTTTTAGTGGGCCATTCTCTTCTTCCTCCATTTTAGTAGGGGTTACTCTGAGGCCAGCTAAAACCACAAGCTTGGGTAGGAAGGCAACACCCTTAATTTGGTCTTTGACTCTTGGCTGGATCTATATTTTGGCTGAGGAGTCTTAATGAGAGATACTTATGAAAAAATAAAGAGCTTATTTATCCTTCCACTTGGGGGACAATTTAGATTTTCAAACCCTGAGGCCTCAAACCAAGGTACTTGATCAGTTTAAGCTATAGACCACTTAACAACCACTTTCTCTAGAGTGACAGGTATCATAGACCCACACGGTCTACCTTTTAGTTTTTACACTTTTACCATTATTGTGACATAGAAAGGTTCACCAATTTTCCATTCTGCAATATCTGTTTTCTTGCCTTATCTTTCACTCAACCACAGAGCCAAGAAACTTATTTTAAGTTTCAATTTTGCTAGCACCTTACTTCTGGGTACCAATTTTTGTATTAGAGTATAGGCTAAACTGCCATACCAATCCAAAATATAGTGCCTTAAATAAGAAAGGAGTTTTTTTCCTTTTTAATGTGACAGTCTGTGAAGATAGGCCTGTGGTCCAGGTCAGTATGCAGCTCGGCACCATGAGATCATCCAGGAACCCAAGTTCCTTTCATTCTGTTGTTCTACATCAGGGTTTCTCTAACTCAGTAATATTTTTTTTTTAGAAAAAGATTTTATTTGAGAAAAAGAGCAAGAGAGTGAGCACAAGTGGGGAGGGGCAGAGGGACAAGCAGACTCCCTGCAGAGCAGGGAGCCTGACACAGGGCTCAGTCCCAGGACCCTGGGACCATGACCCGAGCCAAAGGCAGACGCTCAACCAACTGAGCCACCCAGGTGCCCCTCAAACTCAGTACTATTGACATATCGGGGCAGCTAATGGTTTGTTGTGGATGGTTGCCCTGTTGCAGTACATATAGGATGGTTAGCAGTGTGTCTGACCTCTACTTGCTGGATGCCAATGGCACTTCACTAGTTAGGACAAACAAAAATGTCTCCAGACATTACCAGATGTCCCCTGGGAGGCAATATCATTCCTGGTTGTGAAACATTGCCTTATAATCTCTTGGAATCATCGTCATCTATGTGGTCAAAGCAGATTTTGATCCATACTGAAGAGGAAAACCAACCAATCAAAACAGTCTCAGATGGTATAGTTAGCAATGACATTAATATAGTAATTATAACTTTATTCCATATGTTCAAAAGCTAAGATATGGAAGATATAAAAAAGACCCAAACTGTAGTTCAAGACATAAAATTACAATGTTTTGTAGAACTAAGAAATATATTAAATGGGGAGGTTGGCTGGGAAGATAGCAGAATGGGAGGACCCTAAGCTTGCCTCATTCCACAGATACAACTAGGTTACACTCACATCAGCATTAATAATGTGGAAGATGACCCAAAGACTGGCAGAACAAACTCCACAACTAAAGATAGCGAAGAGGCCGTATGAAGAAGGTAGGAAGGGCGAAGACACAGTTTGGGAGTGAAACATTCATGGTAGGGAGGGAGCTGGTGGTGCAAAAAAACAGAATTTCACAAGAGGGAGCCCATGAATAAGGAGGATGAATCCCCATAACATTTGTCTTTGAAAGCAAGAGGGGCAGAATTTTATAAGTTCTTACAACCAGTGAGACTTAAAGCCTGGAATTTTAAAAACCCGCAGGCTCAGCTCTGGGAGAGCCCTAAGGGCATCAGGAAGGGAGTTCCTGCCCTTAAAAAGACAACTAGACAAATAGCCCATACAGATGCAGCATAGCACCAGCAGTTTGAAAAACACAAAGAACAGACGGGAGGGAGAGTGATTGGCTCATCTCAGAGCATGGCTTGGAGAGACAGGGATCATGGAGAGACCCCTCTAGGAACAAGGTTGGCAGGCACCATCTCCCTCTGCTGTCCCCAGCATAAACAGTGGCCACCTGTGGGAACCAGTAGCACTTGTTACCGAACTTGTTGCCCCCATTCAAGGCCCCATGCTTCAGCAATCTGCCCTTCCAAGTCATGCTTCTGGCACTACAGGCCTCCTCCTGCAGACTGGCACAAATCCTGCCAACACCATATCTCCTGACCTGTGCATTTTGCAGAACCTCAGTTCCAGCTATGGAAGGGGGCAGGTCTCATTTCACAAGCAAACCACCGTGCACCTTGTTAAAATGTACCCCCATCCCTACTGGGGACCAAACACTGCCCATAATAGGCAAAGAGGGCCTCTGCAGACAACTGGACTGAAAGAACAAGAGGCCAAGACTCAACAGCAGAGCACATGCAACACACATAGGAGACATTCCCTGAAGGGCCAGGCCCTGGGGAACAGGGGACACTACACTGTGGGGCACTGCAGGACCTTGTCTTCATTAGGCTTTGTCATTAAGAGCAAGAGAAGTAGCTGACTTTCCTAACACATGGAAACAGACACAGAGAGTTAGACAAAATGAGGAGACAGAGAAATATATCCCAAATGAAGGACCAAACCCCAGCTAGAGACCTAGGTGAAAAGGATGTAAGTAATATGTCTGATAGAAAATTTGAAGTAACTATCCTAGGAGTACTTGGTTGGCTCAGTCAGAAGAACATGTGACTTTTGATCTTGGGGTTTTGAGTTCGAGCCCCACATGGGGTGCAGAGATTACTAAAAAAATAAAAATAAATAAATAATGATCATAAATATACTCACTGGATCTGAGGAAAGAGTAGAAGACGTCAGTGAGATTCTTAGCACACAGATAAAAAAGAACCAATCAGAGATCAAGAACACAATAAATAAAATTTAAAATACACTTGATTGAATAAATAGCAAGCAAGATGCAGTAGGGGAACAAATTAATGATCTGGAAGACAAAGTAGTGGAAAGTAACCAACCTGAGCAAAGTAAAGAGAAGAAAATTATGCATATTGAGAATAGTCTCACAGAAGTCAGTGACTCCATCAAGCAAAATAACACTGGAATTACAGGAATCTCAGAAGAAGAAGAGAGAGAAGAGGGGACAGAAAATTTATTTGAGGAATAATAGCTGAAAACTTCCCTAATCTGGATAAGGAAATAGATATCTAGATCCAGGAAGCACAGATTTCCCCAAAAATTCAACCCATGGAGGTTCTACTCCAAGACACATGATCATTTAAATGGCAAAAATTAGTGATAAAAATTTTTTTAAGGCAGCAAGAGAAAAGAAGACAGTTACATATAAGGGAAACACCATAAGACTTTCAGCTGATTTTCAGGAGAAACTTTGCAGGACAGAAGGGAGGGCATGGTATGTTCAAAGCGCTGAATGGGGAGAACCTGCATCCAAGAGAACTCTATCCAGCAAGGCTATAACATTCAGAATAGAAAGAGAGATAAAGAGTTTCCCGGACAAACAAAAACTAAAGAAGTTCATGACCACTAAACCAGCCCTACAAGAAATATTAAAGGAGATCCTTTGAGTAGAAAGGAAAGACCATAAGTGAAAATACGGAAAGTAAAAACACAAAAGCAGTAAAAATTAATATTTCTATAAAAAATCAGTCAAGGGATTCATAAAATAAAAGGATATAAAATATGACACCATACACCTAAAACATAGGGGGAAAAGGAGTAAAAACTGGGTTCAAACTTAAGCAACCATCAACTTAATATAGACTGCTATATGCAGATGTTATTGACAAACCTAATGGTAACCACAAATCAAAAACCAATAATACGGGGCACCTGGGTGGCTCAGTCATTTAAGTGTCTGCCTTTGGCTCGGGGCGTGATCCCGGGGTCCTGGTATTGAGCCCCGCATTGGGCTCCCTG
This sequence comes from Ursus maritimus, assembly GCF_017311325.1. NCBI lineage: Eukaryota > Metazoa > Chordata > Mammalia > Carnivora > Ursidae > Ursus > Ursus maritimus. The sequence continues at coordinate 78,468,719 of NW_024424452.1, forward strand.
CTCCACTGGGAGCCTGCTTCTTCCTCTCCCACTCCCCCTGCTTTTGTTCCCTCACTCGCTGGCTATCTCTCTGTCAAATAAATAAATAAAATCTTAAAAAAAAAACAAAAACAAAAACAAAAGAAACCAATAAGAGATATGCAAAGAAAAAAGAGAAAGGAATCCGAGTATATCACTAAAGAAAGCCAACAAACCATGAAAGAGAGCAAGAGAAGAGAGAGAACATCTATAGGAACAACCACAAAGCAAGTAGAATATCTTTCAGTAATTACTTTGAATGTAAATGGACTGAACGCTCCAGTCAAAAGACATAGGATGACAGAGCGAATAAAAAAGTAAGACCCATCTGTATTCTACATACAAGAGACTCATTTTAGACCAAAAGATACCTGCAGATTGAAAGTCAAGGGATAGAGAAACATTTATGCAAATAGATGTCAAAAGAAAGCTGAGGTAGCAATACTTATGTCAGACAAACTAGATTTTAAAACAAAGACTATAAAAAGAGACAAAGAAGGACGTTGTATAATAATACAGGTGACAATCCAATAAGAAGATACAACAATTGTAAGTATTTATGCACCCAACATGGGAGCACCCAAATACAGAAAACAATTAATAACAAACATAAAGGGAATGATCAATAGTAATACAATAATAGTAGGGGACTTTAACACCTCACTTTACGTTGATGGATAGATCATTCAGAGAGAAAATCAACAAGGAAACAGTGGCTTTGAATGACAATGGAGTTAATAGACATATTCAGAACATTCCATACTAAAAGAGCAAAACACACATTCTTTTCAAGTTCACATGGAACATTTTCCAAAGAAATCACTATTAGGCCACAAAACAAGTCTTAACAAATTCAAAAAAAATGGAAGTCATATCGTGCATCTTCTCTGACCGCAATGCTCTGATGCTAGGAATCAACCACAAGGAAAATCTGGAAAGAGCACAAATACATGGAGGTTAAATAACAGGCCACTAAAGAATGAATGGGTCAACCAAGAAATCAGAGAAGAAATCAAAAAGCACATGGAAACAAATGAAAATGAAAACACAGTGGTCCAAAACCTTTGGGATGCAGCAGAAACGGTCTAAAAGGGAAATTCATAGCAAGACAGGCTTAACTGAGGAAGCGAGAAAAATTCTCAAATAACTAACCTAATTTTATACCTAAAGGAGCTAGAAGAAGAACAAATAGGGGTGCTGGGTGGCTTAGTCAGTTAAGTGTCCAACTCTTGATTTTGGCTCAGGTCATGATCTCAGGGTCAGGAGATCAAGCCTGCGTGGGGCTCCTCCCTCAGCGTGAAAGGTGCTTGAGATTCTTTCTCTCCCTTTGCCCCTCCCCTGGTCATGTGCTCTCTCTCTCTCTCTCAAAATAAATAAAATCTTTAAAAATAGAAGAAGAACAATTAAAACCTGAGCCTAGCAAGATGAAGGAAACAATACAGATGAGAGCAGAAATAAATGATATAGAAACTAAAAAACAGTTGAACAGATCAGTGAAACCAGGAGCTAGTTCTTTGAAAAGGCCAACAAAATTAATAAACCTCTAGCCAGACTCATGGAAAAAAAAAAAAGAGAAAGAGGACACAAATAAAATCACTAATGAAAGAGGAGAAATAACAACCAATGCCACAGAAATACCAACAATTGTAACAGAATACTATGAAACCCTATATACCAACAAATTGGAAAATTTAGAAGAAATGGATCAATTCCTAGAAACATGTGACCTACCAAAACTAGAGCAGGAAGAAATAGAAAATTTGAACAGACCAATCACCAGCAATGACATTGAATCAATAATGAAAAAACTCCCAAAAAACAAAAGTCCAGGACCAGATGGCTTCACAGGTGAATTCTACCAAACATTTTAAAGAGTTAATACCTATTCTTCTTAAACCATTCCAAAAAATACAGGAGGAAGGAAAACTCCCAAATTCATTCTGTGAGGCCAGTATCACCCTGATAACAAAACCAGATAAAGACACCACAGGAGTACCTGGCTGGCTCAGTCAGAAGAGCATGCGACTCTTGATGTCAGGGTCATGAGTTCATGCTCCTGAGTTCATGCTCCTCGCTGGGTATGGAGATTACTAAAAAACAAACAAACAAACAAAAAACCTTAAAAAAAGGACACCACAAAAAAAGAGAACTACAGGCCACTATCTCTCGTGAATATTATGCAAAATATTAGCAAACCCAATCTAGCAGTACATTAAAAACATACACCATGATCAAGTGGGATTTATTCCTGGGATGCAAGGGTGGTTCAATATTCACAAAAACAATCAACATGATACGTCACATCAATAAAATAAAGGATAAAGACCATATGATCATTTCAATACATGCATAAAAAGCATTTGACAAAGTACAACATCCATTCATGATAAAAATCCTGTGCAAAATAGGTCTAGAGGGAACATACCTCAACATAATGAAGGCCTTATATGAAAAACCCACAGCCAACAACATACTCAATGATGAAACTGAAAGCTTTTCCCCTAAGGTCAGGAACAAGACTAGGATGTCCACTCTCACCACTTTTTTTTTTTTTTAAAGATTGTATTTATTTATTTGACAGAGATAGAGACAGCCAGCGAGAGAGGGAACACAAGCAGGGGGAGTGGGAGAGGAAGAAGCAAGCTCATAGCAGAGGAGCCTGATGTGGGACTCGATCCCAGAACGCTGGGATCACGCCCTGAGCTGAAGGCAGACGCTTAACCGCTGTGCCACCCAGGTGCCCCCTACTCTCACCACTTTTATCAACATGGTACTGGAGTCCTCACCACAGCAATTAGACATCATAAAGAAATAAAAGGCATCCACATTGGTAAGGAAGAAGAAAAACTCTCACTATTTGCAGATAACATGATACTCTATATAGAACTCTAAAGACTCCACCAAAAAAAACCTACTAGAACTGAGAAATGAATACAGTAAAGTCACAGGATACAAAATCAGTATATAGAAACCTGTTGCATTCTTATACACTAATAATGAAGCAGCAGAGAGTGAAATTAAAGGAACAATCCCATTTACAATTGCACCAAAAACAATAAAGTATCTAGGAATAAACATAACCAAAGAGGTGAAAGACTTGTACTCTGAAAATTATAAAACACAGAGGAAAGAAATTAAAGACGACACAAAGAAATGGAAAGACATTCCATACTCATGGGTTGGAAGAACAAATATTGTTAAAATGTCTGTATTACTAAAAAACAATCTACAGATTTAATTCAATCCCTATCAAAATGCCAGCAGCATTTTTCATAGAACTAGAACAAACAATCCTAAAGTTTATATGGAACCACAAAAATCTCAATAGCCAAAGCAATCTTGAAAATGAAAAACAAAACTGGCGGTATTGTAATTCCAGATTTCAAGTTATATTAGAAAGCAGTAGTAATTAAAACTGTATGGTATTGGAATAAAAATAGACACATAGATCAATGGAACAGATAGGCCAAAATAGGCCAACAATGAAATGGTGAATTAATATTTGACAAGGTAGGAAAGAATAGCCAGTGGAAAAAAGAATATTCTCTTCAACAAATGGTGTTGGGAAAACTGGACAGCCACATGCAAAAGAATGAAATTGGACCACTTTCTTCCACTATACACAAAAATAAAATGGATTAAAGACCCAAATGTAAGACCTGAAACACAGAAATCCTCAAAGAGAACCCAGGCAATAATCTCTCTGACATTGGCTGTAGCCACATTTTTCTAGATATGTCTCCTGAGGCAAGGGAAATGAAAGTAAAACTTAACTATTGGGGAACACCTGGGTGACTCAGTCAGTTAAGCATCTGCCTTCGGCTCGGGTCATGATCTCAGGGTCTTGGGATTAAGCCCTGTGTCAGGCTCTCTGCTCAGTAGGGAGTCTGCTTCTCTCTCTCCATCTGTCCCTCCCCCTGCTCATGCTGTCTCTCATTCTCTCTCTCTCTCTCAAATAAATGAATAGGATCATTAAAAGAAAATTTTAAAAAACGCCTAAACTATTGGGATTACATCAAAATTAAAAGTTTCTGCACAGCAAAGGAAATAATCAACAAAACTAAAAAGCAATCTCAGGGGTGCCTGGGTGGCTCAGTTGTTAAGCACCTGCCTTTAGCTCAGGTCATGATCCCAGAGTCCTGGGATTGAGCCCCACATCAGGCTCCCTGCAGGGGGCCTGCTTCTCCCTCTCCCTCTGCCCACTGCTCCCCCTGCTTATACTCTCTCTCTCTGCCAAATAAATAAATAAAATCTTAAAAAAGAAAAAAAGCAACCTACTGAATTGGAGAAGATATTTGCAAATGACATGTCCAATAAAGGGTTAGTATCCAAAATAAATAAAGAACGTATAAAACTCAACACCCAAAAAATGAATAGTCTAATTAAAGAATGGGCAGAAGACATGAACAGACATTTCTCCAAAGAACACATATAGATGGGGGCACCTGGGTGGCTCAGTCAGTTGAGTGTCTGACTTTTAATTTTGGCTCAGATTGTGATCTTAGGGTTGTGAGATCAAGCCCCACATTTGCATCAGGCTCCATGCTCAGCAGCGGACCTTGCTTGAGATTCTCTCCCTCTGCCCCTCCTCCCTCCTTAAGCATGCATCTCTCCCTCTCTCTCTGTGTCTAAAATAAATAAAATCTTTATTAAAAAAAAAAAAGATGACATACAGATGGCCAACAGACATATGAGAAGATTCTCATCATCACTTATCATCAGGGAAATGCAAGTCAAAACTACAATGAGATATCACCTCACACCTATCAAAATGGCTCAAATCAAAAAACAAAAAACAAATGTCAGCAAGGATGTGGAGAAAAAGGAACTCTCTTGCACTGTGGTGGTAATGCAAAGTGGTATAGCCACTGTGGAAAACAGTATGGAGGTCCCTGAAAAGTAGAAAATATAACTATCCTATGAACCAGTAATCACACTGCTGGGTATTTATCCAAAGAATACAGAAACACTACTTCAGAGAACACATGCACCCCTGCATTTATCGTGGCATTATCTACAGTAGCCATGATATGGAAGCAGGCCAAGTGTCCATCAATTGATAAAGGATAAAGAAGATGTGATATATATATGATGTGATTTCACTCATATGTGGAATTTAAGAAACAAAGAAAGGAGCAAGGGGGAAAAAAAGAAAGAAAGACTAACCAAGAAACAGACTCTTAACTGTAGAGAACAACCTGATGGTTACCAGAGGAGAGGTGAGTGGGGGGAATGGGTGAAATAGGGGGTGGAGATTAAAGAGTACGCTTATTGTGATGACAGACGAAATATATTGAATGGGATTAATGTCAGATGAGAAGTTGCAGAAGAAAAAATTAGTGAACTTGCAGACACAGCAATTGAAACCATTCAAAATTAAATGCAAAGAGAAAAAAGAATTTTAAAAAAGAAAGGAGTAACAAGTTTTATAATACTTCAAATGGCCTCCTGCATATGTAATTGGGGTCCCTGAAGAAGAGGCAAGAGGAACAGGGCAGAAAAAACATTTGAAGAAATAGTAGCTGATGTTTTCCCAAATTTGATGAAAACTGTAAAGCCACAGACCCCAGAAATTCAGTGAATTCCAAGCAAAAAACATATGAAGAAAACTACACCCAGACATGTCATAATCAAACTATTCAAAACCAGTGATAAAAAGAAAATCTTAAAAGTAGTCAAAGAAAAAAAGACGCAATATATATAGCAGAACAAGGTATTACAGATTTCTCCTTAAAAACAATGCAAGCAATAAGATAATAGAACAGAAAAAAAAAAATCACAAAAATGTCTTCACGAAAGTAAGGCCAAATACTTACAGACATACAAAACCTGAGAGAGTTCATCACTGGCAGATATGAATTACTAAAAATGTTAAAGGAAAGCTTCTGGCTGAAGGAAAATGATCCTTGATAGAAACAGCAATCTGTTCCACACAAAGGACTATAGAACTCTGCAAATGGTAACTGTATGGGTAAATGAATAAGACTTTTTTCTTGTTGTTTAAATTTCTCTAAAATATAATTCACTGTTTAAACAAAAATAATTACAATGTGTTATGGAGCGTATAACATATGTAAAATAGAAATGCGTGACAATAATAAAATATAACCCAGGAGGGAAGACATGGTGGTATACCATTGTAAAGCACTTAAACTAGGCGTGAAGTGTGTAATACCATTTCAAGGCAGACCGTGATAAGTTAAAGCAACAGTAATGCAACCGCTGAATTAGCAAAACAGAATTACAGCTAATGAGTCAACAAAGGAGATAAAATAGAACCATAAAAAATATTCAACCTGAAAGAAGCAGAAAAAAAAGAAAGAGGAGAAAAGGTAGATCAAACAAATAAAAAACACTTCAAGATGATAAACATTTATGTACCTAATAAGACTTCTAAACAGACTGACCAGGAAAGCAAAAGAAAAGACAGAAATTACTAGCAACAGGTTCTACAGACACTACAAAGGATAATAAGAGAACATTCTGAACAACATTATGGCAATAAATTTGGCCATTTTGATGAAATGGACAAATCTCTTGAAAACCACAAACTGCCAAATCTCACTCAAGAAGGAGATCATCCAGTTAACACTTTATCTGTTAAAGAGTGCTCTTTTCACAATACATTTTATTTGCAACTTGAAATTTTTATTAACTAGAGGAAATTGAAACATGGTCACATGGGTACTAAATTCCAACATTTGGACAAAGTGGTATGTCTTGTGTCTTAAGACATGGAAGCTGCTGGGAAAAACAGCATAAGATTGATATAAGGGGGGGCGCCTGGGTGGCACAGCGGTTAAGCGTCTGCCTTCGGCTCAGGGCATGATCCTGGCGTTATGGGATCGAGCCCCACATCAGGCTCCTCTGCTATGAGCCTGCTTCTTCCTCTCCCACTCCCCCTGCTTGTGTTCCCTCTCTCACTGGCTGTCTCTATCTCTGTTGAATAAATAAATAAAATCTTTAAAAAAAAAAAAAGATTGATATAAGGGGGCGCTGGGTGGCTCAGTCATTAAACGTCTGCCTTCGGCTCAGGGGGTGATCCCGGGATCGAGCCCCACATCACGCTCCTCTGCTGGGAGCCTGCTTCTTCCTCTCCCACTCCCCCTGCTTGTGTTCCCTCTCTCACTGGCTGTCTCTCTCTCTGTCAAATAAATAAATAAAATCTTAAAAAAAAAAAAGATTGGTATAAGAACAGATGTTTTTACAATTTACCCTCCACCTAGTCATAATTCTGTAGTTTAGACTGATCAGGAAAAAAGAAGGTATTCTGTGATGTGGTGTCATTCTGTTCTTCCACCATTAGGGACTCTTGAGGTCCCTTGCTTCTCCACCCATCCCTTTGGTGGTTTCCTCTTCCTCCTCAGGTTTTAGTAGGAGATAAGTCTTTGGGCCTTCTACATTATTGCATTGTGTACATTCACTTTCCAAAGAAAATAATTCCAAAATTTTGTCCTAGCTCAAGCTCCCGTTTTATTTTTTTAGCCACCTTATACAAAATCCTCAGCAGCCTTTGATATTTCTTTTTTACTGTCATTATCGCTATGTGCATGAGGCAGCTTACATACAGCACAAGTTACCGGGGTGTCACTTACAGATCTGTACATCACGTTCTTGATGATTACACTGTGTTCATTTTTTTCGTTCTTCCATCAAAGTCTTTGAGCTAAACTATAACACCATATCCTGAAAGCATCTTAAATTTTGTATATCATGCCTGCTTTTCTTTATTTATACAGTCTTCCCAGCCCCTATGTTCTGGCTCAAACCCTGCCCTCTTTAAAGGGTGGTTCCTGACTCCTTCCACCTGAAATGAACATCTACTGCAATTACAAAATGTATCATGCACTCTGTCACTAACATACTGTTTCATTTTATTTAGATGTTTCATATATGGATGTCCGGCATTCTCCCATTAGACTATTTCTCAAAGACAAGTCTGAAGCTTTCTTTTTAGCTGCCAGGGTGGCAAGTGCATTTCTGCGTGTTCAGCAAGCGTCCCTAATTCCAGGATTGAAGCAGAGTCACAAAAGGCCAAAGGACTAACCTCATCCTTTTTCTAGTTGTTGTATTTAAGTAGATTGCACTTCATCTAAAGCAATATTTGCAGTAGTTTTGATTTTTCCCTGATGATCTATGCTTTGTTTTCATGTTTTATATCGGAGAGAAAGAAGCCACACTAATTCTTGCTTCTTTAGATTGGATTTGTTAATTGTTTACATAGTAAACATAGATCTTTTCACATCGATTATATATGCCAAAAACTCCTTTCTTCTGAGTACAAAAGTCCTATGTCCCAAATTTAAAATTTTTTCAATTTAAATAGTCATACACAGAAAGAAATTTCCCTCAAAACTAACAATGTTGAGTACAGCTTCAGACACTGTTTCCGTCCCTTTTCTCCTGCACTTAATAGAGCTTTACTAACCCCTAATGACTGGAATGGAATCCATACCCTAGTCTTTTCCTGAAAACTGTCCATACTATATTCACATGGATGGCTCTGACTGCATCATGGATCTCTACTCCAGCTAAACTGGCAGTGAACTCAGTATCAGCCATGCACATCTGGGGCTTGTCTGCTTTCTGTCTGGGAATAGCCTTTCAGTCTTTCTAAATCGACATATTTTTTCAAATCCAGTCACATCTAATCTCTGGTCATCACTTATACCTTCCTGTGTTACAGTCCTAAATAGAGAGAATTCTCAGGAAATACTGTTGCATTATAGCTTACATGCTAAAGTAAGTGCTTTTAAATATCTGCTTTATTTTACTTAAATGCCATTAAAGAATTTAAGGGAAGCTCTTTGAAACTAATTTGTTCATTTGTTACTGTCCCCTGGGTCAGCTTACAACTCTGCATGGGCGGCACTTCGCATCATAGGAGAGATTAGACTTTTGGGGGGTATAGTATATTGGAGTGGGGTGTGAGGGAAAACCAGCTAAGGAGTCTAAACACGTTGCCCCCTCTTCTGAGTCAGTTCTTCACTGAATGACTTCAGTGAAGTCATTGAATTTATTTAAGTTTATTCCTGATACATGAGATATTCACATAGAATTACAATACACGTTCAAATCTGTTAGTCCTCAGTTTGAAATTAGTGCCACCATTCTCTGTCGATAAATTGAGAGGTGAGTGAACATCTTTGCATCTTTGGTATTCTTTTCTCTTTTATTTGAATAATTATAGACTGACTGCTTTTACTCTCTTATCCTTTCTCTTTAGCTCTCTTCAGCAATTTACTGTAGGTACCTAATCCCAGGTTTCTTTTCTTTCTTTGACATCACCAGTCTGAGATCTCTCCCTGTTGTGACAGGAAATGGGAGAGGCGGACCCCAGCAGGTGTGGGACTGGTCGTGGATCATCTGCACAAGACAGTAACACACCGTCAAGGTTGAGAGTTGAGCAGACGAACTGAAGGAGGTCACGGGCCATCAAGTAAGGCTGGCCTGAGATGAGTTTTTAAGAACCTGAGTACAAAGCCAAGAGTAGACAGAACTGTCAGGAAGCAAATGAAAAAAAGTGTAAAGAGGGGCAGCCTGGAGATGGAAGGGGGGAAGGGCAGTTGCGGGCAGTGAGGGAGTGGGGAGTAGAGTAGGTGCTTATCTGCAGCTCGCTTTTACTTGTTCCGCAAACTCTTGTGAGGTTGGGCCAGCTCCATTTTAAATGATCAGCCTTGGAAAGGAAGCCACCAGTCAATCTATTCTTTTTTTTTTTTTAATCTGTTCTTAATTATTAAATTATAAATGCCTCCTCCTTAATTATAAAATAATGGGAGGTGGTGTGTTTCAAATAGGACCCATTTTGTTCTTGGTGATATTTAAATAGACTCTTGGAAAGTTTTTCCTCTTCCTCTCCTCCTCCTCCTTCCTTTTTGTATAGAACATACTGCAGTATTTCCAAAATACTGTTAACAGAGAAGTGATTTTAAAACAGAGAATTAAGTCTTTAGATTAAGGTTAGTTCTTCATTCAGCTACCACTTTAATAAAATCAGCAATTTCAGTTTAAAATATATATATATATATGAATAAATCTAAGTAATAAATATAGTTATGTATATATAAATTGTAGTTATCATGACTTGGCGTTTTATGCTAGGTTTGGGCAATTATAGGGTAAATAAAAGAAATCAAAGAAATTCCTGTGGAGCACGGTTGTAGTTGGTGCATTCCTATTGGAAAATAATGTGTTTTCATTTCAGAGCAAAGACAACAAAGCTGACATTGGTATTTAATGAGCTAAAGGAATAATGCCTCTTTTAAGCACATGACCATTTGGGTCCTGCAGGAGCTTTTGAGCGTGTTTTTTCAAGGGCTGACCATACAGACTATATTACTTCTCCACTATTATGTGCAGACCACAAGCTGTAGTGGCGACACCTGCTCTCAGGCCCCACTGTCTTGCATAAAGTGAAATACTTATGTATTAGACTTTTAGTTCTTGAAGTTTGGCTAGATTTATCAACTTTCATTCAGAGGAAAGAAAGAAATAAAAACCATATGTAAATGTAAAACAAATGAAAACTGGAATGTAATTCTTTGGTTAATTTATGTAGCCTAGCTAATTTCTTTTCAAACATCTTATCCATTTACTTGTAGTTTTTCTCTTATCTAAATGTAATAGCTTATAGGGGGACATGTGGAAGTGTCTGCCATCTGCCACAGGCGATTTCCATGTCATTTTCTTGAATGTACTTTTAATCCTGTTATTAGTAAATTCTGTATCTGCCCTCTTGGGCAAATAAACTCACCAATCAGATCTTTTCTTAAAGGTGCGTTTTATGTTAATATGAGTTTGGGCACATGATGGCATTGTTTAGAAACCTTTGTTTGAGAACTTTAATGATTGGATTTTGCAGTACCGATTACTTATAGCCAAGTAAGTTGCTATTTCCATCAACACTATACTTTGTTTCCGTGTGAAATGAAAAATATTTTTTAATTTAACACTCCCCTCCCCCATTTTTTGACACACTGAAGTCCGAGCTAAAACGATGACTTCTGGACTTGCGTTTGTGTCCATCCTGCAAAGTGTCTGTCCATTTGTCCATTGATCCACCTCCAGAGAGCTAGCCTGTCTCATGATGAGAGCCCCCACACTCCTCAAGTCAAATGCATTTGTTTCTGAAGGGAACTACCAAGTGATACTGAGCATATTGCTAAATAACTTGAGTTTTATTTATTTTCTTACGGCTTTTACACTGTTTTGCTATGTGTTAGCATTTTCCCTCTTTTCTTTTAGAAATCCATAAATATTGCACTTGCTTTCATTTTCACCTTTCTTCTTACTAATTTAGACATTAAATAAAACAGACACTTACCGTCCCCTAGTGTAATTCTTGTCTTTTTAAAAATTAAGCTCCTGTTTTAATTGTTTTTAACTCACTTCTTCATTTGGGCATCAGTTATTCATTTATTTACTCAGTATTTATTTAATTAATCTGTGACCACAGTGACCAGGAGCTGTTGGGTAGTGGACATGCCAAGATGCACATGTTGTAGTTAAGTCAAGGGCTTCACAGATAAGTAGGGAAGATAGACAAATACACAAATGATTGCCATAGAATGCTCGTTACTGTGTGTCATGAAGAAACAGGACAGGATGCAAAGGCAGAGGAGGGAGGTAATGATAGGGATGACTTGAAAGAGAAAGTGACATTTGAGTCTTGATAGCAAGGAGGGGCGCCTCACTGGCTCAGTCAGAAGAGCATCCGACTCTTGATCTTGGGGTCATGAGTTCAAGCTCCACATTGAGTGTAGAGATTACTTAAATAAGTAAAACTTAAAAAGATTAACAAGGGAAGACAAGGAATGATATTTTGGGCAATGAGAACAGCATATGTGAGAACCAGGAGTATCATAAAATAACAGCATGTTGGGGAAGAAGCTTCATGAGAACATTGGGCTTAGGTGTCAAGGTGACAGATGTAATTGGAAAGGCAGGAGAGGTCTAGATTGTCTGAAGGGTGTCTTACAGTTAGGGTTGTGTGCTAACCTTTGAACCTGTGGGCCAGAGACTACCTTCAAATATTTATGTAATTAAGTGTGGTGTTTTAGGAAGAAAATTTTGGAGACAGCGAGAAATAAAGGGAAATGTGGAGAGACTGGCAATAAATATGGAGAGTAGTTAAACTATTAGGGTAGTCCAGGGGAGAAATAATAGAGCTTTTTTTTTTTTTTTTAAAGATTTTATTTATTTATTTGACAGAGAGAGAGAGACAGCCAGCGAGAGAGGGAACCCAAGCAGGGGGAGCGGGAGAGGAAGAAGCAGGCTCCCAGTGGAGCAGGGAGCCCAGTGTGGGACTCGATCCCAGGACCCTGGGATCACACCCTGGGCCAAAGGCAGACGCATAACGACTGAGCCACCCAGGTGCCCCCAATAATGAGAGCTTTTTGAACCAAGGCTGTGACAGCAGGGACGGAAAGGGCTGGGTATGGGGAACACTGAGCATATCATTTTCCAGGTGCCTTCAGGGAGACATGGGAGTGATTTGATGTGCTTGATGATAAATGCTAAGTCATTGCTCTTCTCATTGCTATTCTCTCCTTTCTCTCTCTCTTGTCCCCTTCACAACTTCCCAGTCCCGTCCTCTCTTTAATTTTAAGGGAAGGAGCTGCATATAAAACGTTTTTTGTAGAGAAGGCCGCTTATTAGATCTTAATATTCTCACTGACTGCTCCTTTAGTGATAACCAGTCTGTCCCTTACCGCTGAGTCGTGCTGTCCGATCAGCTTCTGCTAGGTTCCGTCGAAGGTGTTAGGGTTTGAACTCCGTTAACAATTAGACTCTCAGAGAAAGTGACCAAACCAATTGGCATTTTAGCCAAATTTAGTGCCTCAAAATCAGCAACTTTGAGGGAGGATTCATATGTCAGGGGGCATTTCACTTCCTCTGTGGTGTGCCCTTCCCTGATTTGGTAAAGAATATTGTCTCTGGCAATTTTGTATCAATAAGTTATATAAAAGAGGACATAATAAGCCACATGTACTTGGAAAGTTACACGAATATAATGAAGAGCTATTTTTCCTTTATGATGCTTCTCAGATTTAAGCATTGCTCTGTGTCCATGGCAACCACACCGGTCCAGGCTTTCTTCTTCTTACATTTGGCTCACTGCAAGAGCTTTATGACTTGTCTACCTTCAGTCTCTTCCTCTCTTAGACTCCCTTGCCCTCTGCTACCAGATTCATCTTTCCAAAGATTTTTCTCCATTATATGGTTCACCTGTCTGTTGTCTGATATAAGCCCATCATCTGCATTCCCTTTTCATTATAATCTGGCCTCAGAGATGCCTACTAGGCACATTATTGCACAGTCATAAGGATCCCCTAATGTCCTAGTCATGGGTCTTGTTTCTGCTATAAGTCTATAATGCCCTTGAGGATAGAGCCCATATTAGGCACTAGTTGTATACTCCACTAGCACCAAGCACAGCTCTGGGCTCACGGTGTGTACATAGAGAATTGAATATTTCCTCTTTCACCTTTTGCCCCTGGCCTCATTTAGTCCTCTCTATTCCCACTTGGTCTAAGGCGTGTTTCTGGTTATTTTGTGTTGTTAATTTCCTTCTCCTTCCTAAAGTAGTTGACAGTTTTATAGCATATATTATCCAAAGTTTGCAGGGTATTTTAAAAACCAGTATTATGATATCTTTGTTTTTAAATTTAGAAACCTCTCTCTACCAGAAACCACAATGACTCAGCTGCTTGCAAGTGTAAAATGGTTTCTGCAGTTTTACGTGGCTAGTCTTTATGATGGTTATAGATTCATAGTAGCCTATTTTGGAAGCATAACATTTAGTATCAATCATGGCATTATTGCAGTTAACCAGGCAGACCTTTTGTACAAAGACGTGTATAGACATAGGTTCAGGGGGAAAAAAACAACTTGACACTCATGAAAGATATATTCTACAATGCTTTTAAATTTTTTAATACCACTATGATATTTTTATTCAGTGTCTTTTTTTTTTATAAAATTGAGATTAAATAACTGCCTTGTCATAAGAACGTAGAATAACTGTGAAGAACAAAGACTATAAGGTAAGCTTACTTACCATCTGCTACACGGAAGTAACTAAATTCATTCTTCAGCAAACCCACAAGTTGCTGTGTTGTGGCGTTGTGGGGTCTCTCCGGGAGAGCTGAAACCATAAATACTGAATCTATAAATGTCAGGGGGTCACTTTAGTTGACCCTTAGTGGCTAAAGGAAAGAGAGATTCAGAAGGACCTGTAAAATAATAATCCTTTAAAGTAAAGATGAATGATGAATGAGTGAAAAAAAGAAGTTGAAACCAGAATCTTATTTTATATTCATGTTTTTCTCTAATAACTTGTCAGTAAAGATTATTTAAAACTTTCCCTCCTCTCCCCTGTGAGCCTCGCCCTGACATTTCCTAGTTGGAGAAAAAGATCATACATGAGAAAGAAGTAAACAGTTTCAAGTAGTGATGAATGTTGTGAAAGAAAGAATACTAGAGAATCCAGCGTGTTACTGCTCTCCATTAGATAAGATGGTAAGAGAAGGCCTCTGTGAGCAAAATAACATTTGAGTTGAATGGTGTGGTGGACCCAGCCACATGACAACCAGAGGTAAAAGCAAGTACAAAGGCCGTAAGGCAGGAGAAGTTTTGTGTGTTCAAAACAGAGAGGGGGCCAGCGCGAGTGGAGGGCAGTGAGTAAGTGAGATGTAGAGAGGAAGAAGGTGTGGTCAGGGAGCTAGACAGGGGCCAGATCAGTAGAGACATATAAACGGTAGCAAAATGTTGGCATTTGAGTTTAAGGGGAAGCCAGTATAAGTTTTAAGCAGGGAGAAATTGTATCTGATTTATGGTTTAAAGACATTTGAATTGAGGGATTCTGGCGTGTGGAATGTGAATTGAAAAAGAAGCGAGAATGGAGACGAGTCAGATGTTATTTCCGAAGGCCGAGTCAGGACGTGATTGTTGCTTGGACTAAGGTGGTGACAGTGAGGATGGAAAAAGACAGATTCAGATAATGTTGTATTATATAGAGCTGACAGGACTTGTAGATAAATTGGGCTTGGAAGGCTGAGGGGAAGTGGGAAATCAAGGATGTTGTAGAAATCGGGCAGACGTGGCTGGCTCAGTCAAAAGAGCACACAACTCTTGATCTCAGGGTTGTGAGTTTGAGCCCCACGTTGGGTGTAGCAATTACTTACAATAAAAACTTAAAAAATACTGACTTGCAAAACATGAACAAATCATGTCTTTTAGCGGTGATCTCATTACCACGTATTATAGGAGTGGAGTAAGACTGTGCGTGGACGTGGATGGCACAGTGTCTGGCCCACAACAGGCACTTGGGAGATTTTTATTCCTACCTCTACCTCAGCATGTTTTTATTAGGAATTTGTATTCTCACATTACTAATTATTTAGGTCACCAAATTTCAAGCAAATGACTAGAAATTCCATCAGTGAATATTATATGAGATTCAATCATTCATCAACTCAGTAATTATTTCCTGAGCTCTTTGTGTATGTAGTCAGTCTGCTGGGTGCTAGGAACATGTTGGTGAGTGAAGCAAATGCAAAATGTTCCCTTAAGGAGCATTCTGTCTGGTAGGGTCAGTTATTTCCCTAATAAAATATAACTAGTTATTAAATCACACCTGGCATAATTGGGAAGAATATCATGACATAATAGGAGAACATCTCTTCATGGCGTTCATATTCTCCCTCCTTTACTGCATTCATTCCCATATTTCTCCAGTGCTTTCTAAACCCATCTCTTGGCTCCAGATTCATCTTTCCCATGGTCTGTGGAACATCTCCAACAGATTACCACATATTTCTTGCTAACTCCATTCACCCTGCACCCTTTCCTGGCCCCAGTGCTTTCCCTATCAGTTATTACTTATACTATCATCCCAGTTTACCAACCTAGAAATGTCACAGTCATTCGTAATGTTAGCAACTTCATGAGATTACTGCTTTAAACCTTATTTCCTTAATAAAAAATGAGACTCAAAGAGGTTAGCTTTCCTCAAGTCACACAGTTACTGGACATTAAATGTTGGTTTTAAATCCAGGTCTGTCTGACATCTCAGTTTTTGTTCTTTCAAAAACATTTTGAAGATAGTTAAAATTTTTAAAAGAAAAAATGATGGAGAAAAAACATTCCAGAAAGAGGGAAGAGCATCTTAAAAGGCACAGAAATATTAAAGTACCAATGTCTTTAATCAGAGAAATGCTTATCTGCCGTTCTCCTACTCATATTTTATCCATTTTGAATACTGAACCATTTTGACAATTATGGGGTAGCCGTTACGTGTCAAGTAACTGCCCCTGCTCGGTTTTTAGGACAAGAAGGATGGGACATGATACCTATCTCTAACTGCCTTAGCAGGGGAGAGGGCCGCTAACCATTGATTTCCATGCAACTCATTAAAGTATAAGTCTGCAAGTGCTGTGTGAGAGAGAGCACACAGGCGCTCTCACGGGGTGAGGTGGAAACATGGAGCAAACAGTGGGCCAGCTGTCCCAACGTGGGATTGGAGGGTGGTTCCTGCAGGAGGTAATATCAGAGTTGAATTTTGACAGATTAAGAAAAGGTAAGTGAATTAGAGGGGAAGCACTGTTCAAGAAAAGGAGAAAGGAAGAACAAAGACCTGGAGACACGGAGTTACCAGGCATATGCAGGGAACTCCAAGTAGCTTGGGTATTGTAGACAGTGGAGATCCCAGCATCTCATACTAAGGGTTGATCTGAAATCAGAAGAGCTGGGAGTGGAGAAGAGGGAATAGTTTTGAGAGATGGTGAGGAGGTTGAATCCACTAGACTTGAATGATGGGATAGAGGTACTCTGGGATGACACCTTGGTGCCTACTATATAATTGGGCAGATGGGGAGCCCATTAGCCGGGATAGGAAATGTCAGAGGAGGATCTGCACTGGGGAAGAAATGGTGACTTTGGATGCTGAGATCAAGTTACATGTGAGGCTGCATATATCCTGTAAGGAGACAGATAGACAGGTTGGGAGCTCTGGAGAGAGGGCTGATCGTGTGATGTGTTGTTCAGTAGTGATTAACAAGAAGGGTACGGGTAGGATCAGCAGGGTACAGGTGCTGCTCTTTGAGCACAAGTTTTTGCTCCGTTTTTGTTTCCCATTTCTTTTAGAACCCAAGACACCCTAGTCCATCAGTATATTCATAGTGACATGACTGTGTAAATCCTGTTGTTTGCACTGGACTAATTTGATTAGCCTGTTGGATCCAGCCTGTTTAAGTCTACTTCCTTCAGTGCTTAATAACTCAAGTTAGATTTTAAACATTTGGGAGCTCCCTGCTCCACGGGGAGCCTGCTTTTCCCTCTGCCAATCTCTCTCTCTCTGGGTCTCTCGTGAATAAATAAATAAAATCTTTTAAAAAATAGATTTTCAACATTTGGTAGTTATCCAGACACTATAGTTGTAGTTACCACTTACTAACAACTTGATCTTGGACAAGTCACTTCACTGTTCTAAGCTCAGGTGCCTCCAACATGAAAAGGTCATAATTGGTTGTTAGGATTAAATGCAGTAATGCTTACACTCAGGGCTTGCAAAGTTCATAGCCTTTATAGATACTGAATAAATAACTGTTATTATTCATACTGTTGGTTACTCACATATCTATCAGAGTTTGTGATGTAGAAGTGACGTCGTTAGGCCCTGCTTGGAACAAATATGAGTATGAGATAGGTAAAGGAACCCGCTATGCAGGAAGAGCCCTGTGTACGTGTTCTGCTACCATCACGTAAGTCAGCCTGGGGCAATACTGAGTATATGCAGGAACTGACCTCCCACGGGAGGTGAAGATGGAGCAGAGCACCTCCAGTAAAAGGAGAGGAAAAATCACCTCCATTCTCAGCATTTCGCTACCTCTGAAATTCTACTGAATTCATCTGAAGTTCTGAGGCAAGGGGCAGGGGCAGGGAAGTAGTACAGCTGGACTACCTCTTACCATCGTTATTCCAGAACATGGACTTGTCTATGCAAAAAATCCCTGACTGTCCCCATCTCGACATATTCATTTTATAGAAACAAATTCACTTGCTAATACATGGGCCGGCCCATATAACTACTCCAATGAAAATATTATTTTTCACAGTGACAGCTATTAAACCACACTTAACATTCTACGTAACATGCAGATGCCAGAGAGAGCAAATGGAGTAGAGAACTGGAGGTGGACCATGGGAAGAAGTAGAGGCGGTTCACAACTTATCAAGATGACTAGAGCACCTCGTTATTTTTAACAGCCATGACAAACAATACACACGTACACTCATACACACATACAACAACGAAAAGTAAAATGCTGATCCAGCATGAGAGAATCAAGGAACAGTCTGGATTTTATAGATCATTATTTTAATCTGATCAATTTAACCTAAAAAACAGGCCCCTGCTGACATTTATTTATGCTTCTGCTTACCTTGAAAATAAACGTGAGCCTTACACAAACCGCCGGGGAAGGGGATGAGTGACCTGAGACAGCCTCCATTTTCAAGGCTCAAGAAGGCTGCTCTTCCACAGACACTGTGGCTGACCTGCCAGGGAGGTGGCCTCTCTGACTGTGCGATTGAAGAAGAGTGCTCCTCGCTTCAAAATTGAGAAGGCAGTTGTCCTTGCTTATCATAAGTGTGTTCAGAAGTGATTCTTCAGGGAGGCTTATGGACGCCCCACTCAACTCAAATCTCTGAATCCTAGGTTCTTTCACAGCAGAGCGCAGGCACAGGCTCTGGATCAAATCCATATGAAATAAAAGGGTGAAGCACAGTTTTCCTAATAAGATAGTTGTTTCTTTGTTTGTTTGCTTGTTTAATGGGCTACATTAGTTGAGAGACAACAACAGTGCGGGAAATGCAAGGCTCCCTGCCATTCAGCTGGGCTCTGGGATCTTGGCTTCCTGGCTCTGCCTCTAGTTACGTTTTGTGATCCTAAACCTGTCACTTACCTGCTGCCTCCGTCTTATCATCAGTAGGATAAACACGATAGACTCTGATGCTCTCTAGGGTCTAACAACACCACATTGTCTTATGATTCTGCTGTCATATCTAGAGTATCCTTCTTAGTGTGGGTAGTGCTTTACTGAGGGACATTGTCTAAAAAAGTATGTTCTACCCAGGAGGTAGGATTGTGAACACTTTAGAATGGTCCAGAAACCAGGTTATAAGAGGCCCAGTTAGCAGCAGGGATAGTTCACTTGGAGAAAAGGAAATTAAGGCTGCCTCCAAATATTTTAATTAATGCCACATAAAAGAAGTAGACTTAATTCTATGTTGTTATAAAATATATTCCCAACCCAGTGACTAGAAGTTTCCCGTTTCTGGCTTATAGCAAGTAGTACTTTCTAAACAAATAAATGTCCAGTAATAAAATAGGCAGCCTTTTGAGATAACCGTCAATAAAGATAAGGAAGTAGAGGCAAAATGACCAACTCTTAAAGAGACTGTAGAAGTTCTTGTGTTAATAAAGGCATTAAGCTAGAATCTGACCACAAGAATCGCTACCATGACTATTCAGCATGTTATTAAATTATTGCTGGTGGGAGAAAGTTCTCTCTTCTAGTAAAAAAAAAAAAAAACTCCTTAAGATGCTTATGCCTTAAGTCTTACAAGAGGTCAGAGCATTCTTAAACAGTAGGTAAGTCTATTTTACAGGAATCTTTTTTTTCCCCTTTGAATTCCTATAAACTTGTTACCTGAACTACCCACCACGATGTCAGTTACTTACGTATTTTATTTTGTACCCCAATTCTTCAGGATATGAATTCCAGCTACAAAATAATGAGACTTATTTCCCTGTGATATAACTTAAATGCCTAGTCTCATTACGTTTCATTTTGGCCTTTTCTTCAAGTAGCGTGAATAATACATAAAGTGAAAAGCAGCATCTGGTGGTATCGTTCTGCCTCCAGAAGCCCGTAGCAGAGCTCGAGCTTGAATGGCAGAGTGTGCGTTGCGCAGGATTTTACATGGGTGCAAGATACCAGTACTACTTACTGTGTCATCTTGATTTGACCTATCTGTTGGATCTTAGGAACTTGCCGAATTATTGAGGGTTCATCTTTTAAAAAGGGGACCCTGGGTGGCTCAGTCGGTTAAGTATCTGCCTTGGGCTCAGGTCATGATCCCGGGGTCCTGGGATGAAGCCCAGAGTCAGGCTCCCTGCTCAGCGGGGAACCCTGCTTCTCCCTCTCCCTCTGCCCCTCCCCTGCTCATGTCCTGTCCCACGTGCTCACTCTCTCTCTCTCGCTCTCTCAAATAAATGAATAAAATCTTTTAAAAATTAAAATAAAAAAATAAAAAGTTGTCTATCCTACAAAAGAGAAGTAACTAGAGAATTCAGTTTTTGCCCTTTTACCTTTCCAAGTTGAGAAGAGTATAGGTCCTTTCCTACTTATTACAAAGTGTTTAAATCTTCAAGGTTAGAACTGAAAAGGCAGTTGATCTCACAGGAATGTCTTTTGTCATTTTATTTGGCTAATTCTCTTTCTAATGTTAATACATTCAGGGTCCTTTTTGTCTTTCTAACCCAAAGCCAGGTGAATACAATGCATTTACACTTGCTCTCCTCTTCTGTAGGACTTCCTGGAAACACTAGCACCCACCCTGTTCTAGGCTCTGTGAGAGATTCCTTGATATGCATTAACTTACTAAGTGTTCAGAGCAACGTGGCTAGGTACGTGACATTGACATCTTACAGAGACTCAAAGAATATTAAGTAATTTACCCATGTCATACAAGTAAATGTGACTAAAAGAGAGTATAATAAGCAATGCTCTGTTTTGCTCCTAAAGGTATGTTTAATTCTCCTTACCCTTGGATTTGGGTCCCAGCCAGTCACACTAGTAGGAGCCCACTTTAGTCTGCATCCATTGTGAATACAAAAGGTGGGACCAGATCATGACACAGTGCTGTTCCTCCTTTTACGGTGTCCACATTCTGCTTTATCTTTGTCTGAACGCCTCTCTGATTTCAAGTTCTTGCAGATTGGAAAACGTTTCCTTTTTCACCTTTGTAACCCCTGAAGTAACTACTTAGCATGTTTCTTTGCACTCAGTGTTCTTCATTACAATCCATAAATTGAGTCGAGTATGCTTTTCATTTTACAATGGGAGTCATTTATGTCCTGCACATGTCCAGCAGTCATGACACAGTGGAGTGGCTCAGGGAGACCACTCAAGCATGAGGCTCGAGTTAGGACTGAATCACCGTCCACCTGAATCCAGCGCTCCAGAGAGCCTTCTATTCTTTAGAGAATGGCTTAGGGACCATTGCCTGGTCCTCTTTACCTTTCTCTCACTCTGCCTCATTGCATGATTCATCCAAATTTCCCATATCATCTTCAACTTGCTGTTGAACTTCCTTTCCAGAATTTTTTTTAATCTTCATGCAAGTGTAAGGAAATTTGAGAAATCATGTATTTTTAACTGGTTAATTTAGAAGAGTTTTTTTTTTTCTACCATTAGTTTCATCTTTGGACTACTTTATAACTCAAAAATTTATTTCTCAGAAGTGTACTGTACTGCATCTCATCAGCAATAAATAAATTACTGGGGGAGTTGGGGAGGGAGAAGAGAAAGTGCTCGCTGAGATGAGTCACTCTTCTAGGGCTTCAGAAATGCCTGAAATCCATTCTTCCATTTCACCAAGTGATATTCTAGAAGAGTTATTTTACCTGATATTGATCAATGGCTTGTTCTCAAAGGACAACCCAAAAAATAAGGGAACTTTTGAAAGCAAGGATGATGCTAGGGGCGGGGGGCTGTTTATATAGGGTGCTTTATTCACCAGAATGATACATCCCGAGATGGGTTGGGCTTGGGCTGGTGTCCCCATATATACAGAACTGAATAAGCAGGTGTCTGAGAAGCCTGGTTCCCCTTGATGTGGAGAGGAGGATGAGAAGATGGGGATGGACATGACAGCCTGGGATGTGTTCGTTCCTGTGTGGGTTCTGGCCTGGGGTGCGGGGAGATGAGCCCGCTCTCAGTGGTCTCATTTCCAGGCAGGGGACGCCTTCTGGGCCTGGAGGGTCTTCTGCGCCCTGTCTTCTGGCTGGAAGTTCTGTACCTTCAGCCTTTGCTCTTCCCACAGCTCGGCGTGTTCTGGGTCCGTGGGAGAGAGCTGGGGTTGCTCTGAGCTGCTGCTCCCTTTCCATCTTCCTCCTCACTCTTAACTGCACATCTGGCCTGCGAAGCCCCAGGACCCGGGGCTTCAGCAGCGACATCGTCTCCATCCCCCACGGTGCCAGCTCTGCCGCCCCTGGTTCAGCATCTTGGTTCAGGGGCTGGTAGGAGTAGCCAGCTGGGCCTCCTCCCACGTCCTCCTTCCTCCTGTTCTTCCTCAGGCTGCTCACTGCTCTAACCCCCATGCCTTCTGCGGGGCTCTGGTGTGGCCCCAGTTCCTCAGACTGGTTGGGGAAGGTAGGCTCCGGACCCAGGTCACCTCCCCATAAAAACACTGCTGCGCTCCCAACAGGGGCCACTCAGAGCCGGGCCTGAACCTGCACCTTCACTTCCTCAAGGATAATGCATTTTTGAGGAGGAGGATGATGGAGAGATTAGGAAAACTGAAATATAGGACCACTTGTTTTAAGTGTAACTTGGTTTGCTCATTAGCATACTTTGGTTATTTCATTTAATAGAACTTCTTTTGTGAGCATCAGAGCCAAGCCATAGTTGCGAAGTCCTTTGATTAATTTTGACTTCTTACCAGAATCCATTTGGGCAAGAAATTCTTTGTTTCTGGATTATATAAGAAAAAATAAATGCCTCTGCCAGTGTTCTTTGAAATTAAGTCAGTTGCATGGAAACATTTCCCCTATCTTTAAAAAAAAATCAATCCAAAAAAAGTCGTGTAAGCAAAGGAGTCACTGAATTCTCCCTTCCTTTGCAAGTAAAAATGTCCCCTTGCTCTTAAACGGGAAGCTTCCATGGCAGTGCTTTTCACACTTACACAGCAGTAGCTGTCTTTTCAAACAGAATCTCGTGCAGAACTCCAGTATGTAAACAAGATAAAAATGGAGCTCTTCCCTCTGGGGTGTGTGTGTGTGTGTATAGGGGTAGGCTATGAAAGGCCCAGAACCTGTGCCCTCAACCTTACGGTCTCCCCCTTCCAGCTGAACCTGCCCAGCAGACATTTCCTCCAGAACCTTAGGGATCTGAAATATATATATGTATATTCCATATTCTAATAGTTTTGATCATTTTACATTTACATTAAAATCTCTAGTTTTTAAAGAAATCATTCTTGGAGGGGCCCCTGGGTGGCTCAGTTGGTTAAGTGTCTTGATTTTGACCCAAGTCATAATTTCAGGGTTGTGAGACAGAGCCCTGCAACGGGCCAGTGCTGGACATGGAGCCTGCTTAAGATTCTCTCCCTCTCCCTCTCCCCCGCAGCAAACGCACACTCGTTCTCTCTTAAAAAAAAAAAAAAAAAAGGAAAGAAAGCAAGCAAGAAAGAAAAGTCATTTTTAGAAAAAAAAAGAAATAAATCATTTTTGGGGTGCCTGGGTGGCTCAGTCAGTGAAGCGTCTGCCTTCGGCTCAGGTCAAGATCTCAGGGTCCTGGGATCGAGTCCCACATCCGGCTCCTTGCTCAGCGGGGAGTCTGCTTTTCTCTCTGTCTGCTACTCCCCCCGCTTTCTCTCTCTCTCTCTCTCAAATAAATACAAAAAAAAAAAAAGAAAGAAAGAAAAGTCATTTTTGGAAGAAGTAAAAGGCTTGACAACAATATATAAATACCTTAGTTAAGATTTTGTTAGTACTTGAAATGTTTAACAAAAAATGTTTTGAGTTTTGGAAAAAGGAACTAAACAGTATTCTGTAAAAGCAGGCAATATTTCCATTTAACCCTAATTCTGTAATTAACCTCTTTCTTTAACCAAGATCACAGAGATAAGCCGATGTTTCTATTTTGTTACTTGCAGAGATCTGTAATTCTCATTTGTCAGAGCAGAAAACTAAGACCCAGAAAGAACTAGCTCTAGTTCTCCTCATCCTCTTACTCTGTATCACACGACAACTTGCATGGAGAAACTGGTCTGGTATTCACTATAGAACCAAAGCACCAAGATTCGGACTATGATTAGTTAATTGTTAGCTAAAGTTTAGAACCTGCTCCCAAAAGGGATCTTGTCTTTTTGCCTTCATTTGGCTGCCACTGACTATTCCCAACAAGGAAGTTAATATAACACATACCAAGACTGTAAAATTTTACAGCATGGATAATCCTCAGTTATATTATTAGTAGAGAAGGATTAATTTGACCAGAGAGTATCAAAGTCATGTTTTGAGCTATTAACTGAGCGTTTTTCAGGGTCTCTGGCTTACAAAAGTTACTACTGCTTTGAGAATCTCAACTTCAGTGGTTCTTTAGATGTATACTCATTACTATGTGGTAGGTTTTTATGGTTTATCATACTGCATGTTTATAAAAATCTTACTTTTAATTATGGCTTCCCAGAATGCTGAAATACTTCACATTCTAGCATTGCAAAAGTCATTATTATTGCATAAACACCGCGACTTGAGGGTGTGTCGTTTCTTGGAAGCTCCGTCTTTGCTCTCTGTTCATCCTGTATCCTTTTCCCTAAACCTCTCTCCTCGGTAGAGATTTCAGTCATCTAACCAGGATTGGAGCATCCCACTTTAAATACGCAGCATAAAATCCAACTTTGATCTGTTATCCTTATTAGAAAGCAAGAGTGAAGAGAGGTCAGCCTTTTAGCCGGCAGGCTGTCTGGGTTTTCTGCGAGCATTACATGTGAAGAGAAGCTAGTTCATCTGTCTTCTGGCTTTAGGATTCAACAGCATAAGCTGTCAGACTAACACTGATTGAAGGTGGACCAGGAGGGGGAAGCACATCTGTCCAACGGCTCGCCATTGGCTTCTTATTACAGCATTCTCCCCTGAGACACACTCTGCATGCTCATTCACCTACCTCCTCCCCTGCCCTCCCCTCCCTTCCCTACCCCTTCATTACTGATTCACAGCGAGAGGCGGCAGCGGCGGCGGTAGCGGCGCTGCTTGTCACGAATCAAGGATTGCAATGAGCTCATCCTTTTCTCCTTGCAGCTTCACAACTGCCCCGGCTTCCTGGCTACTGCTGCTGCTGTCTGCTCACCCACACACACTCACACACGCACACACACGCGCGCACGCACACACACAGGAACACAGACACACGCACTCTTACATGCTAGACCCTTCTGAGCTGCTGGTACATTTTAACACATGTATCTGAACTCTCCTGCATCACTCTTGGCCATTTTCTTGCATTCGATTGCTTTTGCCGTTTTTTTATTTAGATCAGAATTTGATTTCATTTTCCAGTCTACTTTGGGGCTCTTGCACAGTGGATAATTTAGCCAAAATGTTCTTCCTGTGGAGACGTTAGCTGACAATTCCCATCACAGACTGGCTTGTGCGTGCTCCTGGGGAGACCTAAGCCTGGCTGCCCTCCCACTGCAGTTCTCAAAATTGTGGATAAGAGATCCAGCTTTCTCATTCTGGATACCTACTTACTGCTCATGGAAGAAGGGGTGCCCTGCCCAGCCCCAGCTGCTAAGCTCACACCTCCTGTCAGAAAGTCCCAGGACATGCACGACGAGAGGAGCAAGCTGGTGAATGAGTATGCATGTCGAGTGCTGGAACTTCTGGGAATGGGGCATCGTCTGTTTGTGCCTCGGCTTCTGGCGGTGAGACTGTTTTTCATTGAACTTCATTTGTAGGGAATCTGCCACCCTCTGTGAGAATTCCTGTATCCCTGAAAGAGGCTTGCAGTCTCCTGTTTTCTTCTCCTCTTCTCCACACTACCAAGCAGGAAGTGCTGAGTGGCCGCTGCCCTGGGGCTCCGGCGGAGCCTGGTCCATGCCACTCCTTAATTGGCTAGAGGAGATAGGGCTCTTTTCTAAGAGCCCAGGGCCGCATTAGTGGCATTATCTCTGTGGCAGGGGAAAAAAAATGTTTTCTGGCTGCCGAGACTCAGCAATAAAGCAGAACACCCAAGTGCTTGCTGTGGGCGTTCTGTTATTTACATCTCCGAAGGGGTAAATTTCACAACAGACCTTATTGCGACTTATCTCGACTACTGTGGTTTGCTGTGGTTTGCGTTCTAACCTCACCGTTTGATTGCCAACTTGATTTTTTTTTTTTTCTGGATAGGGAATTTTACCCCCTAAAAATCCTTGGGTAGGAAATTGAAAATTTCTCTCCTGGAATGCTTGAACTGTGTATCCATGAAGCAGCTTAAAGCTGTTGGGTCTATGCCGTGAATCTGGGAAGTCTGGCTTGCTTGTTTTTTGATTTCCTGAACAAGAGGAAAATCACCCTTCCTCCCTTCCTACCAAGGGTTAAAATTAAATACCCACAATCGCTGGTGCAGGGTTTCTTTTCAGTGGTTTGAGAACTATACCTAGCAACTGTTCTATAACGTAATTGGTCTACAGTAGTCCTATACCGTTATTTGGTAATTGAACAAGAATAATCAAGCTTTGTCTATTTTATACAATGGAGTTTAATACCATTCCAGACTGTTCTTTCGTTATGGTTCTGTCACGTTACAGTCTCTTCAAAGTACGATGTTGACTGAATTTAACACTTTTCTCTCTCTTCAGTCTAGTTCATCTCTGTTTATATTATCTTCGCAATTATCAGTTCAGTCTTCATGTATGTATTTGCACGCAGGTATCATCCCCGTTGTTTAATCATAACAACATTTCAGGTAGCTGTATATATGAGGGGTTTTTCACCCTGAAGAAAGTCTGTTTATCACTGCGAGATGAAGTTAGAAGCAATGACCACCATTCAATTATGGGGGAGGGGATATTTTTGAGAAATGCCATTTCTTTGTCATTTAAGAAAGAAATAAAAAGAGTTCAATACATATGTTTTAATGCCCAGGTGAGGTCATCAGTGCTCACTTGAATTCTGTTTCCCTGAATCTCATTTTTCTTACTAAAAGAGGAAACTGAAGGTTTATGTTCCATTAGAAAGGAGTTCTGGTTTTTTTTTTTTTTAAGTGAAATAAAAAAGCATTTTATTCAGGAGCTCTGACACTATTAAGTGCTAAGATATATTTCAACAAATTCTCTTCATCTCTTTGAGGAGTCCGTTTTGGGTCTCATATATTTTCATAATCTTAAAGACTACTTAACTCTGTAGCTCCAGGGCTCCCGCTGCTAACTTTCCAGTAATCTGGCGCTGTCTTCCTTTGGCACTTTATACTTTCAGTGCTTTGAAAGACAACATAAATTGATAGCTAAGACGGTCTCTCTTACTTTAATCCGCATTAGGGTTGAATTTAAACTGCCTCTAGTTTAAAGCAAATTATCAGCAATAAAACCCACAAGGAAGTGGGTTCATAAGCTTCCTGTCTTCTGGCGGTCATAGGGGTCTGTATGTTGCAACCATATGAAGGTGGCTTGGTTGCCCAATGAGGTGTTAAAAGGTAGTACCTCCCTCCAGTTGTTTTGGGCTCCCACATTCAGAGAGTCGAGGTAACGGTGCTATTCGCATTACGCGTGAAAAGAATATACTGAGTTGTCGATAGGGTCGTTTGGCAGTCTCTGACTTTGCCATACAGTGTTGTACTTAAAAGATTACTGATAGAACTAGGGTACTCTGCAGTTTGGGAAATCACATGCCCTTTAATTAGCAATATGGCTGTGAATTGAGATCAGCTATCCAATGAGTTACTGCTTAAAGTTTATTTAGCATGTGTACCAGGACGAAGTACAGTTGTTCAGCCTTGTGTTATCGGACTGGCTAATGATGTGGGATCGATGGCTGATCTGCACAGGGTGGTCCTGAGAGGAATCCTGCCACATGCAATATTGCGGTCTTTCCATTACCACTCAAAAGGGCGGGCACTGAAGTTTCGGTTTTTCGATAGATTTTAAACATGAATGCATGTAGGTTAAACACATATAAAATATGTTATTTTAGGGGCACCTGGGTGGCACAGCGGTTGAGTGTCTGCCTTCGGCTCAGGGCGTGATCCCGGTGTTATGGGATCGAGCCCCACATCAGGCTCCTCCGCTATGAGCCTGCTTCTTCCTCTCCCACTCCCCCTGCTTGTGTTCCCTCTCTCGCTGGCTGTCTCTGTCTCTGTCGAATAAATAAAGAAAATCTTTAAAAAAAAAAAAATGTTATTTTACCTTAAAGATCCCAGTAGGGTTTTTTTTCTTCATGTAAGTTAATGTTCTTGATGGACTCATCAAATAAATGAAGATTTACCAAGACAGTGTTGTAGATTTGGACGTTGAGCCTTATTCATTGTTCCCTGATTCACAGAGGGACCGTCAAACTACTAGAACACCAAGCACCGTTGAAAAAAATTTTTTTAAGTTTTTATTTAAATTACATTTGAAATTTTTGCTTTTTGTCCTTCAGAGGTACACGTAGTAAATAATAATTTCCCTTTAACGGATCAGGTACAAGTACTGAGTTTTAGATATTACCCTAAGGCATAAATTCTATGTGCAGACTCACCAAACACGTTTCTTTGGTAAAATTAAAATACCAAAGCAAGAGATACAGGTATCCTAGATACCAGCTAAGTAGTGTTTCCCTCTTCTAAAGCCTGTGCTTCCAAATGATTCTCAGACTTCCAAAAATATGTCTCTACTGACTAGAAATTCTTTTAGACACTATACAGGAAGAAAAAGCCATTTGTGGTAAAAACAGTGAAGGTGAGAAAGAGAACCATACCTAGATTTAAAAAAATAATAATAATCCCCTAAAATAAGCAAACCTAGAATTTGCTGCTTATCGGAGGCCCTTGAAGAAAGATTGATCAAGAGTCGTGAGAGGTTCAGAATAGAAGCATCTAGAGCTAACACCCAAATGTTAGAACTGTTCCTTTCCACCCACCCTGCCTCTTTAAAAAAAAAAAAAAAAAAAAAAAAAAAAAACACTTTAAAATGTGATACTCTTGCACTGAATTTTTCAGTGGGAAAAACACACTCAAAATGGTATCAGCGGTGACACATAGCCAGAGTCCGTAATTTGAAGAACAAGGAAAAACTTTTATTCTACTCCTGTTCAAAATCTCCCTTTTCTCCCTTTAGATTTTATTAGCTGTTATATGGCAAGGGAATTGTTACCAGATCATTCTGATATGTTGGCTATAGTTTCAGTACTGATACTGTGGGCAACTGTGCACAGTGAATCCAAAGGAGGATTGATTACTGAAATGAAAAACCAGAGAAGCAAATATGTCTCCCATTCTTACTTCTGTTTTAAATGCTGCAAGGATTGCTCATTGAAGAGAGATTACGACTCTTAAAACTTAAAGACCCAGATATAAAAATTGCCATACATGGAGCCCTGGATGGCTCAGCCGTTAAGCATCTGCCTTCTGCTCAGGTCATGATCCCAGGATCCTGGGATCGAGCCCCGCATCAGGCTCCCTGCTCGGTTGGAAGCCTGCTTCTCCCTCTCACACTCCCCTTGCTTGTGTTCCCTCTCTCGCTGTCTCTCTGTGTCAAGTAAGTAAATAAAATCTTAAAAAAAAAAATTGCCATGCATACTTCTGATGCCCTTCAAAATATAAAAATCAATTTTTATATTAAAATAAGTCCTACATCTACTTTCTAATTTTCATTTTATTAATTGTGACTTTTTAATACTGGGTGGGCTTGAAATGGAGCTTTTATGAATTCAGAGAACAAATTTATGTTGGTGTCTATTACGCTCCTGGCAATTTGCTTAATTCATTTTACTGGAGGAAGTGGGAAGGATACCTAAATTAACATCCTGCTTAAAAAAAAAAAAAACCTACTTACCCTTTCCCTCTGGATATTTCTCTTTACCTACTTGAAAGGAAATAGAAGTAGGACTGGTTGAAATGTGTTTAGTTGTTCAGGTAATCTTTATATATAATTCTATTCAAATGAAGAAAGAAGTAATAATATTCCCTTTGGAGGTGTAATTGATAAACATGTTCCATATCATCACTTAACAGGATTTGACAGCAAGTTTGGGGAGCAAAAGATGAGTGTTAATAGAACCACTAATTTTCAAAAGTTATCATTTATTCTTATTTAAAAGCTGGAGTGCTCTATTTTGCAAGGGAAGAAAACGTGTCTTTGCTTATTCTAATTTCCTTAACTCTTGTCTGTGTTACATTCTGGCTAATACTACTTAACAAATAATGTCAGGAAAGTAATTGCATTTTCATTATGGTGCTCTTCCCTCGTGATCATTCTGCAGGCAATATAGAGAAACTAAGAATTTCCCAGTTGAAGAACAGCCTTTCCAGCTTAAATCAGTTCTTCTGGCCTGACGAAGTTCTGTTATAGTGAGCACAGATGGCTAAAGATATCCAGAAGCTGGCCTTTCCTCTTTTGGGTACTTGGTTTGGTCCTCGAAATGTTAGTCTGCCTTTTAGGGGTGCATTTTTAAAGCTTGGGTCTTATCACAAGATCGTATGTTAAACTTCTCTTCATTGTCAGGATAGACAGCATTCGTACGTACAATTGCAAACCTAATTATAACCGTTAATTAAGTTTACATCTCCGTAGCCAGAGATGTTTTTTTTATTTTTTTTTATTTTTTATTTATTTTTTATTTATTAATAAGCTGTGTGAAGTCATGTTTTAGTTTCATAGAAAGCACTGCTACTTATATTTTGTACTAATACTGTTACATTAATGCTTGACAGTTGTGAAGCATATATATTTAACAAGAGGATATGTACAATATGATTTAAATTTCTTAAATATGTCTGTGTAGGGATAGGAAATGATTATAAGCCATGTAACAAAATGTTAATTATGTTTATCTCTGGGTAGTGAGACCTCTTGGGCTTTTAAAAAATAGTTTCCGTTTTGGGGAAAGTGAATATGTAATCAATAAAAAAATGTATGATCCCACTATGTAGACATACACGTATATGTGTACAAGTTATGATTTTTACGAAGTATTTAAAAAACCAGACAACTTTCTGATAAATTCTTAGGGAGGCATCCAAATTTTTGCAGACCAAGAGGTATCTATTCCTCAATTATAAAGGGAAAAATCTCTCAAATGCAGCTATCTGAAAATGGAGAGTTACCCCTATAAATTTATAATCTGCTTATGGCATAAAAAGGTATTTGGAGGTGATATTTAATGATTATGGAAGTCTCTTAAAAATAGAAAATTGGAGGAAAAAGCCCATCAGAATCAAAGTAGGACTGCAGATTATCTTCTGGAGCAATGACAAGCAAGGTTTTTGTTAATATACTTTTTGCTTATTGGCGTGTTTTTTTCCCAACGGGGGTGGTGTTCTGGCATATTTTTTTTTAAATCACAATTAAATTAGCTTTATTTTAGTCCATGACAGGAATATAAGTTCTGGGGAGGGGGGTGGAGGAATGGAATAGATTGGTGATGGGTAGTAAGGAGGGCACGTATTGCATGGTGCACTGGGTGTTATACGCAACTAATGAATCATCGAACTTTACATCGGAAACCGGGGATGTACTATATGGTAACTAACATAATATAATAAAAAATCATTAAAAAAAAAAAGAAGGAATATAAGTTCTTTGCCTGCTTTATGGAATTAAAAATGTCAGTGGGAGCAGGATACTGTTTTTAGCTACTAAAATATCGGTACCTGAGTATATTTGAACAATAGAGAGACGACTTTTCAAACTGTCATCCCTTATATTTGTTAAATGCACTCATAGGACTTAACTTATTTCCTTCTCAAATACTTAAGGTTGAAGATGCTTCCTTTCGAAGTAGAACAGTGGAGATGTAGGCAGCACCACAACTTAGCCAGAGTTGGGATCAGAATGAATTTATTTCATCCTTTGCAGCCTTGTTCGGGTATCTTTAATTGCCAGCTGCTTTCTAGAAGCTGAGATCAGGGGACCGAATACCATGCAGTTTCCACATGTCTGTCTATCTGAGTTGTTCTGCTCTGTGATCGTTAGAACTCCTCTCTGACCAGCTTAGCCGAGTTGACCGTGGGAACAGGAGCGTCATTACCGCAAGCAGTGTCTTGGAAAGGACAATCACTTGTCACTCTGAATTCTGGTTTCCAGAGACTTAGCCCAGCTTGGGCTTCACCCCCACCCAGGTGGGAAGGTTCTAGCTGCACCTCCCCTGAGCGGATAGCCTCCTTTGAAGAGCATCTCTTTGACCTGGCCACCCCCGCCTGACCAGAGGTCCCATGTCACAGGCTGTATGAGTCCTTGTCTTTAATCCTTACCTTTCTGCTTTTGCACAAACTCAGAGGCTGGACTTGAAATTAGGCCTTGGACTGTATTAGAAAATTAGGTAATCACACTACTGCCTTTAGGCAAGAAACTGCACCACCATTGTGGGGATGTCTGTTACCAGGTAACGAGCGCTTGGCTGCACAGAAAATAGAAGCGGTGCCCTCAAAGGCTTTGGGGTGGGGAGGATAGCTGTTCATCCTGCTTCCCCACAAACTCCATAAGCAGGGTGTCTTGAGTTTTCCCCGACAGTCACCAGAGAGCCAGTCATCAAAGCCAGTATCCCAGGTGAGAAGAGGAGACCGGGGATGTATGTGTCTGGTCCGTCTGGCCGCTGGATGCTTTCCCAGGAATTCAGCAGTTGATATTTTGGTCAGAGAAGCCCTCTTTTAGGCTGAGGTTAGCGATAACATTTTTTTCCGACTAAGTTAAGGTGAGTTGATAGCACTCTATCGTGCTAAACATTCTCTCTGCCACTTACCACCGTCGTGTCTAAGTATCCACAAGGGAGGAAGTCAATCTGAGATGGACCAAGGTTTGTTTTTCCACTGCTACTCTTAGCCTAGCTCTGCTTTCTGATGACTAGTTTGTGGACCTAAAGCTGAGGCAACCTGGTACTCCTGTGGAAATGCCTGCTGTATGAATTAATATATGATTTTATTTTACATGTTTCTGTTTAAAAGGGAGGGGAGATGAAAGTAGAATTCATTCATTCGGTACATTTTAACTGAGTACCTTGTATATTCCGGTTATTATTCTTGTCACTGTGGATACAGCAACGAGCAAGACAGGCAAGGCCCCTTTCCTTAGGAGGAAACAGATGTAAAATGGGAAAATGCGTTGGTGGAAAATTACTTGATGGGTTGGGGGTGGGGGAGAATTTAAGTGCTCAGGAAAGGCCTCACTCAGATTTTACATTTGAGCTAAAAATCTAAATCACAAAAAGTTGCTATCCTTATGAAGATCTGGGAGAAGACTGTCCAAGCAGAAGGAACAGCAAGGGCAGTTGCCTTCAGTTAGGAATGAACTTGGTACGTACAAAAACCAGAAACAAGGCCGGTGTGCCTGGAGCTTGAGAACAGGAGGGCGATGTGGTTCAAGACGAGGTTGGAGGGGAAGGCAGGGGTTCCAGATTGTGAAGGGTCTTGTGGACCATGGTAACAATTGGGATGTTATTCTGAGCACAGTAGGAAGCCCTGGAGGGCTTTACACAGAAGACCCTTGTGACGTAAAAGGGTATCATCTGGCTGTGATAAGGAGAGTGGACTGTGGGTAACAGAACGGAAACGGGAGACCAGTTGGTGGGTTACTGCCGAGGCTCCCCTAGGAGATGACGTGTAATGGTTTGGGGGCCAGAGTGCTGAAGACAAGCCCTGCCCCGTGAAGAGCAGGAAACTCTCTGACTTTCTCATCCTCTTTCAGTATAGCCTTTAAGGTTAATCAGCTCGACATTTGAATGTAAAGAAAGTAATATTTTGAACTAGCGCAAAATTCTATGATTTCTAGCCATCCTGGTTTGTTTTGTTTTGTTTTTTCATTTTATTACTGAAGTTTTTGACAATTAATTTCTGACTCTTAAAACATCTCATTTCTCTTTGGCTTACTTCTGTGTACCCAGTCTGCTTAATCTATAATTTGTATCAGGGTGTTTGCCAAAGGTTGCTCATAGTTGTTTATTAAAATACTTAGGGCCTTTCTTCCTTTTTCTTTTTTTTAAAGTAGGCTCCACACCCAATGTGGGAGTTAAACTCACAACCCCAAGAAGATCAAGAGTTGCAGGCTCTACCCACTAGCCAGCCAGACACCCCTTATTGTCTTTCTTATTACAAAATCTTTACGGCAGAAAATACAGCAAAATATAAGGGAAAAAACCTCCATGATCCCACTATCCCAAGAAATCTTTTATTTCCTTTCCATCTTTTTTCTATGCATGCCTATATTTATTTTTAAGTGGTTATTTCTTGAAGAAGTAGATTTTGCAAACAGTAGTTTTCATAAGAAGTTTGCTAGTTAAGTGATTTGCTTCATTGACTTTTTCATAGCATTCTTTAAGGTGGGAGCTCAATTTCATATTTTCTTGAACTGTTGTCATTAGTTGAAAAAACCTTCTCCCATTAGATGTTCATTATATAATTTTAATAAGCTTTGATTACGTTGTCTCTATCTTCAGCCAAGTTTCTAATACTATCCTTAAAATACCCACCAGCAAGCTAAAGTCATAGATTAGACCCAGAGTTAAAATTTTTTGTTTTTCTGGCATTTTTTTTTTTTCCTCAGAGCTGTAATTCAGTTAGCTTTGCTGGGATCCACCATTATAATCTTCAGGTTATGTAAATTGAATATGTTAGCCTATTAATTAATTCCTATGCTGTGCCTAGGATTTATGGTGACTTATTTCAGCTTATAGTAAAGACGTTAGAAAACTATTCGTAAAAACTTGTAGAACTAAGCTAGATCTTAGCTACAACCATGCATTCGGGAAAATAGAAATTCTTTTTTCAATGTATTTGTCCTGAAGTCAGGCTAAAATGTAATGATGATTCTTGGAATTATTTTGCAGACCTCAAAGGAAGATCTTCTGCAGGCTGATTTTGAAGGTGCTTTAAAGTTTTTCAGAGTTCAGCTTCCAAAGAGATACAGGGCAGAGGAAAATGCCAGAAGATTGATGGAGCAGGCTTGCAATATTAAGGTAAGGTACATGGATTTATATATAATAAAGACAGGATTTGAATGCAGAAAGAATGTGGCCAATTATATAAAACCTTTTCTCTATACTTTCTGGATTTTGACTATGTTTAAGGTGATGCTGTGTATGAACTAGTCTCTCCCAGACATTTTTGTGAGGCTGGTGTGTGTATAATACCTTCTAGTAAGACGTGGAGTGAAAGTTAGTAGGTTCAGATTGGAACAATAGGAAGACAAACATTTATCTTATAGGTAGGGCTCTAGAATGGACTGCTGTGATAGTGGTTTCCATGGCAGCAGACTTAGTATTTAGCTTTTGGCCATCTGTTTTAGGGTTATTTACGACAAAGCAAGACAAGCCTGCTAGGCAGTGCTTTCTCTTCTCTAAGGGACTTGGAAAGGTTTGAGCCTTGGTGTGCCCATTCCCACCCCAAGTCTGCAAAATGGTCATGGATATATTGTTCCTTATCCTATGCCACATAAAACTAAATAAGTTTTATAAAATAATTTGATATGGAAATTTCTATTCAGAAAAGTATGGTATCAAGATGAGAGAGCGCATTTTTTAAAGACTTAGAACCAATTTCTTGATGTTAATTCTTGTATCTCTGGAATATACTTGGGAATCTTCTTACCTACCTATGACATAAGTATAAATTTCCCTTCTGAACAAAGAGACAAAGATCCCTTGTCTTATGGACCTTACGTTCTTGCAGAAGGGAACAGAAAATAAATGACTAACATTATAAATAATATGTTTAATGTGCTAGAGGGTGATAAATAGCTAGGAAAAAAGGAAAAGCGGCGTGAAATAATAAGCAAGACCGGATTGGTGAGAAGAGGGAAAGTTGCAGTTGTTACTAGGTAGTCAGAGTGGGTAGACCTCATTAGGGAGGTGAAGGAGATGGGTTAGTCATGGAGATGTCTAGGGGAAGAGCATTCCAACAGAGGCAACAGCTAGTTCAAAGGCCCTGAGGCTGGCTCATGCCTGGTGGGTTTGAAGAATAGCAAGAAGGCCAGTGTAGCTGGAGTGAAGTGAATGAAAATGGGAGCAATAGACAAGGAAGTTGGAGAGATCACAAGGAGCCAGAAAATGTAAGTCTTTGTAAGGATTCAGGCTTTACTTTGAGTGAAGCGGGTAGCTCTTTCAAGGTTTTGGTGAAGAGTGATATGATCTGTCTGAGGTTTTAGAAGATCACAGTGCTTACTGTATTGAGAACAGACTGCAGGAAAGTAAGGGCGGAAGTAGGGAGATCAGACAGGGGTTTTTGCAGTAATCCTGTTGAGAAATAATGATTGAGTTTACCAGGGTGATAACAATGAGATAGAGGTGGAGTGGAGACGGAGGTGGTTGGAACCTGAGTACATTTTGAAAGAGAACCAAAAGGATTTCGTGAAATATTACACATGAGTATGAGAGAAAACGAGGAGTCAAGATGACTCCATAGATTTTGGATTAGGCAATTAGAAGATAGAGTTGCCATCGAGTTACTAAGTTCATTACTTAAAATGTACTTTGACACAGACTTCATTTAAGCACCATACCCATTCTAACACTTTCTTGGTGTAACACTGTTGTTTTTTACTTTAACTTATTTTTAAGTAAATTCTGATTGTCAAAAAGTACAATTCAGTGCTGAAAGTAAATAACTGAACAGAAAAAATGTGTTGTCTTTCAAATGAATTCTATATTCAAAAAAATCATTTTCCAAAGATATTAAGCAAAACAGACCTCTGAATCTTCATCCTGAAATGCAAACTTGTAAAGCTTTCCAGATTATTTTAATTTGGCTGGGCCAAATGACTAAGCATGAGCCATATTTGTCTGTAGACTTTGAAAATGCATTTCAGTGGTCATGGTGGTTTTGATTGAATTTTGCTGGTGTAAGTTTGAAAGGTAGGCTCCAGCCTCCGATTGTTCCAGAGCCGTCAGAGAAAAGTACTATAACTACAACAGTGCTATAGGAATCTGTTAAAATAAAACATTCATTTCTAAGAATGAGATGAGAGAGTTAGAAGGTACAGGTAAGGTAGAAAGTTAAATGTCTTCAGGGGAAATTTGGTAGCATCGGACAATCACTGAGAATGAAAAACCCAGGAAAGCAATCCGAAATTGTGAGATGTACAGGGAAAGATTTTTTCCAGTATAATTTATGAAGCTCCTCAGAGGATGGAGGCAATTAACAGTGGTCAGACCAGAAACCTGAAAGATGCAGAAACTTAAAATGTTAGAAAGTAAGTTCAAAATATGATCTGAGTGGACCGTTTCTGGAATGAACATGTGCAACCAGAATGATTTATGTGAACACGAGCAGATAGACGTGAATTTTTATTTTAAGTAATTATTTGATTTTGTTTTTTGTTTTTATGTCTTGTTTTGGGTTTTGTTCTTTGTTTGCATTATCTAAGGAGAGTAACTTTTTCTTAGATCTATAAAACAGTACTCACAGGACGCCATGTTTATTAAGGTATAGTTGACATAACATTATATTAGTTTCAGTTGCAAAATTGCAAAATGATCACCACAATACGTCCAGTTAACTCCTGTCACCATCCATGATTACAAAATATTTTTTTCTTGTGGTAAGAACTTTCTAGATCCACTCTCCCAGCTACTTTGAAACAGGCAGTACGGTATTATTAACTATAGTCACCATGCTGTGTAGTATATCCCCATGACTTATTTATTTTATAATGAATAATGTCATCATTTTATAATGAAATTTGTACCTTTTGACCCCCTTCACTCATTTTACCCACCCCTTTCCCCCCTGCCTTGGGCAATCAGTCTGTTCTCTGTCTTTCTGAACTTAGTATTTTTGTTTTGTTTTGTTTTTTTAGATTCTACATATAAGTGAGTTTTCTGTCCAGCTTATTTCACTTAGCATAATGCCATCAAGTTCCATCCATATTGTGCCTAATGGCAAGATTTCATTCTTCTTTGTGCCTGAATAATATTCCATTGTGCATGTATACCACATTTTCTTCAGCCATTCGTCCATCAGTGGCCATTTAGGTTCCCATTGCTGGCTATTGTAAATAATGCTGTAATGAACATAGGGGTGCATATTATCTTTTCAAATGAGCGTTTTTGTTTTCTTCAGATAAATACCTGCAAGTGAAATTACTAGATTGTATGGGAGTTCTGTTTTTAATTTTTTGAAGAACCTTCATTTTCCATAGTGGCTGCACCAGTTTACATTTCCACCAACAATTGCACAAGGGTTTCCTTTTCTCCACATCCTGGC
Source organism: Ursus maritimus (assembly GCF_017311325.1). Lineage (NCBI taxonomy): Eukaryota > Metazoa > Chordata > Mammalia > Carnivora > Ursidae > Ursus > Ursus maritimus. Next base: position 78,506,896 of record NW_024424452.1, read on the forward strand.
CAACCCTTATTTCTTATCTTTTTGATAATAACTGTTCTAACAGATACGAAGTGATATCTCATTGTGGTTTTGATTTGCATTTCCCTGATGATAAGTAGTGTTGGGCACCTTTTCACGTACCCGTTGGTCATCTGTATGTCTTCTTTGGAAAATGTTCAGGTCCTCTGCCCATTTTTTAATCAGATTGGGGTTTTTTTGCTGTTGAGTTATATGAGTTCTTTATATATTTTGGATATTAACTCTTAATCAGACATATGATTTGCAAATATTTTCTACCATTCAATAGGTTGCCTTTTCATTTTGTTGATGGTTTTCTTTTGCTGTGCAAAAGTTGTTGTTTGGTTGGTTGGTTTTTTAAACTCTGGGGCTTGAACTCATAATCCTGAGATCAAAACCTGAGCTGAAATCAAGAGTCAGACACTTAACCGACTGAGCCACCCAGGCACCCCTGTGCAAGTTTTTTAGTATGATGTAGTCCCACTTGGTTTATTTTTGCTCTTGTTGTGTTTATTTTAGATGTCAAATCCAAAATAGATCATCACCGAGACATGTCAAGGAGCTCACCACCTATGTTTTCTTCTAGGAGTTTTATGATTTAAGGTCTTATGTTCAAGTCTTTTATCCCTTTTAAGTTAATTTTCGTGTTTGGTGTAAGATAGTGGTCCAGTTTCATTCTTTTGTATATGGCTGTCCAGTTTTTCCATCACCATTTATTGAAGAAATTGTCCTTTCCCCATAGTATGTCTTGGCTCCTTTGTTGTAAATTAATTGACCATATGCACGGGTTTATTTCTGGCTTCTCTATTCTGTCCCATTGATCTATGTGTCTTTTTTTTTTTTATATACTGCTACCATACTGTTTTGAATACTTTGGCTTTGTAATATAGTTGAAGTCAGACAGCATGATGCCTCCAGCTTTGTTCTTCTTTTTTAAGATTGCTTTGGGTATTTGGGATCTTTTGTGGTTCTATACAAATTTTAAAATTGTTCCATTTCTGTGAAAGATGCCATTGGAATTTTGATAGGGACTGTATTGAATCTATAGATTGCGTTGGGCGTATGGACCTTTTAACAATAATTTAACTTGTGAACACGGAATATCTTTGTATTTATTTGTGTCTTCTTTAGTTTCTTTCATTAATGTCTTATAGTTTTCAGTGTCTAGATCTTTCCTTGGTTAAATTCATTCCAAGGTATTTTTTGATGCAATTATAAAATGGATTATTAATTTCTCTTCCTGGTGGTTTCTTATTCATGTATTGAAATAAAACAGAATTTTGTATATTGACTTTGTATCACAGGATATCATTTTAATTTATAAAGTGATTGTGAGGCAGATGTGAGGTGAAACTCAGAGAAAGAAGATGGAAGTAGTACAATATCCAAGGATTGTGCTGGAACCGGAACATAGGTTTCCAACCTAAAGGTTTAAAATTGTTTTTTAACTGAGACCTACATTTTAAAATAGCTTTTACATCAAAACCCTGACCACACACACACCTGAAGAAATACCCTTACAATGTGTGATATACTCTGATGTTTCGTCTTCTACTACTATATTGTATTCTGTGTCATTTCAACTTCTTGAAGAAAAATCTTCAAACCGAAAAGGCAGTCATAACCCAGTAAATCGATTTCACAACAGCTTGCTGTTTGGAAAAAATACTGAGGTCTATCATACCGTTCACACCACCTCCTCTTCCCGATTCTGATATGCTGCAACTTGTGAGAAGTTGTGGAGCTTAAGGTGTGGCAATGAATAATGGAAGTAGGGGTGTGGTAAGGATGTGAATCGTCATGCCGTCCTTACAGCAGAATATGCTGGCAACTGCAAATTTTAGGGAATGATGGATTTACAGACCAAGGCTATGTGTTAGGCAAAGCATTCACAGACAGAAGTGGCTGCGTGGAATAGGCAAAAAAGTTGCCCTCACAATTTCTTATCTACAGCCTTGAGATTAAAGTCAGAATGTCAAAAGTAAAAAAAAAAAATTATTTTAATTATTTTCAAAGTTAGTATTTGTATATGATTATATCTTTTTTGAATGGACGTGTTCTCATTTAATTACCCAACAAGCTGAATCACTTTCCTCTAACTTTAAGGAACTATGTGATGAGTGATTTCAGTGAACTGACTGGTTTTAAAATAGATGCAACAGTTAGTTGTAGGTGAAAAGTAACTTATTAGTTCCATATGTGGTTTATTTCTGTGTGTGTACCAACAAGATGTATTAACAAACCACACTGGATGAGATAAATAACTTTATTCTTCTAAAATCTGTATAATATTAAATATCAAAAATGTTTTTGTGTTTATTTTTTCTGACTTAACTAACATGATTTTAGATTTTTCAGATATCTTCCTGTGCCTATGGTTTCAACTAGGTTAAAATCAGAAAATATGTTGACCTATCAGACTTGATCTGAAAAGTGATTTGCTTATTTAATATATGAATATCCTGTTCTTCCTCAGGTTTCGCTGAATATCATTATTCAGTTGTTACTTGAGTTAAAAATTCTGCTAGTGTAGACCTTCTTAAACTTGATTCTTAGCTTCATGAACTCTAAATCAGTTGAAATTTGAATTTCTTAATACAGGCATATGAGAATTTTGTTTTTCCTGGTAAGATGATCTATAGCTTTCAATAGATTCTTAAAAGGAATTCAGTAACTCAAAAAAAAATTAGCCTCTATACTGTGGGACAGTCTTAAACTTGCTAGTACATTGATATTTTTATAAAGTATAAGAATTTATGAATGGGATACCTAAAGATATTCAAGTGCTTATACATAGAACCTTTATAATTATTCTTGATCTGCCTGTTTTTTAATGTAATTTTATTCAACATCATTTATATTCTATTAGGTTGAATTGATGAAATTACCATTCTTGTAGATCAAAAATGTAAGATATTAGACATCGTATATGATTTAATTTAGTATTTCATGCCCCTCCTCATGATTCGATGCTATGTATATAGATGATGAAATAGTAAAAATTTGAGTCTTTTAATTATAATGGAATTTGTTTAGCTGGCATTGCTCTGATAAGAACAAAAGGATAAATTAGAAGAGTAAAACACCTGTAGTAGAAGTTAGAGTACTGTGAATACCTTAGTTCTATGGACATGCAAACTTCTGAGAATTACTGTCCAAAGACTGGGAAGCAAGCCTTGTCTGTCCGCCCTTCCTTCCTTCCTCCCTTCCTTCCTTCCTTCTCCCCCACCTCTCTCTGTCTCTCTCTTTATTCTTTCTTTCTGGTTCATTTTTATTTGGAATAATGTTCCAAATGCCACATTTGTGATGCATCTCATTAGTAGCAAAGTTCATCACATCACTCAAAATATTCTGTTGGTAGATCTTCATAAAAGAATATTTAAAAATAGAAACTAGCCTATTTCATTTGATTTTATTAGTGAAATAATTTGACCAAAATTATAACTTCAGAATTTGACATTAAACTAAAACAAGGTAGTTAGGAAAGGAAGTTCATTTCTTGAGTGCGTATTGTGTGCAGGAACTATGCAAGAGAACTTCTGAGAGGAATATGCCCAGGGGTAAGAAAATGTGGCGATGTCCAAGCCCTAATCATACTTGATGACTAGAGAATAGGGAATGAGGGGAGTAAATAGAGAGAAGACAAAGCAAGCAGGAGCCAGACTGCTGGTGCAGAGCCATGTCTGCCATGGTAAGCAATTTGGATTTTATCCTGGGAGCAATGGGAAGCACTGAGGGGTCTTAAGTAAGAGGCAGAAATAATCAGCTGTTTGCTTTAGAAAGGTCTTTCTGGCTGCTGTGTGGAGAATGGGTTGAAAGGGGTAAGATTAGATATTGGTGCCAGACCAATTCAGGGATGGTTGCCGTAATCCAGGTGAGAAGGGACCAGAATATCTATTATAGGCGACAGATTCTAGAGATATTCAAGAGATAGAATGAACAGATCTTAGTGATTAAATGTGAGCATTAGGGGAGGGAAAGAGAGCCAGTGATGACATTCATAATTCTTAGGCAACTTGATAGTAATCACACCGCAAAGGGAACAAAGGAGAATAGATTACAAGGGTGGAAGATAATGAGTGGAGTGTTGGACATGTTAAGTTTGCAGTTATTATCCACAGTCTCATATCCAAATATATAGAAATACCAAGTAAGTGGGTGGATATGGAAGTGAGTTCTGAGCTGGAAGTAGGTATTTGGATATTACCACTATTGAAACCATGAGAGTGGGTGAATTCTCATAGGGAAGCAGAAAGGAATGTTGAGGATAGGTACATTAACATGTAAAAACTGGACTGAGAAGTAGAAGCTGGTGAGACTGAGAAGGCAGGAAGAAACCCAGAAGAGAAGTGAAATGTGACCACTAAGGGAAAAGGTATTTGTTTTCAAGAAGGAAGAAGCTGAATAAATGTCAGTAATGCTGAGAGGTCATATGAGGTAATGAGGAGTGAAAAGCAGACATTGTGCAATCGTTAATGATAAAGATGTCCTTAATGGCCTTAGTGAGAGCAGTTTCAGTGGAGTGATGAAGTATAAACCCCAACGATTCAAGGAATAAATGGGCGGGGAGGAAATGGAGAAAGGAAGATAAAACAACTCTTCTGAGAAGATTAGAATGGGAAGAAGTTGGGGGATGGAAGAGATGGCCAACGAGCCAGAGAATAAGTACAAGAGAGATAAGAAGACATGAGATCGAGATGGATTTTTGGAGGATGGGAAAGATGAGTCTTTAAATGCTAATAAACTTCAGTGAATCGGTGTCTTCACTGAGCACCTACTATATGCCTGGCACTGTGCTAGACCCAGGGAATACAAGGTAGATATGCTCCCTGGAATCATGGGATTTCCATACTATTGTGTGGAAAATGTTAGTTAGATAATCACCTAAATAAATATGTAATTACAAAGTGAGACAAAAGCTCAAAAGGGAATAATAAGGATATATGAGGGGAAGGAGCAAGGGAACCTGACTCTGACTCAATCAACAATTTAGGGAAAGCTTTCTTGAACTTAGATTATAAGGCATTCCAGACTGAAGGAACAGCATGTACAAACACTGTGAAGTAAGAAGGAGTAAGATATGTTTAAGAAACTGGCAGAAGGCCAAGGGGACTATAGCTCAGAGAATCATGAGGGTTGATGTGTAGGGACCAGACCACTCCGTCTTCAAATAAGAAAAGGCCCATAGAAAGAGAAATGTTGAAGATTTGGTAAAGAAAGGGGAATATATCAAGAGACAGGCTTCCAAGGAGGGTAAGGGATTAGATTTCAAAGAATAGACCTTTCTTCCATTACAGTAGAAGGGAATGAGCAAAGAATCAATGGTGATGAAGGGATGTGCAGTTTGGTGAGGAGAAGTTGAAGGTTTCTGTTATTTCAGTTAAGCAGCTTTTAGAATGAAGAGAATATATAGTAAAGTAAGAGGTTTAAAGAACATGGAAAAGCTTTTAGAACAGATGTTGTAGAGACTGGAAGAACTAAATGAGAAAACACAAAAGAGTTGTTGGACCATTGTTGGAGATCATGAATTCGTAGTGGCAAAAATCTGTAGCATTTTGTGAGTCCCTCTAGAAACACTCAGCAGCCCAAATGTATACATGAAGAAAGTAGACAGTTATTCTGACCCCAAGTTGAGGTTTGCCAGCATGAGGCAAAGGAAGGACAGTGGGGCCAGGGTGATGGTGCTCTAATAAACCAGATCTTGGGGGAATGAGAGGGATGAAGAGAAGGGGAATCCCTGATCCATCACTTGTGCCAATTTTCATGGTGTCAATACTCCTATAATGGCCAATTTCAAGATGCCAGTGACTTAAGAACAAGCTCAGACATGGACACCTGAGTGGCTCAGTCGGTTAAGCATCCAACTTCTGATTTCCACTCAGGTCAGGATCTCAGGGTCATGAGACAGAGCCCCATGTCTGGCTCTGAGCTCAGCATGGAGTCTGCCTGAGATTCTCTCTCTCCCTTGCCCTCTGCCCCTCCCCCCCAATAAATAAATAAAATCTTTAAGAAAACACTGGCTCTCACAATTTTTGAATGTTAATAGTTACTTATCAGGAACTGGTAGTTGATGACACCAGCACACACAGGTTGAGAGCGATAAGGCTAGAAGCCACTGTCGTTGACATGATGGAAAATGGAGTCTAACAAGTAGAAGAGAAAGTGAAGACCAATGGGGACTGAGAGTCTGCAAGAAAAGAGGGTGGGGGAGAGCTACAAAGAATTGTTGAACTCCGTAACTAAGGAGAATGGTGGAGGAGAGCATTAAATGAGTTGGTGGTGGTTACCCAAGAAAAATCATCTTTCCTCCAAAAGCTCTTACATTTGAAAGACAGTTCAGTGACACTGGAAGACAATACTGACTTGCACTTAAAATTTTTGCTTGTAGCTCAGTAGCTTAGTCAGTGGCAGCAGAACCGTGCCAGTTGCTATTTTGACATCTATGGCCGGCTCCTCTGACGTTCCTCTCTCGGTCCTAGCAACAGCGCTACCATCTCTCCCATCTTCCTGTGATTGTAGAGATGGCAGAAGCAGCAGGAGCAAGGGAGACGAGAGGGCCCATGATGGCTAAAAACAAAGGTCTGCCCTGGCATCTTCCTCACACACCAAAATTGTCTTCCTGCCTCATGCGGGAGAAGTAGGCACCGATGACTAAGGGGTTACCGTGGTAACTACTTGCCTCAGAAGCTCTGCTTCAGCTCAGTTATCTCTTTACTGAGATGGACAATTATCCGCGCTCTCAGAGGGGATTGATATAATTTGATCTTGCCTCCCACAGATCACGTTTGTAATGGGATATGGTAAATTTGTTTATCTAGAAATTTAACGTTTTTTCCCTTTTAAGACCTCCATATTTGTAACCGTGGATTTGAATTTAACTGTTTGAAAAATAACTTTCATACTAGAAGAAAACTGTAAAGAACATTTGTATTAAAAGCAATTTGCCTCTAATTTCTTCATGCTGTTTGCTATTTATTCTGACTGTTGTTGCAATATGTAAACAAGAATATAATCTCCCAAATGAAGGCTTTCTTTGAATTAGCAATGAGGCCACTTATGCGCACTGTAGAAGGGTTCATTTTTAATGGGACTACATCCAGTGTTCCTTTCCTATGAGGACCTCTACGTTGACAATCACAGTTGGGAATATTTGGTTTAAAGGGTCCTACTCTTCTGCTGCACAAGTGTTATGTTACAGGATACGGAGTTGTGATAAATAACAAACTGATAACGAGGTAGTTTCTATATCAAAACATTTACCTCTTTTTTCCTCTGAGGGTTCTTTTTTTTTTAAAGATTTTATTTAGAGAAAGCACATGTGTGTGCGAGTACTTGTGGGCACGTGCGGGGGAGGAGCAGAGGAAGAGGAAGAGAGAATCTCAAGCACTGAAGATGGAGCCCAACTCGGGGCTCACTCGGGGCACCTGAGATCATGACCTAAGCTGAAATCAAGAGTCAGATGCTTAACTGATTGAGCCACCCAGGCGCCCCTCCCTTGAGGCTTCTGTTAACATTCACAATCCTCAGTGTGCCACAGATTTGGGGCATTGTTTTGTTTTTCCCCAAAATTAATGCAATTTGATCTTGCTTCTCACAGTCGTGTACCGTGGGACTGAACAGGGAACACGTAAATGTTGGACGCGCTCTGGAACAGTTGATGACAGGTGGAGAAAATGGGCCATAGCGCCAGACGCCCAGGCATCAGGCGCCCTCCACATTTAGAAAACTGAGCTTTTCTGGCTGTTCCTACTCAGCTAGAATGCATTTGTCCCCTTTCTTTACTTCTGCCGTTGTGTCCTACCATTATCCCTACTCTTAACCATCATTTTCTTTCAGTTTATTAAGGAGAAAGCTATATAGATATTTTAAAAATAACTTGCTGGGTGAACCTGGGTATTGTATCATGAGCTAATCTATATAAATCACTAGGTTGTCCTACACCAAAGAGAAATAAGATAAATGGATATAAAAATTGATTTTTATATGGGCGTCTCTCTTTTTAGTAAGGGAAACAATAAATCATAGGAGTAAAGAATTATACCCTTACATGCATTCCACATTTGGTGCAATGTCCTCATGCAGAGCTTTCCACAAAGAATTAACCACGAAAAAGAATACTTCAAAACTGCTATTCCAACTAGCAGTTTCTCTTCCTTCAGACTTTAAGTATCTTTTTCTCCCCTGCGATGAATTCACTCTCAGCAGTCTTCCAAAGACTTAGTAAGACTAATGGTTATGCTCTTAAATGGGAGTTTTCATACTTCATATACCTTTCTGGAGTGTTTTGCACATTACTTTCTGTTAAAATTTATGTTTATCTGTGTTGGAGAATGAAGTTAGAACCCGTCTTCACTTTTTGGCAACATTGGTAATAAATAATTTTGCTGCAACTACTTACACTGAGATCCACCTTTCTTTGTTTTTTTAAAACTATTTGTGTTTGTTTTTTTGAGAGAGCGAGAGTGCTCACACGCACACAAGTTCCCCGGGGGGAAGGAGCAGAGAGAGAGAGAGAGAGAATTATAAGCAGGCTCCACTCCCAGGGCAGAGCCTGACACACGGGGCTCGATCTCATGACCCTGAGATCATGACCTGAGCTGAAATCAAGAGTTGGACGCTTCATCGACTGAGCCAGCCAGGCACCCCCCCCCCCGCCCTTTTTTTAACTATTTGAATTCATAGTAAGATTATATATAAAGTGTGCTTCATAGTTTGTGTTTGGGGATCTGATGTAGACAAAATATATATGGTGTTCTTCCGTGCCCTTGTTGCTGCTCACTAGAAATAATTTAATTTTGTTTTTGTATGTAGCAATAAAAATAAATTTAAATGTTGAAGGTGTTGAAAATAGGTTGGGTTAAGATCGCCGAGTCACTGGATCCTGGGGGCTTATTAGTATTCCAAACCCTTCAGCCACAGCTGTTTCCTGAGCCAGTGCATCTGTAAGACTGATGAGTCACTGACCTCTCCCTCTGAAACTAATAATACATTATATGTTAATTAATTAAATTTAAATTAAAAAAAAATTCCTCTGCCTCCACTCTAGGGGTGTAAGGTAAAATTACATTATATTTACTTAGTTATTATATGCTCGTTCCACCAACCCATGGACCCATTTAGCATTTAGCTGGCAAGTAACTGAGTCTTTCTTACTTCTTTTACTATTATGCCTTTTTCTCTCCTTCTCCCAGGGCAAAAAAAAAAAAAAAAAAAAAATTCTTTTACAGTGGTGGAAGTAACACGTAAATGAGAATAGCATCCCAAAAAAGAGAGTGAAAATTTTTAAGTGTTATTCACATGTCTCCAACTGTTGTCACGCTTTCCGAAGCTCCACTTAAAGGCAAACAAACTGCTGAGGGGAAAATTCTATTCCGTGCTAGAGCTGATAGCTGTGATTAAATGGGAAATGCTTTCCCATTGTCAGTTCCTCCGGCCTGGGAAAGAGAGCGTCGAACCTGTTCCCCGCCTGCACCGTTTCGCACCCAAAGGACTACAGGGTGCGGTCCCCGTGGTCTCTTTCAGACAGCCGTTGCTTCTTGTTTCACTGCTTCTGTTGCTGCTGCTGTTGTTGGTATCATTCTGTGAGGGAATCTTGGAGAGCAGAGCTCATGGAGAGGTGGTAAAGCGCAGTTAAGTGGCTAGGCGAGAGGCACAGTCCGCACTCCGCACAGGTGCTCTGCCACGTTCCATTCCTTCTCTTCGCCACGCACCGCGCTGTCCCCCGTGCTCCCTCACCCTCCGGGTCGCCCAGCTTCCCACCAGCTCTTGCCCCGTGTTGGAGTTTCTTACTAGGTTGGTGCCAAAGAGGCAGTCTTTATTTTCTGGGTCTCGTGTCTGGCCCTGGGTCGTCATGTCTGTAGTCGTCAGCTAGGGTGCCATCAGAAAATACCAGACTGTGGGGCTTAAACAGCAGTTTATTTCCTCACAGTTCAGAAGCTAGAAGTCCAAGATCGGGGGTCGGCAGGTTTGGTTTCTTCTGAGGCCCCTCTCCTTGTCTTGCAGGTACCCATGCTCTCACTGTTCCTCACATGGTTGTCCCTCCATCTGGGTTGTCTGCGTCCTAATCTTCTCTTCTTGTAAGGGTACCGGTACTGGGAGTTAGCGCTTCAACATGGGAATTTGGGGGCACACAGTTCAGTCCATAATAATGTCTTTTCTCATAATCAACAGAATGCCAGTTTCTCCCCAGTTTCTCTGAAAATACTCTCTTCTCAACATGGATCTTCCTTGGCAACCCCGAAGTGGTCTCCAACATCTGATAATACATAACAGGACATTTCCCATGTTTGTCAGCTTACCCAGGTTCTCCCATTCTATCCTAAAATCTCAGATTATTAAAAAGATTTTACAGCTCCACCCTCCACTTCCATCAGCCCACGTGGTCGGCAAGGCACGTCCACTGGCACGCATGTTAGCTTGTGAAAAGTTCTCATTTACCTTACATACCCTTGTTCTGGTGCGGTCTCACCGCATTAACTTCCTTATAGTCCTGCCTTTATATTGTATCATATTTTATATAAACCACAACCTCACTCCCTATTTCTCTTCCTTTCCTAAAAGAGAGCCGGTGAGTTGGGCAAGTAAATAAGTTACATCTTAGCACGATGTCCAGTGATAGAAGAAAGTCTATGTTCTAGTCTAATAAAATGGACACATTAAGCAGTATATAAGACGTAGGAACTTAATGTATTTTCTGAAATCATTCACATAAAATTTTTTATTCTAAAACATTTCACCAAATTTTAAGGTGGCCTTTGTTTAAGAAGACAGATTGTAGACATTGCCTTGCAGGGGAAATATTCTGAAGAAAATTGTCTGGCGTAGCAAGAGCTTCTTAGACCCTTCACCTCAGACTAACTGGTCTGTCTGGCTTTAGTTTCTGACTTCTCCAGTTTCCTGTACTCACTACCACCAGAGGTGTCTGCCCGGAAAATAAACCTCTTCTTGACACTCCTCACTTCGGAGAACACTGCTGCATCCCTGTTACCTGCAGGATAAACCCCCCACCCCTCAGCTTAGCAGAGAGCCCCTTCTTTCATACCAATATGCCATGCCCCTTCCTGGCCTTGTCACATGTCGTCCCTTCCTCCTGGAATACTTTCCCTCTGTGGAGTGCCTGGAAAACACAGGAGCTTTGGAGGCACACAAGTCTAGTTTTGAGTTCTGACTCCAGTTCTTACTGACTGAGTGATCCTGAGAAATTTACTTAATCTCCTTGAGTAGTTTTCTCATCATGAAATGAGGCTAATACCTATTGCACAAGGATCTTGTAAGAATTATTAAAGCTAAGCATATGTGTGACTCACTGCTAAATTATTTATCAATTCCTTTTGCAGTTATAGGGTCAAGCAAACCCCCGTTTACCCTTTAAGACCCAGATCAGACATCACCTCCTCTAGGAGCCTAGGCTGTTGTTTACTCTGTGCTAATTCCTGCACTAGAGCCACGCAGTTGTACTTAAGAACGTGGATTTCTGAAGCCATGCTGTTGGGGTTCCAATCTTGGCTTCTCTGTGCATTACCTCTGTGATCTCAGGCAAGTTACTTGTACTCCCTATAACTCAGCTCTCTGTTCTCTAAAATAAGGATAATATTATCTACGTAATAGGATTACTGTGAAGATTAAATGGGATCATATATACACTTGACCCTTGAACAACACAGATTTGAACTGTGTGGATTTACTTGTACGTGGATGTTTTTTGACAAATACAGTACTGTAAATGTATTTTCTCTTCCTTATGATTTTCTTAATAACTCTTTTTTGCTCTAGCTTACTTTATTGTAAGAATACAGTATATGATACGTGTAAACAAAATATGTGTTGATAAACTCTATGTTATTGGGAAGATTTCCAAGTCAACAGTTGGCTATCAGTAGTTAAATTTGGGGGAAGTCAAAGCTGCATTTGGATTTTTGACTCTGTTGGGGGTCGGTGCCTCTAACCACCTGCATTGCTCAAGGGTCAGCTGTGTAAGACATTTAGCACAGTGCGGTGCATAGTTAGTATGTCAGCCATTATCACTGTATTCATTTTGAGTCATTTTCTCTGACTGTGAGTTCCTCAAGGCTTGGACTCTACCTTGCTGTTCTCTAGATGCCTTGTGTCTGATCCAATGCCTAGCCTATGCTAGGATCAAAGGAGGCCTAGCTGGATTAAAGAAGTCACCCATTAAATATTTATTTAGTTAGCAAATCCTGTTCATTTAAGATGAAGAATATTGGGCTTTAAATCCTCTTTGAAAATACTGAAAATAAACAGGAAAATTCTCACGTATTACACTGGATAGTATTCCAGGTTTCTTCCCACAGAAAAATGAAATAGCTGAGTGTATTGGTCTAGAATTTTGCTTTTAAGCAAGGTGTCTTCACAGTATTATGTTGCCAGATTCCCAAGAAGTCCCGACCAGGTGCACAAGCACAAATCAAGCCTCTGCTTTTGCCATACTTGTCAGGTCATGTTGACCAAAACAAATCACATGGAGAGTCAGTGTTAGAGGAGACTACACATGGGAAATGGATACCAGGAGACATGATTGGTGGGGAGCATTCCTCTAACAATCTACCACACATATGCATGGTAAATTTATGCTTAAATATATATATATAAATATTTATATATAAATATATAAAATATATAAAATTAACTTTATTTCTGAGAATTTGGTGTAGAAAGGACATTTCCTTGCCATTTTAATAATATTTACTAACTTATTAATAATTTTTATTTAAGGGGCGCCTGGTTGGGGTCTGCCTTCAGCTCAGGTCGTGATTCCAGGGTCTGGAGATCATGCCCTGAATTGGGCTCTCTCCTCAGCGGGGAGCCTGCTTCTCTCTCTCCCTCTGCCTGCCAACCCCCACCCCCACTTGTGATCTCTCTCTCAAATAAATAAATAAATCTTTTTATTAAAAAAATAATTTTATTTAATAATATCCTTTTATACATTTTGTTATTATGAGCTGATATTGCATTTTCAATTAAATTTTTTTCCACAATAAAAGTGAGTGAGTAAAGCCAGCATCAGTTTAGGTTCCCTGATAGCAGAAGCAATATTGCTTATGAATTGTTAATAAAACTTGAGTAGAGATACTCTGATTACAAAGAAAATCCAGCCTGTCATACATTTCAGCAGACCATTGGGATTTCATCATTCAGCAGACCATTGGGATTCCAGAATTCAGAGGAAGCTTAAAGATTTGTAAGTGTTCTACATTGTAGCCTACTCCATGGTGAAAGGCTAAAAGCATTTCCTCTAAAATCAGGAACAAGACAAGGATGCCCATTCTTGCCACTTTTATTCAACATAGTATTAGAAGTCTTAGCTGGAGCAGTTAGGCAAGAAAAAGAGATAAAACGCATTCAGATTGGAAAGGACAAAGTAAAACTGTCACTATTTCTAGATGACATGATATTATATATAGAAAAACTTAAATACTGCATCAAAATAAAACTAATATATTTAGTGAGGTTGCAGGATACTAAATCAATACACAAATCTGTTGTGTTTCTATATATTAATAATGAACTATCAGAAAGAGAAATTAAGAAAACAGTCCCACTATAATTGTATCAAAAAGAATAAAATACCATGGAATAAATTTAACCAAGGAGGTGAAAGACCTGTAAATTGAAAACTACAAGAAAAGACAATCTCTTCAATAAATGGTGATGAGAAGACTGGACAGCCATATGCAAAAGAATGAAACTCCACCACTGTCTTATACCATACACAAAAATTAACTCAGAATGGATTAAAGACTTGAACATAAGGCCTGAAACCTTAAAACGCCTAGAAGGAAACAGAGACAATAAGCTCCTTGGACCTAGTTAATTCTGTTTTTGTTTTAATTCATCTCGGTGTTCAGCTGTAGTCATTTTATCCCAACAGAACTTCAGACTCTTAAATATGGGTGACGTAGTTAAACTCCTCTTAATGTAAGTTTTTCATGGAGGGCCATGGATAGATGGTCTCAGGATGACTAAAAAGAAATAGTTTTATATCTAGAGAAAAGAGTAATAAAACTTTCTTATAAAATAATCAGACCTATAGTCAGTGGAATATCACAAGATACAAACTAATGACTTTATTTTTAGATGGACCCAGGATCTGGAGGGGTGGGGAATGGATGCAAAAGAAGATATCGTATAATATGTTCTCAGTATTTAGAGAAGAATGCAATTGGAAAAAAGGAGGACCCAAAAAAATGGGAAAGATCTAGTATTTTGTTTTTTTGAAAAGTAGGATCCATGAGTAGAGTATTGCATTTGTCAGGAAAACTGCTGCATTAGACAGAATTTGCCTTTAATGCCCAGAGATACTTGCTGCTGTCAAAAGGAGCAGAACTTAATCTTGTCCTATTTGGCTGATGTTCACAGGTATTTTTGATGAATTGAGCCCAAAATCAGATCCAAAGACATCCTCCCCACAGAGAGTTGGTGATGGATCAATTGAACTAAGTGCTCTGAGCATGTTGCAGAAAAGAGACGGCAGTCCCATCCCAGGCTCTGCCCTCCTAACCACTGTGTCAGTAATGGCTGTGGGCACCCGTGCAGCCCATTCCTCCCTGCTTCCCTCATGGGTGTCTCTGTGCACTCCTGCCTCTTGCCGGTGCATCTGCAACCCAAGGGCCTTTCCATAGCTTGCTGTTCCTGCCCATTTCTGCCTCCTGATTCTGTACAACTTGCTATTTTTTGTTTGAAGGCACCACTGGTTAATATTAAATTTGTCATGATAACAGCCACAACAATTATATCTTGCTTCCATAAATGCCTGGCATGTTTATCACTTAATCATTATTTTAACATCATGAAATGCCCTTATTGACCTGATTGTACAGAGTAGAAAACAGGCACAAAATGTGTAAGTCCGTAACAGGGGCCACTTGGCTAATAAGTGACTGAGCCAAAATCTGAATCCAGGCAGCCTGGTTCTAGAGTCTGTGCTTTACTACCTCTCTTATACTCACTGTTTTTTTGTATAAATCTTATACTATACCAGATAGTTTTTGAAGGCAACCAATATTTATAAGTTGTTAAGTAGTTCCAGTATTTATCAGTCCCTTACAGGATTTAAGACTACTCTGACTCGATAGGATTACATTAAATGGTGTCTGTTCATTATTTTGCTTAAGAAGCATCTAGGGTTTCTTGCACACCTACTGTGCCCTAGCACCCCACTAGGCATTCTGTTCAGGAATAATCACATCAGACAAGATTCTAGTCCTCTTGGAGCTTACAGGATAATGGAAGGGACAGATAACACAAAAATAATGTATAATCAAAAATTGTAACAAAGGTTACAAAGGGAAAGAGAAGTTTGTTATAAGAGAGAAAATAGTAAGAAGCTAATTTAGACAGGGGAATGAGGATCGAGGAAAACTTTTCAGAGGAAGGTAACATTTTAAGCTGAAATTCTAAAAGCTAAACAGGAGCTAGCCAGCTGAAGAGGAGCAGAGTATGCCATCGATCTTTTGTTTCTGGCAAAGTAGTGGACCAGATGTCCGTGTAAACCCTCCTGGTACAGAACATCTAAAACTTCTGGATAAAATAATTAAAATATATTTTTAAATGTGTGGCTGAGTGAGTGGGGAAATAAGAAAAATTTTTAGGAGCCAGAAATTAATGTGAAAACCTGAATCCTGAGATATTAGCAAATTCTACACCTGTATTTTGTTCTTTAGGCATTTGCCAGTCCCTGGTGGACTGGATCTTGGGCTTTAACGGGCCTCACGCGGAAGACAAAGACAAAGGTTTCTCTGTCAATAGGTGATTAGGGGGAAAACCCATCCCTTCCCTATACCTTTTCTTCCCAGAGTGAAACAGTTGGGTTCATTTCCTATCTTGGCCTTGCTGTTTGAGTAAATGGGGAGTCATATATCAATACATTCTTTTATATGAAAATATATTTCATGGTAAAAACAAAATATATATTATGGTTTAAAAAAAATTTTTTTTCCTGGACAAGGGAAATACTGTGTGGTAAGGGCTTTAGGCAGAAAGGCATTTGCCCTTTTCAAGGAACTGAAAGGCTGGTACAGATTGAGCAAAGTAAGTGCTGGCAAGTGAGGGTGGAGAGGAAGCCGGGGACCAGATTCTTGCAGGACCTCAGAGCCTTTTGCTGGGATTTTGGATTTTATTCTTAGTACAATGCAAATCTTTTGAAGGATTTTCAGAAGACTATCTTCCTTATGTGAGAAAGAACAGATTAAGAACATGTAAAAGTAGGGAGCTGCTCAAAGGTGTAGAGGTAGAGATTAAATACAGCAGTAATCCAGGTGAAAGGTGGATCGATTTGGATTAGGGGAAATTGGAAGAAATTAAGGAATCCAAGATATACTTTGAAAATAAAACCTGCTGATTTGGGGAGAAAGCTATAAAGGGTTATTTCCCATGATCTGGCTTGAATAATGGGCTGTCCAGAGGTCTTTTTCTAAGATGACAAAGACAGGAGGAGATATGGAGGGGACGATCACATATTTGGTTTTAGAAATGTAGAGTTTTGGAAATACTAAGTTTGACAAGTAAGAAACCCAAGTAGAGGGGCAGAATGCATGATGTTTGGTACCACTATTTGATTTAATATAAATGAAGAGACTTTAAAATATTTTTATGTAGTTGAACTCATATTTGAATAAGCCAGTATGGAATTATAATGAAAATTTTCCTTTTACGGGCAATTCATTTTACAGTAAGTTTCATCAGGAGGCAAACTTGTTAAGTAGTAGAATTTCATTGTAACAAATACACCATTTAAATTCACATCCCTAGGATGCAAGAGCTGGGTGTATTTGCAGATGAAGTATAATAATCTGGGAAAGGCATTGTGGCAGTGATTATCTAAATTGTTCACCAAACCTGTTTTCCTTTCTTCTGCTGAAACAGCTTGGACTACATTTCCCAGCCTCCTCTGCAGTTAGATGTAGCTATGTGACTGCATCTGGGCAAAGGAAGCAGAGTAAAAGTGATGCAGGTTTCTTCCTTTACTCTAGCTATTTAAAGAAAAATCTCCCATTTAGCCTCTCTGCTCTCTCTCTTGTGCCAGCTGAACATTGGCATCCAAAGGGACCACGAAAACAGGTTGAAGACAATAAAATCTCCATCAGTCAGAGTTCCCAAATGATTACATAGTTCAGAAAGCCCCAACCCCTCCCTTCTGCTACCTGAACTTTGCATGATCAAAAAATAAACTTATGTTATTTCAAGTCGTCAGGATTCTATGATTTACCTATTTCAGCAGGTCACATCACATTAAAAGAAGATGTTAATTTTCTTTCAAGGTGATACCAGGAACCTAATTTCATTCCCATTCATTTCCTTTTTCATTTTTCTTCTGTGTATGTTTGCTACCGTAAGTGACAAGGCAATTTTAATAGATTAGGATGTTTGGAAGTTTATAAAGGAGTAAGGGGATTGAAGATGCTTGAGGTAAGAGAGAGGACTTGAAGGATATAATTGCTTCCCATTCTCCATATAAGATAACCATCACCCCCCCTCTGTCTGGCCCAGTCATTCCTTTCAAAGAGTCACACTCCTGCAAGCTGCTTCTTTCCACCTGCAAATGGCATCCCCATTGCAAAGCATAATCGGTGAAGACCTTGATCACCATTCCCTTCCTTGCCTAGTTTAACGTTCACATATAATCAGACTTACACCCTGGGATGCAAACCAGCCATAACATTAAAACTGAATAGAACACAACTGGATATCTCTTCTTTTTTATGGATCTGATAATAGATGTCAGAGGATATCTTATGGTACACACTTTTGGGGGAGATGCAAAATGTGTCAGAGGAAGTGCTTGTCTCTTGATAGGACATGTTGAAATCAGAACATGCTCCTTGGAATCTTTGGCCAATAGATTAGCCAAGTAGCGATACTCTTACATTGTTTTCTTATTACTTCTCAGTCTGTTTGCCTTGCTGGACCTTCATGATTCCTTCCCTTGAGGGCAAGTAGAGGTAAATGCACTTGCCTATGCTGAATATCCGTTATAATTCCTGGTACATTGGTATTGTAAGTGCTTAGAACTTCTTGGTTGAAAACCAAACAATTGCTGAAAGTAGTATGGTATGTGTCTGACTGATACGAAGAATGTTCCTTCTAGTGTGCATCTTCTGCATTATGTCTTTTTACTCACATCAGTAATGTGCCTTTAAGATATAGATCATTATCTGGCAATTGAAAATACTTTCATGAAAAACTTATTATGATAATGTTTGTCGTATAAGGAATTTATCTAAATTTATATCCCCTTTGTTTGATGAATATATCTTCAGTTGTGTACCCGAAACAAAACAATTCGATTATTCTCATGATTGGTAGAGTTTATAATTCTGCAAGAATTAGGCAAATTGTAGACACACACAGGGACAGATTGGACAGACTACCCCCCAACCCCCGCCCACCACCACCACAGGAGCTTTAAAGGAATACAGTCTGGCCCCGTGGGTGATTGTCTCCTCTTCAATCCAGTGGCATATGGCTAGGCTTGAGCAAACAGATGTCTGTACCTAATCAGGCATTTATTGTCTCAGTTCAGGTGCTAGGCCAGGCTGATGTTCACAGCTGTGCTGTGGTTGAACTTTTAAAGCCATAGCAGCTTATTCTCTGACTCCAGTGTACTTCTACTCTAAACTGTGGCATTGTTGGCTTCCGGAATTATTTTCTTTTCCAGTCTATAAGATGATAGTAAAACTTACTTTCACAGGGATTGTGATAAGCAAAGTGAAATTCAGTTCTAAATTGTCACCAGTGAAATTAAAAAAGTTTTTGTCTATGTGGTCTCAGGTGGCAGAAATAAAATTATAAGTAAGCCCCAATTTCTTCTAGGCACACGGTTGCCTAGCTGTAGGGAATGGATAGTTCCTTTATAGAAGTGGGTCTATCAATCATTTTGACCCCTTGGAAGACTAGCAGTGGGTGCTATTTGCTATAACTCTTCCCTAGCTGGCTGGACTAAATTTGCCTTTGGTGGTATAGCTTATGGACTTTTATCTTGGTAGTAATTACATTTACACATACAGGAAAAACTTGTAACACAGTAAAACAAGCATATCTGTCTTGGAAGTCACAGAGAACCTGGGGCAGAATGCATGATGTTTGGTAATCAGAACTGAGGAAAACTTAACCACTGTACCAGTCAGGCCAAATCTAGGAATATCTGCATACCCAGAGGCCTTTTTTCCCCCTAAGGGATCCTACCTCTAACACCTTCCTGAGGATATCAGCTCAAGGCACAGCTCTGGGTGGCCAGGTTCTCTATTGCTTGACCTTACCATCTGCATTTGCCCCAAAGGAGTCAGGCTTTTGGGAGTCTGACCCCTTAAATGGCCTGGCACAAGTACTTTACGTATCCCACCGGTGATGGTGACGTAGTAGACTGCTCAGATCCTCTCTTTTAGGAAATTTTAAATTTGAGGTAGAGAGAATTGTTTGATAGGCACGAAATCCAATACTAAGGCAGACAAAGACGGCATGAGTCACTAGAAGCCGTGAGTAAGCAAGAGTGATAAATAAGTAAGAGCCAAGTCATGAGATTTTCAAAAGGTGTGTGCGTGGGGCTGCGGAGATTTTACTTCATATCTGCAGGGGAAGAGGATGACCAACAAATTACTGCTGCCAAAGGCACGAGGAGCTGTAGCCAGATTTTTACACATCTGTCTAATCCTGGACAACTTAAAATCGCAACTTGAAATTCTCAACCTGTGTTCCTATACTTCACGTGAGGCCTGGTTAAGCTGCTTTCCGTGCGTTACCGGGAGGCCTAGCCACAGGGCATACCTTGCTCCTTATTTCCCTGTGAGGCCTATGGTAATGCCCCTCGGATACTCCTCTCACACCCACACAACCACACACAGTTACGGGGAGATAACTTGAGTGAGTCTCTGTTCTTTGTAGCCAAAGGACCGTCATTTATACAACTACTCTATGAGTTCGACTCTTACTATGTTGGCTGTGCTGCCGAGGGAAGGACTGACAAACAGTAGCAGTTTCACGCCCATGTCAAGAGGGTACAGACTTTGAACAGGAAAGGCAGTTTACCTCTAATTGTTTGAGAAAGCTGACGTGATACAGGGAGGACCCAGAGAAAGATGACATAACATGGCATTTGAGACTACATGGAAATGTTTATTTAGCAAAAAGAAAAAAAAAAGTGTAGGAACACAATTTTTCTTTTCTTTCTGCTAAATGATGAGTTCCTGGGGCATTCATCTGGGTATGCTCCCCAATGCCCAGGAGGGGGCTTTGTACACGGTAGGTAGAAGGCTAAATGGATAATGCAATGTGGCCCAGCCATTGGTTTGTCTTGTTTAGTAGCAGCTTTGAATTGGTTGGTAAAAATATACTTTTAGGCAGACGAAATGTAAACTGAAGGGAGAGACATGAGTCAGAGACAAGAGTAGGTTTTCCAGAAGCTTCTGGGGGAGGTAGATATAGTGCAGAAATAGCTTAGAAGCTACATGAGCAGGGGCGCCTGGGTAGCGCAGTTGTTAAAGCGTCTGCCTTCGGCTCAGGGCGTGATCCCGGCGTTCTGGGATCGAGTCCCACATCGGGCTCCTCCACTGGGAGCCTGCTTCTTCCTCTCCCACTCGCCTGCTGTGTTCCCTCTCTCGCTGGCTGTCTCTCTGTCACATAAATAAATAAAATCTTTAAAAAAAAAAAAAAAAGAAGCTACATGAGCAAATTTCAGAAAGCTAGATAAGAAACTGCCTTCCTCACTCAGGGTACTAAGGACTAGAACATACCGTTTTCAGGAACATCTACAGCACATAGTACAGCATAGCCTTTGGCCAGAGAGCAGGGAATGGGTAGTGAAGGAGAACTGGCAAAAAGAAAATTCTAGATTCTAGTTTTAAAATGGCAGAGCATATCTGATGGCCTTATCTCCCTTCTCTCTCACAAATCATCCAACTGCACTAGGAGAACAAAAAGAAGAAACATGAGCCCCATCTTTACAGAAACTAGGAGACATGCAACCCCAAACCACAGTATGTGATGAGGAACAGACAACTGCAGTTGGAGAAAGATGTCCAACCAGTAATGCCCAGACAAACCAGTAACGCCCAGTGTAGACTAATGGGAGTAGGTGTGTGGGCTGGCAGCAAGAGCTTCCTTGGCCCTGATTAGGCAGAAAGAGGAAGCAGTGTAATGGGCTGAATGGAGAACCACACAGACAAGATTGAAAACATGGGCAAACGCTTATCGGGAAAACACAATAAAGTAGGATTGCATCTTTAATATCAGACATGATTGAATTTGGAGGAAAAAGCTTTAAATAAGGCAGAGAAGGATGATTCATAATAGCAATATACCACTACCATCTATAAAGCAAAAACTGCAGGAAATATGAAGAGAAATAGTTACATGATAGTGGTAGGAAAACATTAATTCACTTCTCTTAGTTCAAGAGATCAGGTAGGCAAGAAGTAAGAAAACCCAAATAAAAAGCATACATAAAGGGACACCTGGGTGGCTCAGTTGGTTAAGCATCTGCCTTCAGCTCACGTCATGATCCTGGGGTCCTGGGACCGAGTCCCACGCCGGGCTCCCTGCTCAGTGGGGAGGCTGCTTCTCCCTCTGCCTCTCCCCTGCTTGTGCTCGTGTTCTCGCTCTCAAAAATAAAATCTTCAAAAAAAATAATAAGAAAGCAACTATCTGCTGCTTGTCACTTTGCATTCTGAAAGCTCAGAGACCTTTTTAAATGCCAAATAAAACATTCACAAAAGTAGATCCTAAAGGAAATTCATTAAATTTCAGAAGATGAAAGGAATACATATAGCATTCTCTAATTTTGTTGCAATAAAACTAACAATTAAGAAAAGAATTTTTTGATTTATCATTTGAACATTTAAAATTTTTTACTTAAACAACTCTTGGATCACAGAGGAAACCAAAGAGGTTATAGAAAATCTAGGGGGAAAAGCACAATGAAAACACTTCGTGGTGGAACCTATGGGACAGAGCTAAAGCAGAAGGCAGAAGTACCTCTCTTACTGAAGAAAGAAAGAAAATAACTGAATTAAATATCTAACTCAAAAAGTTAGAAAAATGATCAACAAAACAAATCTTAAACAGCAGAAGGTAGGAATAAAGATAGAAATTAATGAACTAGAAAAAGGAAAACTGATCAGACTAATAAATAAAAGAACTAGTTCTTAAAAAAAATAGATAAATTTTTAACTAACCTAATAAAAATGGGTAGAGAAGAGAGCATAGATGAGAAATAATCATGGGGAAATTATAGAAACAGAAGAGAATAAAAAAATCATAAAATATTTTCTCAATCCTGTGCAAATTAATTTGGAAGAAAGGATGATTTTTCAAGGAAAATAGAACTGATCAATACGAACCTCAGATAATTAGAAAATCTAAACCATCACAGAATCACCCCCCTTCCCCGCCCAACCCCTCCAGAAAAGCCTGAGTGAGGCCCAGGTGGTTGAACAACGGACTTCCGTCAGTTTTTCAGGAACAGGTAATATCAATTCTTCCCAAATATATGTGCTTTAATAAATATGTATGTCTCTGAAAAGAGACACACACTAGTAAACAGTTGTTGTTCCTAGGGAATGGAGCTGGGGCTAAGGGACAGTATTAGAAGCAAGTCTTCCTTTTTACTATCTACCTTTCAGGTCGTTGTATTTTATACTGTACACATATATTGCTTATCTAAGTGTAAGGAATTTAGAATATCTTTGGACAAATTCAAAAACCATTTGGCTTTTGTTGTTTTGTTTACTTTCTTTTTTGGGGGGGGTAGGCAAAAATGTTTAAATGGCCCCCTCCGATGTCCCACCCTTTCCTTGGAACCTGTGAATATGGTGAGGTCTGACTTCTGTGAATACGTTACGTTCTGTATCACAGTTGACCTTAACGTGGGGAAATTATCCTAGATTATCTAAGTGAACCTGACCTAATCATACGAGCCTTAAAAGTAGAGAGCTTCTTTTCGCTGCTGGCAGAAGGGTAGTCGAGGAAATAGAAGTAGGAGAAGGCATTCGCGTGCAGTTGTGGCTTTGGAGATGGAGGGGATCACAGGGGAAGGGACGCAGTTGCTTCTGAGGAGCTGAGGGCAGCCCCCAGCTGAGAGCTGGGAAGGAACCAGGACTTCATTCCTACAACTGCAGGGAACTGCCTGCTGCCAACCACCAGAAAGAGCTTGGAAGGGGATTCTTCCTCCGAGCCTTGGGATGAGAGCCCACCCAGCCTGCCAGGCATCTTGATTTCAGCTTGTGAGACCCTGAGCAAAGACCAGCAGGGCCTACCTGGACTCCTGACTGCAGAGTTGTGGGATAACACATGGGTGTTGCTTTCAGCCATGAAGTTAATGGTAGTTTGTTACACAGCAACAGAGAGCTAACAGAGGGGGCGCCTGGGTGGCTCAGTCGTTAAGCGTCTGCCTTTGGCTCAGGTCATGATCCCAGGGTCCTGGGATCGAGCCCCACGTCGGGCTCCCTGCTCAGCGGGAAGCCTGCTTCTCCCTCTCCCACTACCCCTGCTTGTGTTCCGTGTCTCGCTGTGTCTCTGTCAAATAAATAAAATCTTTAAAAAAAAAAAAAGAAAGAAAAAAGCTAACAGAGGAAAATGACGTTTTACACCCTCTGTACAGGGGCCGCTGGTTGGCTCAGTTGGCAGAGCATGCAACTCTTGAGCACGAGGTCGTGAGTTCAAGCCCCACATTGGGCATGGAGCCTAGTTAAAAAATAATAATAATGAATAAATAAAACCTCCATACATGTGGGGCTGTATGGGGCTCAGAGATGGGAGCCATCTCCTCTGTAGTCTGGGCGCGCTGGGATGGTGCAAATCAGCCTCCGAGCCAGTGGCAGTGGTCAGGAGCTGCATGCTTCTCATTAAGTAAAATATTCTCTGCTCAATTTTCATTATTTTCACCAGTTGTGTAGAAGCCTAATTTTATTATCTTAATGAAGAGAATAAATTTTTTTATACCTGTCTTTTTTATTTCCTGTTCAAATTATAGTATTGGAAATGATTTTTTTTTTTTTTGTATTTCTGTTTTAAACAGTCTTTTCTGGTTTGAATGAAAAAGTTGAATTATTTTTTTCCTTTGGATGCCTTAGCAACTTAACTCTGTGGGTTTCTGTGACCTATGTTAAGTGTGTCATCTGAAAAATTTTTGGTCGTGATAGCACACCTAGATGATGCTGTGATTCTTTAACTACTTTAGTTTTTCTAGAGTCTTACTTACTTGGGTTGTTCCAGTTTTGTTTCAGTGCCAGTTTTACCCAAGACCAAATAAGGATAGTTGATCTTTAAAGTTGTCAGAGACTAGAACTTTTTTTTCAGTTAAGTATTTGAGTTTAGTGGTATGAGGATCAAATATCTAATTTTTATTTAATCGATGGTACGTTTGTAAACTTTTAGCTGGAAATGTTAACTCTGAGAACTGCTGAAAAGAAGTGTATCTGTTAGATCTTAAGAGGGCATAGGAAGATTCCAGAATGTGGAGAATTGCTTCTGTGGTTGCTATCACTTCAAATTCCAAATAGAACAGCAAAGAACAGTTGCAAGCAAGTCAGTGTTGGAAGCCCAACTATATAGCATGGTGCAGTATCACGTATGAATCTCATACTCAGTTTTGATGCATTTTCTTTTCAGTAAGTTACATTGTCCAATTTTCTTTTCCAGGACAATTCCAGGGGCTTGTAAGCCTGTTAAGGTCAGGAAATGCTTTTGCCTCATATACAAAACAGCACTGGACAAGGTGTTATAAAAAGATTGATCTAAGATAGATGTGAAACCCACAGGGAAAAATTTTAACAACTGATGTTGATGATTGTACAGGGTGTGACTAACAGAACAAAGAGTTTCTACTTTGCTTTGATAATCAAATTTCTTTAAAGAATATATTGGTCCTCTTTAGCAGAAATGTGTTCTTTTTCTTTATGAAATGAAGTTAAAATTTTTTTTAGGAGAGGTTTCCAAAAGGACTAGAACTGTATTACTGCTAATTCTGTTGTGGACTGAGACATTTACAGCAGCAATAATTATGTTAATACTCTGTGCCAAAATATGTAAAATGGCTTTATTACTGGTATCTGAATTATGGAAAGGTAATAAGGTGTGTAAGAATGCTGTTTGAAAGAAAAAAGGCATTTTTCTTAAAGTCCAGTAATATTTTTATCTAATCAAATACATCCGCTGAGCTTTATCTTCTGCATACAGAAGTACAGATACTTCTGTATCTTTATAGATACTGATTTAGAAGAGATCTCTGGTGGGCTCAGATTTCAGAATTGTGTGTTCCTCATGAGTGCCCCACTCCCTGCTCTCAACTCGAAGGCTGGCTTTGCTCCAGAGCCCAAACCTGGCTGTGGTAGATTATTTTCAAAGACAGCACTCTATGAACTTTGCTGAAGGGCGGGAGGTAAAGTCAGGTTTGGCTTTGCCCTACATTTGGGCTTTCCCTCTGGTGTGTTTACCTTGGGAATAATGCTTCTCATAGGCTACATATAAAAAGTTAGTTTGCCATCTGGACCTCCACCTCATAACAGATGTGTCAGAGGTGTGCTGATAATCAACACTGATGTGGGGGCCACAAAAGAGAAAGAAACTTCGAGAATGTTGCGAATGTCATGTTGTGGGCTGCCCGTGGCAAATCCAGCAGCAGCCCACCATAGTTTGCTCTCAGTAATTCGGATCTCTGCAGCGTTGGGGTAGTATTGCAAATAGGTGGTGTCACAAGCTTGTTTAACAACAGATGTCCGTCCACAGATACAAAATCTGATTTTTATTATGATAATAATATTGACTTCATGAGGTTTTCTTTTTCCTACTTTTTTTTTTCACTGACTTCATGAATGAATTACTTGATAGGAAAGCGAGTAATACACTTCCTGACCTAATGGTACATATGTGTTGAGGCTGAAGAATGTCATGGGTGGGAGCCCTTATTCATAAAACATTAGGGGTAGAGCAAAGATCTTTCATTGTAAAAAGTGAGATGATTTCTTTAGAAACCATATAAATTACTGAAGGGAATTATGACCAAGGATATGTTTTGGGTGAATAGATGCCAACTGCCCATCTCACTAGATGATTACTATTCTAAATATTTTTCCATTAGCTAGTTTCAGCTCAGGAAATAGATTAGACCCTTAATGGCCTAAGCAACCAGGAAATGAGCGATATTATTTATAGATTCCACCAGTGAATTTGAAATAAAACTTCTTGCCTATTAAAAATTCTGACTGTAATACTCCATGTAAATGCATTTTTTCAATGCTTTTTAAAGTGTTCCCTCCTCTCCCATCCCAAACCTTTTGAGGGTCTGATATTCTCAATAAAGGGAATAAATGATCCAAAAACATATTTTGAGGAAAGCCTGATTTTATATTAAGTATGGGGTATAAAATTACCATTGAGTCCAGGTCATATGTTTTAGTGGTAGAGACTGGTCTTGTTTTGGGAGTCTGTAGCAAGTCGAAATCAGGGTGGCCACCATGTACCACTCTGAGGGCCCCATTGAGGCCTAGAGTTTATCCATTGTAAATGGTGCTGGGGGAAGCATGCTCCCACCTTATTTAACCCTCATGGCTTGGCCGTGCTTTGTGGAAGACTGGCAATGGCTGTGTCCCATACATAGACCAAAGGTAAGGTAGGCTTTGGCTTCCATTAGGGTCCTTACTTAAGAGGGCTGATTCCCATCTTAACTTTGCCACTGAACAGCTCTATTGGGGGCTTTTCGTACAAGCAGTTGAGTCTGAGAACCCCCGATGGCCTGAACAGCTCTTACATCATCTGTGGTTTCATAGAATCCTGAAGTAAGCATTTCATTCCCCTTCTATGGGCCTTGTGTTCTGCATCTGTTAAGCAAAGGCTCTTGAGAAAGAGGGACTGTTAAAAGCAGTGAAAAGAAAGGCTCAAATCAAAGACATTTTAAATTATTTGTGTTTTTATGGGGAGTGAGGGATTACTATATTTACTTTCATTGTGTATAGAAATTTATTTCATTTTCTTACCCAGCCTACTGATAAAAATCTGGGTTTCTTGAGTTTTTCAGTCGATAGTCCAGGTGTTGAGCGCCCCGCTCTGTGAATAGGGGACACTTCGTAACTGTGTGTTGTCTTCAACTTCACTGAAGTACCACTTGAAAGAGCGAAGTTGTATCAACCACCTTTTTGTATTTGAACTACTTCTAAGCCTATTTTTAATGATGGACGGCTACTCATGCACCAGCCCCTTTTCATTTGTTTATACTGACAGAGCCTCGTTTTCATTCAATGGCCAGTTTAAATGAGAAGATACTTTGTGCTCTTTATTTTAAAATATTACGAAGTCCTATTCCTGTTCAGATGCTTTCAAATAAAACTGACCAATTACACATTGGAACATCTGGACAAATTTAAAATATAATTTAAAACTTGTATAGAAGCAGCCAAAGGTCAACCACTCTGTTTTACTGGCTCTACCTTTTTATTTCTGTTTTGTTGATTGCATTTTTAAAGTTAGACTTTTAGATTAAAAAGTCCCAGGGTAAACAGAGAAGAAAAAATTTCCGAATATAAAAGTTTAAAACATACTCAACACACCCTTGGTCCCCACCATTTAACAGGAAGTCAAGTTCATCGAGTCCTGTAAAATAAAACCAGTCTAGAAGCCAGGTGGTTCCACCCACCACTGCCCGGGAAGTTGTGTCTACCCGCAATCTGTTGCATGTCTCCTCCGGCAACACTTGGCCCTTGACCGGAAGCACTGAGTGTGCTCAAAGCTGTGCAACTGCATTCATTACTTCTCCAGTTCTTGTTCTGTGTGGATCCCAGGGGCTGAAATCTGCAGTGTGTGAGGCTTCGGTCACACTAAGCCACACCCCTCTAAAGGCATTACTTCCCTCCCTCTGGGTTTTGTTTCTTCTTCCTTCTTAAGCTTTTTCCCTTTCATCTTCCCCTCATCTTTTTGAAAAATGGAATTTATTTTTACTTTTTCAGTGGCCTAAACCCTAGACTCTGGTTTCCTCTTCTGTAAATCAGGAGCTAGACAGTGCTCTCTAAAGCCAATGCCAGTACTCCACGGACCCATGGGGTAGTATATATTTTGAATAAATATAATTGTCATCTTTTTAATGATAATTTCATCAACAAATTATGGGTCGGAAATATAAGTGGGGGGAAGTTTTTCTTCTACCCTCTCAAGTTCTGTGTCTAGGGGCCTATGAATTAAACTGACAAAAGGCGGATTAACAGGAAAAATGGCCTATGTTTATTGATATTAATTTTTTATATGAATAGCGACTTCGCAGAAAAGAAATGAAAACCCAAAGAGGCAGCTAGACCTGGGGACTTATATACCATTTTAACAAAGGGTGATAAATTGTAGAGAAGTGATTAGACAAAGGAGAAAGGGGTTTGGGCTTGGAGGGGGATAAATTGTGAGAAGGTAACCAGGAAATGTAGGAGGGAAACTAATAGTAGAAAAGGGCTGGGGAGGGAGCCCTTTTACAGAGGGAAATTTTCTTTACAATAGGGAAATTTATACTCTGCTTTTAGGCTGATGGGGGAGGGCAGGAGTTCCCTCTGTGTCTGGGCTTCTCAATTTCCTTCAGCTCAAAATAATCCTTAGGCATATATTGTGGCATATTTTGGGGTAACATATTCTGGTCTCCTTCAGAAACCTAAGAATCTGACATCTTTTTAGAACCCTGCTATGTCTGAAATTCATGAATACTACTTTATAAAACTGATTGATGAAGTTGAATAATATATATTCCAACATATAAGTGATTAATACTGATAGATAAACAATGCCTGTAACAATGAGACACCACAAGTAATTTGTCAGTAACTGACTGATTTTTCCAATTCTAAGAATATTTAATCAAAACGTCGAGTTGTGTACCATAAATATATATAATTTTTTGGTTGATTATACTTCAGTAAAACTAACAAAAGAAGAATTTGTAATGTTCTGGTTGTAACTCATGAGGCATAAACCTTACAGAGTCAAAGTGAAAGAAAGTTCTTCACAGATATTAATGAATGACTCATTTATTGGTAATTTTCAATAGGGTTTGAGACAATATCAGTAGGGCCTGAAATCATAGAAATTATTTTAAAAAGTCTAATGGTTGGAGGTCAGTTTGGGATTTAAAAATAACCCCTTTCCATAATTTTAATTTATAGATATAGATTTGTATTCATGGTTCTCAATTTAGGATAGTTCCCCCCCCCCCCCCAGGGGACATTTGGCAAGGTCTAAAAACTTTGGAGTTGCTGCAACCTTGGGGGATGGGTACTACCAATATCTCCTGTGTAGAGGCCAGTGAGGGTGCAAAACATCTTAAAATTCATAGGACAGCGTTCTACAAGAAAAAATTATTCGTCCCCAAATGTTAACAGTGCCGTATTTAAGAAATTTTTCTATGTATGACTCAATAGAGAGTTTTACAATTTGGAGTGTCTGCTCATGTTTAATTCTGGTAGCTGTTGAAAACAAAATAGAGGTCACTAAAATTCATGTCTTAGCCATGCATATCATTACAAACTGCTTGCTGACTTTTGGCATTTTTCTTGGCCTTTTACTTTTATCTGGACAATTAGATTTTCGCGGCAGTTTCTTGAGTTTGGTCTTGAGGCAAACTATCAAAAACAGAAGGAGAAAGTACTCAAAAGATCCTACTAGCTGGTATTAAGAGTCCCGTCTAGGCAGGTTTAAAGATGGAGTAATTATTTAATAGATTATAATTCCTTATAATCGTACGCTTCAAGGTGGAGTTATGGATGTTCAACTGAGGTAGACTCTACCAACCGTTTAGTCCAAAGCTGTCCTTTTAAAATAAAATAAGAAGCTGCCTGTCTAAGATCACAGGTGTTTGGTTGTAGAGCCAATGTAAGTAAGGCATGACTGCCACCCAGACATAAGGCACTTCACCTTTGTAGGTTCTTTTCCTTAGCTCACTGATGAAAGCAGACTCTCCTAGCCCCTGCGTCAGGCTTGCTCAGGGTAGACTAAGAAAATCCAGGGAGGAATTGATTTTGTGAACAAGGGGATTGGCAGTCACGGCCCTCCACCATTTATACAACTTGCGACATAATATTAAAAAGGAGGAAGGGGAAAAGTACAGCAATAGGGAGGGAAATTTTCCCTTGAATCCTCGAAACGATAGAATTGCATTCCATTTCCTATCTTTTCTTCGCCCCACAACAGTTGAAATTCTACAGTAATTTTCCATTCAGTTATTTGCCTTTTTCCTTTTTAAAAAAGTTTCCGTTATTATTCCCAATGGATTAAAAGGTATTCCTCTTTAGTCACTGAGTTGATATAGTAAGATCTGTAAAAAGAGTTATTACAAAATGTGCGCATCAGGGGTGCCTGGCTTGCTCAGTGCGTAGAGTATGCGACTCTTTTTTTTTTTTTTTTAAATATTTATTTTTTAGCGAGAGAGCATGCGCACACAAGCGGGAGGGGCAGAGGGCGAGAGAATCTGAAACAGACTCTAAGCTGACACAGGGCCCAACAGAGGGTTCTGTGTCACAACCCCAGATCATGACCTGAGCTGAAACCATGGGTCAGATGCAGCACGCAGGCACCTCGAGCATGGGATCTTAATCTCAAGGTTGTGCGTTTGAGTCCCACATTGGGCCTGGAGCCTACTTAAAATTAAAAACAAAATGTTCACATCAGAGAACAAGTTTTTCAGGGATCTAATAGCTTAAGCAGCATCATGAAGCTGTAGCTTTACTAATTTCATGTCACAGTAAGATAAATATTTTTAAAAATACAAACCAGGGCTGTGACTACCCTGAAACTGGGGATTTGAGGGAAATACTGGCAGAGAAGGAGATCTATAGAGATCACTGTTAGTAGCAGTAATTGGAGCATACTGGTCTGATTGAATTTGAGATATTCAAAATAAACAGGCTGTTGAGTGTAGAGGTGAGTATAATGATCACCATTTAAATAAAGTTAAAATGCTAATGTACTAAAGTAACATCTCATTTGGTGCCAGTGGAAAACAAAATGTGTAACCACTATTGCAGAAGTCACTAAATCTGTTACTGTCTGTTGAAAAAGTTAATACTTTTTACTTTTTGCTTTTCAAATACTATTCCCTAATTTTGCATTTAATTTATCTTTTTCTGAAAACCTGTTAATTGCATGTGCTTTAGCCCTACAGAAGAGAATGTTGCTTAGCAACTGCCAAAATAACTAATAACCTATATCTAGTAAAGGCTTAAAAGACTTATTTATTTTAGATCTATGTATTTCTTTATTGACCGTTAAAACCAAGAGGAAGTTGTTTCACTTTGAGTTTCTTCTGATTTCTGCATCTTTTTTGTAATTTATATATGGGCTTTTTGTAGTAAAAACAAAACAAAAAATACGATATATTTAATGAAAACGTCTCTTTTCTCCCTTCAGCCTCTTAGTAACATTGTTTTATGTTCATCGTTTGCTTTACTTTTTTTCAACATAGTACCTTGTCAGTGATATATGCTGGGAAAAGAAACGGTTTCTAATCATTGGATACAGAATTCTACAATACTGTTTTTTAATGTGGAGGAAGCTATTTTCTTTTTAGAGGAAATACATTAAGGTTTTAGGAGAGGGAAGTAAGGATAATGATATTACCTATAATGGTTTTATTTTTTGCTTATCTGACCCAGAAGTATGTTGGAAGAGTCATGTAAGCTAAGGGCTTTGGGGTGGGAAGTGGTTGCTGTCACATTGCAAGGTCCCATCGGACTCCTGTCACTCAGCCTCGGTGTGTTCACTTGCCAGCGGTTTAAGTCTTCCCCATATGACATATACAGAGTTTTATTATTATCCAAATCTCAGACCATGTCCTTCCCTTTGCTTCTGTTCAACTGCCCTGGGGTACAAACAAAACACCAGTAAATTCGTTTACTGCTTCCTTGGTATTCTGCGGTGTTGTGAAGCTAAAGACCACTTGTACAAATACATTAATAATAAAAAGAACACGGGGAATTTATATTAATAGTGCTAAGGCAGTCTGCATTAAGGAGAAACTGTGTGATTTCAAAGAGACTTTTGTCTTGGAACGAAGCTCCTTTACAAAATGCCTGCTTTACAATTTTTTCTTATGGAGGCTTTGGACAAATTTATAGCTATTTTCTTTCGCAGGAAAGAACTCCTGGGATATCATCTTGCACAATGGCTAATTACCGTATACATATCAGTGGGATTTTTTTAAATGGAATATTTTCATTAAGGTATTACCCTAACATAAAATAAAGGTGCTTTTTTTCCCCCTAGCAATACTGAATTACCGGTAGATGCATAACTATAATACAACAATTATCTGCAATCGGCTGATATAGGGCTCATCTGTAAGATCATGTACTCTGTTCGTATCTCATTTATATTGTCAACCCTTGTACAGAGAGAACAATGTAGAATGACTGGAGTTAAGTTTAAAAATGTATATAAAGGTGTATACTTAGTAAGTTATCTGATGTAAATACATCATTATGTGCTAAAGAATCAAATAGTTTAGGACAAAAATAATATTTTAAAAGAGATATGTATGAGGGAGATAGATAATGGGAGGAAGAATGGAGAGAAGGGAAAGGAAAAAAATGTTACTGTTGAAATTTAAAGACTGGCTTAAGAGTAAAAGGCAATTCACAAGTTTTGTTAATAGTGAATAAAATAGTTAATAAAAGCAGCCAGTTACTAATGCTTCCATTCTGTGTTCCAAGTGCAGATAATGGAAAAATTCATTTTATTCTTTATAAAGTTTAATACCAGAACTGCTTGCTTAACGTTAATTTTTTTATGTAGTCAGCCTCATGGGGCATTTTCCTATAACATTCCTTTAGACAGCTCTCCTTTATACATGGGAATAGGAAATAGAAAGTGTGGATAAAACATCTAATTTTCAAATATGGAAATTTTCAAATAATGAAACTTACTTATTTTAGCTCTTAATTTTAACTTTTTTTCTAGCGGAGTCCTTTGACAGAGATGATTAGAAATAATACCCACCAATTAATCACTTGAGTTTTTCCTTCATTCCCTGTTTTTGTGCTCTTTGGAGTACAGATACTAGTAAGTAGTAAAGTGTCAGACAACTAGGTGGCCATTAGCAAAAGCAAAAGGCGTTATTATTTACATAAATTAAAATTACCCACAAACCAATATTTAACATACATTTGTATTCAGTTTTACAGTCTGATCATTTATGCAGATTTGCCAGCATATTTACACTGCTCTAGTGTCAGCTTGGTCATTTAGTATTATAAATCATAATCTCATATAATGTTGCATACTTCAAATTCTCCACAAATGCATGCTAAGTTGTCCCAAATGGACATTTTTATTTTTTAAAGATTTTATTTTCAAGTAATCTTGACACCCAGTGGATGGCTGGAGCCTACAACCCCAACACCAGGAGTCACGCACTCCACCTGCTGAGCCAGCCAGGTGCCCCTCAAAGGGACTTTCTTTTTTTTAAGTTTGTTTGCTTGTGTGTTTGACAGAGAGAGAGAGAGAGAACGTGCGTGCATACAAGTTCGCAGGCAAGCCAGTATGGGGGGAGTAACAGAGAGGGAGAGGAGGGGAGAGAATCTCCAGCAGACTCCACACTGAGCATGGAGCCTAACGCGAGACTCAGTCTGACGACCCTGAGATCATGACCTGAGCAGAAACCCAGAGTGGGATGCTCAACGAACTGAGCCAGCAATGGGCCAGTTTTAAATAAGGGTGCATCGGAAACTATGTATGTCCTTAGGCCTAAAGTGGTCCTTAGAATTCGTAACTGAAAGTAAACCCTTGGGCAGCTATGTAGGCACTAATATTCTCTCTAACTTCCTACTCTCTTGAATGAGTAACACTAAGGATGTTAGCTGTTTTTAGATAAAAAATAAAAATCATGATATTGGAGAAATATTCTTTATGATGGTACTTTATGATAGTTCTTAACCCTGAAATGACCACCTTTTGGGAAAATATTTTATTTTTAAGATTTTATTTATTTATGTGACAGAGAGACAGCCAGCGAGAGAGGGAACACAAGCAGGGGGAGTGGGAGAGGAAGAAGCAGGCTCCCAGCGGAGAAGCCCGATGTGGGACTCGATCCCGGAACGCCAGGATCACGCCCTGAGCCAAAGGCAGACGCTTTAACGACTGCGCTACCCAGGCGCCCCGGAAAATATCTTAGATTGAACGTAAAAAAAATAAATTCTCGGGTCACCTGGCTGGCTCGGTAGGTAGAGCATATGACTGACTCTTCATCTCAGGATTGTAAATTCAAGCCCCACATTAGGTGTAGAGATTACTTAAAAATAAAATCTTAAAAAAAATAAAAATAAATAAATTCTTGTTGAAGTGAATGAAATTGCTACCACTCCTACTAAGACCACTGTTAAAAAAACATTAAGACCTTTTTATTACTTTTCTGTTAACCCATTAAGCAATTTACTCTTGCTCTTAAAGCAAACAAAAAGCGAAGTTTTAACAACGGAGAAGCTGCTGTTGACAGGTCATTCAAGGAATGCTGCTTCATCCACACAATATTTTGTATTGCAGCAGACTGTTGATATGTGCGTTACACTTGTCAGTAGTTGTCCTCGGTTTTCTATTTGCAAATGCCTTATATATAATACTGTTAGATGCAAAATGAATTTTTACTTCATGTTTTCAATATACAGTGATATAATATTAAAAGCAAAATACTAAGAGGGGGACGCCTGGCTGCCTCAGTCAGTGGAACATGTGACCCTTGATCTCAGGGTCCTGAGATTGAGCCCCATGTTGGGCATAGAGCTTGCTTAAAAAAAACTTAAAAGCAAAATACTAAGAGAAGAGAGATACAAAGTCCAGCTTTGAAAATTGTAAAGCTTCTATTTCAGAATCTTCAATTAGAGTTTACTTTCTTCTCTCTTGAATTCCTCTTACGATAAACCTGTTGGGGGTTGGGGAGACACAAAGCTTTTGTAATCGCTTTCAGTTTTAATCATGGCTCTCGTTTACTAGCAATGTGACCTTAAATTACTTAAACCCATAGGGCAGAAGAGTTTCTGTAAAATGGGGATAGTAAAACCAGCTTCATAGTATGGTTGTAAAAATTAGGGGAGTGTCGCTCCATCCCAGCATGGTAGATGTTAAATAATGTGTTACTTCTCTCTTCCCTCCCCCTTCACTCCTCATCAAACGCAGCTGATCTCTTTGAAATGAAATGGATTTAACAGTTTCATTGGTCAGTTCTAAGCTTCCAGATAAGCTGTACTCTAAACCATTGTATAGGATATTTCTTTGACTCTAAGATACCAACGAACAATGGAAAATCTTGTTATAATACAATTATAAAGAGGGATTATGTATTTCCACATGTTAGCCCATAGTAACAGTGTTTTGTTGATCAGGTTACAACAGATGAATATCGGTATACAACAAATGCTCTCTTTGTTCCCTGTTCTTGTCACAATTGCTTAATTTAATAAGAGGTAATTGATTAAACTCTGTCTGCATTGTCAGGAACTGGAGAGGGTGGTGAAGTACAGGAGACTACACACACACACACACACACACACATTATCAATCTTTCACGTCCTTTAACCTGTCTCAGTGATTTCTAACAGAAGGACACATGTAAATTACCAAATTGCTCCCAAATAAAGCAACATCTAAAAACATTTAATTGCTTAGGGAAAACTGGTGGAGGATTAGAGTTGTGTGACATCATCTGTTTCTTTCTCCTGGATTTTTATTAATTGGATAAGGAAATAGAAAATGGAGACATTGTGTTCTCGGATAGTGAGCTTACCACCCTACCCCCCACCTCAGTTCTGAAAGTTACAATTCCATCTTCTCTTTGGTGTTTAGCAAATGATCTTGTCCCTGCAGACATCATTTTTATTAATATTGATAATAACAGCAACATTTACCAAATGCTTTCTAGAGCCAAGCAGCTTACTAAGGGATTTTATGTGCATTATCTTATTATCCCTCATAGTAGCAGCATTGTTATTATTTTCTCATTGTATGGATGCCAAAAACCAAGGGTAAGACAGCTTATATAATTTGCTTGTTGTCACACAGCTAGTATGTGGCAGAGTCAGATGTGACCCCAGGTTATTCTGAACTCTGAAGCCCATGTGTTAAGCATTATACTATAGGTCCTTCCTCTAATGACAAAAATGGAGGCCAGAAAGGCAAAAACTTCATAGTTTTCAATGACTGCCCTTGGCCTATACACCGTATTTTCCAAATTTGTTGACCTGGTATTTGAAACCTACCACAGGCCAATTCAAATCTGTCTTTGAAACCTTATCTCCTCCTGTACCCCACCAGTATCAGATCAGCACTGTGACCAGGCTTATTTTCCCTGTAAAAAATTATTTCACTTTCCTATCCAAATCCAATCCGTCTTTTCCATGAAGGTTTTCCTGTGTGCAGACTTCATACTATTATAATCCTAAAGTCACTTACGATTGCATTACTTGACAAACATAGAGTATTGTATTCTGGGGGGGGGCAGATATCAGTGTTTGGAAAGCAGTATTGTCGGCACATGGCTGATTCTCAGTTTATGTTAGCTTGCTTTCCTTATTGTCCTTTAGTGATGAAGGGCATGCTTTTTGGAGCCAGACACCCTGGTTTTTGAATCTTATCAGCACCATTCCTAATTGTGATAATTGAGTCAAATCACTAAACTTCTTCACACTTTAGTGGAGAAGAAGGGATAATTATAGTTCCTAGTTCATTGACTTATTGTGAAGATTAAATGAGATTCTATGTCTAGGACATAGTAAATGCTTACTACATATTAGTTCCTATTATTATTAAAAAGACTTTTTAAGGATATATTAGTTATTATTTGTGTGTGTGTGTGTGTGTTTTAAGTAGGGCTCTATTAGTCATTATTATACCTAGATTGTATGTTACTATATTAAAAATTTTGTAAGCCCCCCCACTCCCATGCACAATACAAGCATTTAGCAAATGCTGTTGAGTTTTTTAAATTGAGATATAATTCACATAGCAGCAGATTCATCAAGTTGGTTTTTTGTTGTTGTTTTTCGTTTTTAAATTCTTGTTAACAGTGTAATATTAGTTTCAGGTGTACGATACAGTGATTCAGCACTTCCATCCATCACCTGGTGCTCATCACAAGTGCCTCCTTAATCCCCATCACCTATTCAACCCACCGCCCCCACCCGCCTCCCCCTGGTGACCATCAAGTCCCCCATGCCAGCTGTCTGTGTATGACCTACTGCAGGGACCTGAGGGCCCATTGGAAAGGGACTTATCCAGGCAGGAGTCACCAGCCCTGCAGGAAGAACTTGAAACAAATGAACACGTAAATAAAACTAGTTCATATTTTTTTGCTGTTCCCTAAAACTAAAACTACCTTCTGATCTTGGTAAAAACAAAAAAAGAAAAAAAAATCTGAAATATTATCCTTGTGGAATGGTTTGATTTGGTGGTTAGTAAAACTTTATTAAAATTTAGAACGTTTTTTTAAATTTAAAAAAATTTGAATTTTAAAAATTAAGGTAAAGTTATTTGTAATTACAAATGAGTTGTGTATTCTGCTCAAAATGAGACAAGATGAAGCATTGCGCATATTTTTAGATGTGTCTGAAACCGTCCTGAGCAAATACCAGTGAATGCTTACAACACTGGAAGCACTTATTTTTGGTTAGGTAAAGTTTAAGTGAACGTGTCGTGTTAAAAAACAAAATTTGAGTAAATTTGAAAGATCTTCCTGGCTTTCTCCAGTGATTTATGACCCGAGCAGCGTCCAATCTGGCAGACAGGAAGGAGCTCTGAGGAGTTGTACCAAAGACTTTCGTAGGCAGAAGGGAGCAGGAGCAAAGAAGTTACAGTAGGCAAAAAAGCAGGTTGATTATTTCAGAGGGGTCTGTCCGGCACATTACCCAGCTAGTGCTGATCCCGCGATTTCTGAATGACTGGCGTAAGATTCCGTTTCTAGGAGGGCCCAAACTGGCATGAAGTCTGGTCGGTAACATGGGGCTTCACAAAAGTGACTCCATTTTGGGCCTGTTGTCTTGTGTTTAACAGTGGCCTTTGGATTTTAGAGTTACAAATGAGGTAAAAAGCTGATTGTTAGAGAGTTGCAGACTCACAGTCTGGACTCTCCCTCACCCACATTCTTTGCAGTGAGATCCGAATGAGGAAGTAAGATACCCAGTGTAGCTGTTAGGCAAATATTTTAGGCCCCACTGGTTTTTCCTTTCTTTAACTATGGGGATTTTTTTTTTCCCTTAAGAATCTATGCTTTCTGGAGTTTTGAATTTGCCTCGCAATTGCTAGGAAAGACAGGAAAGATAATGAGCTGAATGCCTGGAATTTGACACAAGAATAATGGTTTTCTTTATTTACCTTTGCATGATTGTTTAAAGAAAACTAAGATTTTGCTTATTTATCTTTTACTTTTTGTTCTTTTCCCTTTGTAAAAACTCAGTATGTGTCACTGGACTGTTCTGAAGTCCAAAATACTCTGAAAAGCTTTCTTCTATTGATACTTCTGTGATTTCTCTTTCTCCTTTTATCTTTTGTTCCCCCGCTCAGGGCACCTGGGTTTTACAATGCGCGCTCCTAAGTGTGAAACCTACTTGGCCAATTGGTTTTCTGTGATTAAGAAAGAACTTGTAGAATTTTGTCTTTCTTATGTTGTTTATGTCAATACCATGAATATTTTGTGAAGATCTCCTGAAACTGAGTCACGTCCACTTCGTGAATGTTGATGCTGATTCAGGAATGACTAGACAAGCATCACCGGGAGGCAGGGAAAGTATCTAGAGGGCTCCACCTGTGCATGTGGGGGGCGCAGAAGACCCTCTACCCTTGAGACCACATTGCTGCTCTGGTGCTTTCTCCTCCTTTCCATCTTACCCTGACTTCGTGGCTGTTGTGATAAGTTCAACAAGCAGAACCTGAGGCAGGGGGAAAGGGTCTTTGCAGCCACTCTGGTGGCTCTTTTTAAAGACTGGCCATCTGTTTTTAACATATTTGCTCCTCTGATTTGAATACCGCTCCCATCATAAAGCTACTTTGCTTTGCTGCATTTGGGGAGAACACTGAAATTAAAAAATGTTCACATCTTATTCGGGTTTTTCTTGATTTTTTGTTTTGGCCGTACCTACGTTTGGCACGTGAGAACAGATGTTCTCTGAAGGCCAGGAATGGTTTATTAGACTCAAAGTCAGTGTGACCCAGGTATGTTGTTGTTAAAAAGTAATAATCCTAGAAGAGTAATTGTTGGAACAAAATCAGCTACCAGAGTAAAATCTTTCTCCGTAAAACGTTAAAATGGCACTTAAAAATCATTAAAGATCTTTTATTCATTAAAATTTTCTTATTTTAATGAGATCTGGACAGGCTTTTACACATTCTTTTGTAGCCAGGTTGGCCTCTCAACTGAAAAGGCTCTAAAGAGTAACTAATAAAAGGTATCACCGCTGTCATCGAATCCTCTTCCTAGGCGAAAGAGTTGACATTAGAACATCCAAAGTAGGGTACAAAGTAAACTGCCTTTGTTGGGACACATTATAGCAACCCCGACTTTCTTAACATCTGGGATTAATGTTACCCTTTATTTTTTATTCTGATAGAGATTAAAAAGGTATTTCCACCTTCAAACCCCCCAGTAAGCCTGTTTAGTGGAGGGAAATTGGATACTTAAGCTTTGGACTCTTTGCAGAGCGCACGGGAAAACCTCAGATCTAGTCCATCCCTCTCAATTTACATGACCATGAGGAAATTGAAACCCTGGGAGGCTGAATGACTTGCCCTGGGACAGACAGCTAGCTAGTTCCTGCTTGAACTGGCGACCATCTATTGGTTACCACTGACGCCTGGTTTCTGCTGCCGGTTGGATATACAATCCTCTCCTGGTAAATTTTAGCAGCAAATGCCGCTACACCCCCTTGATCTCAGGTAGTCCCCGCCCCCCACCCCCCGCCTTTCTTCAGTGTTGCTGCGTGGTGGGAAGTAGAGGACTGCAGAAACTCAGGTGGAAACAATCTTAGGAGATCCGTGGGATCAACGCACAGGGGAAAACGCAAAAGAGGAAGATGTCTTGCAAGGGAGTAGAGGACTGTTCGTAAACATGACTGTAACTGGGCTCCTGAAGTTTGTGGAGGGTATTGTAGCTGCTATTTCTGAGACTGGAGAAAAGGTCTTAAGAAAAGAAAAGGCCCGTTCAAAGACAGGTTTTTAAATAGATCATTGGTTTTCAAAAAGTATGCTTTCTGTTGGGAGCACAAGTATACATTTAATTGTAAGAGAAAAGAAACATTGGAATTTTTCCTGCCCAGACTCTGAAAGTCATGTATGGAGGACCCTTGTAAGGGTGACAAAAATAAAAGGTGCAAGTCTAACTTAGGGAACCCTTGCTTTAGAAAATGCATGCGTTGTGGCTTTGATAGAGGACCTCTTAGATTTAGAAATGAAATGTTATTAATAATTCTAGTGGCTGTGACTACTTAGAACAATCTTTTGTAGGTAATAAATCAGAAGCTTTAAAAAATACCTAATTGTTTACCTGAGAACCTATGTGGAATTCGAAAAGGACTGCATTATTTAAAGTCGTTAGCTTCTGTTTATGTAATTTTAAAAGTTATCTTCACAGCCTTTGATTATGTTTCTAAAATTGTTTTGTACTCTTCACAGCCCTGATCCCTAAATGTTTTATGAGTTTAATACACAGCACCTAAACTATTTGGTATTGTTTTTCTGGTCCTTTTTTTTTTTTTCCTCGGGTTATGAGTGTTCTTCTTAACCCAGAAGATTACCCATTGTTAACACTGAATTGCTCTCCCGGGGTGCATAGGCAACTGCTCGAATGCGGTTTACAATTCTTGTTTGCCCCTGGGCGGTTGCCAGCAGGGAGTAAGGCATTATGGGAAGTAGTTTCTTTACCTTCCACAACAGGTGTCTTTGTCCGTGCACCTTATTCAGGTATCAGGGTAGAAGCACTGAGTCACTGCAGCAAAGAAAAACATGAAAGCAAGAGGAATTGCTTTCCCATCTAGAAAATGGTGCTGCAAGGGAAACCTGAAACCTTCTGGTACTAGTGAATGCGTGAAGAGGTTCTCAGTATCTTTTACAGTACTTCTGAAAAGATAAAAAGGAATTTAAAAGGTATGAACTGCCTGGACGCTTTATGAAACCTTGTCTCTTGATTACCGTTTAATTTTTTTACCTGGTTCGTCAGCATTAGGATAAATATGCTGGGAAACTTTTTAACAAAAATAAAGCTTAAGAGACAAAGCTGTATTGGAGCAAAAAATGAAGTAAAAATGCTTTACTGGCCTCTACAAGGGTCAAGCACAGTTTGAAGCTGTTTTAATCTTGAAGGTTTGTTGAAAGTATTGCATTTTCTGTTAAAATAAGCCTATTAGACTTGCTTCTGTTTCCTAGCAATAAGGTGTTTTTCTTCTTCCGTGTGTGCGTGTGTGTGTAATCTAGAATGCTATAGCAATTGCAAAACTCTCCTAATCATATTTAAATGGAACAAGGTGCTATTTAAGTAATCATGTTAATCTAGGTGAAGATACTTAAGGAAAATAAGGAAAAATAGACACCATGAATCTCATTCTAAGTTTTGTCCTTTGAAAAGCAAACAAGTAAACAACATAACAATGCTATTGGTAATTAGGGCTAAAAATTCCAACCAGTATCTGTATTTGATTATACACAAACATTGCCAAATTGATTTCTAATTCTAACAAATAGTATTTCTCATGGTGCTGTAATGTCATAATCTATAAAAAGCAGAGAAGATAATAGCTTAATTAGAAATTTTGGAAAAACAACTTTTGGAGGAGTTTCATTTCTTTTCCTCCCTTTTTATTTGCTTAATACTTTTCCCATGGAATTAGCATATGTTATATTTCCTGGTAATTTAGGCAACCTTGTGATGATAATTATGGGCAGCTTTCAAATTTTTCATTAGGGCATATTGAGATTCATTCGCGGTCTCCAACTGTAAGACACTGCTGATGGCTAAGACACCAGCAGTTCGTGACTATCTGCTAATATGGATAATTAAAAGAAACCTCTAAGCTTAATAAAAAGAAC
The DNA here is from genome assembly GCF_017311325.1 of Ursus maritimus. Taxonomy (NCBI): domain Eukaryota; kingdom Metazoa; phylum Chordata; class Mammalia; order Carnivora; family Ursidae; genus Ursus; species Ursus maritimus. Next base: position 78,548,920 of record NW_024424452.1, read on the forward strand.
TTTTATCTTTGGGAGAAAAAACCGTAAGTTTAGAAATGAGACCTTTGTGTTGCTTTCTGAATAACAACAGAAAACAAAGTTCCCAAAATCAAGAATTTTATTTAAAATATTTGTGTGTTTTTTGGTGGGAGAAGGGGAAGTGATAATTAATTGATATTACAGTCCCTGTTTCATTTTTATATTTTGGTCCTTTCTTTTTTTTAACAGAAATAATCAGAGGTGAAAAAGAATCTCCTTTTTTCATACTTCAGGAGATAATTTTTAACTGCACCGAGAATTCTAGAAATTCTGAAAAACTAAAGGTTGTCATCTATTTATTTTCTGTGAATGTGCAAAAATAAGCCATAAGAAAATCCACTTCTCCTCCAAGAAGAAGAATCTTGATATAAATAATACTGAAGTAAGAAGATAAACTTTAAAAGTTTCTAATTACCAAGAACATAACATACATCAGTTTGGGGGCCTTTGTTTTGTTTTGTTTGTTTTTGCTATAGGATATTTCCAGTTAGAAAACTTTCCTTTATTTCTGTTTGAAGCTGAAAGAAGATTTCCCCAAACCGAACTTTCCAGCTGCTGGGTTAAGAATGCAGAAGGTGTTTATAGTGTATACTTCCTCCACAGATAAGAGACCTCCCCTAGTTTTCTGCTGGGGGTGAATTGCCAGACAAGCCTGTGATAGCAGCTGCTTTTTTTTCTTTTTTCTTTTTCTCTTTTTCCTTCTGGGTTTTTGATACTCCGCCCCCTCAAACTCAGGTGGGTGTGGGCATTGGCACTGAGCTGCAGTAGGATTTTTCCTTGGATAGTCTGGTCTGGCGCTGGGGTAGCAGCTGGTGCTGTGGAAAGGCCAGCTGGCAAGATGATGGAAGAAATCTCCATTATGGTGGCCTATGACGCCCATGTTTTCAGCCAGCTGCACGATGAAGACTTCCTCTCTAGTCTGGTGGCCATCAGCAAGCCCAGGTCTATGGTAGGTGCTGCCTCGCACACTACTCCGGGGCTGTTTTCTTTTTTCCTCACACGATAGCTGTATTCCTATAGCAACTGAGAAAAACTTCCTGGGAATTAAAATGGAGATCTTGCTTTTGGCTTTGTGTTCAGGCGACAAAAAGCTCTACAGGTTTTGAATGACGTGTTTACCTCACTAAACATTATTATATGTTTAGTAGTGCATTTTAAAGTGCTTTAGGAGTAAAACTTAGGTTAATACTTTCATGTGTGGTGAGGGTCAGAGGAGTTTTATAGTGGCAAATATCACTTTGTCCCATGTGTTTGCCTTGTGTGTCTGTATATGATTATTAGGTGAAGGTTACCTACATTTAAGCACATGATTCCTATGAAGTGTAACATTTTTAACAGTGGGCTATCACATCAACACGGAGTACTGAACTGTCTAAAAGTCAGATAACTTTCAAAATGCTTATGTTATTACTAAGAACTATTATGAAATTAACTTCTAGTACAATTATCATTTGGATTTAATATTCGTAATTTTTTAAACCATTCTCCAAGGGTCTTGGTGTGCATGTCCTCGCATAATAGAAAAATGAAGTTCTTGCAAATGTTTGTTTCTTCTCTGTAGATGTCATCCTTATAATGGCTATCGAGTTTAAGATAGCAGTGGGCCATACTTTTTAAACTAACTTTCCCAACCAGTGCCATAGTAATCTCTTACTCGTTATATTTGGTAGTACTCATCACAAGCAATAGAATGAAAGACTATATTGGAACCGTTACCTTGCTAATATGAAACCCTATTCTCTACATTAATGCATAGGAACCTTAAAAACATACTATGGCAAGTTCTTCAAACAGTAAATTGCAATGAACAATATAAAGGGGATCCATAAATTGATTTTAAAAGACTTAGGGTTATATTAAGTAGATGCAGTCTGTTGCCATTGTTTAGATGCTGATTTGAACAAACTATAAAAAAAAATCTATAATTGACCACTAATTAGATATTTAATGATACTAAGAGGGTTATTCATTTTTATGCAATAACGATATTATAATCATGTTTTAAAATGATGATTTAGAGATACATATTAAGATAATTATGGATGAAATGTCTGCAAAGATTCAAAAACATTTACGATTCAGTAGCAGGGTTGGTGATGTGGATGAAGCTAGATGACTGTGTGTTGGTAATTGTTGAAACTGGGAGATGAGTATATAGAGATTCATTATACTCTACTTCTACTTCTTTTTTTTTTTTTTTTTTTTACGTAGGCTCCATTCCCAACATGTGTCTCGAACTCATGACCCTGAGATCAAGAGTTGAATGCTCTATTGACTAAGCCAGCCAGGTGCCCCTGTAGATGTTTTATAGATGCAGTTTAAAAGAGTCAGCTGAACCAAAAAAAAGCAAAAGCCAAATAAATACAACATAATATACTTCTGTAAGTGTTCGTTAATACAGAGACATCTAGCCTTTTGCATTCTTGTCCTATTTAATATATATAACTTACATTTTTTTGTATTTTTATAATTATATATGTTATGTGGATATTATTGCCAGTCCTTAGTTAACCACAATATTTTACCAAGTCAGGAGAGAGAGTTCATCAGTAGTTGTGGATAATCTTTTAAACTTCATTTTAGCCATGAGTTTCACAATATTCCACCATGAAAACTTACCCAAAGAATTCAGAACTTTATTTCATTTCTTTTTGATGGTCCCGTCAGAATCCTCTTAAGGGACCTGAGCTGAGTCTTCAAACGCTTGTAGGAATTTTCCATGCCAAAGGGGAGAAGAAACAAAAACTTATAAAGTGGCACAATATAGAGGACATGGGAGACTGAGGAGGTAGGCGGTGACCTGGCCAGGTCCTAGGGAGCATCTCACGCTCAGCAGGTGTGGGACGTTGTGTGGTGTGCACATATACAGGAAGCACAGAGAGGAAATGGATCAACGAATTAATATTAATGTGCTTATCAGGAAACACTTCCATTTGTAGATTATATGAATATTCAGTATGTTGATGTGTGTTGTGCCTTGATACAACTTCCGCTCCCCCAAAGCACACTTCTGCTCCTAACCCTGGAGCATGTTTGCTATGAAACTTGGTCACTAATATGGAAAGTCTCAGAGGTATGATAAAGACACAAAATATTGGTCTGTATACTAAATGTTTAAATAATATAGATGTTGGGGTGTTGAATTTGATTATACAACTTTCTGTAGACGGTTTTCTTTATCAAATGTGAAATTTTCGAAGAATTGACTGGGACAGTCTTTTGAAGGTGATTCTTGGTTTTGGTTCATGTGGAAGAGTTATACTAAAATTGTGCTAAGGTGAAATATTTATCATTTACTTTTAATTCCATATTAGATTTTTTTGCTTTGCGATGAACCTTTTAAAGTGTGTGAAAGAAGTACTCAGATTTCCTACAGTATAAAATAAATTACTTCTCAATCTGATTCATTACTGCACTGGGAAACAAATTACATTCTTGCTAACATAAAATCCTTTGGATTTAGGTCGATTATTACAAAGGGTATTTAGAAGGTTTCTTAGTACCGGATTAATTAAATACCTTTCTGTAATTGGACTTTGTTTCATAATGGAAGGTATCTTGATTCCTCAAATGGTAAAAGTCCCATTAAGAACAGTGGTTTTGGTGTGGACGCTGAATGTTTTCTTGTTTGTAAGTAGCCCTGTGGCTTTCTGACATTTTTGGTGGAAACTCATGGTAAAAAAAATACAAGCCATTATGCACACAAGACTAAAAGAAAATTTAACTAGGGGTGCATGGGTGGCTTAGATGGTTAAGCGTCTGCCTTTGGCTCAGGTTGTGGTCTCCTGGTCTTGGGATAGAGCCCATGTTGGGCTCCCAGCTCAGCGGGGAGTCTGCTTCTCCGTCTCCCTCAGCCTCTCCCCTGCTCGTGCTCTCTCTCTCTCTCTGTCTCAAATGCAAAAATAAAATCTTAAAAAAAAAAAAAAGAAAATTTAACTAAACAATACTTTTCTTGCTACTTGTGGTGTATTCAGGTTTTTTGTTTTGTTTGCAGGCTAGTTATGTTCCACTAAGTTGATTCAGAAATGTCTCAAGCTACACTTTAAAAAATATGGCTATATCCTGTTGATCCTTTGAATAGTAATGCAAGAAAATCACAAATCCCTTTATACGGGTGCCTTTAGACAATCATGGCAAAAAAAAAAAAAAGATAAGAAAGTCAAGCATAACTCTCTTTCTCTCTCAGTCATTCTCTCTCTCTCTCTACTCCTCTCTCTCCCCCCCCCCCTCCACTCAAGACATTGCCTGGGCTCCTGGATGGCTCACTAAGTAGAGCAGTAGAGTATTTGACTCTTGATCTCAAGGTCATGAGTTCAAATCCCATGTTGGTAAAGAGATTACTTAAAAGAAATTACCTAGGCCAGTGTTGTACTTACTAAGATAAACTAAAGTTGAGAGTCATCACTTGTAAAGCTTAAGAACTTTTTAATTACAGCATAAATAGATTGGTGTGTAAGGTGTAAATCTAGTATAGTCAAAATGGCTCCAGAAACATTTAGAAAAGTGCCTCATTGAACGCAGTTTTCCAGCTTTCCTTTAACAGATTACTTTTTCTTTGGTTGTTCACTGGCTGAAATTAACTGGCTTGCATTTTGAGACAAAGTTGTACCCTCCCCCCATTCTCGCTCCAAAACATGTATCTTTAAATCTGACCTGAGGTGCTCACACAAGGAGTAATAAACAACTGAGGGAGGCCCTCTCTGAAGTTGTTCGCAGTCACGGCCTTCTAGCCAGCATTCCTCTCTACCTCCTCCACCATTCCCAGTTATTTCTATGGCTGACTAGTGTAAATACGGGGAAAAGATCACACCTGTTATTTTGTTATGCATTCCACAGGAAGCTTTGAATATGTATTTAAATTTAAAATGTATGATTTAAACAGCTAACAAGCCTAATAAGCAATGCATACTTACCGTCAAGCTTGAATATTTCAGGTTAAATGTTAATTTATATTCTGAATTATTTCAGGTTTTTAATCTATAGAGTGGTTACGAAGGGAACTTTGCGTTCTGATGTCTTTTAGGGCAGTATGTAACATTACAGACATTTTCGGGTTACTGCAATTGCTGGTATAAATAGAATATCCCTTCCTCCAAAGACCTCACAGACAAGTAAAAGAGAAGTAAAATAAATATTTATGGCAGTGATACTTGGCTTCGAGAGGGTAGAACAAAGTGAAGAATAATTACCACTGATTGAGCAGTGTGGAAGGAGCCTTCCAAAGGGGGGGGGTACTTGTCAGACTTTGAATGCTGACCAGGTGTTTGCCAACTAGAAGAAGAGGGTAGGACCTTTCTGAGCTGGGGGGAACACCTTGTGCCAAGGCCGAGAGGTTAACTGCTTTGGGGGCTTTTAAGGTACAGAGTCCAGTTTAAGTTCTAGATCTGCTTTCTTGTAAATTACCTAAATTCTCTACATTTCAGTTTCCTCATCTGAAAAATGAGGAACATAGTAGTACTATCTCATTGGATTGCTGTAAGGATTAAATGAGATAGTTTGTACAGTATTTAGCACAGTGAATGCCCTTACTAATTATCTCCCTTCTAACAGGGAAAGGGCTGTTCAAACTGGAGAAGGCTTAAAGGAAGGAGTGCGTTGAGTAGATAAGGCACCATAGTGATGGGGAAGAAGGAGGGGGGTTGTCAGAGGGAGAAAGAACATGGGCTCATTGGGTTACCCTGGTGAATTAACTTTGATTAGGGAATCACTCTCAGGCTATCAGTCCTACAGGAAACTTGAAGCCATCTGCCCTGAAGATGGTACAGAGGGTCTTAGGTTTGAGCCCCAGGAAGGTGGGAAGGTAATACAGAATCAATGGAAGGGATTTATATGAGCCAAACCATCTGCCAAGTAGATGTATTGATTATTGCAGCAATAATCTGGAAGTAATGGACTGACAGGGGCCACATTGGCCATGGAAAAATTTTTAAAGGGCATTACAACAATGTAGGTGAAAAATTGGCAAGTGTCTGCTCATAGACACTTGATGATGGCAGTGTGATAAAGAAATTAGTCCCCGCATGTTGGTTAGTTCTTGCAATGCATATATACAATAATACTACTCAGGAAGAAGCAGCAGCTGATTTATATGAGAAAATTATTGAGATAAGTTGGAAATTACTGTAAGCTTCCTACTTTATATAATTCATATGATTGTTGTGTCAACTTGAATTGGAAAGTTGGATATCAAAAATGTAATGGAGAGGCGCTTGAGTGGCTCAGTCGGTTGGGTGTTGGACTCTCCATTTCAGCTTAGGTCATGATCCCGGGGCCATGGGATCAAGCCCTGCGTTGGGTTCACACTCAGCGGGGAGTCTGCATGAAAGTCTCTCCCTCTTCCCCTCCTCCCTGCTGCATGTGCGTTTTCTCTCTCTCTTTCTCAAAATTAAAATAAATACATCTTTAAAAAAAAAAAGAAGAAGAATGTGTTGGAGAAAAGATGGCCTGGCTTTACTAGTTGCCACATCTAGAAATTCTATGTCACCTATCACTATAAGGAACTTGGTGTTCGGTGGCTAGAACACTGCCCATTAACAAAAGCTATTTACCCAGGCTAACACATGTCTAGGCTCTTTTGCCACTAGATATTTGTTCTTCACAGATACCAAAATAGCAGCACTGTGTCCGGCAAAGGAAGGAAGCTCTTTCAGGGAGCTACAGTTTATCTGTTCTATCAATGGGACATGAGGGTAAGCATTCTGAAATTACTTCCTCCTTATTGGGTTGGCACACTGATTTAATCTAGCATGCCAAATTAGGGGAAAAAAATTCCGGGCAATTCCATATGCCAGAGATGGGTAAAACAATGAAATCAATAGTTATTTCTAAATCTTCATTGAATATACATTTCAAATATTGATTAGAATAAAACATAAGACCAATTGATTCATCCATATTTTTAAAAATTGTTATTAGCTGAACGTTCTTTATTCTTAATTGTTATGTAGCATGTACACATTCTGGCGATATTCCATCAATTTCAGTTTAGTATCAGGAGCCAAATCTTCCCTCATTTGGTTGATCAGTTTCAATAATGAGTTAAGGTTCTTACAGTTCCAAGTAATAAAATCTTGGGCTATCTTAAACAAGAAAGGGAACTTACCATACAGACACCAGGGTGTGTCCCTTTAAACACAAGGGCAGAAGTTCAGCCAGGCAGCAGGGCTGGTACCGGACTGACGCTGGCAAGCGTTCTCCCTGTCTCTTGCCATCTAATTAACTTCTCTCTTGGCCTCCCCTTTATTTATCTCTCTTTACCCAAGTTTTCTGCTTCTTCATTCCCAAGGAATATGGCTGCCATACCTCATCCAGATTTACAGTTCAGTCATATGCAGAGAGGTAAGCTGCTACCCCTAAATCACAACTCCAGAATCCTCAGGGAGAATCTGACGGAGTCAGTCAGGTGAGGTGACATAGAGTAGAGCCTTTGGGCACAGGCTCGGGAGCCAAACTGTCTAGGTCAGATCTCACCTCATCTCCAACTAGCTCGCTGACTTCTGGCAGATGACTTGACCTCTCTGAGCTTCATTGTTCTCATCTGTGAAGTTGGAACCATATTAGAAGCACCTTATAGGATTTTGTGAGAATTAAATCAGTTAATGCAAGTAAAGTCTTGAGCTTACCTCACATACAATAAGAGGCACATGTCATTATTTGGTATTATTCCGAACTGATTTCTCTTTATAAAAATCTTGAAATAAAAGGAGATGAACTTTTAGCAGACTTTATAAAGAAATTCATTACCCAAAAATTATTTAGGTGGTTTTGCTAATAAATATGAAATCATCGAACCAGCTTCTATAATAATAATTAGAACTTTTCTGCATTTAATCCTGTTTTAGATTTGAGAAGTAATCTTTTTATTATTAATACCGGGGCTGGTGTTGATTTGTAAGTCAATTCAAAATATTTGGGGGGGGGGAGATGTTATAGAAACATTTTAAATCCTAACTTATCCACAGTGGTTGAAAAAAATCTTATTCTAGGTTTTTTGTTTGTTTTAGCATCCATATTTGTATTCAATTTAATAATCAAAAATATTCATTGATCTGCCACTATGTGCTATGCTGTATTTTTAAGCCCTGGGAATGAGGTGTAAACATGAAAGGCATATCAATTGCGAATCTTATACTATTTTGGGGAGAAGTCAGACAGAAATATTAGCTAATGATATTACTTATCACCTAGCGAGAAGTATTATACAGAGACTTAAAATGGAGTGATATCATCAAAAGAGATTAATTGGAGGCTTTATTTTGGGTAGTCAGTAGGGGCCTCAGTGGTGTCATTTCAGATCTGAATGACATCCATGGGAAAATCAGGTAGAGAACAGCTCTGAGAGAAAGGCCCCAAAGTGGTAACAAGTTTGATATATTAGCAAAACAGGAGGGTCTGTGTGGGATCACAATGTGGGGTGAGCCCCAGGGGCAGACAGTGGTAAGAAACGTGGTCAGGGAAGAAGTTGGGAACCAGGTTATGATGGAGGGCTTTATAAGTCAGAAGTTCAGGTTTTATTCCTGATTTGATGTCCTTGTGTTTTAAAAATCTGATGGATCAGATTTTAGGCTTGGTTAAAAGAAATTTAAACTGATGATGAAATTATTGGAGAAGCCAGTATTATATCAGAAACTCACCACAGTGCTCAAATTCAATATGAAATGAAATTGTAACATTCAAACTCAATGCCAGGACTACAAGCTGGCTTATAAACAGGATTTGCAGCAAAACAAAGCAAAAATAACACTGGCGCCCTGATCATTGTAATGCCCACAATAGGATTTCTGGGAGGCTGAAATATTGAAGAAGCCCTCTTACCTGACATAGGACTGTGGTTGGTTAATAGAAGAAGTTGGCTCAGGGGATGAAGCATTGAAAGAAAAATTACATATTAACCTAAACATTTATTTTAACTTAAAACATCAGTATATATTCTTTATCAGTTTTCTTATAGGAATCTTTTTTTTTTTTTTTTAAAGATTTTATTTATTTATTTGACAGAGAGAGAGACAGCCAGCGAGAGAAGGAACACAAGCAGGGGGAGTGGGAGAGGAAGAAGCAGGCTCACAGCAGAGGAGCCTGATGTGGGGCTCGATCCCATAACGCCGGGATCACGCCCTGAGCCGAAGGCAGACGCTTAACCGCTGTGCCACCCAGGCGCCCCTTCTTATAGGAATCTTAATGCCCTTTCTTAGAATAGGAATTCTGAAATACGTAATACTTTCTAGGTTGCTTCCTTCAGAGGACTACAAATTAATAAACTTACGAAGCCATCTAATGTAAACTTTGTTTACATTACAGAATTGTTGTTTTTAACAACTTTTGTCATCTTTGATAGTAGCATTGCAATCATTTAATGTGACATAACTTTACTGTTTCACCACTTGACTTTTGCAAAGCCTTTCCACATTGCTCAAATTAGTTTTTATAGAAATAGCAAGTGTTTTTTTTTTCCCACATTCATCTTATTAACATAAACATGTTTGAGAACAAATATAATTAACTTTTTTAAGCGTAAACTCAGTTGTGGGCTAGTCACAATAGTGAGGCATTTCTGGGTATCCGATTATAGAGGGACTAGAGAATGGCATTAGTTAATCAGGCAAAGTTTTTGAAGAGTACTCTTAGCGTATTTTGTTGCTGCACAACAAACAGCCATAAATCTTGTGGCTCAACATCAGCATCTGTCTTCCTCTTCCGAGTCTTTGGGTGGCTCGGCTTTGGCTGATCTTGGCTGGCACAGCTGGATAGCGCGGAGTTTACTTTGCTTCAGGACCCAGATTCTTGTATCTGTTCGACACCTCCCATTCTTTTGTAATCAGTAAGCTATCGGGAACATGTCCTTCTCATGACAAGTGTTTAGAAATTCCCAGAAGGGGCAGTGGAAACATTAGATGCCCCTTAAAGGCCTGGTCTCAGAGCTCGCACGCTTTGATTTCTGTTCGTGTTCCATTGGCCAAAGCAAATCAGAAAGTCACTTCCAACATGGTGGGATATAAATGACATATATACATTCGTTTCAGATGTGCAACATGATTTGACATTTGTATACATTGCAAAATGATCACAATAAGTCTAGTTAACATTCAGTACCACATGTATTACAATTTTTTCCCTTGTGATAATTTTTTTTGATGACATTGCTTTTTTTTAATTGAAGGATGAAAGTTGGTCACATTCGGAGATTAACAGACCTCATACAGATGGTTAAAACCATCCTTCTCTTTCTTGGTTAACCATCTCCTAATTTCAAGTAATGTCCACAAGTTTTGTTTGTTTTTGTTTTTTTAAGATTTTATTTTATTTATTTGTCAGAGCACAAGTAGGCAGAGCAGCAGGCAGAGAGAGGGAGAAGTGGGCTCTTGAGCAGGAAGCCCGATGCGGGACTCGATCCCAGGACCCTGGGATCATGACCTGAGCCAAAGGCAGATGCTTAACCAGCTGAGCCACCCAGGCGTCCTTCCACGAGTTCCTTAGATCCGTTTGAAATTGTCCTTTGAGGACACCCACCAGACGACTACATAACAAAGGCTTGCCCCCATGCACCGCTGGACAGTATCTCACTGGATATCATCATCCTCAAAGAGATGTACAAAATCCTTTAAAGAGTCTGCATGGACTGCCTTTTCATTGACTGCCAAGTTAAGTTCATCGGGAGCCAGGTGCTGCCTTCTGTCTTGTTCAGGTCCATGTAGGGCCCGGCACCCTTGGGAAATACCTTGTCCACCTCCAGCTTCATCTGCACTGCAGTGCTTCAGGCATCCCTGGTCCTGTGACAAGAACTGTTAAGATCTACTCTCAGCAACTTTCAAATATACAATAGAATATTGTTTTTTATTGATGTGTAGTTGATATACAATGTTATATTAATTTCAAGTGTACAACATAGTGATTTAAGGTTATATACATTACAAAGTGATTACCACGATAAATCTAGCTACCATCTATCATCATACAAAGTTGTTTCAGTATTATTAACTATACTCCCTCTGCTGTAGATTGCATCCCTGTGTCCTATTTACTTTATAACTAGAAGTTGTATCTTTTAGTCCCCTTTGCCTATTTCACCCACACACCCCCACCACTGCAATGCAGTATTATTAATTATAGTCACAATACCATACATTTCATCCCCTGGACTTAACTTTATAGCTGGACATTTGTACCTTTTGACCACCGTCACCCATTTTTCCCACCGCCAACTCCCCCAAATCAGATTTATGATAGAATACTATGTGCTTCTTTATTAGTACATTAAATAACAAGATATGGTAGCAAGTAGAATAACTACCGTAATTCCAAAATAGTGATAAATATAAATAATATTTTGAGATATCCAATAACTGTAATGTCAATGAGAATATCTGTAATATCCACAACTGATAATTTCAGAAGTTCAGGAAAAGTATTTTTTCCATCACTGCTCAAGGACACTGAATTCTCTTCACAATCCCATCACATAATATTGAACTTATATTATCTGAGACCCAAGGGTTTTAGGTAACTTTCCTTTCCTTATGGCTGGCTAGGAGAAATCTTGGCCATGCCTTGTATTCTTCCCCTTCCCCTTCTTAAAGATACAGAAAAATACTTGTGAAACTTGTGTAATTATTTGATTAGTCTCACTAACTCATAACATCCATGAGAGCAGGACTGTGTCTGTTTTTGTTTACCGTTGTATCACCAGCCCAGCATTGTGCTGGTGCATTGTTCTCTCTGTATGTATTTAATTGATGGTATTGGGAGAAAATGAAGCACCGTATAGGTAAAATCATTGGTCTACAGTAGGTGATGTTTGTGACAGTTGAATATATTCATAAATATCTGTACACATAATATAGGGGTAGTTATTTAAATTTTTTTTTATCCTGGGTTGCCTGAGTGGTTCAGTGGGTTAAGCATCCAACTCTTGATTTCGACATGGGTTGTGATCTCAGGGTTCTGAGATCAAGCGCTGCATTGGGCTTGCATGCTGGGCATGGGGCCTGCTTGAGACTCTCTCTCTTCCTGTCTCTCTGCCCTTCCCCCCCCCATTTTTTAATACTTTATACTAAATTCTTATAAAATGGATAGTGGAATCAGGTTAGAGTCTAGTTAAGTACTTAAATTAGTTCTTAATTGTTAAAAAGTGCAGTGCTTGTTTCTGGTATATCTTATTCAGTGGTTCATTTAACATGCATATCTCCTATGTGCACAGCACTAAGTTAACCTCTGAGATAGCTTTAAAGAGATGGTAATCCGGTTTTAGAGACAGCCCTGTAAACAGGTACTATGAACCAGGGGTAAGAGCGCTATTAGAGATGTGTGAGATGCCTGCCTCTTCTTTGCGTACCTGTCACACCCTGTACCCTGGGCACTCACTGAAATGAGATATTCTGCCTGCTTTTTGAGTTGTACACTGAGGTTCATTTTCCCTGCATGTCATTTTTATTTTCCGTGTCTACCTACCGCAGCACCTGGCGCATAGTATCTGTAGTCAGTAAAGGTTCTAATGAGACAATGAAGGGATGATCAGGAGAGTGTGGGAAATAGAGATGCTTTCATAAACATGTGGACACTTTTTTTTTTTTTAGCATTTTGGTTTTTAAGCTTTTACAATTTTAAGTAGTACATTCACGTGGTTTCAAAATTTCAACAAATATAAAATGGCATCTAATGAAGTTTCCTGCACATTCCTGTTGTCCTGTGATGTTACTAGTTTTTTAGAGATATCCTTCCAGAAATATTTTATGCAAATACAAGCAGATTTGTATGTATTCTTCCCTTCTTTTTATACAGAAATTTTGTGTCCCATTCCATGCTTTTCTCATTTAACAGCATGTGTTGGAGATTTTCTTTGTCAGTACATCAAGGACTCCTCGTTCATTTGACAGCTGCATAGATAAGTGTCTCACTATATGGATTTCCATGTGTTAAGCTAACTCCCAGGAAATGCATATATATAAGGTTGCTTCCAATATTTTGCTGCTACCAACCATGGTGCAGTAAATAATCTTGTATATCATTTCGTGAATGTTTGAGGATATCTGTAGGTTAAATTCCTAGGAGTGAATTGCTGGGTTGACGAGTAAGTGCGTTTATAATTTTGAAAGATAGGGCCAAATTGCTCTCTTTAGAGGATGTATCATTTTCTCCACCAACAATGTATAACATGTGCCATTCAGAAGCGCAAACTTCGGAGCATAATTCTAAGGAAAAACATAGAAATTTTTCAGGTGGTCAGGGGGAAGAAAAAGATACTCCATACAGAGGAATAGTATTTTCAGAGGCACACAGGAGCGAGAGAGCTGGGAATTTCAGCTTGCTCCATTTGGCTGGAATATGGGAGCAAGGCCAGAAGGTAGTAAGATAGTGGGAGTAGGTCATGATTGGTTCTGAGTGTAACGCTAAGGAACTGATATTTTTAGTTCTGTAGATGAAGGTTTTGAGTAGGGACGTGATGTAATGAAGTTGATTAATACATGTTATGGAAAGAATATATGTTTATATCTATTTATTTAAAGTGAAGGTTGCCCAGGTAATATATCCTTATACGTTAATAATTATATCTATGTCCAAAAATCTACGATATGAGTCTATATAGAAAGAGAGTGAATAAACATATTAAAGAAAAAAATTTTTAAAAATAAAATGAAGGTTGCCAAATAGGTCTATTCCCTAAAGATCTTTTTGCAACTTAAAGGTTTTATTCCTCATTAATGACTAAAATAGTATGCTGATATACCAAATATGGAAAATGCATATAAATAAAAACTAAAACACAAATAAAACAATAATTACTCATAATTTTACCACTCTGAGATTTTCCCTGTCCAAATAACTCCTGTTGTTCTTAAAACAATCAAAGAAAATCAATATATATATTAGGTTAGAAAATACAGACAATGGTTTTCAAAGACAGCCGCTTGTTAAAAGATTCTTGTAATTTCTTCCAGGAAGAAAAAAATAAAAACAGCTACATATTCCTGCATAAATCACAGCATAATTGTCAATGTAGGCTTATACAATGCGGCCTCCTCTTAAACATATGGGTGTCTTTTAGAGACATAACCATTTTATTTATTTTTTTCTTTAAGGACCTTACGACAAACCTTTTGGATAGATACCCATTACATGTGCTGCTTTTCCTCTTTGTGACATGTAACATTGGCAGGTAGCTGTCTGATCAGGATCTCAATTATCGGCCACATGGAGTGTGTAGAAGGATGGTACATTTCAGAAAGCTAGACTCCATTGTGTATACTCAGAAGTCTTGTTGTGGAATAATCCCAGTCGCCCAGTGTTCCCCTTGTAGGGCCTGTTGGAACAGTCTGTGGCAGATCCTTTTCAGGCTATTCTTCCTTGGGTGTAGGATTTGAAAAATAATCTCCAAGTCACTAATGCTGTGTTTGAACACATTCGTTCTCCTGCTTTACAAGTGCACTGAAATAAATTTCAATCTTGAAATTGAATTTTTGAATCTTCAAATAAATATTTTTTCTTCCCTAATTACATCCTAAGAGTTTGAAGGGGGAGGGGAGGAAGGTCCCAGGTGCATTTACTGATTTATCCATTAGAGTAGTCCAAGCGGATAGATTGTAACAATTTTGAAGATTCGGGATTCAGTATATCCAAGGTAGTGTTAAAACCATACAGTATTTAATCCCAGAATCAGCATTATTTCCCTCAATAGTTAAAATCTGACCCTTGGTTAGAAGCCCAAAAGCTCTGCAGTACCCTCCAACCTAACAATCACACTTACATTAATTTGATTCCTTCATGTAAAACGATCATTTTTATTGCTCCTGCCTGAAAGGTGCAAATTGCTTTCCCTCTTGGGTGTAGGCTGCTCAGCTTTCTTCTTATTAAAAAGACAGGAAATATATCTTCCATTTAAAGTATTAATGTCATCTGTAAATGTGTAGTCTAATTTCTCATTGACTTGAACTCTTCGAGGAAAATTTGAAAAACGAGGTGTAACTTAACACTCAGGATCGTCACACCAGAATTAGATGTTTTCGATGACCAGCCTTCCCAATGACGGAAGGCTACAGAGAGGAGGATAAGAGAGAGGGCTGGAATAGATGGGAATATATCTCATGTAACTAAGAGGGGTATGACTGAGTTGGCTGGACTAACAAGTTCATTTTTACTTCTAAGAAGGACTTGGACCTATTATGTCGGAAAGTGAGCACTCTTTATAATCATGGGGGGAAGTGGAGCTCAGCGCACTGCATTTGGGGCAAGAGGGTGGTGAGACTGGATTCAGGGGAGAAAAGAGGTCATTTGTGAACAGACACTAGCCAAGAGATGAGGGCTTTTTCTCAACCCTTCTCAGGTCAAAACATGATAGATATTTTACCAAAATGGGTTAGATATATAAATAGAGTAATTGAATGAAAGTTCTTTCTGTTAATTGGAAATAATAGAAGCTATTCTGTGTAACCTCAGCAGATTTGAGAATAAAGTATTGGAAATACTTAAAGGTTGTAAAAATAAATTTGAAGTGATACTAGTATTCCACAATAAAGAGCTGCTTGTCTCCTCCCTTAAATAATCTTTAAGGGAAAAACAAAAATAAAATTGCCATGAAACAAAATTAGTCATTGCATCCCGGGTGAAATGAAGCCATTCGGCCTACTCAATCTTTTTTTTTTTTTTTTTAAAGATTTTATTTATTTGACAGATAGAGACAGCCAGCGAGAGAGGGAACACAAGCAGGGGGAGTGGGAGAGGAAGAAGCAGGCTTCCAGCAGAGGAGCCCAATGTGGGGCTCGACTCCAGGACTCTGGGATCACTCCCCGAGCCGAAGGCAGACGCTTAACGACTGAGCCACCCAGGTGCCCCGGCCTACTCAATCTTTTAACCTATGTAGTTAGCAGTTGTCTGAATATTGAACATATTTGAACATTATGTAAAATCATAATGAATTCAAACTTGAACGTTTCACCCCCTGTGACCTCTTTAGACCAAACCCACAGGACTCAGCTGGTTTCAGGGCCCCACCGTGTCAGGACCACGTGACAATGACCATACCGTGTGGGGACAGCATGGCTAGCGTCGTGCTGACCCACGTTGCTCACAGTGTCTGCGTGGCCCATCTGCTCATGTGGATCATCGGTCTTCTCTGCTTCTAGAGAATTTCCCATATAACAGTAAAATGTACTTGCCTTTGGTGTGTCTGGTACCCCTACAAAGGGAAAGAATTTCCTTTCTTAATTCTGGACAGACTTCAAATTAGGAGACTTGGAGTAGGAATAGGAAATCAATCTACTCACAAATTGAGGCGACAGAGAATTGACCTAATAAGGAACATAAAGGGCAGGGTCCACAAATCCTGCGGGATTAGAGCCCAGGTTTCCTCTCAGTGCTGTGAAAATAGACACAGAAGAAAAAAGAATGACTCATCATCATTTGTAAATTTAATTTAATTCCTTTAGCACGTTATTCTTTTTGGAACTCATTTACTCTTCACGACGGCTCTAGGAAGTAAGTGCAGATTTGAGGCTGATTCCACGGACGGTCAAGTGGAAGCACAGACTGAATAACCAGCTCAAGGACACCCTGGCAAAGTAGGAAGGTCAGGATGCGAACACTGGCTCTGGCTCTAGGCCAGTGCTCTTACCACCATTCAAAACTCAAGGCACTGTGCTTCGTACTCACTCGTTAGTTATTATCCCAATATTCCTTTGATTATCAGAATCCTGAAATTTTCTACACTTCAGCAGTTTCTGAGGAAGGTGATAAGTTAGACATTAACACTATAATTAGAGCTTTCTTAATTTTGAAGTGTGGGTCCTGAAGGTGAATGATTGCTCCAGCAACGACCAGCACTGTTATCTGATTCTACTCACTTTCTTTTAGGGATTTGAATAGTAAGGTAAGCATGCTTGTCTAAATTCCGAAAGTTCCACGTTTGACTTTGTGCTCTATACGTGGCAAGAGCGCCTTTTTCTCTGGCGAGCATACGGACACTGAGTAAGGAACCCCGTTAACAGTTCCATCTATTTTGAATTCCCTGACTGTGGAGAAGACATACAGTGATGGGAGTTATTGTTCAAATGTACAATTGTTACCATCTGACTTGAATCTCACTTTGGAGTCTTTAATTCAAATAAGTCTGGGAGAAAAGCTTAAAGTACTTGCTGGTTTAATGGGGGGAAAAACACTTTGTATAGTTCAGAAAGTGGTAGTTTTTAGAAGAGGATCGGACACAGATACAAAGGCATCTTATACTAAAAATTATCTTTGGACAGTTTCCTAAAGGAGGAAACCTAATTATATAAAGGCAATATATATTTTTGTAGCCTTTTTTTTAATCAAATTTATGGTAACTAACATGAATAGCTAGTATATTGGTTGGCAGAATGAAGTTCCAGAAAGATCTGGCTAGAACAGTGTGTCCATGAAACACAGTAGGGCCGAGGGTAATATATGAGATTCAAGTCCAAAAGAATTCTACATAGTGTAGCAAATTAATGGCATTTTAATAGAAATTTTTAGCAATTACAAGCTAATTTAAGCCTTTGCAAAATTGAATATTTATTGTATAGTCTGTACCCAGTAATGTGTTTGTGTTAAGGCTACCGAAGAGACCAAGATAAATGTGGTCCCTACCTTCACAGGGTTTAGCAGGCAGGATAAATATTAAATAATCACCAAAAAAAGGTTATGAGTTTTGTGAAGAGAGGGAGTCTTGAGTCCTATAGGGACATATAGGGAGAGACAGATAGGATTGGGGTGCTGAAGAGAATGAGGATAAGGGGGAAAGTGTTGTGTTAAGAGGAGGAAGAATATTGAAGTCTTGGAGGTGAGCAAAAGAAGAGCTTAAATAAGTGGTGGATAGAATGTCGGTGAGGGGAGCAGGGAGGAGCCTGACATTAGCCTGAGGAAGATAGTAGGAACCAGACCATGAAGAGTCTTAATAGTCACATCAAGGAAATTGGATTTGACGCAAAGGGCAACACTAGGCCGTGACTTAAAGTTGGCAATTCCTTTGACCTTTCTAGTTGTAAATCTTTTGATCTTTAAAGTAGGAGACTTGAATCAGCCCTTTCAGATCAGAAATCACTAATATGAGTTTAAGAATCCTAGAAAGAAGTATTTCTCATCTATTCTGCTGTGATTCTATTATTTTTCTTTTCAGATTAGAATATAGATTTTTGTCATGAAGCCTATTTTAGTCAGTGTTTTAGAGAAGGTACTCTAATGACTCCTACGATATAGTTTAAGTCATTTTGTCATCATAAAGGCACTGTACATATACTGTGGACAAAACTTCAAGCATAGAATATGAACAAGGAGATCGTAATCATAGCGCCATGACACTAGAACCCTTGGACTACAGCTGAGTGGAGGGTTCAGGCTGATAAAACCACAAGGGAAATAGTGCTTGTTGGGGGAGGGGAATATCGGAGGTACAGGAATAGTCTTCAGACTCCTGAAAAGGACTGTTTGTGGAAGTTGGAACAGAAGGGCAGAATCGTGGTGAATGAGTAGAGGCAGCTAGAGATAGGCATTTCATCTCAGTATTAGGGAAAACTAAACAATTAGAGCTGTTCACCAGAAAATTAGTGAATTCTTCTGAATGCCTGTAGGTGTTCCAGTAAATTACTACATATGTTTAAGCCATATGTAGTCACTTAGGGATATTACTGGAGAAGTCTGAGCATCAGAACGTTAAATTATATGAACTCTGACTCCATATAATTAAGAGTTTTGTTTTGGAATCTTAATTCACTGCTTGTTTTGATGAACACATAATTGATCTGGAAGATAAGTTAATACCTGTCTGAAAAGAGAAAAGCAATTTAAGCAGTTTGGTGTCTTGACGTATCCATCACCTCTCCTAGTTACCTGTCATTTTGTGGGGGTGGAAGAACACTTTGAGATCTACTCTCCTAGCAAATTTCAAGTATACGTTATTATAACTATAGTCACCGTGCTGAGTATTAATTAGGTCTCTAAACTTAGTCATTATATAACTGATATTTTGTACCCTTTGCCCACTTCCATCTTTTCGTTTCCTGCAGGCCCTGATAATCATCCCACTGTCTGTAAAATTGAACATTTTAAAGTGAACAATTCAGTGATATTTAGTAACTTCACAACATCATGCAGCCATCACCTCTGTCTAGTTCCAAAACATTTTTATCCCTCCAAAGTAAAACCCCTTATCCATCAGGCAGTTTCTCCCCATTCTCCTTTTTCTTCCTGACCCCTGGCAACCACCAAATCTGCCTTCTGTCTCTGTGGACTTATCTATTCTGGATATTTCATATAAATAGAATCATTTATATAAATAGAATCACATATTATTGTGTGACCTTTTGTATTTTGCTTCTTTCACTTACTATAACATTTCGAAGGTTCGTCCACATCGTAGCACACGTCAGTACTTCATTCCCTTTTACGGCTGAATAATACTCCACTGTATGCAAATGCCACAGTGTGTGTCTCTCTTCATCTCTTGTTAGACATTTTGGCTGTTTCCACCTTTCGGCCACTGTGAACAGCGCTGCTGTGAACTTGCGTGTGCGTGTTCTCCTACGAGTGCCCGTTTTCCTTTGTTTTGGTATATACATAGGAGTTGAATTACGGGATCATAGGGTCATGTGATCATAAACATGGATCATTCTATGTTTAACTTTTTGAGGAACAGCCAAACTGTTTTCCACAACAGCTGAACATTTTACGTCACCACCAGCAACGTCTGAGGGTTCCACTTTCTCCATGTCCTTACCAACGCTTGTTATTTTCAGCGTTTTGTTTTTGTTTTTTAAATTCTACCCATCCTCGTGGGTGTGAATTGGTACCTCATGGTGTTTTTTTAAGGTATTTTTTATTGTGATAAAACATATAGAACATAAAATTTGCCTTTTTAACCATTTTTAACTGTACAATTCCATGGCATTAATTATATTCACCACTTTATTTCCAGAACTTTTTTACCCCCATTTCCTCCTGCCCCCACAGAAGCTCTGTACTTATTAAGCAGATCTTTCCTATTTCCCTCATTTCTCCTAACCCCGGATACCCTCTAGTCTATTTTTTGTCTCTGTGAATTTGCCCATCCCAATTATTTCATGTAAGGAGAATCATACAGTATTTTTCCTTTTGTGTCTGGCTTACTTCACTTAGTATAGTTTTCAAGGTTCATCCATGTTGGAGCATGTGTCAGACCTTCATTTGTATGACTGAACACATTGCATTTTGTATATATACCACAAGTTGTGTATCCATTCCTCTGTTGCCGGACACATGGTTTGTTGCCACCTTTTGACTATTGTGGATAATGCTGCAGCGAACAGGGGTGTGCGGGTATCTGCAGCCTTGTTTTCAGTTAACGTTTGGTGTTTACCTGGAAGTGGAATTGCTTGCTCATACTCACTACTTCGATATTTCACTTACTGAGGACTGCTGTGCTGTTTTCCACACTAGCCGAACCATTTTACATTGACATGACATTTCCCACCAGCAGCGTATAAAAAGTTCTGATTTCTCTACCACCTAACTAACACTTATTTCCTGTGTTCTCTTTTGTCTTTTATTCTGACCATCCTAGTAGGTGCGAAGTGGTGTATCATTCTGGTTCTGATTTGCATTTCCTTAATGGCTCATGATGTTGAACAGTTTTCATGTGCTTCTTAGCCATTTGTTTATCTTTTTGAGAGAAACGTCTACTCAAGCCCTTTGCCCATTTTTTTAAACTGGATTGTTTGTCTCGTTATTGAGTTGTAAGAGTTCTTTACATATTCTGGATATCAAGCACCTTTCCGATACATGATATGCAAGTATTTTCTCTCATTCTGTAGATTCTCTTTTGACTTTCTTGATAAGTCTTTTGCACACAAGTTTTTTATTTTGATGAAGCCCAGCTTATTTTTTTGTTGCCTGTCTCAAAGATACTTTTACTTGATAAGCACCATAAGATTCATGAAAACATCTATTTAAGAAAACAAACCTGGGGCACCGGGGTGGTTCATTCGGTTAAGCGTCCGACTCTTGATCTGAGCTCACGTCTCAATCTTGGGGTCCTGAGCTCAGGCCCTGTGTTGGGCTCCACGCTGGGTGTAGAGCCTACTTAGGAAAAAAACCCAAAAAAACAAACAAACAAAAAAACTTTCTGTAATTTAATAGTGAACACAAATTGTTCAGCTGAATACATGCAGAATAACGCAATAGCCAAATTGAAGGTGAGTTTGAGTTAAATAGTTTTGTTATCTTCTCTCTAAGCTTTATCTTTCTGTGAAGAAGGGTCCTATTTACCTATGAAGGATTTCTTGAGATTTTTAAATTAATGCGTATAAAAATCTGAGAATAGGCTTATAAGACTGGCAGTAAATTCTGTGAGCATACTATCTGCTTAGTAATGACATCATCTGTCTTATTAGATTCCAAGATGTTGCAGATAGCCCATTCACATACTCCTGTTATATAATTGAATCATTATTTATTGTTATAAAAATCAAAGCTCCCTTGCTGTCTCTCTGGTTCTTGTAATCATATATGGAGACACATGACTGAGCAGTAAGAGATCCTCCTGCTTCCAGATGTCAGGCTGTGCTGGCCTTGCTGGTGTAGAATGGAGATATAGATGGCCCTGGAGACAGTGGTTTTTGAACTACTCCTGGAGCGAGGCCTGTTTTATTCCAGATATCCCAGTTTTCTCCTTAGAGCTTCTGTGATTTGCTGACTAGCCCTGGAGTAATACAAAAAGCCCTGCTTAGTTTGAAAACTCCCCCCTACTGCTGTGTGTGGCATCGCTCTTCACAGTAGCTCCTACCCTGGGCAGCCTTGTTTTTGCTTGGTAGGTCAAATGAGTAAATAAGATTTGATTTTTAGCCTTGAAAATTTGAAGTATAAATTGAGATGGATAAGCATTTATGCTTTACAGACTCATTGTTTGATAAAATAAAAAGCATAAAAAATTGGTCAGTGGCATTGTCCATGGCTGTCCAGGTGTTAATGAAATACTAGCCATATGTCCTGTAGCCACATGAGACAGATGATTGTATTCTGTTCAGTAGATTTTAGTCCTTTCTCTGCCAATGGCCTCTCAAATTTATCTCACAAAAGGGACCAGGCAAGAGAATATGGACAGATCAGCTCCCATCCGTTTTCCTGGAAAAGTAACTCAAAGATATGCCCAAAGGATAAGATACTTGTTTCATCCTTATTTAAGCTGAGACTATGTGTTTATAAGTGGCAAGGGCTACCGTGCCTTGCTACAAGAGATATGGGAAGAGCCAGTGCATGGTCTTTGATCACAAGAAGCTTCAGTAGTCTCAGAAAAGAACATACCCGCACCTAGAAATGCCTTATGACTTGAAAGCGAGTCAAAAACAAGTACAGATGAGAGGATGCAAACTGAATCTGTCTGGGACAGCGTCAACTGTGTCGAATCAGCTAAGTTTATTTCTTATGAAAATGCATGTCAGTCTGAGAGATGAGGCCTGCTAGTTAGTTGAAATTATCTGTGAATTCTGGCCTCTACTAGATTTTCAGAAAAAGAGTCGTTTAGCACATTTATTTCAGGTGTTTATAGTCTGTATGCTTTCAGATTTTTTAATCTAAAAATAGTGAAAATAATTGAAATATGTGCCATTTTTAGTGGCCTCAACGTTCTGTTGCTGTCATCTCCATTGTCATCTGGTGCACCCAGTAAACAGAACAATCACTCAGTTTAATTATTGCCTAGCATTGTGTGACAGCTTACATCTCTGTTCTATAAGACATAGACTGCACTGTTGTCTCTAAGTACTGGTGCCCATCATAGACCACTCTACAAGCTTATTTACAATATAAAACCATGTAACTGTAAGGATTTTGATTGTTTCCCCCAGAGGTTTTGAGTTGCACATCATTGCCATGTGAGTAAGTTAACAGTACTAAACCTTGTGTTTCTAGAGGTAGAAGGTTTGTCCCGTGGACTGTCAGGACAGGCAGTTTCTCTTGTCTTGCCTGTAGAACAGCATACCTGTTTTTGTGATACAATCTTCCTGATAAGGTAGATATGTTTGCCAGACCCTTACTTGGTGGAAATTTTACAAAGCTTAACCCTGGAACTTTCATAGTGGAGGAAAGGGCACTACCTTCTGATTTTCTGTACTGTCAGGGTTCTATTTTAAGTCAGGTGGCAGATAAGTAAATACCTACCTTTTTTATATAAATGAGCTGTCCACAAAAGGCTTTTTGTACTGTTTAACTATCTTAAAGTTTCATTGGAGAACTATAGGAAAAAGAAAAAGAACAGATCTAACTTAGCACTATTTTAATGCCAGCGGTTACATGAAATGAGAAATACTGACAATTCATTGTTTCAGAAAATAAGTCTCAACACTTAAAGAAGCAAGTTACAAAGCTTCAGTAACTTCTGGAACATTCTTTCAATATAAACACTTCAGATATATACTAGTGTCCAGGATAGATTTCTCAGTATATTGTCTACAACAGATCTTAAATATTGAAAACTAACAGAAGTTGTTGCATAATTTTTTCTGTAATTAGATAAGAACATTCTTACTGCTGGTCTGCAAACAGTTCATAAAGATAGCTGCTGCTTAAGATACTTCACAGTTAACAAATGCTGAGCGGTGAACTCCACTCTTCATTTTCTATAATGTAATTGTATTATCCAGTGGTTTTTTCACATATAGTCCATGGTTGAAAGATCCAGGAGGACAGCTCTGCCATGCTCACAAGCTGCTTCTTCCTGTGGGTCCAGGCAGTTGTTTGAGCTCCTGCCATCTCCCGGGCAACAGGAGAAAGAAAGGGGAGGACGCACCCCTTCCCTTTTAAGGGCACTAGTAGAAAGTGGCATACATCATCTCTGCTTGTATCCAGACTTAGTCATATGTCCCCACCAAGCTGCAGGGAAGGCTGGGAGAGGGAGAGATCCTTAGGAGGGTATCCAGGAACCCAGCTGAAGTTCAGGAAGAGTAAGTATTGATAGAGTTGAATGTGCATCCGTTACAGAGCATTTCTGTTACCCCAAGAAATTCCCTGACCCCCCTTTACAGTCAGTGCCCATCCTGTCCCCAGACCTGGTCACCTGTAATCCACTTTTTGTTTTTATACATTTGCATTCTCTGGAAGTTTCATATACATGAAGTCATATAATGAATAGTCTTTTGTAGCTGGTGTCTTTCACTCCGCGTGAGGATTTTGAGGTCCATCTCTGCTGTTACACATATCAGCTCTTTGTCCCTTTTTGTTGCATAGTACTATTCCGCTGTGTGGATACCCCACATTCTGTGTATCCGTTCACTAGTTGGTGGATCTTTTTTACTTGTTTCCAGTGTTCAGCTACTATGAATAATATTTCTGTGAACATTTCCATGCAAGTTTTTGTGTGAACATACGTTTTCATTTTTCTTGGGTGGATGCCTAGGAGTAGAATTGCCGACTTGTATAGTAAGCTTATGTTTAATTTTTCAAGAAACTGCCAAATTTTTCCAAAGTGGCTCCAACATTTTACCTTCCCACCAGCAGTATACGAGGATTCCAGTTTGTCCATCTCTTCAACAACCCTGGATGATACTAGTCTTTTTCATTGTAACCATTTTAGTCGGTATATAGTAATATCTCATTTAAAGTTTTTATTTACAATCTCCTCATTGATGTTGAACAGTTTTTCAGGTACTTATTAGCCGTTTGTATATCTTCTTTGGTAAAATGTCTGTTCAGAGCTTTTGCCCATTTTTTCATTAGGTTATTTGTCTTCTTGTTGAGTCATGATAGTTCTTTATTATGTTCTGGGTAGAAGTCCTTTATCAGATAAATGATTCATAAATGCTTCCTCACAATCTGTGGCTTTTTTTTTTTTTACTTTCTTAATGATGCCTTTTTTTTTTTTTTAATTTTATTTATTTATTTATTCGACAGAGATAGAGGCAGCCAGCGAGAGAGGGAACACAAGCAGGGGGAGTGGGAGAGGAAGAAGCAGGCTCATAGCGGAGGAGCCTGATGTGGGGCTCGATCCCACAACGCTGGGATCACGCCCTGAGCCGAAGGCAGACGCTTAACCGCTGTGCCACCCAGGCTCCCCGTCTTTTCTTTCCTTTTTTTTTTTTTTTTTTTTCTGGTTGTTTCCTTAATTGAATGCAGACCCATTCATAGAATTAACGATGTCTTCTGAAGAGCTAAAGTTTTTAATTTACCAATTTTTTTTCTTTCATAGATTATGCTTTTGATGTCCTAGCTAAGAAATCTGTGCTTAATCCAAGTCACAGTGATTTTCTTCTAGGTTTTCTTCTAAACATTTTTAAGTTTTACCTCTTATATTTAAGTCTGTGATCCATTCTTTTTTTTTCTTTTTGCTATGGTGAGATAGAAGTCTACATACATATTTTGCATAGCAATATCTGAACAAATTTCAACCATTTGTTGAAAATGCTACTGAATATACTTGGTATCTTATCAAAAAATAATTGACCATAAATGTCTGTGTTTATTTCTGGACTCTAAATTCTATACCATTGATCTGTAGAACTATCCTCACCTGGCTAGATTTTTAAGACTTCCACAGTAATATATCTGAACTTACCCTCTTGCTTTGTCATCCCATCCAGTCAATGATGGGACCTGAAATGACCTTGTAACACTTAAACATCACTGAAAATTGTGATACAGGAACTAAACTTTTATATCCACAGACCAGATGTAAGTCCAGAAGGCAAAAAGGCCAAAATTGGGGGAAAAAATTATGTCACAAAAATGTAGTATTTGTTGTATTAAAGTACAGGTTAACAAAGGAAGATCTTCATTTTCCTCTTAGTGTCGGTTTGCATATGTGTGGTCCGAATGGCTGTGATGGCTCTGTCGAGGTCAGGGAAACAGATTCCGGATTCCTGCCCTGTTGCTCTGCCATCTTTGGGGGTGTTGCCCTCATGTTCATGGTCAGATATACTCACCATCACGTTTTCTAGGTCTATATTCTTCTTGGAGGGGAGGTTGCAAACTGGAAAGGGAAAGCATACCTCTTTCTTTGAAGGGAGTTTCACATACCAATTGCCAAAACTTGTCACTGGCCATACCTAGATGCAAAGAAGGCTGGGAAGCATAATTTCAGCTGAAGGCCACGCACCTGGCTTAAAAATGTGTTACTGAAAAACAAGGGGGAAATGCATAGTTGGAGGCGATTAGCACGTGGTGCCTCCAATTATGTTTATATTACATATATTTATGTACATCCCGGAAGATGAACACTGAGCAGCTACCTCTGAGGCACTGCTCGGGGATTGTGAAGGTTGTCCTCAGTGAGGTCACCAGAAGTTAATTACTGGTGCTGGGGGAAGCACTCATGTTCTAGGTCTTAGACATTTTTGCTCCAAAACTAAAGATGCCGTTTCTGTTTTTCAAACACAACCACTGAAGATCGAAGCTGCATCATTTTACAATTTTTTTAGCTGTCTTATTTTGGTAACTCTTTACTTAAAAAATGAAGCAATTATTGAGTACGTGTCATGTGGCAGGGATAGTAGGGTAATTTGTCTCTATCCAGAAATATAATTATGTTTGGCCTTAGAGAACATGCAGAATATCCTGAAATGTTGAAGTCTGAATAATAGCAAGAGATGGTAAGAGGCTTTTACAACACAGAACTGTATTATGAAGTAATTGTGTTTTTGGAAGAGCCCAGGACTGAAAGTGAAGAGACTTAAACATGTGTCCCAGATTTGTCACTCATCAGGTAACTGGACTGGCCGCAGTTTCTTCACTTTTAAAGCGACGAGGTAGATTATATGTTCTCTACAGTCTTCTTTGAGTCTGTGGTTCTCCTGCTCTTATTATCTATGATGTATGTATTACGTATGCAGTATACCGTGCGTCGTATATTCTCCGTAGTCTGTGATTCTGTAGTTGTGATTTTCTGCAGTCTGTCGTTCTAGTGTATTTATTGCCAACCAGTCTAAAACACAGTATCTTAAACAAGGACCAGACGCTGTGTGTGAAGAATGCAGACGGGGCCGACTGGGCATGGCTTGTCTCTGCTCCATAACATTCTGGGGCCTTATCTGGAAAGACTCAAACAGCCGCAGGTGACTTGGAAAGACTGAGGGCCAGAATTAATATGAAGGTTCCTCAATCTGTGTCAGGTGCCTGGAACCGAATGTCTCAAAGCTAGGGCTCAGCTGGGACTGTTGGATAAATACTTGCTTGGGACTCTCAACATCATTTGGGCTTCCTCACAGTGGGGTGACCTGGGCGTCTAACGTGGCAGCTCAGGGCGCCAGGAGCTAGTGTAGTCCCGGAGCAGGGTTTTAGTTTATAAGATGACTGGAAGATCGTAGTAGAATAACAAGTTTAAGAATTGGTTTTAAAACCAAGTACGTGGAAAATGTTAAGCATCAAGTAAGGAGAGTTACAGAAATTTACTGGAGGCTCCCGGGACACTAAAGCTGTAATTCCTTCAGTGTCTCCTGGATGGTAGGTGTTGTCCACAGTGCCTTTGTGGATTATCTCGTTCACTCTTTACAACAGTTTTTAAGCAGAAACCAAGGCTTAGTGAGGTTAAGCAACTTGTCCAGGTCATAATGCTGACAAGTGGCTGAGCCCGAGACTCAAAACAGATCTAACTCCAAAATGTGTGGCTCTAACCACTGTTACAGGCTGAATTGTGTTCTCCCTCCCCAGTTCACATGTCGAAGTCCTAAACTCTAGTGCCTCAGAATATGGCTGTATTTGGAGACAGGGTCTTTAAAAAAGGTAATTAAGGTTATATGCAGTCATTGGAATAGGCCCTAATCTGATATGATAGATGTTTGTGGTGGTGGTTTTTGTTTTTGTTTTTAAGATTTATTTACTAATTTATTTGAGAGAGAGAGAGGGAAAGTGTGCGTGTGTACTCCCGCTAGCATGGCGGGGGTGGGGAGGGGCAGAGGGAAAGAGAAGCTTAAGCAGACTCCACACTGAGCATGGGGCCAACTCGAGGCTCGATCTCAAGACCCTGAGATCATAACCTGAGCCAAAACTAAGTTGGGCGCTTAACCGACTGTGTGACCCAGGCGCCCTGATATGATAGATGTTCTTAGAAGAGGAGGAGATTAGGACAGACAGGCCCAGAGTGCAGAGCATGTGAAGACACAGGGAGGAGATGGCCATCTATAGGCCAAGGAGTGAGGCCGCAAAAGAAACAACCCTACTGACACCTTGATCTCAGACTTCTAGCCTCCAGAACTGTGAGAAAGAAATTTCTGTGTTTAAGCCACCCAGTCCATGGTGTTTTGTTACGGCAGCCATTTGCAGACTAATATTACCTCTAATGATGACTATATTAATGTGTCCTTTGTGGTTTTTAATTCGTCCCTCTGTCCTTTTCTTAACTGAGATATTTTGGGTATACAACACTGTTCATTTATGTGTGGTGCCACGGAACGATCTGATCTATGTATGTACTGTGGAATGCTCGCCACGATATGTTCAGTTAACATCTATCACCACCGTAGTTACAGGTTTTTTTCTTGTGGTGATGTGTTTTTATCAGCCTGCTTTCAGGCTGCCTTTCAGATTGTCCTGTCCCTTACAGAGGTATTGTCAACAAAATCCATAGTAATGTTTTTCTTCCCTAGTTATATTAGTTTCATCTGTTTTTATATGAATCTATACGCTCTTTCTCACCATTATCACTTGCGGAGGAATATAATAAAGATGTAGAATTCTTCAAGGTAAAAATACCGTCTCTCAGGCATGCTCTTACCTAGAAGATAAAATTAGAGTCCTTCCCTTTTTTGAGATGTAAGCATCAATAG
Organism: Ursus maritimus; assembly: GCF_017311325.1. Classification (NCBI taxonomy): domain Eukaryota; kingdom Metazoa; phylum Chordata; class Mammalia; order Carnivora; family Ursidae; genus Ursus; species Ursus maritimus. The sequence continues at coordinate 78,577,665 of NW_024424452.1, forward strand.
CTCCTAAGGGCATTGTTTTCTGTAAAGGTCAAGGTTTAATTAAGATTATTTCAAAGTAATCCAGGAATCGACGTGAGAATCTCTGGTCTTAACAGCTAGTTATCAGCTCCTAAGAACTGTTCAAGTATGTTAGAAATTAGACTTCATCAAGAGAGCATTTATTCCGTGATCCGTAACCCATCATGTCTACATTTTTTGTCCTGTTTTATATGTATATAAATCTTGCCTCCACAGTGAGCTTCCCAAAGATGCTTCCTTTTGAAAATCCTCTAGTTAGTAAAACGTAAAGCAGTACTTGGTGCAGGTGCGCACTAAATGAGCTAAATTAAACTGCATTTCAGATTTAGATATCGCAAGTCCATTTTCCCTCTAAGCCCCGCAGTGGAAACACCATTGAAATCAATACGGGAAAGACTTGTATTTTCAATACTTGCATGTTGTTTTGTTGTATTTACTCTGCCCTTTGATTTTTAAAACTATTTCTTCTGACCTGCCCTTCCACTAGCAGCATTCTCTCCCAGCACTGCTTTTTCACCAGGGAGTCTTAGAACATAACCTACTCATGTGTTGGGAGAGAAATATTTCTAAATAAGGACCAGGAGGTTGATCATATTGTGAGATATTCTTGGTCTCCTCCAGCTAAAAAAGCAAATGACAGCGTTATTCCTAAAACTGGGACATATGCATCTTATTCATGTCTCCAGTATACCAAAACTTTTTCCGTTTTCTGGTAAAGAAACCACTGTAGTGGATAGAAATATGAGGTCTCTCTGGATTCAGATCCTTTCTGTGCCACTTACCAGCTGTGTGGCAAATCAGCTTAACCTCGCGGTACTTCAGTTTCCTGTTCTGTAAAATGTGGGCAATAATAGACAACGTAGAGTTGTGGGAACAAAATAAGGTAAAGCATTTTATTTGCTTCTGCAGCCCATGGTACCCAGGAAAGAGGCAGCAGACGCTTGCCTCCTGGGGATTTGGATATTAGAACAACTGAAATTACCTTTAAGCCTGACGGGGTTGAGTAAAGCACGGTGGGTCGTCCCTCAATGTTTATCAGGTAATAGTTAAAATACCTGAAGTACATATGGAGCCTTTATTGAAAAAGTGACTATTTTCTCAAAGACAATGGCAGGTTTTAAAGAGTCCACAGTTTTCACAGTGCTAAATTCTACATGATTCCAAGGTTCCAGAACCTTCCCAGTAAGCAAGAGCCTTACCCTTAGTGCCATGTCTGGATAAATGATATGTAGTCAAATTACATAATATGTTAATCATTTGCGTATATTCTACATAAGCAAAGATTTAGAAGTCTGCTGCGTAGCTGTGCACTTTGTCACCTTTAAGGTTTAATCAGAAAAGTATTTAGTCAAGGGGCTCCTGGCTGGCTCAGTTGGTGGAGCATGTGACTCTCGATCTTGGGGTTGTAGGTTCGAGCCCCACATTGGGTGTAGAGATTACTTTAAAAAATTACTAAAATCTTTTTTAAAAAGAAGAAAGGAAAAAAGTATTTGGCCAAACTTACATTGCCAAGTGGTTTCACTGAAGTTGCAGATGTGACTGTGCTCTCTCACCTGGGTCAGAGGTACCTAAGGCTTGTAAGAGGTTCACTTTGAAATTACAGGACAGTCCAGTTAGTTTCATAAGAAAGGTACAAAAGACTCTGGGATTCTGGAAAAGAGGAAAGTGCATTTCTCATTGCAGAATCAGGAGGTGGGGCTTTTGTGGGGGGGGAATGGCATTTAAGGGGAACTCTAAAGGATGACTTTGCTTCCTGCTTCCCAGAAAATTTAGGGTAATCACATGCTGCTTGGCTACATTTTTCTTTTCTTTTTCTTTTTTTTTTTTTTAAAGATTTTATTTATTTATTTGACAGAGATAGAGACAGCCAGCGAGAGAGGGAACACAAGCAGGGGGAGTGGAAGAGGAAGAAGCAGGCTCACAGCGGAGGAGCCCAATGTGGGGCTCGATCCCACAACACTGGGATCACGCCCTGAGCCGAATGCAGACGCTTAACCGCTGTGGCACCCAGGCACCCCATGCCACCCAGGCGCCCCATCGGCTACATTTTTCTACTCCGAACCTACCTTATTTTCTCCAGGCTCAGAAAAAGGCTTGTTCCCCTGTTGTTCAACATTAGTCCTTTCAACCTTGCTGCCAGTCTAAGCCCTGCCTGCCTCCCCCAGGGCTGTGCACCAACGGGTAATCTCAGTTGGCACAACAGTTTCGACTGCTCTTCTGGTGACTCACATTGTCTTTCTCAAATTAAGAAAAACTGGTCAGGAAGTCCTTGGGCCCCTCATACTGGTACCATCTCCCTTTCTCCTCTTCCCTTAAAGACAAACTCAACAAATGAAGAGTTTATGCTTGTCTCAACTTCTACAAATTTTTAAAAATCCTTATTTTTCTTTATGAACTATTTCAAAAGCAATTATGGGATAAATACCCATGGGTTTGTGCCCAAATTAATAAATATTAATATTTTGCCATATTTATTTGAATCATTTTTTAAGAAATCAAACAATACAAATATAGTTAAAAATTCATTTACCTTCACTCACTTTATACTCCCTTCTCCAGAGTTTTCTACCCTCCCCAGTTGGTACATATTCATACCATTAACTTTTTAATACTTTTGATACATTATAATAAGAGCTATCAGTCTGTGGCACTTACTATATACCAGGTACTGTTCTAAGTACTTGGCATATATTGTATTAGGGTTCTCTAGAGGAATAAAGCCAGTTGGATTTATAGAGAAAGCAAGAGAGAGAGATTTATTTTGGTTTTTTGTTTTGTTTTGTTTTTTAAGGTTTTAGTTTTAAGTAATCTCTGCGCCCAGTGTAGGGCTCAAACTCACAACCCCAAGATCGAGTCTCATACTCTACCCACTGAGCCAGCCAGGCGCCCCCAGGAGATTTATTTATTTTAAGGAATTGACTCACGTGATTGTTGAGGCTGGCAAGTCTGAAATCTGTAGGGCAGGCTGGCAGGCTGAAAATCGAGGCCAGAGTTAATGCAGTCTTGACTCCAAATCTTGAAGGGCAGCCAGCTAAAAACTTGGGCAGGATTTCTTACCTTGCTGTCTTGAGAAACCTTTCTCTTTGGGGAAACCTAAGTCTTTACCCTTAAGGCCCTCAGCCGACTACCTCGTTTTCATAATGGATTGTCTTTTTTCTAGTGGTTTATATCGGTATTTATATATTAATCCTTTCCTGGTTTTATTCGTTACACATAACTTTCAGTTTTTTCTTATCTGTGAATTTTGTTCATGGTGTGTTCCTGTTTGCCAGAATTTCTAATTTTGATGAGTTAGATTTATCAATCTTCACTCACTCATTCAATAAATATTTATTGAGTACTCCACTGGGCACTTTTATACTCTGGGGATATGATAGTAAATAAAAGAGGCAAAAGTCCCTGCCCTCAAAGAACTCCCATTTACGTGAAGACAGGCAGTAAATGCACCAGGTAAAACTACATAGTTTATTAGAGGATGGTGGGTAATATGGACAATGCAGGTCAGCAGGATCAGCGTACTGGGAAGGGCACCGTGTTAAGTGGGGTGGTCAGGGTCAATTTCTGAAAAGGTCCATTTGAGCAAAGACTTGACTGGGACAAGGGAGTGATCCAAGTGGCTGTATGTAAGGGAGAGTTGCCGGCGGAGGAGACAGCCTCTGGAAGGGCTGAGGCAGGTGCATGACTGGTGTACTGGAGATTTGCCTAGACTGAAGTTTGGTGAGCTAGGGGAGACCTGAGAAGAAGCCCCTGGGGAAGAGAGAGCCAGATGAGGCAGGCAGGGCCTTGTAGGCCATGGCACTTGGTTTCTAGTTGTATTTTATGATTCGTGCTTCTGGTCTCTTATTTTAGATTGCTTCTTTACCCAGAGAGCATAGATGATAACGATGAAGATGAAGATTGTGGTTAATATTAATTATTTACTGAGTGCCAGGCACTTCTTAAAAACTGATTTTTGTAGATTTCACAGAGATGACAGTGTTTTATGTGTAAAATTTTCAAAATACTTGTTTTTCTCATTTAGGTATTCAGTTCATCTATGGAAATTATTTCTTTGATAGTATGAGGGGACCTAATTCTTTTCCTCTTTTTAATAGCCAGTTGCCTCTTCTCCACTAGTAGCCATCCTTTCCTTATCAATTTGTAATAACACCGCCTAAGTTTTATACCAAGTCCCATATATGCATGCGCCTGTCTCTGGGCTCATTAATTGTGTTCTGTTGGTCTCTTGTGTCTGTCCCTGAGCTGATATGACAGTTTCAGTTAGCAAAACTTAACTACAAATCTTTGATATCTAGGAGGACAAATGCCTCTTCTTTTATATTTGTTTAAAATTTGTTGTTCTTTTTTTTTTTTTTTTTTAAAGATTTTATTTATTTATTCGACAGAGATAGAGACAGCCAGCGAGAGGGAACACAAGCAGGGGGAGTGGGAGAGGAAGAAGCAGGCTCATAGCAGAGGAGCCTGATGTGGGGCTCGATCCCGCAGCGCCGGGATCACGCCCTGAGCTGAAGGCAGACGCTTAACCGCTGTGCCACCCAGGCGCCCCTTGACTGTTCTTGGTCCTTTACTCTTCAGTATGAATTTTTTGAATCAACTTATTGAGGCTTATATGAACAAACCCTTTGGGATAGTGAATGGAATTGTGTTGAATTTATAATTGAGTCTTGGAAGAATTGATGTTATCAGTGCTATTGGGAGTCTTGTTTTATTTAGGTCTTCTTTTATGTTCTTTAACAAAACTAAAATCTTTTTCTCACAGAGGCTTTTTGTTAGATTTATTTCCAACGATCTTATAGTTTTTGTGGCAAGAAGGAATGGGCTTCGTTTTTATTACATTTTTTAATGGGTTGTCGCTAGTGTTTAGACATCTACTGATTTTATAAATTGACCTTGTATTTAACAAACCTGTAAAAGTCTCTAAATGGTTTTATTCCTTTATCTATAGATTATTTTAGGTATCTCTAATTAAACTATTAATCATCTGTAAATAACAGGGTTGGTTTTTTTTTTTGCCTTCCTCTCTAATTTCTAACATATTTATTATTTTCTCTCATCTATTTCATCAGTGAGAACTTCAACAGTAATTGTTAAAAGAACCATAAAAACAAGCATCCTTATCTTGTTCCTGGTTTTAAAGGGAATGTTGTTAAGGTTTCACCATTAAATGTCATGCTTTTTCTAGGTTCTAGATTGATAGCTTTTGTTGGGTTTAAAACAGTCTTTTCTATTACTAATTTGCTAAGTTCTTAAAAAAAATTATTAATGAGTGTTTAATTTTTATCAATTGCTATTGTGCATTTTATGATTTTTCTCCTTTAACATGTGAATTTCAGGAATATTTTTTCTTATTTAATAATATTTTTAATAGAATGACATGTTTCAAAATCTAAACTGTAAAGCTGACCTTATCCTCCAAATCTACTCTTCTTCCTCACTTCCGATTTTTTTTTTTTTTTAAGATTTTATTTATTTCTGTGACAGAGAGACAGCCAGCGAGAGAGGGAACACAGCAGGGGGAGTGGGAGAGGAAGAAGCAGGCTCCCAGTGGAGGAGCCTGATGTGGGGCTCGATCTGGGAACGCCGGGATCACGCCCTGAGCCGAAGGCAGACGCTTAACCGCTGTGCCACCCAGGCGCCCCCTCACTTCCGATTTTTAAAGAATGGTATCATCCGGCCAAAAAACTTAGGAGCTGGTCTAGGCATTGCTCACATCTACTCAGTGACCAGTCCTGTCCATTTTCTGCTTCTTAACATTTGTTCTCACCTCTCTATTCTTTCCTGGTTGCTCAGTCATTCTCCACGTTCCTGCTGGAGATGAGATTGCTTTGTTTAAAATCCTTCATGGCTCCCTAATTCATGGTATCTGGAAGTCTGAGCCCCTTACTATGCCCTAAGAAGGCCCTTCGGGAGCTGGCTCTTCTCCAGCAGCGAGGCTCCTTACACCCCACTTCCCGCTGATTCCCCTGCGAATGAGTCATTCCATGGGAGCTTTCTAGTGCCTCCCTTTGTCCAGCTCTTCTCATTTTTCTAGGCCCAAGTCTAACCTGCCTCTGCGTTACATGTCCTGACTCCCAGATAAAGCAGACCAGTTTAATCTTTGTACCCCGTTCTGTCCCATACAGATTTTAATCTTGACATTTTATGGTCTTTATTCACATATATATTCATCTCTCCTACTAGACTTAGTATCTTAAAGGTGGTGACTAGTTACTTTATTCATCATTGTATCCCCAGCACAGTAAAGGTATTCAGTATATATAGAAAAGGGTGAATGGATGAACAAAGGAACAAGCAAACAGACAGTAATTGAGATAAAGGGTAAAGATTATTCCAGAAAAAAAAAAAAAACAATATAAGCGAAAAGCCTATAAAGATGTAACTGTGACAGCTGTTAATTTCATTATCTCCCTTGCGCCTCAGTGTAGCCTCCAGGAAGTCCAGAAATGTTTTTAATGATTGACTGATTTAAACAGACTTCTTTTTATCTGCGGTGTTTTATGACTTGTTGCCATTTTCTGTCTTTCTGTCTTTATACAGAGCTTTTTTCCATTTACTTCTCATTTTTTGGAGATTTTATTTTCTTTTAAAATCATTCATGCATCTGGTCTGTAAATGCTGAGTACCTGCTTCTACAGGCTCGGGGCAGGTGCTGGAAGTGCAGTGAACCCTTGAACAACACAGGTTTGAACTGTGTGGTTCCACTTATATGTGCATTTTTTATAGGACAGTATCGTAAGTGTGTTTTCTCCTCCTCGTGGTTTTTGTAATAACCTTTTCTCTAGTTTACTTTAAGAATACAACATATAATACATGTACCGTACAAAGTATGTCAATCGACTGTTTATGTCATTGGTAAGACTTCCAGTAAACAGTAGGCTATTAGTAGTGAAGTATTTTGGGGAGTCCAGAGTTATATGTGGATTTTTGACTGCATGGGGTTGGTGCCCCCAAACCCTGCGTTATTCAAGGGTCAAGTGTAATAAGAGCCTGTCCCCATCCTGGAGAGTGTCTCTGGCTGGTTGGGGAACACAGACTTGTACACAGACAACTACAGCAGTGGTTTGTACGGCCATCCCAGCTCTTCTCATTTTTTTAAGCTGTGACCCCCACCTGGTGAAGAGAGTTTGTTGTTTATTGGGGTTTTTGACAGTTGTGTTTGGTGACTAGGAGAGTAAGTGGGAGCGTTTGAGGATGGGGCGCTGGGAAGAGATTGTCTCCTATTTTATTTATTACCTTCTCTTCCTGGTTCCCAGCTGTTCGTGTTAAGAAGGATTCCTTTCCTCGGACTGGCAAAAAAAAATATGACTAGGTTTTTGGGCTTTGGTTGGATTAGAAATTAGAAATTTAGGATATACTGGGGCGCCTGGGTAGCGCAGTCGTTAAGCGCCTGCCTTCGGCTCAGGGCATGATCCCAGCGTACCGGGATCGAGTCCCACATCAGGCTACTCCGCTGAGAGCCTGCTTCTTCCTCTCTCACTCCCCCTGCTTGTGTTCCCTCTCTCGCTGGCTGTCTCTATCTCTGTCGAATAAATAAATAAAATCTTTAAAAAAAAAAAAATTTAGGATATGCTAATTCCTGTTGATTTAAAAGCAAAATTCAAGGAGATTGATTTTGTTATTGTTGAGTGATGATTTACTTGGTACTTGTTTTCTTCATTTTCCATGTTGAGGAGGAGATAAGGAAAAATGTGCTCAGAGAACTATAATCTAGAAATTGAATTGTAATGCATTTATAATGGATTGTTTATAGTATATGCGTTATGTCTAACTTTTACGAAATATTTGCCCCATGGTGTATCTGAATGTGGGTGAAAATTGAGTGTTATATGTGAGGTTGACGGTGGCTGTTAAATATTTGATTATAGTACTAGGTGATTAGAGCATCAAGGATAGAGTTAGGGTTCTAGACCAGTGGATTGAATAGAAAGGACTTAAATCCAAACCGGAATTTACTGTGGAACTGCCATAATTATACCCAGAGGCTTTACTAAAAGACACATTAAAAACCCTTTATTATTATGGAAATCATCAAACACACAGAAAAGTAGAGAGAACAGTACCGTGAATTTCCATGTACTTATCACCCAGCTTCAATAACCAATCAGTCTGTTGCTTTTCTTATTTCATTTCTCCTCCAATTTTTTTTTTTTGGCTAAAGTAGTAAGTAAAAATTTAAGACCTATCATTTCACTGATAAATACTTAAGTATGTGTCTTAACAGATAAGGACTTTAAAAATATAACTGTAATATTGATATCATACGTACTAAAATTAACAATAATCTAATGGTGCACTTTTGAAATTCAAATGAATATGTAACAACCTAAGTCCAACTAAAGGAATTTATCAGGTTCCAGTTTACCAAGCGGGGAGTAGTTTGGTTTTCTTTCAGCCCCCAAGTTTAGTGGGGTTTTTGTTGTTTTTATTTTAATGAGAAACATTTAAAAGTCATTGTACTCTCTTTTAAAACAATGGCAAAGTAAGTAATCTTAGGCTGCTTTTAATGCACACTTTTGTGTGTTCTTGGGATACTTCACAATGTACTTGTGTCCCCTCTGGGCCAGGCTCTGAGTGGTTGGAATGAGTATATATGTCCAGTGAAACTCGGTATTTTCTTACATAGGATGAACATTTCCCCTTTCTTTTAAAAGGGAAAGCTGGTAGGATATCTTTTGCATTATGTTTCATGAATAAAATTCGGAATCCCTAGTGCTAATGGTAAGATTGATACTCTAATACTCTAATTCTAAGCTTAGCTTTGATTTCTTAGAATAAGGGAAGTCATTTCTTACGGCTTCTAACAGATAATACTGTTTTCACTGATCCTTTTTCAGGGATTTTCTTTGTGAGGCTTTTCGAACTTAGTAGGAGTCAGTGCTTTGAGCCAAATCAAAGCTCGCTTCAGCCCTGGCAAGACTTAAGTGTTTTTTTAAAAAAGAGATTGGGGAAGACAGCTACTGTCCTGTGTTTTACGCAGCTATACCGGACCATTAGTTGTCTCAGCCAGTTGGAGTATTTATGAGGGGGGGGGGGCAGGGAGTGTTGGTGTCTATAGAGCGTGTGTATCTCTGTTCTGCTGTCTTTGCAGTACTTAGATGTGAATTTACTACTTGTCATCACTGTGCTAGGCATTATAAGAAACAAAAAAGATAACTCCTATTTTACACCAGAAGGCTTTGTTAATATTTAGCTTTAAAAACCCATTTAAATCTGTTGTTTCTTATTACTTGCTGGTTGAGGCGAAATCATGTGGCAGAAAAACCATGTAGACCATACATGCGAGCTCCTTTTATGGAAAACATTGTCTGCCTCCCGTTTTGTGTCCAGGTATAGATTTTAAAGACTTGCCTTCTTACTGTTAAAATAAGATTTATAGTATAAAATAGCTTTCTGGGGGGGTGGGGGAGGGGGTAACAGGGTGATGGGTATTAAGGAGGGCACGTGTGGTGATGAGCACTGGGATACATAACTAATGAATCATTGAACACTACATCAGAAACTAATGATGTCCTGTACAGTGGCTAACTGAACATAATACAAAATAAATAAATAAAATAGTAAAATAGCTTTCCTGGGCTTTTTTTTTTTTTTTAAGCATATGGTTCTTTGCCTGTCCAGTGAAGTTCTGAGCTGTACATGCTCAAATTCTATTTAGTGCATCTGAATGATAGATACACAGGTAGACAGTAAACAGGGTAGAATCGGTGAACTAGAAAGGACCCAGAGAAATCATCTGGCAGGATGATTTCTTTTCCATGTAGGATTATATCAGAACCACTCCAAAAAGTCAATCCTTTTCTGCAAAATTTCAAAGAGGACTATTTGTTCATTTATTTAAAAGAATTTTTTTTCTTAAAGAAGAGCTCTGAGCCCCGTGCTGTGTTCAGCTCTCTCTTGAGCCACCACGTCCAGTCTGGAGCCACTTCCCAGTCTTTCTTGATACTTGAGAAGAGTGCAAGTTAGTCAGTCACTAGAATGTCTCTCAATTTGAATTTGTCTGATGGTTTTGGTGGTTCCTCATAAGTAGATTTAGGGTATACATTTTTGACAGAATATATCAAAGAGATGATGCTGTATTTTTCCCATAGTATCCATTCTGTCAATGGAGCATGATTTTGATTTGTTTCATTACTGGTGATACCCACTTTGATATTTGGAATAGGGTGGTTCCTGACAGGTTCTCCATGCAAAGTTGCTCTATTCCTCTTTGCAACTAGTAAGAATTTTGTGGGGAGATACTTTGAAATTATGTAAACATCCCATTCCTAGTCAGTGTCCGTTTATTTCATTTTTACCTATATTGACTCATGCTTTCCTATTTCATTCAATACTTTATTTTGTTATAATCATTATTTATTTTAATGCTCAGGTTATCCCCTTTTTGGTCTTTGGGAGCTCCTTCAAGTGGTTTCTACGTCCTTTGGACATGTTCCCATTATTCTTGGGCATAACTTGCTTTTGAAACAGTAAGATATTCCAGGGTCTTTCTGTACTTTACTGTTTCTAGCCTTGGAATCAGCTATTTCTCCAAGCCGCCCTGGTACCTTTTAGTAGAAAATGCTGTTGAGAAACCAAGATCTGTGTAGTAGCTGTGCTCACCGCGGAGGTATGATTCCTTGTAGGCCCCCTCGGCAGACGGAGCTAGGGAATATGCCACGTGCACATACAGACACACATTTGCAACTATGTGTCTAACTATGTACCTGAAAACTCTGACTCTGCGCCATTCTCTCCCTTCTCTGACATTGAGAACTCTGGGTCCTTAACTCACTTACCCCCTCATATGTACAAAGTCTGCCATTTCTGCTGTCCCTCACGTGGATGTCCTCCTCACCCTGCTCAGGCCCTGACTCCTCTGTTAGACCGCACTCAGGAGCATCCTCCACGGGCTCCAGCACACCCGTGCCAGGCTTCCTCTCCATGTAAGTGCTCTCCTTGCCTTTCTTGGGCTCTAAGGTTCCACCAGGGCCACCCCCTTGCTTGGTTACCCTCCTTACTTTACTTGGGCCCACTTTACTTGGGTGGACCTTTTCTAGGCCACCCTGCACTCTGTCTTCATGGGTTTACACAAAAGGAAGTTGGATGATGGACAAGTCCTCAAGAATTTGCCTTAATAAATGGAAAATAGAGCAAAGGTTTTCCGAATATGTTCCCTAGAGCAAGAGTATCAGCGTCACTTGGGAACTTCTTAGAAGTGTAAAATTTTAGGCCTCATCTCAGACTTACTAAAGCGTAAAAGCTCTGGGAATAGGGCCCAACAACGTGTGCTTTTAAAAGCCCTCCAGCAGATTCTGATGCACACTAGTCCTTGAGACCCATCGTCCTAGGGAGAGAGGCTCATCTTAGCATTCCACTCTACGTCCAGGCTATCTCTTGCGTAACGAAGATTCCCTGATTGCCAGGTGTGCCTGGGGACCATTTTTAGGGTTTGGAGGCATCTCAGCATTTTCAACCTTTCATCTGGGTCAGATTGGAATATTTCGTTCAATTTAAAAACTTTGGAAAGCCCAATCCTCCAGGGAATTTTGTGAACTTGTAGAAGAATTCAGTTTTGTCTTTTTGGCTTAGAGACCTTTTTATTAAGGCCTAACAGAAATAGAGTAGGGATCAGAAATGATAACAGCAATATCAAAGCAACAGAGGTGGTTCCGTTTTTGTTTATTTCCAGCTCACTTACATATGATATAAGACTGTAAATTAGTGAATGAGCTATTAGTCTCTTGTATTGGGTGTGTTTTTTGCAGTTATCAAAAATACGCTACACAACCCTTGTGCACTATTGGTGAGATTGTAAATTGGTACAGCCCCTATGAAGAAAGTATGGAGGTTCCTCAAAAACTTAAAAATGGAACTACCATGTAATCTAGCAATCGCACTGTGGGTATACATCCAAAGGAAATGAAAACAGGATCTCAAGGAAATATCTGCACTCCCATGTTTATTGTAACATTATTCACAATAGCCAAGATATGAAAACAATTCAAGTGTCCATCAATGGATGAATAAAAAAGATGTGCTACATATAATGGAATATTATTTAGCCACGAGAAGGAAGAAAATCCTGCCATTTGCAAAAAAAAACATGGATGGCCTTGGGGACATTATACTAAGTGAAATAAGTCAGAGAAAAACAAATACTGTATGATCTCACATCTGAAATCTAAGAAAGCCAAATTCATAGAAACAGAGTAGATTGGTGGTTACCAATCTATATGGGGGGGTGGGGGGAATGGAGAGATGTTGGTCAAAGGGTTCAGACTTCTAGTTGTAATATGAATAAGTTCTGGAGATCTAATATACAACATGGGACTACGGTTAACAGGATTGTATTATATACGTTGAAATTACTAAGAGAGTAGATCTTAAATGTTCTCATTACAAAAAAAAAGTGGTAATTATAGGACATGAAGGAGTTGTTAGCTAATGCAGTGGTGGTTAATCATATTACAGTATATACATATACCAAATCAACATGTTGTATGGCTTAAACTTAAACAGTGTTATATATGAATTATATCTCAATAAACGTGGGAGAGAAATAAAGTCCTTAACATCTTCTAGAATGTTAAAAATAGGTACCTCACAAGTTTGACTTCTGTAAACATAGAGGTTTACATTTAAGTGAGTGAGACAGGTTCTGAAGTAAAACAATTAGACAAGAAAATCTTACCTTCTTTTTTCTTGAATGGCATGAAAATATAAACAAAAATAAATGTTATTTATACTAGAGAACAAAGTATAGTTCAGTATTGTGGCCTTCACCTCGACTGGATTAGCCTAGAAATCTGTTCTTTGTTCAGATTCCTGGGCCAGATATATTCTTTATCCTTTAACTTTTCTATCAGCAGAAAAGGATAATTTTCACAGTACCTGAATTAAAAATATATTCAATTCAAATTAAAAGTTCCCGTGAAGTAAAGTTGATTTCCCTTCTTAAAAGGTGATTGATATTTCTGGTTTTTCACTCTCTATTGTCAAAGGAGGCCTTTGTTACTGTTTTTCACAAAATCTTTGTAGATGTTTCTGGTTTTCTGTTCTGAGTGCATGTGAATAACAGTTTTAAAAATATCTAGGTGTAATACCTTTGACTTTTTTTGGATATATAAATACATACCTGCTCAAATTTACAAAGTCTAGGAGATGAAGGAATCACTTAATATGCACTTTGGCTTAATTTTGTCTGGTTTATATATTTGTGTATGTAAATAATCCCTTGAAAATATATCTCAGGAAATTGTTAGCATTGAAAAAGGAAATTTGAGAAATTTAGTACTCCAAAATTTATGATAATAGTTTTTTAAATTTATGAAGTTATCATTTGTGATTTCAACACTTTTATGAGATTCTCCTAAGGGCCATAACACTAACATTTTGTAGTCTTGCAAAAGTACTAATTGTCAGTATATGCCCAGGAGTCTGGGTAAGGAGCAAGTTTTATGAGACCAGTGGTTTTTTTCAGCATCTAGATTTCAACTTCACTTTGCTTCTGGGTGGAAAATGTGTCCAAAAAGAAAGCCAACCACTAGTGCTGATGATAGAATTGACGAGGACACAAAGGCCAAAGAAATTATGTTTTTTTAGCAAAAAAAGAGCAATTTGGATTAAGTTAAAGCATGCTTTAACTTGTCAGATTTCATAATACTTTCTATGTTATGCGCCTAAATCCCTGTATACTTTATAGAGACAACAAAGTGCTTCATAAAACTATTTTAATTATTATGGTAGCCGGGAAAAATTTGCTTATGAAAAGAGAAAGAAAAAACATGTACAGAGTATTGGAAAGTGCCAGAACTTATCAATTTCTTGGTTTCATATCTGTAGACTCACCCTGGGTCTCAAGAAGTCACTTTCATTTTTTTCAACTATTAATCTGCATCTTACAGCTTAATTTACATGTTACAAGTGACACGAAGTCTCGGGACAGCCCTCACGTACATCAAGGTCTGTAGTGGTGAAGGGTGGGGAAGGGGAGTCACCATATATTTTTTATAAGATTAATAATAAAATAGCAATAGTTCATTTAAAAAAAAGTTATCTGGCAGTTAGAAACTGTCTTTTTCATGAACGTTGGTATTACCAGTACTGGTACAAGACGGTAAGTAGGTCCTGAGTACGTGCTTCTTGATACAAACAGAGTTTACCTGACTCCACATTGAAAACTGGATATCCTAACTTGGAGCTCCTCTGTAGTTTTGGAAATATCACCTTGGAGACTGTAGTAAGAATAAGAAACCCATACAGGCCCCCCAGGTCTGTTCTGATAGTCCTCCTTATCTCGTTGGCTAATGCTCTTGACACCATTCTGTTGGATTGTATTAGATTATGTTCGGGTTTTGTATTTGCCTGAGGCATGTGTAAGTAGAAGCGAAGTTATAGTGAACAATCTGGAATAACCACCTCTCCAAAAAGAGTGAAAAAGTACCTCAGAAATAGAATCACGTTATGGACATGTAAAACAAAACGAATTTCTCTTCTTTTTTAGCCTTCCCATATATTTAAAAGGATGGCATTCATTTCAGTTATTAGTGAGGATATTTCCCTGTGAGCTTAAAGCTTATAACAGAGATTTCCACCTATAAAACATCTGCATATGTGTTCTAAAGCCCTTGTGTGGAGAGGGGAAATGAGCAAGTTTGGGCAAGTTCTGGCCTGTCCTTTTAATGACAGTAGCTAAAGAAACATGGATATACCTCTCCACTTGAACTCAGGAACCAAGGAGATTTGAATAGCAATACTCTATGTTTATGGAATTTTTTACGAATGCTGTCATTTTTTTTTTAAACAAATGCTATAATGTAAAATTGGTAGAATTTTTTTTTTTTTTTTTTTTTTTTTTTTTTTTTACAAAAGTCTAGGTCTCTGGCAAGTTCATTGGGCTCAGTGTTCACTCTCTAGGTATAGCTGACAATCTTCATATAGTTTCTTGTAATAAAGTATAATTTAAGTAGTGGTTTGTTTTTGCTTTTTTAGAGAGCGTGCGTGAACACGGGGTGGGGGGAAGGGAGGGGCAGAGGGAAGGAGAGAGAGAATTTTAAGCAGGCTCCATACCCAGTGCAGAGCCCTACCTGGGGCTCGATCTCGAGACTCTGAGATCATGACCTGAGCCGAAATCAAGAGTTGGATGCTTAACCGACTCAGCCACCCAGGCGCCCCTAATTAAGTATTTTTTAAAGTTAAATTAGATCTCTCCTTACCCTCTCTTTTCTCTTTCCTCCCTCAGTTTAATTATTCCCTCCACATCCAATGTTTGGAGAAGGTTCATGACATCACAGTGACTTGATGAGGCCCACTCTTTATTTCACTGTATTTCCCTACCATAGCCATTTGTTTTACTTTAATTTTTTTTTTAATTTTTAAAAATTTTTTATTATGTTATATTAGTCACCATACAGTGCATCATAGCCATTTGTTTTAAAGTGATATACGAGGGGCATCTGTTGATTAAACGTCTGACTCTGGATTTCGGCCCAATCATGATCTCAGGGTGGTGAGATGGAGCCCCATGTGAGGCTTCCGCGGTGGGCATGGAGTCTGCTTAGGATTCTCTTTCCCTCTCCCTCCCCACCACCCTACACGTACACACACTCTCTCTCTTTCTCTCTCTCTCTCTCTCTCTGAAAATAAAATGAGATGTAGTATCGGGGCACCTGGCTGGCTCAGTCTGTAGAGCATGTGACTCTTGATGTTGGCGTCGTGGGTTTGAGCCCCCTGTTGGGTGTAGAGATTACTTTTAAAAAATGATATATGATATTGGAATTGTGAAAGATAGCAAAATACTAAATCCAAAGGAGTGTACTTCCTCATTAGTTATACAGTTTGCCCCCTGTAAATTATTTTTTTAAAGATTTTATTTATTTATTTATTTATTTATTCATTTATATTTTAGAGAGTGCATGTGAAGGGGGAGCGCGAGGGGGAGGGAGAAGAAGAGGGAAAGAATCCCAAGCAGACTGGCACCTAGAACAGAGCCTCCTCCGGGCTTGATCTCAGGACCCTGAGATCATGATCTGAGCCAAAAATCAAGAGTCCATCAGACACCCAGCCACCCCTCCCGCTTGTAAATTATTACAGTGGGGGAATTTATCAGTGAAAACATCATTTAAAAATTTCAACAGCCGCAGTACACGGTCATTTGCGGCTCTCAGCTGACGTTCATACAGCTGCAGTCCTGCGAGCTTTCACTTTCAGCTGCTGGAGGTCTTCGAGTTCCTGTTCCCATGGAAATGAGGAGGGCTGGACCCGCAGAAGGGAAGTGAGGGCTGAAATGCACATTTCCCCATACCTTATTTTTCTGGCCTCCTCACAGTTGCCATGGAAATGGGAACATAAATGTCCCTCCACCCCTGGCTTCGGGCTTTGGAGAGCAGTCATTCATGTGTAAACAGCAGTAGAGGGACCCAAAACAGGCATACAAAAAAAGCTAATATTAGGGTCTTTCCTTTACCTGTGTGTGGCCAAGCCTAATTTCAGATTGTTCTCATTGGATCTGCTCTGAGCATTCAAAATGATTGAGTTATTTTTTAGAAAGTTGGTTTGATATTACCGTTTTTCCAAAATGAGACTTCTCTTAGGATTGCCGGATACATATCTATTCTCCACGTGTTAAACATTCACTGTGAGTGATGTTTTTAACTTTTTTCTTATGTCTCCCCCCCCCGCCCCCCCCCCACCGCCCAGAATTAAAGAAATGAATTTCAATTTAGGGAAGCGCCTCCAACAGCAGAGCATAAGATATCTCCCAGATAGCCTCATTCTTATGCACCAGTTCAGAAATTGCCCCACAGAGCAGAGGTAATTATTGGCTCTGTCAAACATATCAAGGAAAACTGCCATTTTTAATTGGTTATCACAATCTTCTCATTTAGGTAACAAAAATATCCCATGTTAAGTGGCTTTCTATGTCTTTCCACTTATCAGCTCTATGTCACCACATACCTCCTGTAATACCCATACTCAAAGAAATATACGGGCCTAAGTCTTCATCTGCCTTTCTTATTCTAATATTTTAACTATTTAATAAACCACTCAAACCACCAGCCGTGAAGACTGTGCTTAAGTGAATGGCTTTAGGCCTTAGGCATCGACGAAGTCTTCAGCTTTGTGTTAGGTGGAAGCAGGTAGGTACCAAGTTTAAATAAGGCTTTTGCTTTTGGTTCTGGTTTTTTTGCCTTCAGGTGTCCTAATCGGGAAGATTCGTAGTGCAGGAAAAGCTCCTTACAGCTCTACGTGATGATTAAATGAGTGGGGTGGACAAATTCTGAAGAAGTTTAAGGAGGGGAGGGATCATTGGGCCTAACTGAAATGACAGGGCAGACTTGTTGGAGAGACTTCTCTGCTGCTTCTCACGGGCCTCCCTGTCCATTTCTCCTGTCACCTTCTTCACAAAGGCCTTTTCTCCGGAACTGTTTTTTAAAACTTCCTAAATATTCTTTCAGTTGTCACCTTGCTCCTCTTCTTCACCCTCCCTCCACTTTAGCATAGATGCACCATTTCCAGATGAACGTTCTTACCAGCAGTTTCCGATCCTTCTGTCCCCTTCCCCACCTCAGTGACTTCTTACCATTACCGGAACAAGACTTTTCCAAGATAGCTCTAACGTCAGATATTCTGTTTCCTAAGCCCTATAAGCCACCAACAGAATCAAAAACATTTTTAGCATTTTAGGTTCTTTCGTCTTCCAGATTGCTTCTCACATCCAGAATGGACCCGAACATCTGTGAGGACCATTTTTATTTCAGAAAATATGGTCACTGAACTAGCAACTACCAGAATAGGTTCCTGCTTTCATCAGCTGGTGGTGACCTAGATCTGATGAACGGGCTCTGGTACCTTCCTTCCAGCCTGTTCTGCAGACCCGAACACCAGGGTCTCCCGCTCCTCGCCCGGGCGGACACAGCTGCTTAGCACAGTAGCAGGCCCACGCTCTGTAGCTCCATGCCTTTGCCTACAGCACTTTCCTTCTGCTTTCCTTTGTGGAATGAGGAAGGAAATAAACAATAAAGAGCTGTTTTTCTCTGTATCTTGCTCCTCTCTGTACCTATTACAGTCCTATCTACTGTTTGTTATATACTCTCTGTAATTTACATTAAAATACTCCAGTCTACACAGAGTGATAAAACATGTGTTAAAAAAATACTACAACAAATAAAAAATCTCAAAAGGGGGGGGGGATGCGCCTGGGTGGCTCAGTGGGTTAAGCGTCTGACTTCTGCTCAGGGTGTGATCCTGGGGTCCTGTGATCAAGTCCTGCATCTGGCTGCCTGCTCCTCAGGGAGCCTGCTTCTCCCTCTGCCTCTGCCTCTCTTTCTCTCTCATGAATAAGTAAAATCTTTAAAAAAAAAAATTAAAGTACTCCAACGGTGTGATAAAATGTGTGTTAGTTTTAGTCTGCACTTTGGACTTGATTAATATTTGAAGCACCCTGATATGGGAATACAGTCTAGGGTTAGTTGGTCGGCATTGGAAAAACCCCTAATCAGGAGATAACTACTGTAAATTTATCCTACTTATATTTAAATCTACACCAGAGGGTTTTCTAATTAGCATAAAGGATGTCAAATCATTTTAAATTGGATTGGCTAGAAATACTATATAGGCCCCTCTAGCCTTGCATGGATCGCATGGAAGATTCTGGCAAGCCAGGCCGTCTAACACCTGCAGAATGGCACCCCGCGCAGAGCACTCTGGGCTTGCTCACCACCTACAAACGCTGCTTCCTGCCTGGTGGGAAGAGTGAGGAGGAAACCTGTGGTCTTGCCTTATGTCCAATTCTTGGAGGCCACTGATACAAAAAAAAAAAAAAAAAAAAAAAAAGGTAGGAGGGAGGGGAGGAAGGAAAAGGAAGAAAGATCCTGAATGGTCAATAGCAAAATCTCCCCCGGGGACAGTGCTTACAGGCTAGCGCCTCCGTAGAGTCTGTCCTAAATTTCCTGATGAGTTTGTGAAAACATTCTCCTCTAAACCATAATAGCATGAGGCCTCTGTTTCCATGATGGCATTAATCACATTTTAAAGTTTATTGTGAATTTCTTGATGAAAGGCTTGTCTCCTAGCTGTTTGTATCCCGGAGAGCATTTGGCACAGTGTCTTGCACGAAGTAGACGTTTGTGGAATTGATGAGCACATGCATGCACTTCTCACTTCTGTTAAGGAACAGATCCAGCATTGGGTCATGGGAACACGGAGAGCCAATATGTGGGTTCCAGAGTTCCATTCCTTAGGCGTTCACAGTTCTCGGGGAGTCGGTAGGAGCTGTCGGTAACCACACCAGCTCTAGCTGGTCATCAGTACAAAGATGCACGGGACGGTCATCAACAGCAAGGGAAAGTAGCGCTGTCTGTGTGAGCTCCTTCCAGAAAGTCCTACCCAAATGCACTTCTCATTTCCGTACCTGACAATTCTGACTCAAGATATAAAGATGGAAAAATCTTTAGGAAAATTACTTTTCTTATGTAGCTCTTAGCCAATTTGAGGCAGATATGATAGATGGCTGAGCAGATTAAAAGGTTAAAGTGACAGCAGACGACCAGGGAGAAAAAAAATTAAAAGGGCGTAAGTATAGCATATAGATGTTTAAAAACAAAGCTAGTCAAATGGTAATACAGTATAGTAGTCCACAGCAAGGGCTTTGGACCTTGGCTGCCTGGATTGGAATGAATCCCCACCTTGCTAGCTGTGTGACCTTGGGCAAGTGTTATTTAACCTCTCTGGGTCTCTGTTTTCTTCTCCTTAAAGTGAGGATCATAATAGCACCTACCATGGGGCTCCTGGGTGGCCCAGGTGGTTGAACATCGGGCTCTTTTGACTGGCTCAGGTCAAGATCTCGGGGTCACAGGATCAGCCCCACCTCAGGCCCAGCGCTCAGCGGGGAGTCTGCTTCCCCTCCCTCCCGCCCCCCCTTTGTGTGCACGTGCCCGCTCTCTCTCAAATAAATAAATCTTTAAAAAATAATAATAGCAGCGACCTCATTATGTGAGGCTAAAATAAAGTCGTACATCTAAAGCACAGACATTTGGTGCCTGGCGTACAGGGAGTGCAGGGTCTGTTTGCTGCTTCTACAGCAATAGGGCCAAATCATGGCTCTAAAGGCAGAAGAAGGCTAATTGCAATCTGTTTACCTCAAGTGAATAATCTTCACGCCTTGAATCTCCCACAAATTGGTGCTTATACTCTCATGTGAAGCTTATCGCATTCTGCCCTGAATTACAGAATTATTTGTAAGCTCCTTAAAAGCAGAGACTGTCGTCTTTGTGCTCCCCTTAGCACCCAGGGGGGTGCTTCCGTACCAGCCTGGCTTGTACAGGAGCTCTTTCGGAGCTGTTTGGGGAACTGTAAAGGAGAGCGGGTTGGGCCCTGAGGTTGGGCCCTGGAGGCCCTGTTCCTTGGGTTTGTGCCTGTGCGCCTCCCGTGTGTCCTCAGCCCCAGCTAGCCTTTCCTCTCCCGGCGGTGCTTCAGCTGGCCTGGGTCCCTCAGGCCCTCTCTCCCAGCGCCAGCTTCGTCTGCCTGCGGCGCTCCAGTCGCACAGAGCCTTACACTTGCTTGAACACTCAACCGTCTCGAAAGTACCACTTTTTAAAGGGGTCTCAATTTCCATTTTGTGCCTGTCCTGGCAAATCACGGAGCCAGTCTGGCTCTTTCCCATCCTGTGCTCCTTGTTCCCCCTCTGTTGGGAGCACTCCTTCTCCCCACTCTTCACTGACTAACTTAGTCCGCAGGTTAATTGTCACCCCTGCGAGGTGCAGGCAGAATCAGAGCCCCGTGGGCTGTCACCCCTCCGCCTCTCCGTTTCCCTCCAGCGCTGACCTTACTGTGTAGGGGCAGTAATCGTGGGATCACTTCCTAAGCCTCTCTCCCCGCCGGACTGTGCATGTGTTCCTGGACGGCTATGCCTGCTACCTAGGAGGTAGGCAATAAGTGTGTGTTGAGTGAGTGAATGGATGATTTTTAAAAATGCAAAGTAGGGATGAGTTTCCTTCCCATGTTAAAAAGTGATGTATACAGACGGCAAAGCAGCCATCATGCAGGATGATCTGCTTATGCAGACGAACCCGTTGTCCTTCCTGCCTTTAAGGGCAGATGAATACAGGAAAAGCTCCCGTTCCTCTCTCTTTCCCACTGTTTTGTCCTCCTCAGTCTGCTCTGGTGCAAGTTGAGTCTTTCTAAAGACAGAATTATTCAGATCGTCTCAGAGTATTCGTCTCGAATTAAATGTCTTACAGCTACATGTCTACAGCCTTCCGTCTACTATGGCAACTCTTAGCAAGAGATACGTATTTCCTTCTGTTCTAATTGCCAACGACAAGTGACACAAAAGTACTGTTTCAGATTTCTTCACATCCCGCGCTGCAAAGGTCAGCATTATTGTAACGGACATAGCATTTCACGATAATGAAGAACAGTGTCCTACTTGGCTCCCCTGCCATTCCTTCTCTCCCGTAACATTGTTGAGTTTTCAGTAAGCTTCATCAGCTCGCTCTGAATGCAGAGCTCTGTCAGCTCTCTGCGGCCCAGTTTGGGGACGACATCTGGTTAATCTACTCCCTGGAATCAGACCAACACCATTCAACATGTAACCAGATTTAGGGTATTACATACCATCTCACAGTCTCAATTTTTAGCACTTGGTAGTCATCCTGCTATTTTCTAAGCACTCTAATAAAAATTTTAAGTGATAAATTTCTAACCAAAAACTTACTCAGAAGTGGAATTTTACTTGAGATATTTCAGTGGAGGTTGAGCCTCTCCCCCCAAAATCAAAGAAATAAGAACCGTCCATTATGATTTACCAACTTAAGATATTATTGCTTCTTAATTTTTACAAAGAAAAATAGCAGAATTTTCAAAATGCAATCTGAAGTTGAGGGTATAATGGGCGCCGGGGTGGCTCAGTTAGTTAAGCATCTGCCTTCAGCTCGGGTCATGATCCCAGGGTCCTGGGATCGAGCCCCGCATTGGTCTCCCTGCTCCGCGGGGAGCCTGCTTCTTCCTCTCCCACTCTCCTTGCTTGTGTTCCCTCTCTCGCTGGCTGTCTGTCTCTCTGTCAAATAGATAAATAAAATCTAAAAAAAAAAAAAAAGCAGTGGGGACAGAAAGAAAGAAAGAAATCCAGGAAATCATACACAAAGAAGAAAGGCTTTGTCAGTGAAACTATAGGCGTCAAAAAACGTTCCCTCCAAGTGCTGCCTGATTCCAGTACCTTAAGGTAATTTGCTTTGCGTTGTAGATCTCCGGAGTGGTTTATGCCTCAGTACTTTCCTTCAGACGGCTGGGAGAAGAGGAAAATACGGGATTTCAATCTGCCCCCGCTTGAAACTTTATGAAATTCTATACAGGCTTCTCCCAGAGTTCAATTCCTGCTTCAACCACCCCAGGGTCTGTTGGACCTTCTCTTTTTTCTGACTTTCCCAGAAAATTCAGGGCGAAGGCGTTGGTACTTTCCTGAGCTCCTCCTTGACGCGGGGTAAAGCGGCGGATCCTTAGGGTCATTATCTCCTGGTCGCGCGTTAAAACAGCCCCTCCCCCATCCCGCAGCCCGTCCGCTCCATTAGCTCGGTTCCCTGCGACCAGCTACTGAGGAGCAGGGCCCTGGGTTTGAGAGCTGCGTGTGCGGCAGCGTAGAGGGTAGGCATGGAACATACTGCAAGTAAGGCTTGACCTTGGCGTCAGAAGGCTTGTCGGGTCAGTCGTTATTATGGTCCCTGTTCATGTTACTTAGTCTTCCTCAGTGTATTTATTCTGTAGCGTGAGTACGGTAGACCCAGCTCAATTCCGTGAGGCTTACGTAGTACAGAGTACTTCAGTGCTTAGCCCGGTGCCGCGGCACGCATTATGTGCTCAGTAAGAGGAGGTGGGCACAGGAGTTGTGATTTGTGTTACCCCCATTTTAAAAAAATACGTGAAGCTCTGAATAACAGGTTTAGGTGATTTCTTCCTAAAATTACATAGCTAGTATTTGACAGGGAAGGATTTCAAATGCAAGCCTATTTAACCCTAAACTACCCTCCATATAATATTGAAGAGAAACTCTATTGCTTAGATAATTATTCTTGAAGCATATGATTTTTCCTTATCTATCTATCGATCTAAAGTGCTATCTCTCTATCTCTCTATCTTTCTGTCTGTTTAAAGTGGGTTCCATGCCCAGCCTCACAACCCTGAGATCAAACCCTGAACTGAGATCAAGGGTCGGACTTAACCAGCTGAGCTACCCAGGCACCCCAGTTTTTCTCTTTTAAATTTGATTGTGTCCTTACAGCCAAACTGTTTATATAATAGATTCTTGAAATATCTTAGAACATTAAAAATAGTCCCTCCCGATCTTACAAATTTATTCTCTCCTAAAGTTTATTTATAAATTGGTTGCTTGAAACACAGAATGGATATTCTCTGAGAAATAAGTGATTCTGTTCTCAGGCCAGTTCATTAAAAGCCTCTCTGGTTTGTCCCCCACTCCTTTAGCACTTGGTGTTTTTAATTCCCTGGTTTTCAAATGGACAATACAGTATCGCAGAATTGCCTGTGCTTTATAAAATTGGAGGTGCCTGATCAAACCTTAGACCTTCCAGTTAGAATCTTGACATGAATATGCTGAGTCCACGCCAGCAGAAGCAGTAGCGTACTCAAAACCCTGAGACAGGACAGACTCTGGTGCGTGAAAGCAAGTGAAAGCAGCCAGCATGGCTACAGTAGAGACCGGTGACCCCTCAACTCTTTGGATTATGCATCCCTGTCAGTAAAAGTAATTGAAGTACATACTTCCAATATATGTATATTCATTTTTAAATAAATTAGTGTATACTTTAAGAAAATAGGCACAAAAATAACATTTTAAAAGACGAGGTTAGGGGCACCTGGGTGGCGCAGTCGTTAAGCGTCTGCCTTTGGCTCAGGGCGTGATCCCGGCGTTATGGGATCGAGCCCCACATCAGGCTCCTCCACTGGGAGCCTGCTTCTTCCTCTCCCACTCCCCCTGCTTGTGTTCCCTCTCTCGCTGGCTGTCTATCTCTGTCAAATAAATAAATAAAATCTTTAAAAAAAAAAAAAGACGAGGTTAAAAATATAAGTAAGTAAATAAATAAAAAGATGAGGTTAAAAAATAGAACTAGAGGGGCTCCTGGGTGGCTCAGTCAGTTAAGCTGCTGGCTGTTGATTTTGGCTCAGGTCATGATTTTGGCATCCTGGGATAGAGCACTGCATTGGGCTCCTTGCTCAGCAGGGTGTCTGCGTCTCTCCCTCTACCCCCCACCCCCACCCCATGCTTGCATGCACAGTGCACTCTTTTTCTCTCAAATCTTTTTTAAAAAAAATAGAACTAAAAATTCTAATAATTGCCTTTTGCATCTGTTTGGATCCTTTCATGTACTTCCTGGGATGGGTGAACCCCACTTTTGCAAAATAGGGACATAGAGAGTGAAGGGGGAAAAGTAGATAGAGACCAGATCCTATAGGACCAGCAGAGTTATGTCAGGTATTCCTGTCTTTATCCTAAATGCAACAGGAAGCAATTGAAAAATTTAGGAAGAGGAAAGATAACAGATTTGCATTTTGAAAAAAAGCCTGCCCCTATGGAAGAAAGTTTTGGAGTAGGTCAAGGACAGATACAGAGAGACCAGTTTGGAGCTCACTGCAGTGATGAGAGGGGATTGTGGCTTCAACTTGGACGGTGTTGACGAGGACCAAAAGAAGACAAGTTAGGAGACATTTGGAGGCACGTTCTGTAGAATCTAGTGACTGATTTCATGATCCTCAGTGGGGGTGGGGGTCACAGGTGACTTCTGGGTTTCTGGCTTGAGCACCTGGGTGGAAGATGAACAGTGGGAGGACTGGTTGGCGTGAGAAGTGGGTGATGTGTCCAGGTTTAAAATGTCTCCTATGTGAAATACCTAAAAGATGTTAGCAGGTGGATAGGTAAGTTGAGCTCAGTAGCCCTCCTGGGCTGGAAACAATAAAAAGGAGTTGGCAGCATTTGGGTAGTAAAGAAATTACTCCACCTCCAAATATCATTTACTGCTAGGAAGGCTCAAATGGAATACCAAGGAGTTCCATTAAAAAAAAAGTATACGAGATTAGATTCATAGGATGAAGATGAGAAATTAGAAATGAGCAGTTAAGCAGTTTCTATAAAATGCCACAGTTTCTTAAATTTGCTACAGCGTCGGGACCAGACACAGCTCCTATTAGAATGTGGTAAAGGAAGTAGAAACTGCTATTTCAGAAGCTTTCATAGATACTTTGATGAGCATACATTCAGGAGTGAGTCACGAATGTTGGAAAGTGACTCGCATCACACAATTATTCATTAATGAGCCCAGGAATCTGTCACAGGTGTGTGCACCATCAGGCTTGAGTAACTGGAAGGCTGAACGTGCCGGGTGAGATGAAGCGAGTGCAGCACTGCGGGCTATCGCGTGAATTCAGGGAGAGAGTGCCTAGTAATTTGATGTCTGTGAGCCTCAGGAGTTCTGTTAGTGTGACAAGAGATGAGTACTTTCCTTGTCCCTGCCCCCTTAAGCCATTATATTCCTTCCTAGAATACAACTTGGGGGGGGGGATGGGCGAAATGGGTAAAGGAGGTCACAAGGTACAAACTCCCAGTTATAAAATAAATAAGTCCTCAGGGAAAGAATGTACAGTTTGGTAACTGTAGTTATTCATGCTGCATTGCACATTTGAAACTTGCTAAGAGAGCAGGTCCCACAAGTTCTCATCACATAAAAATAGTTTTTGTAACCATATAGGAGACAGATGTTAACCAGACTTAATTGAGGAGATCATCATATTATTTAATATATACAAATACTGAATCATTATATCATACACGTGAAACTAATGTTTTATGTCAGCTATACCTCAATAAAAAAGAATACAATTAATAATCATTTATAGGTTCTTGTGGTCTCTGAAGGTTCCCCCCCCAATCTCACGGGGGAAAGTATCATTGACTATGTACCCCCTCCTCCTAGTGCTAAAAACTCAAAAAGAGTCAAAGTAGCTTCTTTTGCTGAGCACTGTGAAGAGGATTATTGTGAAGCCTAAGAGGACATGGCCCCTCTTCTCTTGACTCCTTCCCATCTTTCTTCCCAACAGTTGAGGCCACTGCAAACCGACTGTTAGAGTTTTGGTCACCACTGGCCTAATTTCTGTCCAGATCTTGACAAGTCCTCGTGGAACTGACTCTAACTTGGAAACTCAGCCCCCTGCGATTCCAAATCACCAAGAAATGTGGTGCCATAGTTATCTATGTTTTCCTCTAATGATTAATATATTAAAATGGGATGATTTCTGTTCTTCCTAAGAAATTATCTGAAGTGAGCAAGAGCAAAACATAATTTCTAGTACCTTTGGCTTATTAATTTTTTAGGCACTCAGACTCCTGACCATCAGGAAAATATTAAACAGATCTTGGCAGCCTTTTTTTTTTTTTAATAGTGAGCTACTTTGCCAGCATTTGCATCCATTGATAAATATTTTTGTATCTTTTATTTTTGAAATCGCGAAGCAGATTCATCAAGTTTTGAATAATAGCTCTGACACGTGACTAGCCCATTGTTAGAATTTAGCACAGGGGAAATGCAATTTTGTGATTGGGCAAGAAAGCTTACATAAACCAGTCATAATGAGAATCCTCCTCGGTGAGGTGCCCTTCCCAGCCCCCCAACAAATTTCTTCTTGTACCTCTTACAAACGTGGGTACCGAGATGCCTCTTCCTGCACTTACGAAACTGTAGTCATCGGACACATACTTGGCCCCACATCTAGGTGTCTTGAGGAGCTTTCCCTTCATTGGTCCCGGGCAGTAGAGCAAAGTGGTCCAAGAGGATGGAGGCTGGAGGTGGATGGCGGCCTAGATCCCATTTCTGCCTCTCTGTTTACCTGCTGCGTGATCTCAAGAAAGTTCCCTCTCTTGGTTCTCTTATTTGTAAAATCCAAATAATATCTCACCAAGTTGTTGAGAGGCTTAAGTATGTAATTTTCTAAATTATAGCCCTAACGCCGTTAGGGAATTCTTTGACATGCAGGCACTTTGCGTTTGTCTTTGTGCCAATTATTGCTGATCAAAAACAGAACAGAAGGATGCAGATGTCAGGGTCTGTGAGTGCAATGCTGATAACCGCCCGAGCCAGGCGGGGCCTCCCTTCGCCTTTATGGACAGCACAAGGCAGAGGTTTTCTGCACACCCCGCTTTTCTCGAGTGTCCACCCTTCCTGTCTGCCATCCCCTGGGGCCCTCCCCTCCCTCTTGGGAAAGTTGCGTGGGCTCCTTATTGTGCCAAGGACTGGAGAGCAACTATCAGCATTTAATAGGCCAAGGATGTTAGGGGCTCAGAAATGGGAAGTGGAGTCTAATGCAGCCCAAATCATTCCACCCTAAATGCCAATAGTACTCCTACCTTGAGAAACGCTAGTAGCTCCTAGATTCTTTTCTCTAGTTAAATTCGGGATTCCCCTTTTACAAAATTGACGCACTGTTCCATAGGACCAGCATATTCCCCAAATCATACATCACAGAGCATAGGCCGGGTTGAAAATTCTCCACACGTATATTCAGCTATGCTGTGTCATTTCCCTCTTTTCTGTGTGTAAGTTTCCCTTAGGCTCATATAATGGGTTACTTCAGAGTTTATTATTCCATTAGTTACAATCCAGAGTATAAGATCTGTGCTGTTTTAAAAGGCATCTAAACTCCCTAATGTATAAAGATCACATTTGATAATCAGGAAACCTAACCAAATCATGTACGTAAGAGAAGAAGTATGTTTTATTAAAAATAACTAATACACATGAAATTCAAGGATGAATAAGGAGAACTCAGTGTAATAAAAGTAAAAAAGAGCCCATAACCCAACTATCATTAGTGAGATAAAGATTCTTAAGGCATGTTCACCAAAAAGTAATTGATATACAACCAGAAAACTATGTATATACACACACACACATATTTTCATCTTATCAGAGTCATATATAAAAATAAATATATGCTTTAGATGAAAAGAGGGAGAGCGTGGGAAAAGAAAGTTGAGCATACTCTCCTTTGGTCTTCCTCTCCCACATCTCCAGCTGAGGCCAGCGTGATGGCATGATGACCTTTGAGAGAAAGAATGGAGCAAATTAGCAACTACCGTGCTTTCTGCTCCCGTTACCTGGGGTCACCGTGGAGCACTCTCCCACCACTCCCTGAACACCCCCTCCCTGCCCCCTTTCCCTGTAGTTCATAAAGCTCTGGTCTGTGTATTTCCTGGTAACAGCTGGACGGGCCCCACTTTCATCAGTACGGGGCAGGTGACTGCATTGGTGACCAGGACAGGAGTTCACAGAGCCTCCCTGGTGGTTTCGTATTATAGCCCAGGGAGATGATCGTCAGGGGAATGGGTGGAAAAGCCCCCTTGATTTAGTGCATGTCCTTCAAACTGCTCATGGAGTCATCTTAGAAGGTCTGAACAGGCATTTCAGAAATGGAGTATGAGGAAATGTAGTAGAAAATATTAGGGGACATTGTACAGATCCTTAGCAAATACCGAGTACAGTTTAAGAAATGCCACAACTAGTTGTCATTAGTGGTAAGAGGGCGAAGGCAGGAAAGGCCTGAATGAATCCACACATGGGCTGGGATGGAGTTGTCTTGACCTTCTGCTTACTGCTGTTCTGCTGTTGGTAACACAGGAGCTGACAGGAGGCAGGTTATTTTAGATCGACGTAATTTGCGATTGGTTGTAAAACGAACGGGGCAGGAAGTTTTTATCTTGCTTTCAGCAAAACTGTTAAGACTTTCAACTGAGTTTTGTTTGTAAACATTTGGTAGTTTAATTGATAGTTATGATTTATAATATGTTACTGGATTCGTTTCCTGTGGTTACAACAACAAATAACTGCAAATTTAAAGGCTTTAAAGAGCTTTATACATTTATTATTTTACAGTTCTGTAGGTTAGAAGTCTGACCAGTTTCATTAGGGCTAAAATCAAGTTGTCAGCGGGGCTGCATTCCTTTCCAAAGGCTCTCCTTGCCCTTTCCAGCTTCTAGAGGCTGCCCACATTGTCTTCCTCCATCTTCAAAGTCAGCGACATCGAATTTCTCTGGCTTTTCTGCAATAGTCACATCTCTGATTAAGTCTGGAAAAGTTCTTTTTTTTTTTTTTTAAGATTTTTTTATTTATTTATTTGTTAGAGAGAGAGAGAGAACAAGCTGGGGGGAAGGGCAGAGGACAAGGGAGAAGCAGACTCCTCGATGATCAGAGCCTCTACGTGTGTGGGGCTCAATCCCAGGACCCCGAGATCAGGACCTGAGCCGAAGGCAGACACTTAACCGACTGAGCCACCCAGGTGCCCCCAAAGTTCTCCTCTTTTAATGACATGTAGGATTTCATTGGGCCCACCCAGAAAGTCCAAGATCATTTCCCCGTCTCAAGGTCCTTACTCTCAAGCACATCTACAGAATCCATTTTGCCACCGAAGGAAGCGTATTCGTAGCTTCTGGGCATTAGGATGCAGACAGCTTTGGGGGGGGGGGGCTATTTTTTTGTCTGCCATAGTTGTCTGTATTGACTCTTGCTTCCAAAATATTTTCCTTGTAAAATAAATTTGTGTAAGAAAATCAGTTGATTTAAGGAAAAATCGTAGAAAAATGTGCTTGGATGTGGCAAAAGTAATGAAAATGGCATTCATATGACTAAAGAAATACTGGGAAATACACTTCTCCTGACAGCCCAGTACCAGAAGGGGGGACAGCCAGGGAGACAGTGGCCCACCAGTATTCCAGATACTCCACATGACCATGCCACAGCCGGCTGGCTCAGCCCGGTGTTCTCAGCCACATGGGTTCACTTTCCTCATCCCGAAGACGGGGATCAACCAGACAGACGGTCTCCAAAGGTCCTTCCAGCTCCAACTTACTAATTCTACATAAATGGTTATGTTATGTATTTAAATGTCAGGGTTAAGCATATTGTGAAATAATCTAAATACCGTGAAATATTCAAAACATTAAAACACTGCTTCTATTTTAAATGCTTACTTCCCTGAATGTAGTTGTCAAGTCCAAAACGTCAAGTCTTGGCTGATTATTTAAATGATTGCTCTCGTACTTACTGGGGATTGTCATGCCAGTTTTTCTCTTTTGGGGTTTTTTAAATAAATACCATTTTGAGCTGGTGAATGCTCATTATCAGTTGTACTTATCAAACAGTTGTGGGTTCTTTGAGTACATTTCCTGAATTTAGTCCAGTAGGGGGTACCGGGCAGGTAGAGGATGGACAGTGGATGGGAGAAGCCCCCCATTTAAGTGGACATTGGAAGGATCAGTGATTCTTCAAGTGCATA
The DNA here is from genome assembly GCF_017311325.1 of Ursus maritimus. Lineage (NCBI taxonomy): Eukaryota > Metazoa > Chordata > Mammalia > Carnivora > Ursidae > Ursus > Ursus maritimus. The sequence goes on from NW_024424452.1 coordinate 78,607,995, forward strand.
CTTACGTTAAAATTATTTAACTTAAGGGGAGAGATACTTGTACTACTCTTGAGATGATAATTGGGTCAATTCTAGTAATTCTTAATGACTTTCTGTTCTTTTAATTAAAACTATGTACTAAAGAGGTATTTTATTCCTTTCTCTGCTAAGAAAAATTTCAAGCTCAATATTACATTCCCTAAAATAAGATCAGTTTTGTCCTGAAATACAGCTTTGGAAACTGACAGCCTCTGTTCTTTGATTATCTCATAAATAACAGTTTCATATCAGCTCACCTTCCTCCTCCCGGCCCCCCCCCCCACATTGTGCCAATCACAGGTGGCTGCTCAGTACCAGCCCGCAGCACAAGATAAATAAGCTTGGAAGGTTTCCTAGCAACATATTGTTCTGGGAACCTGCTCTGTTTCCCTGAACAAGATGAAGCCAAACATCCTAGAATCTCAGCCAGATGGGAAAGGATTAGCTTATTGAGGGTGTTTAATGCATTTTTTAAAAATTTCACATTGAAATGAACCTCTTAACTTAAGTAGCAGGATTGACTTTTAAAAGGACACTTTTTTACATGAAAAAAACATTCTGTAACACCTTGAGTTTTAAAAATAGGGCTTTAGAAGAAATTCTCTAGAACTAAGCTTGCAGTGTTTAATTCAGTCATTGGTGAATGGGTCCATTTTAGGACCAGTAGACAATACTTCCCCACAGGATTGACGTTCAGCCCAGGGTACCCCTCGGTACCCGTGTTCAGTTGCAGAGACGCTGACGTACTTTCGATCTTGTGGGTAAATGGCTGCAGGAGATGGCACCTTCCGCACAGGACTCACTCCTCCCCGTGATCCTGCTCCTAGGGATGCCTTGGAAACACCTGTCCCTGCTTAGAACTCTGACATTTGTTCCCTTTGTCCTCGGCTCCAGGCTACTTCATTCAGTGCCAGGGACTCACTGCCACTTCAGCTTGAGAGTGTTTTTGGAGTGTATGATTAATACCTATGGAGAAAAGACAGCTAGAGGAAATCAAGGCCCCCTATTATTTTTTTTTTAAGATTTTATTTATTTATTTGACAGAGAGACAGCCAGCGAGAGAGGGAACACAGCAGGGGGAGAGGGAGAGGGAGAAGCAGGCTCCCAGCAGAGAAGCCTGATGCGGGGCTCGATCCCAGAACGCGGGGATCACGCCCTGAGCCGAAGGCAGACGCTTAACAACTGAGCCACCCAGGCGCCCTGAGGCCCCCTATTAAAGTCAAGAAGAAATAATGTTGTTGCTGCTGTTTGTTGGCACTTGACCACGTGTATTTTCCTGGTCTGTCTGATGACCTTGAGGCCAAGGGCGGGCAGGTACCTCCCCGTCTTTTGCACTCTGGGTCGTCACAGGGTGTTGTTGAAGGCCTCTGGGGACGGAGTGGTGAAAAATGAGCTTCTCATGACCCTGTTCAGCAGTGGTTTTGCAATTTAGTTACACCCTAAAAACTGTCCTCCTTATTTCACTGGGGAGACTCCCGCATCAGCCAGATGAATATTGTCATCATGTGGTTGTGGAATGATTTCCACTGTCTCCAGTTTGGATGGAGTTTGTGAAATTCCCCAGTTGTGGTGAGAAGCAGGTCATTCCAGTCCTTGAGAATGCTTCTGGACAGAAGAACAGACTCATTAGAATACGATGGGGCATGACACATGGCATCTCTGCGTTTCATTTAACAAATTCTCTGGCCAGATTCTCACACACATATTACATGTCTTCTAAATCCCGTCATTTGAGCTCGACAAGAAACAGTCTGCTGAGAGCCTCCTGTGGGCCAGCAACTTGGGCAGGTCTCCTGACGACCGTTACTAAGGAGCCTCAACACATCATCCTTGCCTTCAAGTCCCCGAGAATCCAGCAAAATAATACATCTGTTGTCTTTTAAAAAAATTAGATAAACTTTTCCCTCATTTCAAGTCACTTACTTTAGCACCTAAACATTAAATATTTTGATGTTGAAAGGAATTATATAATTGGGATTGTCCAAGGAAAGTCTAAAAGTAGACTTAATCTGTTATATGAAACACCGATGATAATACATTAATTTTATTGAATACTTTTAAAAAAATTTCCAGGAAACAGGCAATAGTTTAGAGACTTCGCTATGTTACAGCATTTAATTCTCCTGACAGCCATTATGAAGCAGAAATTTGTTTGCCTGCCCTTTTACAGATGAAGAAACTCAGACCAAGAAAGGTTAAATACCAGTTTGCCAAGAGGTTTCATAGTTAATAAAAGAAAAAGAAAATAGTAGGCGTTTGGACCCTGGTCTGTCTAGGGCCAAATTCTGTGACTTTTGTTCTGTGTTATGCTTATTTGTTTATTTTTAGAATTCCAAGATTCTGTAAGTCCTAGTCCTTTTCTTCAGAAAACAGTAGAGTACTGTCTTTTAAAGATGACACAATTTTAATAAATAGATGTTTAGATGATGTCCTCTTACCTCACACCGCACAACGGTTCTGTTATTTGTTGGGAGTTGTCAGTGACAGACTTGAGAGTCTTCTTTCTCTCGGGTACAGTATATTGACTCTCAAAATATTGTTTGTTGCTCAGTTTTTACCTTTATAACATAATTTTCCTTTTCAACATGGTAGAAGGCTGTGAATGAATTTTACTGAAAAGTAGTTAGAATTAATAGCACAGTTCAATACATTTACAGAAAACACTTACGACATAACCATGTTGCAGCACAGAAATGGGCGTTTGTAAACAAAGTTTCGTTGGAACACAGCCACTCTCGTTTGTGTATCACTAATGACAGCTGTTTCTCTGCAGTGACAACAGAGGGGAGTGGCTGTGACCTAGACTGTGGGGCCCACAAAGCCTCAAATATTCTAGCAAAGCCTTGACAGAAAGTTTGCAGACCCCTGCTCTTGGATCTAGACTTTCCCCCCTACTTTGAGTTGGGTGTGCCCCATTAGAATGCCAGAGACTTAGTTGAGAACCATGTCAGAAAGTGTTTTCCTAAATCATGTTCTTGTCTAACATGCTTTTCTTCTAATCCCTGTAGGTACCAACCAAGAAACTGAAGAAATATGAGAAAGAATATCAGACAATGCGAGAGAGTCAGCTGCAGCAGGAGGACCCAATGGATAGATACAAGGTAGGGGAGGCGTGGGTCACCCATGAGAGCAAAGTGCCTTCTGTGCCCTAAAGGAGCAGTCGTGGCAAGTTCAGCTCCCTCTGTTCCTTCTTGATTGGCTTAGACGCTCTCTGACCATGATAAATGTCCAGGTATGTTTTCATTTCAGGAAACTCCCATAGCCAACCATAATATTTCTTTTCTTTCAGTTTGTATATTTGTAGGTAACTCCACCTGTTGCATTTATACTTGGAGTCTTCATAAGAAGCTGAGAGAAAGAGAGGGAAAAAGAAAGAGAGAAAGTGGCTATCGACTACTTTCAAAAATGAGAAAACAAGGAAAGTGGCAAAGGACTGTGTTAGCTGTGCACGGTCACGTCCACAAAGACTTTTAGAAGGTGAACTGTTCCAAGCCTGGCACAAGAATGTTTCAGACTTTTCTGTGTCTGTAGCAACTGTTAAAAACACAAACTCATTTGGAAGGAAAAATAAAACCCACGAAGGTTAATGGAGCACAGTAACGGTGTTTGTCGCAACATTTATTTCCACAAATCTGAGTAACGGTGACATTTCGCTACAGTGTGCAGTTTCAGAATCAAAGCTGATTTCAGTTTAATATCTTAGTTAATTGTAGTATTTTTTAAAAATTGGGCCGTTCACATCAATAGACCTCTTCCCTCGTAGATAGCAACACTGTTCCCGTGATGCAATGCTGGGGAAACACTGTTTTCCAACTTACTTTTTCCAGCTGACCTACTGTCGTCTCTCTTGAAGTTCGTTTTAATTCCTCCGATTCCTACAGAGGCATAGTGGTTCCCTCCCTCTTCACAACAGCAACACTGGGATTAGAGAGTAATTGTATTTTCACACTGAGCACCACCAATGCCAAAGTATCCTTCCAGGAAAAGTCCCGGGGTGGTATTGTTAATGAAGTCACCCCAGCGGATGACGGCCACTTTTGTAACTGGAGTTGCCCTCACGGGGTCAGAGAAGTCACCAGGGGCAGCTGTAGTCACACTGCCTCTCGTCTCTGCTGTCGAGCTGAGCGGGCCGTGGCAGGAGTGTGTGGATTTTGTAGTCAGACCTGAGTTCAAATGCTGGCTTTCCAGGAAAAAAAAGGAAAAATAGCACAGGCTTTGTTATCCACACTGGGGGGCTTTCATAGCTGTCCTTTGTTCGGCATCCTGGGCGTAGTTATCTAGCGTCTTCCTCGTCCGTAAAACATGCAGGAGCTTACAGTGTCCTTGCAGGGCTTCTGTGAAGGTGAGGGATGTTGTGGGTTCAGTACCTAGCCCGGAGCTGGTGTGCAGTAAATGGTTGTTATTAGCCTCATTAGGCCGACTGCCTGCCACTACCTAGGTATTACTACTAGAATAGCATCCCCTCTCATGGATCTGCTCCGCCAGTCCCTCGCTTAGCTTCTTTGCATTTCTCCCAAGGATGGCTCCCCAGGGGTCTGACAGCAGCAGTGTTTCTCCCCTTGCTTACAGAACTGGCTAAAGAACTGATCAGAAGAGCCCAGTACTGCTCTGGTAGATACCTATTAACCCACAAGGTGCTCACAGAATAAGGTTTGAAGCTAATTACCACCCCCCCCAATAAAACCAATTTTAATGTAGCTCATGTCGCATGCTGCTTTAGAAAGGCTTGAAGCAGTAATTTTCAAATATTCTTAAGGATCCCAAATGAAGCCCTGGTACTGCTTATACGATCGTTCTAATTTTCTTAGTTGCCATAATAACAAATAAAACCTGGGAAGAGTGCTTTAAAATAGAAGAGAAGGCAACAAGAGACTAAAATTGTATATTTAAAATCAGTCTGGGACTGAACTTGGTACTATTTCTTAAATCCTTTTCGTATCAAAATAGATATGGATAAACAGTACAGTGCATATTATTTTTTCAAGAGTCCTTACCACATGTTAGACTTGTAATGTGTGTACGTTTTACTGAGGGACCAACGTAGAATTAAACTTTGTTTTGTTTTGTTTTGAAAACAGATACTCCTTTTAACTTATGCATATCGGATATGCTCTATAGCTATTTCTTTTGTATTATTATAATAGCTTGTCAATACATCTAAGTAATATTTCCATACCCTTTTAATAATGTCTAGATATTTATATTGGTGATATACTTGGTAAAGTTATAGTCCTCAAATTATATTTTCAAAGTGACAGTTGACAACATCGTTTCCAACCATCCCGACTTGTTCTTTCAGATATTCAATATCCCGTCTAAGAAGCTAATTTTAATGACCTTAAAGTAGGAAAGTATTCTAGGAAGTACCTCTTTGCCTCTTCTAAATTTAATCCTGTAAAGAATAAGATCTGTGTCCCTGGAATGAGCACTTTATAATTCGTAGACCTTGGACTGCAAACCTAGTTGTGCAAATTCTTAAAAATAACTAGGGAAGATCTTTGTGGGCATCCAATCAGAACTTACACCAGTTCACTAGTAAGCCCTCCTCAACCATGAAGGTCCATACTGCTTAAAATGCCGTGTCTCCCCCCTAGCTCACTAGATGGTGAGGGACTTAGGGAAGTTGTGTCAATTTTTTTTAAAGGCCCAGAAATGTCATACAGTAAAATATCCTAAGAGATTTTTCAGTTTGATGCTGTTTCCCTTGGCATACAAAAAGGACTCTCGCAAGGAAGCCAGAGGTGGGATCACAGACCCAGCAATGCAGAGGCAGCTCTCAGCCGTCGCATTCTTGCTGTTATCGATCCAAATATGTGTTTTATTTTTATGACAGATGCCAATATCTACATTTTCAAGTGATGGCACTATACTCACCTATATCTAACACTTAAATCTCAACCACAAAGAAAGAGGTGAATTACATTGGTATAAGTTTAAATTTTAGAACCCTAAACACAAAACGTTCTGGAACTAGACAGTGGTGGTGGTCGTACAACTTTGTGAATGTCCTAAAACCACTGAATTGTACATTTTAAAAAGCTGAATTTTATGGTATGTGAATTATCTCTCAAAAAAAAAAAAAAATCCAAGCAAAATGTTTCAAGAGGATTGGCATCCAGCCCACCATCTTCTTTTCATAAATCCCAAGTCACACCAGATGTGCCTGTGCAGCAGCCGTACTTGTGGGAGGGAGACCTTCCGTCAGATTCGGAGCCAATTAATGATTGTAAATCCTATGCGTACACATATTTCTAGGGGACAGGCCAACCTAAGTGGGCGGTACGGCCATTTTCATATATAAATATAGATGCACACACAAAAACATGCATAAATGTGTGTGCACACTGGGCTACCTGGTCTTGGCTTCAGTTTGCTTGAAAGTCAGCTCTGCGAAGACTTCGTACGGTATTTGGTGTGCTCTCTCTGCTGATCTTCATGCCTAGGTTCCAAGACACAGAAAGGAAACTCGATCGGAAGAAGAATATAGAACGTGTATTCTAAGTCTCTTCTGTTGTCCTTCTTAAGCTTGACGTGGCTGGATTGGCGTAGTAGTTTTTATCTACTTGAGACTTTGGTTTGCAAATTAATTTATTAATTTATTCCAGATGAAGTGAAATGCAGAATAAAGACTTGTCTCTAGAAATCCATCATGTATATTTCCATTTTCATACATGACCCCAGGAAACAAACAAGCACGAATATGTGCAGCTGTTTTAGTGTATTTTAAAAATCAGTAGCCAAGCCCCTAATGAGTAGTTACCAACCTCAGAAATTGTAATACTGTTTTCTATTTTAAGGAGTCGAGTTGTTTCCATTTAGGGAAAGGTAGTTTTCTAATAATGTAATCTATTGACAGCACCTTTTAGAGAACTGCAGCCTTCATCTGCCTCTGGAAGATGGTATGCTTTTCTTATTTAATTAACTACTTGCACAGATGTGGGGTAAGCCTTCGAAAGCACAGCGAATTAATTAATTCAGTGAGTCTTCCAAAGCATAATGAAGATGATGTTATTACCTGTTCTGGATGGGCAAATCCTAGAAAGAATCAGGAATGCTTCAACTCTCTCGAGTTTGGGACACAGATAGAATTATACATCATTTCTAAGTGAAGTGCCCTATCTACATTTAGTGTAATTAGATTTAGAATGTTTAATTTCTTTCGTGAGGTTAGAAGTAGTAATTCTCTTATCAAAGTGTAATTCAAACAGGAAGAAAATAATTCCTCTAAGTTTACAAAAAGTTTGTCTTACACGTACTAATTTTTGTAGAGCAGTTATCCCTGCATGTAATTTAAAATTAAGCTATTTAATTATACTTGGCAAAAACAATACAAAATATTTGAAGTAAAGCTTAATTGGACTCGCATTATTTGCCATCCTTCCATAGCTAATGAAATAACTTAGACCAGTTATCACATTTTGTTTTTAACTTGTCAAGTGAAAGAAGTTTAAATTTTGCTAATCTTACCCGGAAAAAAAAAAAAAAAGGCTTCCCTTTTTTCTTACTGTGTGGTGCCTTTCCTTCCTCAGGAAGTCAAGAGAAGTGAATCCATCTTTGAAAAGTCTTTTTCTACCAATGAAAATAAACTTACGTTTTATTCATTTTCCTCATCACAGAGACTGACATTGGTTTTTGGGAATATTTATGTTTATGAAATAATGTGCTTCTCATGAATATTAATAGTCAAGAGCATGCTTTCTATCTGCCTGTGATAACTTTGTGATGGACCTCAGAAGGCTGCCACTCTTTTTGAGCCTGGATAATCCAGTGAGCTCACTGCTGTAAGACGGTGGAAATTGCAAGCCTAACCGCTATTGAGGATTCTTGAGCAAATTAGCTGAGAAGGAGCACGTGGTTACTGATGATGCCTGTTCGCTGATTGAGTTTTACTTAACACTTGAGAGAGGTCTGAATGTTATGCATATTAAGAATTTCTAAGTATGTTTATTGATGATCTTCAAATTCTCCAAAACTTTTATTCAATTTTTAGTAACTTTCGCTTCCTATTCAAGTAGCATTACTGAGAAAATTATGTCACACTAACATGTTTTGACGTCATGTGTAACCCATCTGCTTTTTTAAAATTTGATTTGTGTGCTAGAGCAGGGATCTGCAGACTATGGCATGCGGGACAAATTGGCCCACCGCCTGTTTTTGTAAATTAAAGTTTTATTGGAACACAGCCACACCCATTGTTTACTTACCAGTGTCTAGGACTGCTTTTGCACAACAGTGGTAGAGTTTGAGTAATCTCAGCAAAGATCGTATGGTCTGCAAAGCCTAAAATACTTCTCTCTGGCCATTTACATTTAAAGCTTGTTGACCTCTGTGCTGGAGAAAAATCTAAGACTTTTTTAAATGCTAGAAGAACCGCAGTCTGGTTTGCCAACTGCCAGTTAGTTATTATTGACGAGATTTTGTTTTTAGTTTGACATTTTATTTTTTTTTTAAATTTCTACCAGAAAGATAAAATTGGATATGTTGGGTAAAGGAAGAGCATGATTTCAAATATCCAGATTTTCTCTCTCAAATCTTCATTTGCAGGCAAAGTAGACATTTAAACATTTCATCTGTAGGCATTTGTCTTTGAATGTCAAAAAACTGTTTGCTGAAATTTGATGATGATAATTATCAACTCTTGAAAGAATTACCCAAACGAAAATATGCGAGAGTTGAGTGTGTTGTTGCTAATAAAATTGTACTGGGTCTTTCAGGAAAACATTTCCTCCTGACCCTTAAATGTCTTTAAAAACATGTGCCAAGAATTCATTATAGCAGCAGACAGACAACACACCCAAAATACTGAGCCAGAGTTTACGAAGCTGCCTCCTTCCCCATCATTTTTTCCTGTAAGGCTTAGTTGATTTTCTTCTGAATGCCAGTTCACATTTCTCTGGTTTCTCATCACGGACTAAATGACGTTCACCGTCCCATGTGCTGCTTCACCCACGCGCCAGCCCTCAGACTCACAGGAGAGCTGGAAGCAATCCCCTGCCCAGCACTTTCATTCTGTGGCCCGAAAATGAACTATTTTGCAACGTTTCCGACCTTGTCATACGAGGAAGTTCCTTCCACCCGGCCGAAATCACACATTGTAAACAACTCGCACCGCGGTTGCTAATAGTTCCACATACAGCATTTCCATCAGTCACGCAAGCTGCGGAGGACAGCGTGGAGGGGGAGGAGTTTGAGTGCATTAGTCTTCCTGAGTTGAGACTTGCCCACTGGCTGCCTCAAGTATACTTTCTTCCAGCGAATGTTTGCAGACAGAGAACTTAGAGTCAATGACGCTCTAAGGAAAAACAAAATAGCAGCACAATCGTTAACAAGTGTCTGCTCTTGTTCCTGCCATTCCATATCTGTATTAGTGGGTGTGCAATTTCATTGGATATTCTGTTTTGTTTTGTTTTTTTTTTTCAATTGTCTTTGTACCTATGGTTGAAAACGGTAGTTGGTCTATGACTTTTGAGGAGGTAAGTTATTTATCTGTGTATGTCTGTGATACCGGCGTCTGTCTGTCTGAAAAATGCAGTATCCTCCTCCCAAAAGTTACTAACCAGACTCGCCCGGCCGTGTGGCTCCTATTGGGGGGGTGGGGGGGGAGCTAACGACAAAAGTTGTCTGCTTTTTGTTGGAGTGGTGTCCGTGGCGTGGATGGAGGACGTGCCCACCGGGGCAGTGTGAGTTTCCAGGGTTATGGAAGCCGTGTCTCCTGCTGTCTTTTCCGAGCAGGGCGGGAGGCGGCTGCCTGCTGTGTTGACAGGCGCGGGGCCGCTGGGCACATCTGCTTGTGCAAACCGGGGCACGCGGCTGCCTCTGCGCTGACAGGCTGACGGGCTGACTCCCGGGCACGCTCGGGCGGGCAGCCCTTGCTGACCTTTCAGAATGAACGAAGCCCATCCAGATGGAACTTTCTTCTCCGTTCTAGTGTAAAGGCGAACTTTTTCTTGCATCAGTCAGTTCCGGGGGGGGGGGGGCAGAGGGGAAGAGTTTGGGCTCCTCTGGAGAGGCTGGAAAAGACACCTCACTCGAACCCTTGGCCGGGTTCGATGGCAGGAAGCCCCGTCTCGGTGGGTAGCGGTGTCTCGCTGCCCCGCTCAGGGCTGCCCCGCTCAGGGGCCGGGAGGACAGCTGAGGACGCCTCCCGCCCCAGGTTCAGACTTTGGAGGACGATACTGCATTTTCGGCCCCACAGCTTGCTTGCCCACGTGTCTGTGAGCGCAGAGCAGGGGTCACACTCGCACTGTGCTGCTTGCTGTGCACACACCCAACCGAAGCTTCTTGCTAAAGCCAGGCTGGTAGGGGCGCCCCTTAGGCCATTTTGCTTTTGAGGGACTTCCCGGCCTCGGCCGCGTGTCGGTAAGGGAGGGTTCCAGTCGCAACAGGTGTGGTGATAACCTCACCCACCCGCGCTGACCTCCAGCTCACCTGGTGCATCCTTACAATACTTGCAACGAAGTGCTTTTCCATGTGTGACTTTGCCTGCGGGCTAGTCTAACTCCCTTGTAAGCATATGTCACTGTCACCTGAAAACCCGGGAGCTGCAACGTTGTCACTTGGGCGAAATGACTGTAACGTCATAAGAGTCGAGGGGGCTCTGCACCTTGCAGTCCTCAAGTACAGTTGCAGGAGGAATTGGACACTGACTCAGGAGTAGGGGCTGGAGTCCTGTCGCCCCAGGCTCTCGGGAAGGGACTCATGGAGAGAGAGAAAAACCCCTTCCCTACTAAGCAGCCCGCTCTGTGCCCCTGTCGTGATGAAATGGTGCTGGGCGTTGCTGCTCATTCCTGGCGAGGAGGAAATGGAAAAGGTCCTGGAATTTTTTTTTAATATAATTCCAAGTTTTCAACAAGTAGGCAAGTTGGTTCCACGTAAAGGGGTACCATTGAGCTGCATCAGGGTAAAAGACTACCTCGTGCCCTTGCTAGACTTTGGATTGCTTCAGCAAAGACTGGAAGAGTTCTCTGTGGAGGCCCTGGCTGTTAACCTGCATATATATCCGTGCCTAGTTTTATGGTACTTGTGTAGGAGGTTAGGATTTCCATAGATTGAGGGGACAGAGAATTTGATGGGTGCCGTGTGCCCCTACAAATACGTACACAGTCTTTTCAGGAATATCTTGGGAAAGGATTCCTGGCAAGGCCCCACTTGGGAGGGCTTACATAGCGTCTTGGTCGAAACCGAAGATCCAGTCTGGCTTTGGGTAGAATATGAGCTTCTAATAGGAGTGAACTTGAAAAAACATTCTCATTTTGGCATTTTATCCTTTTCAATGGAATTAAAATTCTGAACAGCTTTTATTTTTTTAATAACATTTCAAACACATGTATTCTGTATTCACTGTCGAAAACTTAGAAATATTTTTAAAGTACAAAGACAACAATAAAAATAATCCAGTACCTGCAATTACTGTTGTTTATGTTGTTATGAAAATGCGACTTTCCAGTTAGTTACCTTTTTTCCCTCTGAGGTGGCTCAAGCATTTCTTTGATCATTACATATATTTCACTTATATTTTAACACCGCATGGAATTCTATCATGAATTTATTTAAAAGCATTTAAGAGATTTGGGACTGTTTTTATCCTCTTCAGTAGGTTTCTTTTTCAAAAATGTTTTGGCGTTCCCCAACTGTCCCAGTCTTCCTTTTCCAAAAGAGAAGACAGAAATAGACCCTGGTGGCCGGTTCTGGTGAAAGCACAGGTTCGCCCTTCAGATTCTCTGCCGGCCCCGTTGGGGGGTCTCCCGCTCCATGGAAGTCTTAGGCTCTGCCCTTACCATGGGTTTCTTAGCGCTTCTTTAAGAAACAAAAAGAAATTAGGCTTTCTTCTTTCCATATAACCAACCCTAGGTGGTTCTATAGAAGATAAATGTCCTTTCCCCGCACACATTATGCTGATACACTAGCTTCCCGGGTATAGATTTGTCTTCCGGCTGTGCAGCACTGCTTTGTCTGAGTTTCTGCCGTCCTTGCAGAAAACACTGTTAGGAGTATAAATCTGAAAAACAGGAAGGTCTCATCACATTGAAGTCTTTCCTGTCAGTTCTCTTTGACTCTCCTGTAACTGTTAATAGTAGCGTGCAAAAAAAAAAAAAAGTGCACTTTGGAATGGAAGACAGTAGATTGCTGTTCTGAAAATAGATGTGCGTGTCCACAGTTCATAAGGTCGAGTTCGGGGGAGACCTTTCCTCATAAGAACGTGACTTGGTTCTTCATCGTAAGACTTTGTTTCGGATTTTTCCTGGGAGTTCAAGAGGAAAAAAGCAGCTCAGTAATTTCTTTTACCCAGAATCTTTTGAAGTTTTTAAGTTGAGAGGTTTTAAAAGCACTCCAACAAACATTTAGAGCCATTGTCATAAGGACTGTCATTCTTACTAATACAAACATTGGTGTTCAGAAAAGTATTTCTACCCCAAGGATGAACATGTCAGTTGATAGCAAAAGTCCAGAACCCTTGTATCCTGGTTCTTGATTTAGTGCTCGTAATTAAGTATATTCAATTAATTTGAACTCTGATACTGAAAAAACAATGTGAAGACATGTCTAGTGGTTCCCCCCATTTCACGCCTTCTGTGTCACGCAGTTCCCCTTGAGGTTAAGGGTGGGATTACTGTGCACGTTTCAAACAGGTCTATATGAAGCGTCACAGGATTGGGGAGATGTGGGACATTTTGCCTTTTGTGGCACTTTTTTAATAATGCAGCCTTTCACAATGCAGCCTGTAAAGGACCGTAGTAAGGTTCACCGGGTAGAAAGTTGCACCTGCACCGCTGGCTTAACTCACTGTTGTTTCCCCGACAGCAGTCCTGCCTTCCTGTGCCGCTCGCGCCTTCTCCTTTCTACACCTTCAAAAGTCCACTTTGTTGTCATTGCTTGTTTTTCCTCCCCAGCCCCGCTTGTTTCTGCTTACATCTCGGCACTAACGCCCACCTCTGGCTGTTGCTCTTTTCCTGCAGAGGGAGAACCGGAGGCTACAGGAGGCCAGCATGAGGCTGGAACAGGAGAACGATGACCTTGCACATGAACTAGTAACCAGCAAGATCGCTCTGCGAAATGACTTGGATCAGGTAAACGTGTCATTCACTAGGCTGAAGTCAGACCGTGACGACCTCCTCAAGGGCAAGGACCGAGTTGCTCTCAGCGCAGTCCCGCTGGGGCTTACTCTGTTCTTGAGGCTGAGTTGGCTGCTTGTTGGAGGAAGGGGCGGCCAGTAGGTGGGAGGGGACAGCTTGTGCTGACTGGAGAGGGTGGAAGGTGCAAGCCTTTGAGAACGGTTTGGGTCATTTCCAAACAGCAATGTGCGTCGTGTTTTTTTTAGAACTCTCAACTTCTCTGGTGTGTCTTCTCTTCATCTGTACTTTTCCTAAGCCAAGGGCTGCCAGCATAATAACCTGGGAATATCAGTCACCAGGACTATACCAAGCGACGCTAACGCTGGGAGGCACTTTACTTTGTGTTCCAAGAAGAAATCTCATCTACAGTGAATGGGAGGATTTCATATGAAGTATGTACAGTAAGACAGATGCACTGGTGGAGAGACAGGCATTCTGGTGGCTAAGGGCCAGGACTGCCTAGGTGTAAATCCTGGGTCACAGTCTGCTCACCACGTGACCCTGCGCAGTTCTTAACCTGCCCGAAGGTAAAATAAGGTGAAGCACTTCAACAGTATGGGTTCAGGCATGATAACTGTTGCCAGGAAGACCTTCAAGTGTTGGACTTCCCTGGTTCTTTCCAGCAGTACTGACAGCTTTAGGACTTCCTGTTTTCTGTCGCTGGTGTTTTAAAAGATAGTTGGCAATGTGGAAGGAGTCTTGGGCAGATTTAAAATTCTCTCTCTTTTCTGACTTAAAAAGTGAATATTCCCCACATACCGTGCCAGGGTCAGAAAAATTGAGACTTACGTTGCTGGATCTGTAAAAAAGAGGCGTTACCTATGCACTGCCTGCCCACTGACAATATTTAAAATACACATCCAGTGCTATAAATATGATTAAACCTCGGGAGGAATTTTTAAAATGTTGAAAAATGGTCCCTGGCACAACTCCTTTTTCCCATATAAATGGCTAATTTTGCAGCTCAAAAGTTTCAAGCACAGTAAGATGGGGATTAGACGATTATTAAGGAAAATAGTGCTAAAGGGGGAGAAGGGGCAGCTGAAGGAATCCACAGTAAATAGAGTTCGAAAATAAAACAGGAACTGTGCTTCGTGGGACACAGGATGTAGAAGGTCGAAAAGCAGGCTGGTTGGGGGGCCAGGGACAGGGGGGTGTGGCCCTTTTCCCCACGAAACCATTCAGCCCACCTGTTTGGAAGTTATTAGAGGTGGTGTGAGAAATGTGTGACTCGGAGAGTTGGAGCCAAAGCAGACGGGGGTGTCTAGTCCATCAGGACCAAGACCAGTCTGACCTCAGCTGGTACGTTTTTGTGTTAATGAGACTGTGCTGGCGAGTCAGTACTGTAAGGAAATTCCGGTTTTCATATTGGCTCTCCCAACGGCCTCACACTGGATTCTGTTCTTTTAACTCTTTTACCCATTAATAGTTTTCTGAAGGTGGATAACCAAACGAAAAAGAGTTTTAAGCAGTGGGACTCCGCAGAGATGCGGTAGAATTCGCTAGAGAGAATCGTACATTGAACGTTGTGCAGGAAATGTATTTGGTGTTATCGATTAGGCCTTCAAAAGGATTAAAAAGTGATGAGATGAAATGTCTACTGAGTACCTACTATGCACCGAGGACTATTTTCAAGCAATTTTATAAGCGTTCTCTCATTTAATCTCGCTAATGACTCCATCAAGCAGGTATTATTTTAATCTTACATTTAATAAATGAGGAAAATGACACATATGCTCTGACTCAGAAAGCTATTCTAACGAAAATAGAGATCTGGTCAGAACTATGTGTACAAGAGGGTTTACTGCTGTGTTACTCAGAGGAATAAAAAGTAGCAATAATGTGTATGTCCAATAGAAGGGGAGGAAGAAACTGTATCTGTAAAATGTCTTTTTGGACTCGTTTTTAAAACAGTGGGAAGATGACGTTATAGTAATATTTTTGTAAGACCTACAAATTTATCCGTATATAATGTTTGCATCTAAATTGCAAGGGATATGGCTGGCACAGGGCCATCATCTTAGGAAAGGAAACTGAACTACACTTCAGAAGGAAAAAAGCTTGCGAGGAAATCCATCCAAATATTAGTTCTAGACACTTTGGGTGATGAGAGTCCATCTAACTTTTAGATTCATCTTTATGCATTTATTTTTGTCAATGATTTTATCTTTTATAGGAAGACCTTAAATTCTTAACCACCTTTGATTTAGTAATAATATGCATTATACCTTTTTAATAATTAGAAAAAAGACATTATTAAAAAAAGTGTTGCACCGCCAAGAAAGTCTGTCTTGTGGATCAGCCTGGAAAGACTGCAGCATGCGTACTCCCGAAGGAATTGATTATTGAGCATCTGGGTAGATAGCTCATGTCGACTCCAGATACGAGTCCCTGAGGAGAAGATTCCTTCATTCTTCTGTGTTTTCCTCTTTCTCTTATTTCCTCCCTTTATACCTCTTCTATTAAAAGACCTGGCCCCTGCCTTTTGACGCTTATTATCTAGGTGAAAGAATAAAGATTGCTATTTCATGCATTTCTCTCTGAACATGTGATTTTGCAGTTTCTGCCTGAGCGGGGCTTGTTTGCCTGTCAAAAAGCTGTCGGTGCACTTCAGGTGTCCTGCCCCCCAGACAGCCTGGAAGGGTACCAGCCGCACAGGGCGAGCACCACTCTGCCCGCCCTCATCCCGTTCACCCCCTGCTTTTCCATTTCCACTTTGATCAAAATCACATCTCTTCATTAAAATAGCCAAACTTTGGCAAACATTAAACAAACGTGAAAACAGATTGTATTCAAGACAATATGTAAAGCAAACAAGCACTAATTAGGTAATTAGGTACTCTTTAAAAATAAATTATTCCTCACCCTTGTCATTTTAGTGCTGGCTTCGGGCTTCCTGGGCGCCAAAGGCTCTTAATTTTTTTCTGTGTCAGAGCCTTCTGTTTTGACAACTAACCCTCCTCCCTCAGACTCTTAAAATAAGGACTTCTTCACGATTAACAATGTAAAAAGATACGACATCTCCATTTCAGTTTCTGTAGGGAGCTGCCTCCAAGCCCTTCCTGTTCTTTCTTGTTCGCAAGGAACATACAGAGGAGACACAACCAGTACTTTCCCACTGAAGATGGCACCGCATCCTTCTAACCGTAGAAGTTCTGTGTTAGAGCGGAGGCTCCGTGTCATGAGTGGCAGTCTTTTGTTTCATTTTAAATTGAACAACTGGCTTGACTAGTTCTTTGAGAAATCATTTCCAAAAGATCCTCATCCCTGATGTGAGAGCTGAACCTTTTGATCAGGTTATTGGTTGATTCCTGATTAAATCACAAATGGCAGTGCTTTTTCCTCTCCTGTGTATGTCATATGAACCTGCGGTAGCAATTAGGAGTCTCCACATCGATAAGGTGTTACAAGGGGACGCCTGGGTGGCTCAGTTAGTTAAGCGTCTACCTTCGGCTTGGGGGCTTGGGTTGTGATCCCGGGGTCCTGGGATCAAGCCTCACGTTGGGCTGTCTGCTCGTCGGGGAGCGTGCTTCTCCCTCTGCATGCTGCCCTGCCTGCTTGTGTACTCTCTCTCTGTGTCAAATAAATAAAATCTTTAATAAAATAATAAGGCGTTATAAGATGTTGGTAAGTGATGGGGCACCTGGGCGGCTCAGTCAGTTGGGCGGCTGACTCTTGATTTTGGCTCAGGTCACGATCTCTGGGCCTTGAGATTGAGCCCCACATGAGGCTCCATGCTCAGTGGGGAGTCTGCTTGAGATTCTCTCTCTGCCCCCCCCCCGCCCTGTCTCAAGTAAATAAATAAGTCTTAAAAAAAAGATGTTGGTAAGTGGTTAGAATTAATAATGACAGTGATCTTAACAAATTATGGTGAAAATTCTGTAGTTTGAGTTCAAAGAATATGAGTATCTGTTTAGTATTATGTTCCTAGAGATTCATTTAACGTGAAAGATGATTTCTACTTAACTGAGGTGTAGAAATTGGCTCTCCAAAGACCCAAAAGACTGTTTTTAGGAGAACCAAGTTTTTTCAGATCTGGTCCTATCTTGATGAGCAGTAGAATCATTCTGACTTCACTGTTTTAACATAGAGGAGAGACTCTGGTTGAAGCTTCTGGAAAATTCTGACGCTCCTCCCACACGGGACCCACAGCAATTTCTGTAGATGTTGGAAGCATTCCTTTAGTGTTCCAAAACTATAAAATAAAATGTCTAGATTTTATTACTTTTATCTTAAGTGCACAACTTAAGAACTTAAATGTCCAGATAGCAGAAATTTACAAAAGGTTAAAAATTGGGGGTGAATCTCTGAGAAACCAAACTTAGAAAACATTAACTTCACAGTGTCATGAAGAGAAAGTCTATTCTCTTCACAAAATGGAAAATGCGGTAGTTACTGAAGAGGACGTTGAATTGCACTCTTCTTTATTAGGCCATTGCTCAAGTATTCTGAGGTAGAACTTGAACCAGTGGACTGAAGTGATAGGGAGCTAGATTTGGTTAGATTTTTAAGAACACTGAAGTGATCTGTATAGCTATTCTTGATTCGCTGCTCTGTGACCCTCCCTCAGAGACTTTGGGGAGGCGCTCCCTGCTTTGACTGCAGTCATCTGACTGGCTCTAGAATTTGCTGTTCTGAGTGTCTATAGTCTGCCTCAGGTATCTTACAATTTATGAAAACATAACTTGCGAGAGATATTTTGCCCACCTCTAATTTCAGGATGTTCTTTTGCTGTGTAGATTTCCCCCTTAAAATCTAATATATCGGAACAAATTTTAGAGTCTTTTGAGAGGGACTTTTCACCTTAACTACACCATAGTTCCAAATTCTCTGAAAACAGAGCTGTAACCATTGGACTGTGGGACATCGGGAGCTATAAGAACAGAGAAGCTGGAGTGCGGTTTCTCTGCTAGCCCCCAGCAGACTGTGCTGGCCTGGCCATCTGGACATGTGAGGGATAGGGCGAAACACACACACAGGGCCACCTGGCCAGTTTTCACGATTCCTTGGATAATGTTTCACTGTTGTCAGCCAAGGAGAGCTTCTTCAAATAGCTGCCTCTCCTCTGTGTCTGTGGGTTTGTCTGCTGAGCTCATCCTGTGGCCCTCTGCCACCTCCACTCCACACGGTGCACTTGGGCAGCGATGGGAGAGTCACCTCCATTCATCCACCAAGTATCTGGGGAGTACCCGCTCCACTGGGTGCTGGCCTTGGTGCTGGAGAGATGGGGATGAGCAAGTCTAATGGGCAAGACAAATAAATCACACGTGTAATTTGTCATTAGAGATTGTGCTAAGTGCTATCAAGGGAAATAGGAGAGATAAGCAGAGGAACTAATTTAAATGGGGGTGAGGAACTGATTTAGGTAAGGGTGAGTAGGACGGGGCTCAGGGCACACTTCACTGCAGATGTGAACTGGAAGCTGAGACCTACAGGGCGAGGTAAGGGTCCCGGGTGTGCAGTAGGCATGCGTTGACTGGTTAAATATATGCACAGTGCTTTCCTGGTTAATTGGATTCTGTATCCAAGTTAAGACCGGAGCATTCTCTCTGAGTTTTTCTCAGCCATCCTAGAAACATGGTCTCTTCTGTTTGGATGCCTGATCCATACTTAGTTTTCCCCAAGGCTATATCTGTCATGGGTTTTGGTCTTAATTTCTCCTTGCCATACGCATTGTCCTGTGTGAGTCCCCTCGTGAGCCATTTTACCTCTGCTGGTCTTTGACTTTTCTCACCTAACTGTTGTCCATGGATCAGCCTGTCTCTCTCTGAATCTGCATCGCCCACCCCATGCACTAACAGCTAGAAGCTTCCGTGTAAGGCTCCACAGCTTCATCTTATCCGTCTACACAGCCTCCAACCGAGTGCTGTTGTGACACCTGAAAATGCGTAAGAAGCATTTAGAAAGAGCGTGCACGTTGATGCCATTCATGTCTGAATTCAGATCATGGCTCTGATCTTAGATGTGTGCCCCAGTCAGGTTATTTGATCTCTCCAAACTTCATTGCCATTATCTGTAAAATACTAATTGTGAGGATCAGAGATGCCGAGTGCCTGCTACGCAGTTGGCGTTCAATTAGAGCAGCGGCCCCCCAGGTGAGCCGGGAGGGGGACGTGGCTTTTGGTAGTGATGCAACAATCATAACTAGAGATTAGGTTTGGAGAGAGTATCCACACACGTTCTTTCTTCACCTTCTTTACGATTGTGATGTGCTCCCACGTGCAGGCCGAAGACAAGGCAGACGTGTTGAATAAGGAGCTCCTCTTGACCAAACAGAGGCTGGTGGAGACTGAAGAAGAGAAGAGGAAACAAGAGGAAGAGACAGCCCAGGTAAGAGGCATCGGTGGGCTTTCCTTTCCACAGGTGTGTTGGCATGAGGAGTTGATTAATAGCAAGAAGTAAAATTAAACTTACTCTCAATTGGCGGTGATGTTGAGGCAGGACACGTGAGTAGCGCCGGGTCTCGGCATTTCGTTTGAAGGGCGGTAGAAGTAGAGGCAGAAACTGATTTCTCCCCTGGAACAGGTTTCAGGAATCTGCCTTTACTCAGATGTCTAGTGGGAGTGTGAAGTTTCCTCTAAGTTTAGCAACTTGGAATTCCGATCCAAGAGCTTTGACGAATCCGCACTTTGCGTCCTGTCTCCACGCTAATTGACTTCAGCGGCGTTTGAGAGGCTGGGGAGCGGGAAGCCTGCGGGGATCTCTGCCGCAAGGTGCTCAGTCAGTCCCGCTCGGTTTTCCTGATTCATGCCTTAGACGGGGCGCCAGCGTTCCTGGCAGAGCTCTCAACCCCTCTTCCCCGGAGAAGGGAAGAAAGCAGCCCTTTGGGAACCGGCCTGGACATTAGCATCCTCCAGTCTCCCCATGAGTTGAGGCTCATCCGCTGGGAGACGCGCCGCCTGCCCAGGCCTCCCGCATACGGACAGGAGGGGCCTCTCTGCTCGAGGAGCTGGGACTTCGGCCTTTCTGAGGAAGAGCGGGGCCGCCTCACCAATGCTCTCCGTCCCTGCCAGTCCCAGCCAGGCATGATTCACTCATTTATTTTAATGAGTTTCTTTCCAAGACATCAAAAGTACTAAATATAAAACAGAACACAAAGCATTTCAAAGACTTGTATCCAAGCAGAAAAAAGTCCGCTGAAGTTACTAATGAAGGGATGTATCATTTAGCACCTTCCAGGGTTAATAAAAAGCGTTCCATGATTTTTTTTTAATTGGAAAATTATGAAATGACTCTTGGCATTTAGCATAGGCCAAGTTTTGTGGGTTTTGTTTTTTTTTTAACATAGTTAAATTGTTTTAGTAACTGACAATCCAGTTCGAGCTAGGCCTTTTGATGGGTTTTGTGTTTTTCTTTACCTCCTGCCGTTTTGGGACCCAATTCAGTACTTTAGGTAAAGAATGAAGCTGTTAGCAAATTAATTAATTTAACCCATGCTTCTTCCCTCCCTTTATGTGTATGTGTGTGTGCGCATGTATTTGCATATGTGCCTATATCCTGCTTTAATCATTATGGTACCTTCGTGAGACAGGGATTATTCTCTTCATTTGCCAGATAAGGAAACCATGGTTTAGAGAAATTAAGTGACACTTGCTCAAAGCCTCTCAGCTTTCTAAGTTTGTCCTGA
This sequence comes from Ursus maritimus, assembly GCF_017311325.1. Taxonomy (NCBI): domain Eukaryota; kingdom Metazoa; phylum Chordata; class Mammalia; order Carnivora; family Ursidae; genus Ursus; species Ursus maritimus. The sequence continues at coordinate 78,628,752 of NW_024424452.1, forward strand.
AGTCTGTGGTGTCTTATCATAGGAGAGGAGAAAGGTGTGATTTGCATCCATAAATTACGTAAGATAGAGAATAGAGACTAATATAAACAACTAACTTTGAATCAATATAACCTGTAAGTTGCTTTTAGAATTTAAGAACATAGCAAATATGAAGAAATTCGGAAAGCTTCTAAGGATAAGGAGTCCAATGATAAACCACGGTCATTTGTGAATTAGCAAATATAGCAAATACCCCATGTATAATTTGGGATGCTGCAAGCAGAATTTAATTTATTCTGATTATGTACTTTAAGATTAACCAGAGTAGTTTTGTGTGTGTTTGTTCGGTCAACGACTTGGAAGAACTGAATTCTTTTTCCTCGTCTGGTGGCACCTGAGTGATTACTGCCCTACCTTCCTTGATACCTAGAATCCCAGAGTTGCTGGGCTACAAAAATAAGTGTGTTTTTCAGCTCGGCGTTCTTGGTTTAGCATTTCTGTGACTGTAACAAGTACTCGCATTATGTGTCATGCTGGCTCCTTCTAAAGTCACTGTTCAGTCCCTGAATCTCCTGACCTCCAAAGCTCTTATCTTCCTCCAACTTTTTCTGACTCCAGTCTCGAGAGCTTCCTGCTCCCACCTTCAGAAAGGCACCAGCAGGGACAGGACGGGGCTGTGAACAGAAAGGCCGAGAATGCTTCTTCACTCACTGATTATATGGCAGTCAGAGTACACACAACAGGGCCTGGGTGTTTTGGGTTTTTTTAGACTCTCATAAGAATAAAGATAGCTTCCGGGCACCCGGCTGGCTCAGACGGGGGAGCATGTGACTGTTGATCTCACGGTTGTGAGTTCAAGCCCTACATTGTATGTAGAGATTCCTTAAAAATCTAAAACAAAAAGAAAAAGAAGAAGAAATAAAATAGCTTCTGAATTTATTTATTTAACAATATATTTATAAAGTTAGTGGTAAGGATAAGCAGTTGTATAATGTATAATGTATAAGCTCATATCTCTTATACGTTACAGGAGAGAAAGAAAGATGTCTGCATCTCTGGAGATGATCGGGTTTTTCTTCATGTAGTTGTAGTTGTTTACATTGGTCTTAACCAAATCAGGCCGATCTTAATATAGGTGTTTGTGGAAATTGGGCTTTCGATTAAGGCTCAGTGTTTCTCATTCTCTCTCTAGCTAAAAGAAGTCTTCCGGAAACAGCTGGAGAAGGCCGAGTACGAGATAAAGAAGACCACAGCTATCATTGCTGAGTATAAGCAGGTATCGTGCCACTGTGGTTTGCGTTGCTATAAAAGTGATTATGTGTATTGTTTTTCTTTGGGGTGGGGAAAAGAAACATTTTTGTCTTTAGAGTTTCCAAAAGAGTGATTGTACACCTTCATTAAATTTGGTGGCTTCCTCTCTCCTCTGAAATAAACAGTGATTGGACATGCTTGCTGATAACGTGGGAGGTGTAACGGGAGCAAAACGATCTGTTGGCTGTTTACGATGTTTGGTAGATTCAGAGGAACAGGAAAGTTGATCGTTACCATTGGGATCCTGTCTGCCCTCCTCAGAAGCACATTTCCAGGAGACCTCACTAGTAATATTTGCCTCTTTGCCAAAGACTAAAGTTTAGTGCTGGTATCAAACGACAGTATCTGGGGAATCAGTGTGTCTTTTGCTGTCACAGTATAGAGTGTGGGAGCTCTTTTTCCCAGGTGGCTATGTGGCCTTACCCAACGATGGCCAAGGCCACCAGGAAACCTTCTGTTGGGAACCTTTGATCTCTTAGTGGAAGGTTTGCTCTCCTTGAGGATGTTCCTGGCCCCATCACCAGAATGCTCCCAGAAAGGCCTCATTCCAGCTTGAGTAGTATCGTCTTGTCTCTACTGCTCATGCTGGACGTGGCAAGGACTCGCATTGCTGAGAAACCCTTGAACAGACTGCTGCAGTTCCAGCTTTCCAGAATTAATCAAGGCACCATGTGTCACCTGCTTATCCTAAGAACATCCCTGGGGTGTCTGCTTCATGTAGGAGTTTGAAGTCTGATTCCTATTCTTTTTTAAAATGTGCTGCTTATAAATAAAATTTATGTTCCTCATGGAAAATTAAGAAAATGTAGAAAAGCACAAAGAAAACACCACCCCCACCCCCGCTTAACCTTGCCAACTAGAAATAGTCACTGTAATATACTGAATATGCGCTGTTGCTGTATAAATAAAAATGTCATTTATATTGTTTATGCTAATTTTTGCAACTGGTTCACTTCATATATTGTGAACATCTTCTCAGAAGGATTTTCCTCCTTCATGGAAGATTGCTTAGAAATAAGGCTACAGAGCTGTCTTACTCTCTTTGATGATAATCAGTATGTATTTATTTAATACCTGCTATCCGAGAGGCTTGGTTCTTTGGGGGAGTAAAAGATTAAGTCAGTTTTTCTCCTTTAGAAGCTGATCTTGTAAAGGGGAGATATACCTGTGCACAAATAAGAGAAAAGGGAGCTTACTGGCCCTGGGAAATGAAACCCTTCCTGGAGGAGGGGTGATTCGAACTGTGCTTCAAAGGCCAGGCGTGATTTGGGTATGTGGAGGCAGAGAAGGAGGATAGAAATGGGGAAAAGAGGAACAGCACATGCAAAGGCATGGAGGTAGCTTAGTGAACAGAAATAGTTTTGTTTGTCAAGAGTTTCGAGTACAGAAAAGAACAAAAGTGAGTTGGGTCCCAGTTCAGGGAGGGCCTTCGGGTTAGACAGAGGAGTTTGGATTTTATTCTGTTTACAGCAGGAATGTTTGAGCAGGAAAGTGGCACAATCAGGGACATATTGTTGGCACTGATCTATCCCAGTGAGAAATGTGGCACCAAGTAGAGAGACCCACAGGCAAAGATACAGACCAGTAAGAGGCTAACAGCAGAGTCCAGGTGAGAAAATGGAGGGCCCTGCACTAAAATAAGTAGTAATGAAAATGGAGATGAGGAAGACACACAATATAGTCATTTTTTGCTGGACAAGGGGAAAAACTGAAGGTGATCCCGAGATTTTCCATTTGGGTAACTAGAAGGGATGGCTTAACATTAACCCATCTAAGGAATATTAAAGACCTTGTGCTGTGGAACTTGCCATCTCTGCAAATGGGTTTTTTTCAATCACCACATTAGGCCATGGGTGGCCACCATATGCAGCACTCTTCAAAATAGTAATCCTTGGGACTGTTCTTGAATATTATCTGGCAGGCACTACCAGTAATGTAAAAGGCAACAGACCCATCTGTCTGAAGATAATTAGGATATAAAACATAATCCAAATGCATTCTGTAGTTGGAATTGGCTGTGATTGGCTTTATTTTGGAATCTTTGGGGTTATTTGAAAGGGTATATGGTTTGCCAAAATTACTAGGGAGATTGCTTCTTTTTCACATCAGCCAACACAGTCCTATTCATTATTTCCAGGCTTGAATCTGGAGAAATTGGAAACAACTCTACAAGCAGGCCCTGGTCTCTAGAGCCATTTTTTAATAGATTGGGATTTTTTCTTTTTAAAGATTTTATTTATTTATTTATTTATTTATTTATTTATTTATTTATTTGATAGAGAGGGAGCACAAGCAGGGGGAGGGGCAGAGGGAGAGGGAGAAGCAGAAGCAGACTCCCCAGTGAGCAGGGAGCCTGATGTGGGGCTCCATTCCAGGACCTAGAGAGCATGACCTGAGCCGAAGGCAGAGTCCGAGCCAACCAAGCCACCCAGGTGTTCCTGGGTTTTTGTTTTTGTTTTTTTCAAATGTCTGTTTTGACGGACATCTGCCTTCAGCTCAGGTCATGATCCCAGAGCCCTGGGATACAGAGTTGTAGTCCCATCCATCCCCCCCACCCCCCAGCTCAGTGGGGAGTCAATGCTTCTTCCTCTCCCTCTGCCCTTGCCCTCACTTATGCTCTCTCTCTTTCTCTCTCTCTCTCAAATAAATAAAAATCTTTTTTTAAAGTATGTTTTGAGGGGCGCCTGGGTGGCACAGTGGTTAAAGCGTCTGCCTTCGGCTCAGGGCGTGATCCCGGCGTTCCGGGATCGAGCCCCACATCAGGCTCCTCCGCTATGAGCCTGCTTCTTCCTCTCCCACTCCCCCTGCTTGTGTTCCCTCTCTCGCTGGCTGTCTCTATCTCTGTCAAATAAATAAATAAAATCTTTAAAAAAAATAAAATAAAGTATGTTTTGATAATAGAGGTAGATCTTTTATGTTTTTTGTTCAAATTGCATTTTAAAATTTGACATCCCCTAACTTTTTTTATTCCACTTTTCAAAAATAAAAGATCCGTATGTCACTCAAAGAATTTGAACATCTAGTATTTTAAGTAAATGGTTTTGTTTGGTTGGTTGGTTGGTTGGTTTTGGCTTTGAAAGCACTTATTTCTACCTGCTCCTAGTTAGTACTTGTTAGCACCTTATTTCAGAATCAATAATGAGATTTTCTTTAATAAGCACTTATTATAGGCCAGGTGCCATATTGAATCCTTTGCATACATTTTTCCCCCATCGATTGTCACAGCACAGCACTATGTATTTATGAGGGAACTGAAGCTCAGAAATGTTAGTGAATTCGCCCAAGGACACACTGCTGGAAAGTACTAGAGCTGGACCCCAGGCTTATCATTTCACGCTATGTTTCCAAACCAGTTGATCAGAATTTTAGCCTTCATTATTTTCTGGTCATTTTAACTCTGTTTTATCCCCTCTGCCACTTCTTTTTTTTTTTTTTTTAAGATTTTAATTATTCATTTGACAGAGAGACAGCCAGCGAGAGAGGGAACACAAGCAGGGGGAGTGGGAGAGGAAGAAGCAGGCTCCCAGCGGAGGAGCCTGATGTGGAGCTCGATCCCAGAACGCCGGGATCACGCCCTGAGCCGAAGGCGGACGCTTAACCGCTGTGCCACCCAGGCGCCCCTGTGCCACCCAGGCGCCCCCCCTCTGCCACTTCTTAATGAAACTTTAGGTCATTGAAAACAGAGACTCTCTCAGTGGCTGTCCACAGGAGAAGTTTCTGGTCCAGAATTCTTTTCATCGGGTTTCCAGAATGGTACTTTGCACAAAGTGGATACTCAGCAAAGATTCTATAGATTCCAAAATAGGACAGGAATTCACTGGAAATAGTCACAAAGTCTAGTGACAGAAAGAAATCAGATTACCCGTGTGTTTTTCTACTAATTAAGATCAAAATATGCTTTATTGCAGGGAACACTGTCGGGCTCTGTTGCTGTGCACTGATAGCATTTGCAGGGCTGTTCTTTTGCAAAATCTCTTCTAGCGTCAGAGAAGCCAGAGCAATGCATGAGTTGATACACTGATGTGCACATGAGAACTGTTCTGTTTTCTAGTAAAGACACTCCTTTCTTTTCTTCAGATCTGTTCCCAGTTAAGTACCAGACTGGAGACACAGCAAGCAGCCAGCAAGGAGGAGCTGGAAGTGGTAAAGGTGAGGAGGCGTGAAATAGCTCTGTGGGATGGTTTCTTCCGAATGCACCCAGTCTCCAGTCAGTACCTGATAGGAAGATCCCAGTGCGTGAGGATGCCCCCAAGGCAGGACAGGTTACGACGTCACACCCATCCTGCCCCTCCTAGGAACAGTGGTGAACAGAATCTGTCTCTGACCCCGGTGTGAGCCTCTTCCCTGCCCGAGGAAAGGTGGTGTTCCCGTCAATCTCAGGGGGTCGTCAGAGGCAGGTGGTAGGAGTTGAGCCTTGTCACAAGAGGCCCCCGGGTGGACGCCTGGGAGCCCTCAGCATCCCGACTGTGCCTGAGTGGATGTGGCTTCGGGGTGCGACCGAGGAGGATCATTCCATTGCTCTCCACCAGTTTTCTAGAGGGTTGTTTTTAAAGAAAACTGTAGCCTTTATTTATATGCTGCCCCCTGGTGGTAAAACTCCGTTTGTTGCTTCTGCGAGAAAAGCGATGGGTTCTTCCATAAAACAGCAACGGGAAAGCAAAGGCATTGGTGTTTGAAGCCGCCGTGTTGGCCGGCCGGCTGGGGGGCCCGCATGAGGGGAACCCGCCGGAGTGCCCCTTGGGTGTGTGATGCTAGTGGGTAAATGCATTCTAGGCACGTTAGCATGTAACTGAACGACCTGCCCAAGTTACTTACCTCTCCAAGCTGTTTTTTGTATCCTGTGCGATAGAGACAACATTACCTGCCTCGGCGGGTTATTTTGAAGATTAAATAAGACAACATATATAAAGTGCTTAGCTTTGTAGTTGGCATGCAATCAACACATTTTTATAAGTTTATAACCTGAGAATCTGAGACATGGGAACTGAAAATATGAACTGTGTTCTGACTTTGTATTCCAAGTGGCTTTTTCTTATTTCACGTTCTGAAACAGTCTGAGGTTATTAGTGACTGTGATGTTGGCCATCTCCCTGCCCAAACCTGCTGAAATGTTGGGTTTATGTCTTCCCTCTCTGGTCTGCCTTTAGCTTTTCCCCCCTTAGCCTTTATCATCCTTTTGAAAATTTTTTTTATACTGACTGACACTCAGTTGATGGGGCGCCTTGGCATAAAAGGGTTAACTATCCTGAACTAAAATCTTCACGGAAATAAAATGAAATGGATATGGATCACTCAGGGTTTTATGGACCATCTAACTGTGCGCAGCTGTTAGACTTCTGTTGTTTTACAGAAGTTATACTAACAAAGAGTTTAGAATTTTCCTGCAGGAGCAAGTTGTGCATGTGAAACGTTTAGGGGATAGTTCAGAAGCACGTAAGTCAGCACTGAGTTGGACGGTACTGACAAGCAGGGTCATAGAGAAAGCAAAATCGTAAGAACTACAGACCGAAGATGACTTTGTGGAGGAGGCTGGACTGAAGCAGGAGGGGTGGAATTCTGCTAGAAGGATTTAAAAAGGACATTCTGGAAGACGCTGGGAGTGAAGACCCAGAAATCAGAGTGAACCTCATTAAGGAGACTGATGTGCTTCGAGTGTGTATTAAGGAGTAGAGAGAAATACTGGATGAGGAGGTAGGGTTGTCTCTGAAAGGCCGTGATATTCAGGCAGAGGAACGTGAACTTGTTTCAGCTGAATAAGGAACAGCTAACACCGACTAAACACTTACTGTGTACTTTTTCAAGGATTATCCATTTAACCCTCCCAACTTCCTGAGAAGGTAGACGCTATTGTATCTTCTTCTTCTTTTTTAAAATATTTTATTTATTTATTTGACGAGAGAGAGAGCGAGTGCAAGCAGAGGGGGCAGCAGAGGCAGAGGGAGAAGCAGACACCCCGCTGAGCAGGGAGCCCGATGCGGGTCTCAATCCCAGGACCCTGGGATCATGACCTGAGCTGAAGGCAGATGCTTAACCGACTGAGCCACCCAGGCGCCCCTATTATATTTCTTCTTTTTAATGATTTATTAGATCTTGTTTTTCCTGATGGTGCTCACCAAAACAGGTCATTCATGATCTCAAGGTCACAGTAAGCAGTAAGGCCGGGAGTTGAACTCAGGGAGTGAGACCCCACCCTCCATACCCTCAGTCACTGTACTGTCCTGCAGCCTCTTGCCCCAGTGCTGCTGCCTTTTCTTGTTCGGCACGGTGCTGTAGCTCTTGATGTTTCCACCCCCCCAGCACCATTCCCCCTGCAGGTAACCCTCCGTGCTAGAATTAGAATGAGCGCTCCCTCTCACTCTGTGTATCAGTTTAGAATTAGATTGGCCACATAGAGGAAACCCAAAATAACACTGGTTTAAACACAAAAGATGTTGATTATCTCATGTAAAAAAAAAAAGTCTAGGGCTAGAAAGATCCTTGGTTTTATCAGCAATCCATGCTCGTCAGTTATTGGTGACCCCAACCCTTGGCACAGGCTTCCATCCTCAAGGTCACCTGAAAGTCAAACCTGTCCGCTGGAGTGGCCTCCATCACGCTCACCTTCCAGGGTAGAATTTTAGGCCAGAAGGCGATAGAGGGTACAAGGGCCCACCTCCGACTGGGTGAGCTCTCAGTGGCCTTCCTTAAAGCTCCATTCCACACCTTGCTGGCCTGTCAGGACTGAATTTCATGGCCTCGCTTAGCTTCAGGGGAATGTGGGAAATGGCGCCTTCTAACTGGGCAAACCGCCAGCCCAAATAAAATCAGAGTTCTGTTGGTAAGGAAGACGGGGAGAGGGATGCGGGCTGGGAAGCCGCAGCCCCCACACACCTCTGCTCTTCAGCACGCCGGCCGGGCTGCAGCCTCGTGAGGCTCACTGCTCGCGCTCCAACGGGGAGCACACGGTGTAGCGAATGCATTTCTATAGGACGAAATCGGGATTCGATAGCCTTGCATTTGGGAACCTTTATAACAGGCCATGGAGAACCCTTGTCCCTTCCTGCCTCTCACTGCTGTGCCATTTCCGCTCTGCTGGAGCCCCTCAGATGCCCCGCAGTTCTCTGAAGGGCCAGTGTCTTCGCACACAGTGTTCCCCCTGCTGAAAGGTCCTCCTTCCTCAGGGAGTCTGTTCCTGCAGATGGTTCAGCCTAACAACTGCTTACCCAGCCTGGTAAGCTTGTAATCACTTAAGACCCAGATCAAAAGCCACCACTTTAACATTTTATTTAGTCAACAATAAATATATACAACAGATACATGCTGTGTGCCTATTTAGTGCCAGTGGTGGGCTAATTGTTCGTATAGGTTCTGGAGAGAGTCACAGGATATCTTTTAAGTGTCTAATGAATATTAATCAGGGAGGAATCTGAAGAGTGCATGAAGGATGGGATAAGAAAGCAATCAGGGTTTGTGTTGTAATGAGCACTGGGTATTCTCTAAGACTGACGAATCACAGACCTGTACCCCTGAAACCAATAAGACATTATATGTTAATTAAAAAAACATTTAAAAAAAGCCATCGGGGGGCTGAGAAGGTGACTTCTAGGGATTCAGGCCTGGGATGAGGAGAGCTTGGACATGTCAGAGAAATAATAAGTTAATGACCAGCTGAATACGGAATGAGGGAGAAGGTAAAGAAAAGATGACCCCAGAGTTGGGGTGTGTGTGTGTGTGAGAGAGAGAGAGAGAAGAAAGGAGTATAGTTTCGGTTATGGACATATTATAATATGTAGTAGTACATTAAAATACAAATACTCTGTAATATCTTTTAGCTCTAAACTAGTTTTGGAGATATTTTAGGAAAACAGTAGCACCGCCATCTTGAGGAGCTGCTGCTGTCAGTGCTGTGCGCCTGATTGGCAGGCCAGGCATAAGGCAGAGTTTACGTTCATCACCTTGAACAGTAATGATCCTCTTTGCTTAAAGCTGAACCGAACGACATAAACTCTGTTGCAAGCATAGATTTGGGTTAGTCACGATGACCTTTCTCAGTCTACTGTGGGCGAGCTACTTAAACTCTGAGTTTCTCCACTTAGAGTGGGGATGAGAAGAGTACATGTCTTACAGTAACTCTGGGATTCAGAAGACACTGCATGGAGAGCCTATGGCATGGGGCTCTAGAAAGACGAATGGCAGCACAGAATTTCTAGAACAGGTTTCACAGAGATGCTCTAATATTTTCCATTTGCAGGTCTCTCTAGAGACACCTTAAGAGACAAGGAGCAGCTAACTTGCACAGTCGGGTTTTGTGCTAAAACCATTTTGGTTGCAGCACAAGAAAAGTAATTACCTTCAGAAGTGGGCCTGCCTTTGAGGACCACAAGCAGTGTCTCCATGTGAATCATGTCCTCTTGTTTCAGGAAGTTATTTCTGCCGTGAAGTCGTTTGATGGGGGTTCTCTCTTTGGCTCTTTCAGGGTAAAATGATGGCCTGTAAGCACTGCAGCGACATTTTCAGCAAAGAGGGTGCTCTGAAGCCCGTGGCTGTCAGCAGGGAGGAGCCGGGGGTGGACCTGGATGATGAGAAGGACTCCCTGAAGAAGCAGCTGAGGGAGATGGAGCTGGAGTTGGCGCAGACCAAACTGCAGCTGGTGGAGGCCAAGTGCAAAATCCAGGTCGGTGACCGGCGACGAGCTCACAGGAGAAGAGAAACAGCCCGTGCTCTCGACACATTCTCGTCCCTCGGAATCCGCCCAAACAGCTCAGCGCCGAAGATGTTCCCACATACGATGAATACATTCTTTGCCCACTGATACGTCGTCCACAGTCACATTTTACAGCATGATTTCTAAACAGTGACATAAACACATAGTTTTAAATGCAAATGTAATAATGAAAATGACACCCTGCGAGAACGTAAGCATATGCTTTTGTAGTTACCCTGAGAGTTCTCTTGCCGAGGTACCTTCTCACTGAGCTTCGGCCACTGTGGTAGCTGATCCTGAGAATGAGAGGCCAGACCTTCTCTGTTGTCCCTGCCCTGACAGGTGAACAGTGGCTGACACCCATTCTTCACTTTTGGAGTTTTTTCTCCTTCCTCTTTACCTGACTTTACCAAATCCCTTTCCCCAAAAATCTCTGTCCATATCAGAAGATAACATAATTAGAAAAACAGTCCTGGCTTCTGGTGGACTGTTCCACATTTCCTTTTTCCCAGGGTCCTTACCCACCGCCATAACCTGCCATGTTTCTAACCTGGGCCACGTCAGTGACCCTTAACGGCTTCTGTGCTAGACCTGGGGTGTTCTCAGGGGCGAAGGCCGTGTGTTTGGAATAGAACTCATTCATGCTTACGTCATCAGTAGAAGTTCAGTCCATCCATATGTCTGTTGTTTCAAACGTGTTGTAACCTAAGCCTAAATTTGGACCAAAAACACAGGGGGAAGAAAAGATAAAATGAGGTTTCATTTCACTGTTCAGAGGAAGCCAGATTCTGACTTTCAGTGGTAACTCTTTTAGTCTAAATAGTTTTCTTGCATTAAGAAGCCAGTTAAATCTCTCGTGGGTTTTGTGGGAGGACAGCTGTGGCTATACAGACCTGGGGATTCCAAAAAGCTATACTTTGGGTTTTTGGGCAGAGAGAAAACACTTTTATAACTCAGATGATTTTCTTTTCTTAATTAGGAACTTGAACATCAGAGAGGAGCCCTTATGAATGAAATCCAAGCTGCAAAAAACTCTTGGTTTAGCAAAACCCTGAACTCTATCAAAACGGCCACGGGCACCCAGCCACTGCAGCCACCGCTGGCCACCCAGCCACCCAAGGAGAGCACATAGTTCCAGCCTCACCCAAGCAGAAGAGCACAACGATCAAAGGGACAGAAACCCAGGAGGAGTCTCCCGGTGTCCCTTTGCAGGAAAGTAGAGGCCAGAAAGCAAGCCAGGATTCTCAGTAGCTCTCACTCTTTCTCGTTTGACACTTTGCAAAGGGATGTTATTTAAACTGACCTGAGTTATGTTGAATACCTGCTTTTGAGCTTCTTCATGGAAGGCCGTGTTCAGTTCCATCATAGTATTACCCATTATTTTATATGCCTGATGTTTAGTTGGAAATAAGTAATTCAGAACTAAATGCTTTTTATTTAGAACTAATTATTCATAATTACTTTTAACTTACATAAAAATGGAGATGTCTTTTATTCCAAGGTTGAAGTGATAGGATGATATTCGTCACAGCAAAAAAAAAGAAAAAAAAAAGAAAAGAAAAAGAAAAAAAAAAAGATTGAAATCTAAACCTCTTATCTTTTCAGGATTTATTCAGATAAAGCACACTGTGGGACCATTCATGACGACTGTCAGGTTTCTTCCTGAAAATGACTCCCTGGAAAACGATAATCCTGTCCAAAGACTAAACCTGGGATTGAACAGTCCCCCCAAAAAGAATGAGTTTATTTTCATTTTCTGTTGGGTATATCTGGAAATGAAGTGCCAAGAACCATGGAATAAGATAGACTATTGAGAAAACACCCTAGAGGAAAGGAACAGAGATTTTGATAAATGCAGGATAAGATGAATCATTCGGCCCTAGTATTCTAACAGGTCCTTCTGGGAAACTCTACACGGGAATTGCCGATTCCTACGTGTGAACACAGTTGTGACTTCCAGCAAACGTGAAGTCAGAGTGGCTATTGCGAGTTGTAGCTTTAGGGAACCGTTACTGGAGAAGCCTAGAAAGGCCCAGGTTCAGCCATTGTGCTTCAAATGAAATAGAGAACCAGGGACAGAGTATTTCATTTAATGTTGACATATATTTGCTAAGTAAACACTAATATACTCTACCTTTTTAAAGTTATGAAATGGGAAATAAAGGTCAGCTTCACATTATCTTAGTTTACTGTTAGACAACTTTTACTGATTTCTGCATCTCCCTAAAAATGTGCCCTTGGTACCCCAGATGAAGAGATGCAAATGAATTGGTAACATTTTTGATTGAATATAAAATCTTTATAGAAATACATATCTCATGGAAAGGTAAAGCTATTGTGTAAAAGTTGGTGGAAATAGTTTTTTTTCAATTATATTTAACATATATATATATATATATATATAGTCCTTGCAGGAAATCCTTTGGTAACAGCAAAACTAATTTTCCCATTTTCTAAGCTAGTTTGGAGGCTCTGGTCCTTACGCCAACCAAACTACCATCAGCTATGTACATTGATACTACATTTATTGATACTCATCCTTCGCTTCATTGTTGAACATAATTCTTTGCAAAGGATCTTAAACTCTGTAGCCAGAGTGATTCTCATCCGTGCCATATGTTGCAATTAAAAGTTACACATTCTTGGAAGTAAAAATTAAATAAGAGGCATCTCAACTCCAGGAGCATGCAGTATAAGTTGCTCATAGTAGATCCTTTCCTCCAAAATGATCATTAAACTCTAAAAAGTTAAGTCGCCTTCATTGGTAAGTGTTTATTATATCATCTACAACCCATAAAACTGAATGGATGTTATCCTTTGTTACACTCATCAAATAATACTTTTCTTACAGAATTGTGTTTTGTTCTGTCGTCTTTCATTATAATATTCATTTCCTGGTACCAAAAAGGAAAATAATCCAGCATTCTGAGTGTCTGTGTTGACTCTGATATTCCCTACTTGGTGATTTAGAAAAGGTAATCTCTTTTTTCGTTGTCGTAAAATATAATGGCTAGAAAATTGCATCTTGGTACTTGTTTCTGTAAATCATGTAGGATAATTTTTTAGCTTTGCTGGTACTTTATGCTTTGATTCCAAGAAGCCTTGTACAAGTTGCCTTATCAAATGGCCAGCTAAATTAAAGATGTTCTTTTATGTTTTGTGAATCTCATAGTTTTACTGTACAGAGCTCTTTTTAACTTCCAAAAGTCAGCACATTCCACAGAATGCCTAAGTTGCATCATTTTCCTTACGTGGTAGTTGAGGGAGAAATAGAATGGCTGTAAGTCCAGTCCTCACGTGTACACCTGCCTCAGTTCCAGAGCCCCTTACGTTTTTTTTTTTCTTTAAACAAAATCACCAGGTACATACATTCCAAATGTGTAATCTGTCTTTCGCATTTTCTCTTAACTCTTTCAAAATATTTTAATGGCAATCTGTAGATTTTTTTTTTTTTCTTCTCCAGTTCCATATCCTATGTGTACTGGTACCGTAAGTCTAAACTGTTCCTCACTGCAATGCCTTTGGGTCAGTAGCAATACTAGATAGAAAGAAAATTCAAAATTTGATGTATAATAGGATTTTTCCTTCAATATAATAGCACCACCCCAAGCCATATGTCTTTCCCCGTGTATTGTCTGAAAACTAGAGCACTCCCCGTATTAAGTAACTATTAGTTTTAATTTCACTTATTTTGAAATATATTTGAAAATTGCTACTCTGCTCTTGAATTTCTTTTAGAAAGACATCAATCAGCCCAGACATCTAGGAAATTTCCAAATATTCTAGATTGTTTTTCATCTTTTCCTAGGATATGTTGTATAATACATTCCTCCAGAAATCCAACACTTGCAGCATTCTGAAGAGTGATGATTTCTCTTTTCATTAAATTCTACAGGATAAATGAAAGGAACGAACTTCAATCTGATAGTTCAGTTCATTAGCTTTTATATCTTGAGACTCTTGTTAAACACATTCTTTGAAGCTGAAAAAAACCCAGCTGAATTTTGCAGTGCATATGTTTGCTAGCTTCCCACCCTGAGCCATGGCACAATTTGGTTATATTTAGTTACATATAATTTAATGCAAAGAAATTCTCAGTTACCTAATGTTCTGTGTATGAGTGCCTATCAAAACGCTGATAGGAATATCATATAGGCCTCTGGCCTCTCTTTCCCTCTCCCAGCTATTCAGTTCGTAATTTCTTCGTTGGCTTTCTTAAATTCCAAAGTAAAGTACAAAAGCAGTCTTTGTACTGATGTTGAGAATAGTTAATAATAATATTTATCTTGCTTCTTTTTTTCCCAAAAATTTCATTCTTCTGTACCTTTTGTTAATATTTATTCTTCTCAAACCCCTACTCCATTTTCTTAAACTATTTTTCAGTTACTGACTAGTGGCTTTATTTCCCAGTGAAAGTGAGAAAGACAAGTGCAGGCACAGTTCAGGGCATGAGATGAGAGATCCTGAAAGGAGCTGTTCAGTTCCTGAGGACGAGGCCCGCACGAGGAACTAATGTCCGGGACTGAGTTTTCTTCAGCTGAGATCAACCCACTGACGATTCTGACGTAGTTGTCTGATTTCAGGATCCCTTGAAGGGAGAAGGGAGCTTTAAAAAAATTAGATACCTTGTTTGTTTTCTCTCTCTGGGAAAGAATGCTTTTTACTTACTTAGCAAGAGGATTCTATTATAGAATTTACTCTTTAAAAAAAATTCCAACTCTTAAGATAGCTGCTTTTCTTGCTTCAGTTACAAGTAAATGAGAGAACGGACAAACGCTGTTGTTTGATTTGAACACTGTTCGACTTGTGTATGTGCGTGACTGGTAGAATTCTTCATAGAGGATCCCTGCCTCCTGTACGGCCAGGCGCCACGCCACTGAATACACACACGGCCAAACGAGAGTTCAGTGGCCTGTGTTTCCTACTCCCAGATACAAAACTATCTTCCCCTCTGGTTGCCCTGCTGATGCCACATGGAACTTGAACAGCCTTCCTCTCTTCTAGCAACTTCCATGTAACACAGGCAAAGCCCTTCATTTTAGGAATTTCCTTCTCTCTGCAAAAGTTACCAAAATGAATGCTTCCACGTGGGCCGCACCTCAACAGACGAGGCTCATGAGTTGTAACGAGAAGAGCGGATGTTTACAAGTGGCCGAGTGACTCCAGTCAGGTGTCCCCTTCCCGGCTTCCGTCTGAAAGACTACATGTCAAGCGTATCTCTGAATGAATTTGTTACCTGTTATAAAAACATCTTCATCAACATGTCCCATTCTCCCCACCTCCATCCTTAGTTTATCATTAGTAGTATTCTGAAAACTTTAAGAAAAGAGAATCATTGAGTAGAAAATAAACATTTTAAGTTACTTTCCTTTTTCATTGGCAATAAGTTACTATGTAAAATCTTTTCCGTTAAAATGTAATTTTAATAACTATATATTATATATGGAATAAAATATAGGCAACTTAATTATAAGTATATAAATGCATCAAGACTCTGGTGTCATGAAAGCACAAGAATAAAGCTGGAGATGGTCCCAGAATCCAAGATGACCCAATAGCCTTTTGCACCAATTTCTCCATTTTTGGTATTTTGCATAATGTATGGATCTTCAGTTCAAGTGAAGGAAGAAGTTTCTCAATCAGCATCACTTCCCTTCTTTCAACTCCTACCTTTCCCTTGCTGAGGAGGTAGTAGAAATTCTGTACCATTTATTTTTGTGAATTCTATGATTTTCGTCCATGACTTCTCTAAAGAAAACAGGTTCTAGAATAAAGGAGTTGATTGGCCCAAACAGTGCTGACTATAAAAGAAACATGAGTGAGCAGCCTCTGTAAACACTGACCAATTAGATGTTTCCATAATTCCATGTATTATGTATAGTACATGCTATCAGTGTAAATGTAATGCTTGTTAAGAAAAGTGCAATTTATTGTACATTGTCCCAACAAATGTTTACTTTTATAACAGTTACGAACTTGGATTAGTATCTTGTTTTCATGTGTGAATGAAGCCTTGTGAAATAAACAAATTCAACCAAGAAGGTAACAAGGTGACTGTTTTTGTGAGTCCGTGATGTTTTCAATACTTTGTGTTGCCCCTTTGGCCCCATTAAGCAGTAATAAACATTTGTTCTGAAGTCCATATACGTCTTTTTGATTTGTTTCTAGTTGACTGTTCTGAATCATCTGAACCCAATGTTTATGTAACGCTTCTTCACGGACCCTAGACTCCAGTCCATTTAGAAAGAGACAGTATGCCAGGAGTTTGCTGCGGGCAAACCCTGCGGAAGGATGCTGTGCACAGCAGCACTGCCAAGGGCCCCCTTCTCTCTGTAGAGACTCCTTGGTTGCACGTACCAGACACTCTCACGGCTAAATAATCATAAGGCAATTAATTAAAAGGAATGGGTGAATTCATCTCCTAAAGGCCAAACAGGCCTGAAGAGGCGCTGGGACAAGGACTGGAATGCCATCAGGAACTTAAGCATAATCACATTTCTGCTCATCTTGCCAGGTAATGCTTACCTGCTGCTGCGTCTCCCTCTGAAAACAAGTTTCCCCGCTTCTTCGTGCACAGCTACCAAGTTCACATGTTTTCTCTTCAAGTGACCAGCAGAGATGGACTAGCATTTCCGAGTCCCAATTCCAAAGTCTCGCAAAAACCACATTGGCTAATCCTGGATGAGGCAGTTGCGGCCAAGTCTTCAAAGTACAGCACAGTGGGTGATGGCGCAATTCAAGCCGGACTCCAGAGGGGTTCTCGGAAGTGGAGGCATGGTGCAGAGAACCCCAATTTGCAGTTTGTCCTGGAAGCCCATGGAACCTAAGTGAAATCCAAGAGATTAGTCAGCTCCTCTTAGACTTCAGCATGCAGTAAGAATATTCAACAGAGATTGTAGAATTACAGTTTGAGGTTCAAACCCAGACTGCAGACCTCTTTTGTTTGGCCCACGTGGCTATTTTTTTATTATTATTATTTTAAAGATCTTTTTGTTTGTTTTTTAGTCATCTCTGCACCCAACATTGGGCTCAAACTCACTACCCCGAGCTCAAGAGTTGCCTGCTCTTCCAACTGAGCCAGCCCGGTGGCCTTGGTCCATGTGGTATTTTAAAAAATGAGAAATTGTACGTAAAAAGTAAAACCAAAATTATTCAGAAAATATCTAATGAATTTGGTAGTTAGAAGTCATGAGTGTTCTTAACATGAACAGTAAATGAAATTCAGGGTTCACTACTGATTAAAGTTTCTATACTTAGGTTACATGTTAAATTGTACATTTATGACCCATAGGGATGCAAATCCCTACTTTCTTTTCAGTGGAATGGATACTCCAGAGATTATATATGGCTTATTTCCCTGTAGGACATTAGCCAGTTTGTATCTAACTGTGCAACCTTACACTAACATTCCATTATTAAATTGTCCTGGGGCGCCTGGGTGGCTCTGTGGGTTAAGCCTCCAGCTCTCGGTTTCGGCTCGGGTCATGACCTCAGGGTTGTGAGACAGAGCTCCACACCAGGCTCCAGGCTTGGCGGGGAGTTTGCTTGAGATTCTCTCCCTCTGCTCTCCCCACTGCCCAAATAAATAAAATCTAAAAAACAGAAATAAGTTGCCTCTAAGTATCCATTATGCAAACACACTAGGATAACAGTTTTAATACCTGACTGGTTCCCTCATTAACTGAGTTGAATAAAATGTTTGTCACATGTTCCTTTTGTATTTGCATGGGATTCTTAATTTCACCTTTTTGAGATTTTACTGTAACGAAACTTTTGATTACTGTCAAAGGGAGACAGAACAACATATTTCAAAAGTTTTCTCGTAAGGAAGATTTGCAAGGAAGCTCAGGCTTTAGTATGGGCTCACCAAGTAGAAATTATAGTATTTAAATAACAAAAATAAAAATGAGACGCAGATTACCAGGTCTATTAAATTAATTCAAGCAAATTTACTGACGGCTTACTGCGCTAGTCTCTGTTCTAAGCGCTAGAAATGGGGTGAACAAAAAGATCCTACCTCTGTGAAGTTTAAACTAGCACAGAATTTTTCTCAACCTCAGAGAAAACAACTGACATTTTGGGCCAAAGAGTTCTTTCTTCTGAGCAATTAGAGCAGGAGGTAACCATTCACAGAGCTGAAGAGTAATTGGAGAAACTGATTTGGGGTGTGAAGACGATTGGGAGGAGATCTTTGTTGTGTGGTTTTTTTGTTTGTTTTCTTTTTTCAGATAAGCTAAATTTGATATACTTCTCAGACATCCAAGCAGAGACAGTCTGGAGCTCAGAGGAGGGGTATTGCTGAAGACACTGATATGGGAGTCACTGGATAATAGAAGGTATTTATAATCTTCTAACTTTAGTTAAAAATAGAACTGCCTTATCACCCAGCAACTAATTGCACTACTATTTACCCAAAAGATACAAAAATGCTGATTTGAAGGGGCACATGCACCCCAATGTTTATAGCAGCAATGTCCACAATAGCCAAACTATGAGAGCTCAGATGTTCATCAGCTGATGACTGGATAAAGATGTGGTTCATATATGCAATGGAATATTATGCAGCCATCAAAAAGAATGAAATCTTGTCATTTGCAACAATGTGGATGGAACTAGAGTAAATTATGCTAAGCAAAATAAATCAGAGAAAGACAAATACCATATGATTTCACTCATGTGGAATTTAAGAACCAAAACATGAGCATAGGGGAAGGGAAAGAAAATAAAATAAGATAAAAACAGAGAGGGAAGCAAACCATAAAAGACTCTTAACTATAGAGAATGAACACAGGGTTACTGGATGGGATAAAATGGGTGATGGGCACTTGCTGGGATGAGCACCTGGTGTTATATAGAAGTGATGAATACAAAAATTTCCTCCTGAAACCAATACTATATGTTAACCAACTTGAATTTAAATTAAAAAAAAAAAAAGACCAGTAATAAAAAATATATATATCTTCTAGTTAGGCTATCTGGCGAGGTGCGGGGAGTTGTCCCAGGTGCATAATCAAGCAAATTAGAAAAACACTGTATTACATCAAGCTTTCACGCAGTGCAATGGGCTATTTGTTCTATTAAGTATAAATAATTACAGGCTTTGGCTGGATACTTTTTAAAAAACAGGAATAATTAACATAAAACAAAATGCACAGATCTTAGGAGTACATTCTATCAATTTTGACAACTGTAACGTATCAGTGTAACATTGCATCTTCTCAGGAAAATTCCCGCCTACTTAAATATAACTTTTAGCTCAGTATAACATACAAAAAAATTGCACTCCAGTTTACAGCTCCATGAATTTCTACAAAGTGAACATACCTGTCACCAACATCCACATCAAGGCACAGGACATTTTCTGAACCTCAAAAGCCTCCTCGTGGCTCTGTCATTGTCCTCCCCATCCAAGGAAAGACTATCCTGATTTTCAACACCCTAACTAATGACTTTTGCTGGTTTTAGACTTCATTTAAGTAAATCCATAAACTCTTCTATCTGGCTTCTTTCCCTTAACGTCAGGTCTGTGAGATTCATGCATATTGTAAGTAGCTGTAATTTGTCTATTTTTTTTTTTTAATTTTTATTTATTTGACAGAGAGACAGCCAGCGAGAGAGGGAACACAGCAGGGGGAGTGGGAGAGGAAGAAGCAGGCTCCCAGCAGAGGAGCTTGATGTGGGGCTCAATCCAGGACTCCGGGATCACTCCCTGAGCCAAAGGCAGACGCCTAATGACTGAGCCACCCAGGCGCCCCTAATTTGTCTATTTTTGTACTGCACTCCAGAATCTTCTTCACTATGATAATGGCCAGCCTGCATTTTGCTAGTAGCTTTTTTCCTTCTCAGACTTGATGATTCTAATCGCTACCTTGGGCGATGTATAAAGCTGAGTGAGGGTTATTTGACTTCCCAGAGGTTACTGTTTGTTCCCAACCCTGCTGCCGAAGGCTAAAATGATACGAAATACAGGAGGAACATAATGTAATCCCAGGAACACTCAGCCTACATTTTCTCCAGTTAACAGCCTCAATTAAATCCAATTCAAACCTGGATTAGAATTAGTGTTGCAGAATGTTCGGTGAAGGGGGCGAAGGTGCCCTAGGAGCAATTCAACAGTCATTGAAGAATGGCGGGGCCACAAGTGGCCAAAGACGGGGGGAGGGGGGAACCTGGCATTAGCCGCTTTAAACCCTGGCTGTTCTACAGGGTCCCATCACGTGGCCAGAGCAACCGCACCTCCCGTGGCGCTCCGTGATGACGCCACCATATCGCAGACGCTAAATCGTGGTGAGTCTCCAGAGCGTCAGAACCCACTGAACACCGAACTATTCCCTTCAGGATCCTCCACGCTAACCATCTTCATTCTTTCCCGTTTTAACATAAAAAGGCTGTCCCTTCTCCCCGTTTTTGGTCCTTTTCTCACAGACGCCCACAAATATGCTTTAAATAAGATGGCTGCCTAGCCGACCCGGTGCCCTAAAGGGGACGGAAACAGCTGACTCTAGTCAACTTCCGATTTGGACCCCGAAGACCAGTACGTTATTTCCGGGGTTGGGTTAAGGTACGTCAAGATAGCTGTTCTCAGCTGCGACTGCGCAGCCGGGACACGCGAGGTCAAAGTATAACACGTGCAGTTGCCCAGGCGGGGAGGAAGAGGCGTTACTCTTCTCGAGTTGCTGGTTTGCTCGCGAGAGTTGAGCGTTGCTAGGAGACTCGGCGGGCGGGGCGGGACCAGGTTTGGTGGGGCGGGGCTAAGAGAGGCGCGCGGGGTGGGGTGGGGGGGCTTGCGGCGGCGTCGGACTCGCGAAGGTTCCAGAGGCGCCGCGTGCGGGAGGCGGGCCTGGTCTCGCGCCGGGTCGGGTTTGCGCGCAGGCTTGGGGCGCTGCGACTCGTGCGGGTGGGGCCTGCGTCCGGGTTAGCGCGTTCGGTGCGGTGTTTCCTGTTCTCTCCCCTGTGTGGCTGCAGCTCGGGCCTTGCCTGATCAGCCTGACCATGGCTTCAGCTTTGGAAGAGGTAAGGGTCCGGCCTCATTTTCCTCACTCGGCCGTGCGGGGCTCTGAACACCGTCGCCCGGCACTCGCGCCCGCCCCCCCCGCCCTGTTTCCCGAGCTGAGGTGCCTGGCGGCCGCCTTCCTGGCTCCCTTCTGCGTCGTCCAGTCCCCGAGCTTGGCCTCGGCCGCCCAGCCGCCCACCTGCAGCGGCCTCTGCCGGCTTCGGGCCTCGGTTGCCCCGGGAAAGTTGCCGATGGAGACCCGGCGCTCAGCCCCGGCCTTGCCGGTGGTCCCTGCCGGCTGGGTGCTCGGGGCTGTGTGGCGGTTCCTGGCTTGCAGGTAGTGCCCGCGGTGGAGCTGGGCGAGCTGGGCACCTTCACGTTTTCCTCAGACTCCGTCCGCTCCCGCTAGACGAGCCGGAGAACGTGAGGCTGCTTTAACGCTCGTTGCAGAAACCGCGGGGTCGTTCCACCGTGGAAGGCGGTTGGAAGGTGAGAAGGCTTTGCTCCCGGCGTTTGACTTCTAGACCTGTTTTCTCAACTCAGGAGTAGCTGGGTTACTTTGGGCATGTTATTGCGCGTCTCTGTGCCACAGTCGTGTCCATTTCACAGAGTTAGAACAGCTAATAGTGCTCAGTGTCGAAAACAGTGCTTGGCAAACAGCGATCTGCTGTATGCGTTTTAAAAATAAGTTGGAAAGTTACTTGTAAGTAGCGGTGGGAAATAGCCTTTTTCTCTTTTAAGCTCTATGGACGCTGAACAGGGGTGGCTTAACTTTTTGAAGACTTAGTTTGCACAGTTAGAAAATGGGAATAGTAGTATTTGCATTGCTCTTTTCCTGGCCTAAGTAGGGTGCAAACACACGATACTGTTATTCACAGTAAAGTGTTGGGTATTAACTAGATTTGTTTTCTGGAAGTCTTTTCCTCAATATGAACAAGTCTGAGAAATCTCAAACTTGACTTGGAAGTCTAAAAATCTTTAAATGAGGAGTGTGTGTGTGTGTGTGTGTGTGTGTGTGTGTTACACTGGATACCTCCCGCAGGTTTATGTTACCTGTTAAAGATAGGCCTTGGGTTTCCATGTGCCCTGAGGAAACGGTCTCTACAGTGACTTCACAGTCACACATATGGATAGCTCAGTTATTAATCCTCTTCAAAATAAGTGACTTTTCTCAGTTGAGGTACTTAAAAATACACACTTCAGGGGTTGTTTTGGTTTGATATAAAATTTACTGTTTAACCATTTTACAGTGTACTGTTTATTTTTAGTAAATTCAGTGTTGCACAGCTGTCACTACTGTGTAATTCCACATTTTCATTATCCCCAAAAGAAACCTATTAAGTGTCTCTTGAGCAGTCCCTTCCTCTTTCCCCTCCCTCCAGCAACCACTGATTGTCTCTCTGGATTTGTCTGTACTGGACATTTCATATAAATGGAATCTTAAAGAATGTGGCCTTTTGCTTTTGGCTTTTTTCACTTAAAATGATCTCTAGTTCATCCCTGGCGTGGCATGTTCCTTTTTATGGCTGAGTAATATTCCATTTTATGGATATACCACATTTTGTTTCTGCTTTATCAGTTGATGGACATTTGGATGGTTGATTTTTGGCTGTTATGAGCTGTGCCGCTATGAATACTGTGTACAACTTCTTATGTAGACACGTATTTTCAATTCTGTGAGGTACGTACCTAGGAGTGGAATTGTAGGAGCATGTGAACTCTTTTCAAAGTGGCTGCACCACTTGACATTCCCACAGGTTATGTATGAAGGTACCAGTATCCGCCCACCCTCTTAACACTTGTTATTGGGGGGGGGGTTGGTGATGTTAGCCCTCCTAGTGGGTGTGAAGTGGCCTCCTGTTGTGATTTCGATGCACATTTCCTAAATGACTAAGGATGTTAAGCATCTTTTCATTTGCTTGATGGCTGTGTTCAAGTCCTTTGCTCATTTTGAGGCACTTTGGTTTTAATGCTTCCTGGTGAAGAACTCAGAAATTAATAAGATAAAGCTTGAATGTGTTTATGGGTGGGGATAAAAGGGATGTGTGATTCTGCATAAGGAAAACAGATGAATGCTGAGGTAAATTAGATGAGAAACTGCTGTATCTATGACATCTTCAAGTATGTGTGCAGGAAAAGTACCAAAGAGATCGATTTTACTGGTTTCAGGTCTGTAAATAACAGCACTGTGGAATTAAAAAAAGGCCCGTTGGAAGGTTGCTTCAGACTTAGCAGTGGGTCCCTTCCTTTCGTAGTAGGGGAGAGCCAAAACGGGCTATCAACAGGGCCTGAGAGTCCCTTGCTTAATTCTCTGAGTTAAAGAAGCCTGCTAGAAAAGGGATTCCTATCCAGTCAAATAAAACATGTTGTTTAAGACTTGATATAGGGGCACCTGGGTGGCACAGCGGTTAAGCGTCTGCCTTCGGCTCAGGGTGTGATCCCGGCGTTACGGGATCGAGCCCCACATCAGGCTCCTCCACTGGGAGCCTGCTTCTTCCTCTCCCACTCCCCCTGCTTGTGTTCCCTCTCTCGCTGGCTGTCTCTGTTAAATAAATAAATAAAATCTTAAAAAAAAAAAAGACTTGATATATTTTCTATTTGTTGTTGTTGTTAAGTGAATCCTTACTCAGGAACAAATTACTGATTTTACATTTCAAGATTATTATATTGGTATTAGAATCAATGTGAATTTTTTTAGATTATAATAAGATATGATGCTTTGTACGAAAGCATCTTGGTTCTGTGCTCAAAAGATGAAATTGCAGGATTTTTTGTCTTAGTAATATGAGTTTTGGGGGGTGAGGGGAGTAGATAAGACAGGAGACTGCCACAGTTGGACTTTTTATTTACCATCCTAGTAGTTACTGATAGGTGAAATGAGGGCATCAGAGTTAAATGAGATAATGAAAGACAGGGTAAAAATCATTTGTTTTTCTCTTACTACATTTTTAAGACTTAAGAAAACAAAGACTTTAAAATTCTACTTGGACGGGACACCTGGGTGGCTCAGTGGGTTGAGCGTCTGCCTTCGGCTCAGGTCATGATCCCAGGGTGCTGGGATCAAGTCCCACATCGGGGCTCCTTGTTCAGCAGGGAGCCTGCTTCTCCCTCTGCCTGCCGCTCCCCCTGCTTGTGCTTGCTCTCTCTCTCTGACAAATAAGTAAAATCTATAAATAAATAAATAAGTAAATAAATAAATAAATAAATAAATACTACTTGGACATTATACTGAGTTATCAAGCATTTAAAGATTTTTATATTTTTTTTTTTTAAGATTTATTTATTTATTTGACAGAGACAGACAGCCAGTGAGAGAGGGAACACAAGCAGGGGGAGTGGGAGAGGAAGAAGCAGGCTCCCAGCAGAGGAGCTTGATGTGGGGCTCAATCCAGTACTCTGGGATCACGCTCTGAGCTGAAGGCAGACGCTTAACGACTGTGCCACCCAGGCGCCCCCCTATATTGAGGTTTTTTATATGCTCTGAGGCTATAGTGTATAATGTCAAGTTGCTATTATCAAGTCAGAATGTAAAGTTATTTAAGGAAAATGAAACCTTTGTAAGGATTTTATGCATTTGCAGTATGTTAGAGGATAATGGGGAAAGGTTTTAAGCTGATAAATTATCTAAAAGTGTCTTTAACTCTTGAACTTCATAAAATGTTGGCTCTCTCTCTAGAAAGTAGAAATAGACACTGGTAGGCGATGTATTGGCACAAGGAGAAAAGAACAGGTGGTTTTTTCAGCGATCCCAGGACTGTGTTGCATTTTGGATTGTTTGCCTAGGTTTTTCTCCTCTATGGTGCAGCCAGGACCCAGACTTTTGACTGCAACATTAACCTGAAGATTAAGAACAAGACTTTTTCCTAAAAGCTGATATATGTCTTTATTTTTTCATCTCTTAAAAATGCAAACTTTTTCATGTGTAGTAAGTATTTGGGGTAGGAACCAGTGAGTAACAGTCACAGAAAGGACTACCTCAGTAAAGTTGCTGTAGCATTTCACTATGTTCA
This sequence comes from Ursus maritimus, assembly GCF_017311325.1. Lineage (NCBI taxonomy): Eukaryota > Metazoa > Chordata > Mammalia > Carnivora > Ursidae > Ursus > Ursus maritimus. The sequence goes on from NW_024424452.1 coordinate 78,653,728, forward strand.
TCGTGTATTCGCTCATCTTTTTTAAGATTTTTAAAATTCCTAATACCTGATGACTAGGAACAGATGTTATAAGGAAATCCATAAGTTTTTTTGAGATTCCTTCATCGAACTTTATGAATCACAACAGTACCTTGTAAATAAAATGTTCTAAAACAGAGGCAGATAACAGCTAGCAAACTGGAAAATTTAGGCTTGATTAATTACTGTTACTTTAAGATTAATTTTCTTTTAAAAAAAATAGGAAGCTTCAGTTAATTTACACAGTTCAGTAGGCTGGAGAAAAGAATCTCAGGTAGCAACCCAACCCTAGAAAATGTAAATGAATCTCTTAATTCTTAGCTCTTCAGTAAACTGAAATGACCAGTAGGCACAATATCCAGCTATCATTTTATTTATCATAGCTAACCTACCTTCTATTTTAACACAGCTACAGAAAGATCTAGAAGAGGTGAAGGTGCTGCTGGAAAAGGCCACTAGGAAAAGAGTACGTGATGCCCTTACAGCTGAAAAAGCCAAGATTGAGACAGAAATCAAGAACAAGATGCAACAGAAATCACAGAGAAAAGCAGAACTTCTTGACAGTGAAAAGCCAGCTGCTGTGGTTGCTCCTATTACAACAGGATATACAGTGAAAATCAGTAATTACGGTATGACTCAGTACCCTACCTCCAGCTCTTTCTGCCTCCCAGCAACTTACTCCTGAGTACTGACCCACTAACAAAGTCAGTTTTTAAAACAGTCCGTTTGTTTTTGGTAGTTTGAAAGAGAAGACCCGTTGTTATTTATTAAGATGCTTTAGAAGAGATGAAAAAGGAAAGAATAGATTTAAAAGCTATCAACAAGAGCAAGAAGGTTTTGTATAATGAGTAAACAAGAATGAACCCATCCTGAAATATGTTCAGCATATAAGGAACACAGCTTTTTGTTTTAATCCTGTTTTGCATTTTACTTTGCCAAACGACCACCAGTATTATCTAAGGAAAGGAATCTAGGCAAATTCGAGAAACATTTCTGAGTGCCTAATCTATGCCACTGTTGTGCTTGCGCTTGTGGATACACAGTAGTGACCAAGACCCAGTCCTTGCTCATGGTGTGGTTAGGACACAGACACACAGCTAACACTATAACATGTAATGATACCATTTTCTCTCAGTAGATAATTTGTAACAGCGCAACTTGAATCTGCTGAGCTCTCTTGAGGGGAGAACAGTCGTTTTTCTTTGTGCTCCCAGTATCTAGCACATAGTAATTACTTAATATTTGCTCGAATGAAGTGAATAGGGATTTGTGAAGTTTTGTGGGAATATAGCTGATGTAATGGAAGACTGAAGGATGGAAATGGAGACTTAGATATTTTGAGTTTGAAGGATGAGTTTGGCAAGTGTAAGAAAAGGAGGGGGATCACGTGAGCAGATGACATGCATAGAGCCATGAAAGGCAGCATGTATTTTCTGTATTGTTATAATGAAAAGCAGTGTGTGTTGTGCTTAAGAGATGTAGTATAGTGGGTGCCTGGGTGGCTCAGTTGGTTAAGTGATTGCCTTTGGCTTAGATCATGATCCCAGAGTCCCAGGGTCCAGTCCCACATCGGGCTCACCCATCAGCGGGAGTCTGCTTCTCCCTCTGACCTTCCCCCATCTTGTGCTCTCTCTTTTTGTCTCTCAAATAAATAAAATCTTTTAAAAAAAAAGTGATGTAGTATAGTACAAAAAGGAGATATGCTGTGTACTATTTGACTATCGGAAGCTGGTCTGAGCTTGTAGGATTATGGCATATACTCAGTAACCTTGATTTGTGTTAAGGGAGAAACTGTTCTGAATGTGGAAGATGGATCGAATGAATGGAAGAAACTAGATGAAGGTCTGCAGAACCCTCTCGGAGGTCTTTTTTGATTAACATTACATTTCTATTGGACTAAGCAAGGAACAGTCAGGGATATATAGAGCACGCCTATATAATAAATGCATAAACATTTTTAGTTGCTTTTTATGTGAAGTTTGTATGTTTAGTTGACGGAATTCATTTAGGTTAGTCAGATTAGATTTGGATGATTTGGACTCCCTATTTTACCATCAGGGAAGGGAACTGAGAAAGTGATGATTGCCTTTGAACTGTTTAGAGAAGTAGAAATGATTATGGAATTAGATAATACTGACGTTTAGACATCTGGTTTAGTAGGGAATTATTGAGGGGCGCCTGGGTGGCTCAGTCGTTAAGCATCTGCCTTCGGCTCAGGGCGTGATCCCAGCGTTCTGGGATCGAGCCCCGCATCAGACTTTTCCACTGGGAGCCTGCTTCTTCCTCTCCACTCCCCCTGCTTGTGTTCCCTCTCTCACTGGCTGTCTCTCTCTGTCAAATAAATAAATAAAATCTTTTTTTTTTTTTTTAAAGGAATTATTGCTATTTAGGTATAGGACAAAATTTCCACAAAAAGAAAATGAGCTGCTCTTTCAATTTTTTTGAGTGTAGTTGACCCACAGTGAGACATTCTTTTCAGGTGTACAACATTCAGCACCTGTGTTAGGCTTTGCTCACCAGAAGTGTCACTGTACAATTCTATTACAATATCATCTATATTCCCTACGCTGTACCTTTTATTCTCCCCAGTTTATTCATTCCATAACTAGAGGCCTGTACCTCCCACACCCCTTAATCCTGGCAACCATTGGTTTGTTCTCAGTATATGGGTCTGTTTCTGCTTTTGTTTGGTTTTATAGATTCAACAGATAAATCATATGGTATTTGACTTTATCCATTTGATGTACTTACACTTTCTCTGTCCATCCATGCTGTTGTGGATGGCACGTTCTCCTTTTTTATGGCTGAGTAATAATTCCATTGTCATATATACTACATTTTTATCCATTCATCTGTTGATGGACATTTAGGTTGCTTCCCTCTCTTGGCTATTATAAATAATGCTGCAGTAAACATAAGGGTACATGTATCTTTTAAAGTTAGTGTTTTCGTTTTCCACGAGTAAATACCCAGTAGTGGAATTACTGAATCATAATGGTATTTCTATTTTGAATTTTCTGAGCAACCTCCATTCTGTTTTCCACGCTGGCTGTACCAATTTACATTCCCACCAACAGTGTGCAAGAGTTCCTTTTTCTCCACATCCATATCCACATTTGTTATTTCATGTTTTTTTGTTTTTTTAATTCTAGCCATTCTGACAGATGTAAGGTAACATCTCATTATAGTTTTGATTGGTATTTCCCTGATTAGGGATGTTGAGCATCTTTTCATGTGTCTGTTGGCTACCTGTATGTCATCTTTGGGGAAATGTCTGTTCAGGTGCTCTGCCCATTTTGTTTGGGGGGGGGTTGGTGTTGAGTTGTATGCAAGTTCTTTCTGTATTTTGCATATTAACCGCTTACTAGATAGACCGTTTGCAAATACCTTCTCCCATTCAGTAGGTTGCCTTTTCATTTGATTGATGATCCTTTTATGTGCAGAAGCATTTTATTTTATTATAGTCGTACTGTTTTCGCTTTTGTTTCCCTTGCTTCAGGAGCCACATCTAGAAAAATGTTGCTATGGCCAGTGCCAGACATTACTGTCTGTGTTCTGTTCTAGGAGCTTATGGTTTCACGTCTCACATTTTGGCCTTTCATCCATTTTGAGTTTCTTTTTGTGTGTGATGTTATAAAAATGAGCTACTCTTAAGGAATGTGTTTAATGATCATATTCCTTATTCTAAGGAATAAAAAACCCACGGGCTTTGTGTAAACCTGGATTTGAATCAGAGTTCTACCACTAGCTAGATCCCTAACTTTGGATAGATTACTTAACTGTTATGAAGCTCAATTTCTCCATCTAGAAAGTCTGTTACATTTTAATTTTTCCCATGTTTCTATTATTAGAATTTAGTTTTCTCCAGTTTTAGGAGCCATATGCATTTGCTGTTCTAGAGATAATATGAGATTTTACTCATGTCCCTTTTTTGTTGTTACTAGGATGGGATCAGTCAGATAAGTTTGTGAAAATCTACATTACCTTAACTGGAGTTCATCAAGTCCCCACTGAGAATGTGCAGGTGCATTTCACAGAGAGGTGAGTTCTCACGATGGGAAATACAGTGATCATTAAGTCAGAGATTGCTTTATTACTGGTTCTTTTCTTTGCAGTTTCTAAAACTGCTTAAATTTAGAATTCTCCTTTACACCTGCTTTGAAGAGGTTAATCTTATCACCAGCGGTGGCCAAATGCACGTCCTAAAATAAAACTTGTGGCTTTTTTCCATAAAAGCTATAAAGCAACTCTCATAGAGCCAGAAACATAATGTATTTACTATTGTATTATAGGTCATTTGATCTTTTGGTAAAGAATTTAAATGGGAAGAGTTACTCCATGATTGTGAACAATCTCTTAAAACCCATCTCTGTGGAAGGCAGTTCAAAAAAAGTAAGTGTGCTTTTTTGTCATTATATTATGAAACCTCATTAAGTTGAACCTCGTTGATTTAGAATTGAGAGGAACTAGAATTAATTTATCCTCTGTATCAGGGATCAGCAGACTACAGCCTGATGGCTGTATTATTGGAACGTGCCCGTGCTCACTTGTTTATGTGTTGTCTGGGCCAGTGATTGCACTGTAATGGCAGAATTAAGTAGCTGTGCCAGAAACCTAAAATAATAACTACCTGGCCCTTTGTCAACTCCTGCCTCTAGAAGAATAGGTGATTGTAAGAATATTGCACTAAAATCAAGAAGGGAATAAACTTTTAAAATTGGTTAAGAGTGAGACTTGAGTTTTGATGCCAGTTTTGCCACTTACTAGTTGTTACTTTTTGGCAGCTCACTTAGTCATTCTGTGCCTCAGTTTCCTCGTTTGTACAATGAGAATAGTTTATTTTACAAAGCTGAAATTATATACTGATGTGAAATATATATAAAGTGCTTAAATTAATGGTAGCTATTATCAGAAGCAATGTATCTAAATTTTTGATAATAAAAGGACTTAATTAAGCACTCAGCCTAATTAGAAGTAGTAAAATCCAAAAAAAATAAATGGCCTTTTAAACTGCTATTCACACTTCTCACTAACTCAGATAATCTCTTTTCTACTTCAGTAATAGAGGTGCCATTCTGCCATCCGTGCTTACATAGTTATAGTTCTATACCAGTTTAAAGGCAGTATTAGAATATAACTTAATTAGCTTGTGTCTCACTGCTTCCTTCTTTATCCATTAATCCCATCATTGAACAAATACTCAATTAGGAATTATATGGATCATTGTTGAAAGAGTTGTATATTATTTCCATTTCCGCCTGTCTTTGATCCCCGTTACTGTATTACTCTCTCCTTCAATCACCAGAACCCCACTACTCCTTTTTATAGCCTTTCTCCTTGCTGTGCCCTTTCTTCTGGATCTTGGGCCACAGCTCAGATTTCACCTCACAGAGGCCATTCCTAATGAAGTTCCTCCCCCAAACCCCATTAACACCTTCTTTGTCTTTATTTTTGTCTTTATATCTGAAGGTATTCGTTTCACTTGTTTATGGTCTTCTCTTTTCATGAGTCCTATTCCTGAAAGTATCACTACCACCTAAAACAGGTCCTACACATAATAGTAACTTTGAGTAAATATTTTCCAAATAACCATGCTTATCTCCATGTGTTGTAAGTTGTACTTGTTTTCCTGTTTTTCTTCCAGGTCAAGACAGATACAGTTCTTATCTTATGTAGAAAGAAAGCAGAAAACACACGGTGGGACTACCTGACTCAGGTTGAAAAAGAATGCAAAGAGAAAGAGTGAGTTTACTGTCATTTCTTTAAGAATTTAAATGTATTCTTTGCTGGGATTGTAGATTTTTAACACTTTGCTGTTACGGATAAGAGTTGTATAGTCTGTAATTTGACCATTTACCTCTTAATGTCCACTGAGTAACCCAATCATCTTGTATCTTTCTACTGTCCACATTTAAGGAGGGCATGGATACAGCAGGTTGCTTTTTATGGAGGGCTTAGTTTTGGTTGGCTTTTTTGTATTAGTTCTTAATCCTGGGCCAGTGGTACTTTTTCTTCCTTCTTCTTAAGAGAGCAAGCGTGAGGAGGGGGCAGGAGGTGGCAGAGGGAGAGAGAGAATCCCAGGCAGTTTCCATGCCCAGCGCGAGCCTGACATAGGGCTTCATCTCCACCCTGACTGAGATTGTGACCTGGGCTGAAACCAAAACCAAGAGTTGGACGCTTAACCGACCCCCTCCTGGGTGCCCCACCCATGCTGTTTCTATACAGATTCTGTGTCTATTCCCAGAGGTTCCATTTCATTAATCCCAAGAGAGGTCCAGATACCTAGATCAACTTTTTGAATTCCACAGCAGTTTCTCATATGTAATTAGTTTCACTGTCACTGGTGTGGAGTGAAAGAGTATTTTTATCCTACTTAATGGCTCTTCTAAAAAGTGTTTATTTAAAGATACTTCCATTCTAGGTCAGACTGTTCCTCTGCCTGAAATGTCCTGCAGTGGCGATGCCCTACGTCAAATCATTTAGCCTTCCTCCTCCTTCTCACTCCTCCCCTGTAGCCCGGTGCACTTGGTTGGCTAGAGTGATTTGATTTGATTTGATTTTAAATCTAGAACAAATTACCTGAGTACAGGACCATGTCTTTTCTCTTGTTGTATCCTCAGTGCCCAGTTACACAATCTGGCCCTGAATAAGATAAATGAAGAATATAAATTGGCCCTGCTTGGGTGTTGATTGATTGAACTACAGGCATTAATTATATTGAGGACCATATCAGTAAATGGGATCATTTAGATATAGATCTATCTCCATTACTGATTGTGTTTTCTTTTTCACAGAAAGCCCTCCTATGACACTGAAACAGATCCTAGTGAGGGACTGATGAATGTTCTAAAGAAAATTTATGAAGATGGAGATGATGATATGAAGCGAACCATTAATAAAGCTTGGGTGGAATCAAGAGAGAAGCAAGCCAAAGGAGACACAGAATTTTAAGACTTTAAAGTCATTTTGGGAACTGTGAAGTGGAAATATTGATGTTTCCAATGAGGAAATGGTGAGCTGCACAGATAAATTCGACATATAACTTACTTACACAGTCATCTTCTAAGTAAAGGCAGTGATTCTCCCATTTCCTCCTGGAGGAATTATTTAAATAAAATATGCTTATTAAACATTTCCTCCAAAGATGGTTTCCTTAGTAATCTGGGCATTCTGTTTAAAAAGGGATAATATTGTATTCTTGTGTGAAATGTAAAAAAGCAAGTCTTGCCTAATGATAATGCCACATTGTGTGTATTTTTGTTCAGCTAAGAGGTAGAAAACAAAAGTTCTTGTTTGCCTATAAGTTCCTGATATCAGCTCCCACCAATGTAAGAATAAGTAAAAATAAAACCTGAATTTTTTGCATAAAATGCAAATTCGTACCTGTGTGCTTCAAGGTTGCCATAGTTTTCTTTTCTGTGAGCAGCCTGATATACCACATGTTACCATGGCCTACTAATCCAATCACAAATACTTTTCTCTAGATTTAAATGCTTAGAAATAATAAACACTAAATCTAAACTTGATAAGAAAAGGAACACATCTTTGTATAGTACCAATTAGTTGCCGTGGATCAGATGACTTTAAAAAGCAATAACCATAAAGCAAAAATAAAAGATCCATCTATTTCTTTGTTCATTGAAGTTGATTAGATTTTTGTTCAATGGAATAGTTCTGTCTATCCAGGAGTATGTCAGGAAGGGCTTTTTATTAAAGGGAGGATTTCTTTTAGAATTACTCCCCCTAAAAATCCGGAGTTAAGAGCAAGATGCCAGTGATCTCCATTACTACATTGTCTTTGTCAATGCAATTAGATAAGAGAAAGTGATTAAACACACAGAGGAAAAATCCAAGAGGATTAACCAAAACTACAATTAATAGAATTTGGTAAAAGTGGGAGGGTAAAAGTTGGTAGGGTTTAAAATTAACATATAGGGTAACTGCTTAACATAACCTCAAAAAAAAAAATTAACACAACTTCTATAATAAAAGCTCTGATATTGGCACATGAATAAACAGACCACTGGAACAGAACAGAAAAAGATCCAAGGCATAGGAAAATTTTAGAATGTAGTAACAGCATTTCAAAACTGCAGGAGAGCTGGGCATTTGAGGTAATAGCCAAACAGATCAAAGATCTAAATGTAAAAATGAAGACTTAAGAGTACTAGAGGACATAGAACTCCACTTTAACCTAAGAGTGAGAAAAACTATACTGTGTGCCTTAAAATCTAGAAGTAATAAAACTATAAGTATCAGTAATTTTAACTACATAATGTTCACATGGCAAAAAAACTCCACAGTAACCCCCAAAACATGACATACTGATAGGATTTCCAAATTAAGTTCACAGAAAAAAGAATGTAAGTACCTTTTAACATATGCAAAAGATGCTCCCCTTGTTCAGAAGACAAAAACATTGTTTATCTTTTACGAGAAAAACTTCCAAAGTTTAACCTGTTGAGAGTACAGGGAAATACCTAATATAGAAATGGAATAAAGGTTGTAAAGTTAAAACTCCTACAGAAGGGCAGTTGTTAATACCCACCAGAATTATATACGCGTTTATGCTTTGACTCACAATTCTACTTCTGGGCTCTTTCCCACAGCTAACACTGGCAAAAATTTGGAATGATAAATGCAAAAAAATAGAAATACCCAAATGTCAATTAATCGAGGACTAGCTGAATAAAAAGATACGTCTACACAGGGGGTCTGTACAGTCACAAAAATGAAGATTATTTCTACATATACAGAATGATCGACCAGGATATACGAAAAGCAAAGTGCAGAAAATTGTTTATGGTATACTTACCTTAGTGTCCAAAAGGGTGAGAAATGTGAATACACAGACAAACACATACTTATTTCATAAAGAAACCAGAAGAGTAACCCAAAACTAATAAAAATGATTACCAGTAGGGAAAAGAACAAGGTGGGATGGAAACCATACTTGGGTGTACTTTTGCCTGTAGTTTTGACTTTTTAACAATTTAAAAGCTAAATAAAAAATAATCATAACATTTGAAAACAAACCTAACATACCAAGTTGTGACAAACACGATACTTACAAGTGACTTTAGAACATGGTATTTTGACTCTCCATTGCTAGTGCAATGGGAGTCCAAGAACAAACCCAGAGAAGTTTTAACACTATGATCACTTATTGTTAGGAGTAAAATCAGTAGTATACGTTGAAGCAATTTTTATGTATTATATGATAAAGGTAATGAATAAGTCATTAGGAACTTATACTTTAACAAGTACAGAATCAATACAAATTTACCATTTTTTTTAAATGCACATTTCTTAGCAACATCCGCCAAAAGGGCTTAAAGGCAATGACAATTCAGAATTCAGTAGCAAACAGCAACACCCTTAGTGCTCAGATGTGGTCTCTAAACATTTTGTACTAAAAGGACCAGGGACCCTTAAAAAAATGTCTGAGGCAGAAAATACACAAGGTAAGCCCGAATTATCTTATCCCAGAAAGTGATGAAATACCAAAAATCCTTCATCAAGTCAACAGGATACAGGACCCGACAGTGGGAGGACAACCAGAAAGGTGCCTTCTGATGGGATGGGAAATAGTACACACACACTTGTGAAAATTCATTCCTAAAATACTAAACCCAAATCTAGTCAAGCCTCTGAATGTAACTACGAGTTTTTAGGGACGGGAATAAATTAAAGGACACATGAAGAAGCAAACAGCCAAATGCTGGCCATTCTATACGACAAATGACCTGGCTCTTCCAATAAACCAGTGACATGAAAACAGGAACGAGAAGCACAGCAACCAAACAAAATCGATGGATCCTGCTTGCACGCCCAAGTCAAATGAAAACAAATGAAAAGAGGGTGTCCTATCAATGATACGCCAGAAATCAACAAATGTTCTAGTTATAATCTGATTAACCCTAGTTACTAGCTGGGATATTAGCCAGAGCATTCCAGTTGGTAAGCCGTAATATAAATTTGGGAAACATGAATCCAATGTTTGTGAGAATTCCCTCACAGCTTCACCTCCACTGAAATTCCAGACTCTGCTATCCAGCTGCGCACCAGTCTTCTCCGCTGGGAAGACACAAGCATCTCAAACAGCACCACTGAAACCTGAACTCATGCCTGGTTTCCTCCCAACTGATTGTTTTCTGCCCATATTCTCTATCTTTGGGTTGCCTTCTGCCATCCATCCAGTCACCCTTACCAGAAACCCACAGGTCCCTTCACCTCTTAAATATAATCAGTGTCTAAGTCTTGCCCAATTTCTAAGACTTTTTAAAATCTATCCTCTTGTCTGCCTTAACTCCTTTGGTTCAGCTGGTTTTCCAGAATGATTACAACATCCTCCTAACTGGTTATCTTGCATGGAGCCTTTCCGCTTGTGGCCTAGATCGACCACACCGCTGTCAGTCATCTGGAGAGCAACTGATAAGATCATTCCTCTGCTTAAAACTCTCCAATAGCTGGTATTTCAGTTTAGTCTTACCTTTGCAGAATGTGGTGTCTTCCATCATATGGCTTTTGTCTTGCGTTTCGTATTTCTCATACCACAGAGGGGCTGCAGTTGCACTCTTTGATGTCTTTGCACCTCCGCTTCCCTGGTTCCCTCTGCAAAAATCTCATCCCTTGCCTCTTGATATAAGTTCAGATGTCAGCTACGGGAACACTTTCCTCGTTAAGTGGGTGCTTCCATACTACACCCTGGACATTTCTATCACTGCGCTGAGCACTGGTGAGTTACTGAACAAGACAATCTTTTACTACCCTTACTCATTTTTGTTACAGATCAACCAGAATAAAGAAAATATATAATATTCCAACAAACCTTTTCCTGTTTGGATAGATTTTCAGAGGCTTTAAGAGATGTTTTGTTCTAAAGGCTGAAGATGGAACAAGAAACATTTCGTGCTTCTGCCTTTTGTCCAGCTCCACCGAGAATTGGAGCATGAGTCAGATAACCAAGAACATCAGTTGTACCTCCTAACGCATCGTTTCCCCAGCAAGAGCTAGCAGTACAGTGCACTGTGCAGGTCAGGGAAGCCAGCCCACGATTACAAATGGCCACAGATGAGCTACTTGTCCATGAGTTGCATTAACTTTTAGATAATATTGCTTTATGACATAATTCCCTTAAAAATACAGGAACCCTCATATGTTGCTAAAAGATTAAGTGTGAAGGAAAAGGCAGGCATATAGAGAACATTTTCACAGAATATTTTTTATTACTCTACTCCTCGTACTATGTATGGAAACAGTATGGTTAATTTTTAAGTCCAAGAGAAGAGAGAATTCACAGATAGCCAGCATTCACTGACAGAATGAAACACCCAAATTTCTTAATCTAAAATTAAAAAGTAATTTAACCACAGGCAGCATCAGGCAGATTAGACTCCCACGCTGGACCCCTAAAACACTAGGTTTTCTAGACACTCGAGAGGGCACTTCTTGCCAGAACTGGTCTCCCTGCTCAGCAGGTTCCAGAGCGGGTCACCATATTGCTCGCTGGACCCCCGACAGCTGCCCATGGTCCGCTAAGTGACGGAAGACAATACGACTGAGCCTCCAGCGCCGCTTCACACCACGGGGACGGGACGTCATAACACACCGATTTCGGATTCTAACAGGGCAGCTATCCCGGGGAAGGGCAGCAATTTCTTCATCGGCCACCTCCTAAGGGAAGTCACAACATTACTACACAGATCACATGCAAACAGTTTTTTTTTTTTTTAATGATTTTTTATTATATTATGTTAGTCACCATACGGTACATCCCCGGTTTCCGATGTAAGGCTTGATGATTCATTAGTTGTGTATAACACCCAGTGCACCATGCAATACGTGCCCTCCTTACTACCCATCACCGGTCTATCCCATTCCCCCACCCCCGTCCCCTCTGAGGCCCTCAGTTTGTTTCTCAGAGTCCATAGTCTCTCATGTTTCATTCCCCCTTCTGATTACCCCCCTTTCTTTATCCCTTTCTTCCCCTACCGATCATCCTAGTTCTTATGTTCCATAGATGAGAGAAATCATATGATAGTTGTCTTTCTCTGCTTGACTTATTTCACTTAGCATTATCTCCTCCAGTGCCGTCCATGTTGTAGCAAATGTTGAGAACCCGTTCTTTCTGATAGCTGAGTAATATTCCATTGTATATATGGACCACAACTTCTTAATCCAGTCATCTGTTGAAGGGCACCTCGGCTCCTTCCATGATTTAGCTATTGTGGACATTGCTGCTATGAACATTGGGGTGCATATGGCCCTTCTCTTCACTACGTCTGTATCTTTGGGGTAAACACCCAGTAGTGCAATGGCTGGATCATAGGGTAGCTCAATTTTTAACTTTTTAAGGGACCTCCACACTGTTTTCCAGAGTGGCTGTACCAACTTGCATTCCCACCAACAATGTAGGAGGGATCCCCTTTCTCCACATCCTCTCCAACAATTGTTGTTTCTTGCCTTGTCTATTTTTGCCATTCTAACTGGCGTAAGGTGGTATCTCAGTGTGGTTTTGATTTGAATTTCCTTGATGGCTAATGATTTTGAACATTTTTTCATGTGTCTGTTAGCCATTTGTATGTCTTCATTGGAAAAGTGTCTGTTCATATCTTCTGCCCATTTTTTGATTTATTTGTTTCTCGTGTATTGAGCTTGAGAAGTTCTTTGTAGATCTTGAATACCAGTCCTTCATCTGTAGTGTCATTTGCAAATATATTCTCCCATTCCGTGGGCTGCCTCTTAGTTTTTCTGACTGTTTCCTTGGCAGTGCAGAAACTTTTAATCTTGATGAAGTCCCATAAATTCATTTTATCTTTTGGCAAACAGCTCTTCTATATGCTTAAGTCCATGCATAGAGTGAGGGAACAAAGGGCTAGATTCACTAATGTAGCCAGTTTGCCCAAAGAACCTTAGACAGAGTAGTGAACCTTAACCTCGGGGTAGAAACAAATAGACCAGAAAAATGACAGAAATGTCTGGCATGCTCCCAGTACAATTTTTTTTTTAAAGATTTTATTTATTTATTTGACAGACACAGCGAGAGAAGCGAACACAAGCAGGGGGAGTGGGAGAGGGAGAAGCAGGCTTCCCGCAGAGCAGGGAGCCCAATGTGGGGCTCGATCCCAGGACCCTGGGATCACAACCTGAGCAGAAGGAAGATACTTAATGGCTGAGCCACCCAGGCGCCCCTCCCAATACAATTTTTAAAAATTTTATAGGAATGTATCACAGATACGCAAGAATCCACAAACTGTTACGTGTAAAGCTCATTCACTTTCAACAGAACAGCTCTGTAATAAGCAACTGGAATACAAACCTGATCAGCACCCCAGGCCCCAGCTGTGCCTCCTAACACCAAAGATGAGTGCCTCTTATTTAGATTTTATATAAATCTAACCATACAATAGGCATTCTTTTTTATTCATTTCTCTTTGGCTTCTTTCATTCAATAATATGCTGGAGAGATTCATCCATACTGCTGCATGTGTTGTAATCTGTTCGTTCTCATTGTGGTGATTTTCACTGTATGAATATACCATTTTTCATTTATCCATTCTACAGCTGATGGACATCCGGGTGGTTTCCAGTTTTGAGCTATTATGAATAGGGAAGCTACATAATTTTTTTTGAATCTTATTTCTATTGAAATATACCTGAAACATGGCTACATTGGTTTCAGGTGTACAGCACAGTGATTCGACCCGTCTATCCATTATGCTGTGCTGACCGCAAGGGTAGCTACCATCTGTCTCCACACCACACTGTCACAGAACCACTGACTACATCCCCTGTGCTGCGCCTTTCATCCCTATGACTTATTCATTCTATAACGGGAAGCCTGTACCTCCCACTCCAATCCTGGCAACCATCAGTTTCTTCTCTGTATTTATGGGTCTGTTTCTGTATTTTTTTTTTTTTTTTAGATTCCACATGTAAGTGAAATCTTATGGCATTTGTTTTTCTCTTATTTCACTTAGCATAATGCCATCTAGGTCAATCCATGTTGCTGCAAATGGCAAGATCTCAATTTTTATGGCTGAATAATATTCCATTGTGCGTGTGCACACCCCCCCCCCAAATCTTCTTTATCCATTTTTCTATTGATGGACACTTGCATTGCTTCCATATCTTGGCTATTGTAAAGCTGCAGGAAACACTGGGGTGCATGTGTCTTTGAATGAGTGTTTTTGTTTTCCACAGGTAAATACCCAGTAGTGTAATTACTGAATCATATGGTGGTTCTATGTTCAATTACTTGAGCAGCCTCCATACTGTTTTCCACAGTGCCTATACCAACTTATATTCCCAACACACACTAAGTTTCTCTTCAATCCACATCCTTGCCCATACTTGTTATTTCTTGTCTTTTTACTTCTAACCATTCTGACAGGTGTGAGGGTGACATCTTGTAGTTTTGACTGGCACTGCCCTGATGATGAGTGATGGGGAGCATCTTTTCACGTGTCTGTTGGCCATGTGGACGTCTTCTTCGGAAAAATGTCCATTCAGGTCCTCTGCCAATTTTTTCCCCCTCTGCCTATTTTTAAATTGGATTATTTGCTTTTTGGGTGTTCAGTTGTAGAAGTTCTTTATATAACTTGGCTACTAATTTCTTACCATTTGCAATATATCATTTGCAAATATCTTCTTCTATTCAGTAGATGTCTTTTTACTTTGTTGATGGTTTCCTTTGATGTGCAAACACTTTTATTGTGGTGTTAGTCCCAATAGTTTATTTGTGCTTTTGTTTCCCTTGCCTGAGGAGACATAGCTAGAAAAATGTTGCTACAGTCAATGTCAAAGAAATTATTGCCTATATTTTCTTCTAGGAGTTTTATGGTTTCAGGTCTCAAATTTAGGTCTTTAATCCATTTTGAGTTTATTTTTATGTATGATCTAAGTGGTCTAGTTGTATTCTTTTGCATGTAGCTGTCCAGCTTCCCAACTGCATTTATTGAAGAGACTGTCTTTGCCCCTGTTGTACATTGTTGCCTCTTTTCTCGTAGATTAACTGAATTTATTTCTGTGCTCTCTATTCTATTCCAATTATCTGTATGTCTATTTCTGTGCCAGTACTACACTGTTTTGATTATTATTGCTTTGTTGTATATCTTGAAATCTGGCACTGGGATACCTCCAGCTTTGTTCTTTCTCAAGATTACTTTGGCTATCTGGGCTCTTAAGTGGTTCCATAAACATTTTAATATTATTTGTTCTAGTTCTGTGAAAATTGCTGTTGGTATTTTGATAGGGATTACACTGAATCTGTAGAATGCTTTGGACAGTATGGACATTTTAACAGTATTAATCTTTCCAACCCATGAGCATGGAATATCTCTCCATTTGTATTGTCTTCAATTTCTTTCATCAGTGTTTTATAGTTTTCAGAGTATACGTCTTTCACCAACCTGGTTAAGTTTATTCCTAAGTATTTTGTTGTTTTTGGTGCAATTGTAAATGACACTGTTCTCTTAATTTCTCTTTCTGCTACTTTGTCATTAGTGTATAGAAATGCAACCAATTTCTGTCTATTAATTTTGTATCCTGCAACTTTACTGAATTTGTTTATTATTTCTAATAGTTTTTTGATGGAGACTTTAGGGTTTTCTGTAGTATCATGTCATCTGCAAATAGTGACAGTTTAACTTCTTCCTTACCAGTTTGGATGTCATTGATTCATTGATTCATTGTCTGAATGCTGTGGCCAGGACTTCCCGTACTATGTAGAATAAAAGCAGCAAGAGTAGATATCCTTGTCTTGTTTCAGTTCTTACAGGAAAAGCCCTCGGTTTTTCACCACTAATACATTTTGGTTTAAGTCATTTGGAAAATATGTAAACATATTTCTGTTGTCTCCCCATATGTTTTTTTCTCCAGCTTTACTGAGAGAGAACTGACATGTAACATCATAAACACACTGTGGTAATCTGATACATGTATACACTGCAAAATAATTACCACAGTAAGGGCTACTGAACACCTTCATCATCCCAAATAATTACTTTTTGTGATGAGAACATTTAACATTTACTCTCTCAGCAACGTTCCAGCATGTAATACAGTATTGTTAACTATAATTTCCATTTTATATGTCAGATTCTCAGAACTTACTCATCTTATAGAGAGAAGTTTGTACTCTTTGCCCTAGATGCCCCATTTCCCCTACCTCCCAGCCATCGGTAACCACCAATCTAATCTGTTCCTATGAGCTCAACTTACTCCACTTTCCAAATATAAGTGAAATCAAACAGTATTTGTCTTTCTCTGACTTATTAAACATAATGCTCCCAAGGTACATTCATGTTATTGCAAAAGGCAAAATACTACTGCATATTGTGTGTGTCTGTGTGTGTCCCACATTTTCTCTGAATAAGTATCACATTCATTTGCTAACACTTAGGTTGCTTCCAGGTCTTGGCTATTGTGAATACTGCTGCTGCGAACATGGAGGTGCAGATATCTGCTTGAATTACTATTTTCATTTTCTTCAGATACTCAGAAGTAGAACTACTGGACCATATGGTAGTTCTACTTTTAACTATTTGAGGAACCCCCGGGTTTCGGTAATTAGTGCACCAATTTACATTCCCACCAACAGTGCACAAGGGTTCCCTTTTCTCCACATCCTCACCAAAACTTAACCTTTGTCTTTTTGATAATAGTCATTCATTCTAACAGTTACGAGGTGATAGCTCATTGTGGTTTTGACTTGCATTTCCCTGATCATAAGTGATACTGAGCATCTTTTCATGTACCTGTTTGGGACACCTGTAGGTCTTCTTTGGAAAAATGTCTATTCAGGTTCTCTGTTCATTTTTCAACTTAAGATCAGCTCCTTATATATTGTGGATATCAGCTCCTTATATATTTTGGATATCAGCTCCTTATATATTGTGGATATCAGCTCCTTATATATTGTGGATATCAGCTCCTTATATATTGTGGATATCAGCTCCTTATATATTGTGGATATCAGCTCCTTATATATTGTGGATATCAGCTCCTTATATATTGTGGATATCAGCTCCTTATATATTGTGGATATCAGCTCCTTATATATTGTGGATATCAGCTCCTTATATATTGTGGATATCAGCTCCTTATATATTGTGGATATCAGCTCCTTATATATTGTGGATATCAGCTCCTTATATATTGTGGATATCAGCCCCTTATATATTGTGGATATCAGCTCCTTATATATTGTGGATATCAGCTCCTTATATATTGTGGATATCAGCTCCTTATATATTTTGGATATTAGCACAGGTCTTTTGCTGGGCAGAAGCATTTACTTTTATTCAGTCCCACTTATTTTTGCTTTTGTTGCTTGTGCTTTTGGTGTCATAGCTAAACAATCACCGCCAAGACTAAGGTCAAGGAGCTTTTCCCTTATGTTTTCTTGTAGAAGATTTACAGTTTCAGGTTTTACAGTTAACTTTTCACACATTTCGAGTTAATTATTGTGAGTGGTGTAAGATAGGGGTCCGATTTCATTCTTTTGCACATGAACATCCAGTTTCCCCACACCATTTATTAAAGCAACTATTCTCTCCCCATTGAGTAGTCTGGGTTCCCTTGTTGAATATTTGTTGACCATATATGAGTGGGTTTACTCCTGGACTCTTGGTAATCTTCCATTGTTCTAAGTGTCTGTTTTAATGCAGTATCATATGATCTTGAATATTACAACTTTGTAATAAAGTGTTTTTTTCTTTAAAGATTTTAAGTAATCTCAACACCCAATGTAGGGAGTGAACTCATAACCCTGAGATCAAGAGTCACACATTCCACTGACTGAGTCAGCCAGGAGCCCCTATAATAAAGTTTTAAATTAAGAAGTGTGTTGCCCCCAGTTTTGTTCTTTCTCGGAATTGCTTTGGCTATTCAGGGCTCTTTTGTGAATCCATATGAATTTTAGGATTTTTTTTTATTTCTGTGAAAAATACCATTGAAATTTTGATAGCGATTACAAGAAGTCTATAAATGGCTTTGTGTAGTATGGGCATTTCCTTTTCTTTTCAAGACTTATTTATTTTAGAGAGAGAGAGGACGGGCAGAGCGAGGAGCCTGCCACGGGGCTCGATCTCACAACTCTGAGATCATGACCTGAGTTGAAAGAGTCAGACACTAAACTGACTAAGCCACCCAGGTGCCCCAAGTATGGACATTTTAACAATCTTAATTCTTCTGATCCATGAACACAGGACATTTTTTTGTTTCTGCCTTCTTCAATTTCTTTCATCAATGCCTTATAGTTTTCAGCATACAGATCTTTACCCTTCTTAATTTTATTCCTAAGTATTGTACTGATTTTGATGCTATTGTACATGGTACCCAGGCGCCCCAAGATGACCATATGATTTTTATATTTCATTCTATTAATGTGGTATACTGTATTTGTTGGTTTGCATATGTTGAACCATCCCTGCATCCCAGGGATACATCCCATTTGATCATGGACGATGATACTGTTAATATGCTATTGAATATGATCTGCTAGTATTTTGTTGAAAATTTTTGCATCTATATTCTTCAGGGATATTGGCCTATAGTTTTTCTTTTTCTTTCTTTCTTTTTTTTTTTTTTGAGAGGGAGAGAGGGAAAGGGGGAGAGAGAGGGAGAGAGAGGGAGGGAGGGAAGGAAGGAAAGAAGAAGAGAATCTTAAGCAGACTCCTCACCCAGCACACAGCCCGATGCAGGGTTCGATCTCACAAACCTGAGATCATGATCTAAGCTGAAATCAAAAGTCAGAAGCTTAACCAAATAAGCCACCTAGGCACCCCTGTAGTTTCTTATGGTGTTCTTATCTGGCTACAGAAGCTTGCATTAAGGATCTCTCAGTAGAGATTTATTCTCATATATGTGCATATTAGTGTGTGTGATTATATTCACTTCGATATGACAAGTATGACTGACCCTGTGCTAGACTGTGAGAAAGCACAGTAATTAACATATTAAAAGTGCATAAGTTAAATAAGAAAATGCATATATGAAAGCCACTAAATTAAACTATAAGCATTAAAGAATATTTTCTTGGCACTTTATTCTTTTTGGTGTAATTGTAAATGGGATCGTTAATTACTCTTGTTGCTACTTCATTATTAATGTATAGAAATGTAATAGGTTTCTGTATATTAATTTTTTATCTTGCACCTTTATTAAAATCATTTATCAGTTGTTAATTGTTCTCTGATGGAGTCATTTGGGTTTTCTTTTTCTTTTTTTAAGATTTTATTTATCTTAGAGAGCACGCATGCACGCCACATACAAGTTGGGGGAGGGGGAGAGGGAATCTCTCAAGCGGACTGTGCTGAGCGTGGAGCCTGACACAGGGCTAGATCTCATGACCCTGAGATCATGAACTGAGCTGAAACCAAGAGTCAGATGCTTAACCAACTGAGCCACCCAGGTACTCCTGGATTTTCTCTATATAGTATCAGGTCATCTGTAAACAGTGACAGTTTTACTTCTTTACCAATTTTGATGCCTTTTATTTCTTTTCCTTGTGTGACTGCTGCAGTTAAGAGTTCCAGTACTATGTCGAAGAGAAGTAGTGAAAGTGGACATCCTTGTCTTGTTTCCTAACTTAGTGGAAAAGCTTTCAATTTTTCACCACTGAGTGTGATGCTGCCTGTAGATTTTTCATATATCACTTTCATTCTGTTGAGGTATGTTCCCTCTAAATCCACTTTGTTGACTTTTTTTTTTTTTTAAGATTTTATTTATTCGACAAAGATAGAGACAGCCAGCGAGAGAGGGAACACAAGCAGGGGGAGCGGGAGAGGAAGAAGCAGGCCCACAGCAGAGGAGCCTGATGTGGGGCTCGATCCCAGAACGACGGGATCACGCCCTGAGCCGAAGGCAGACGCCCAACTGCTGTGCCACCCAGGCGCCCCACACTTTGTTGACTTTTATGACGAATGGCTGTTGTATTTTGTCAAATGCATCTACTGAGATGATCATATGGTTTTTATCTTTCTTGTCAGTTTGAGTATCATGTTGACTGATTTGCCAAAAGTGAACCACTCCCGCATCCCTGAAATAAATCCCTTTGACCGTGGTGAATGACCCTTTATTGTTGACATTGCTTTGCTAATTTTTTTTTTTAGTATTTGTTTTTTTAAAGATTTTATTTATTTGACAGACAGCAAGAGAGGGAACACAAGCAGGGGGAGTTGGAGAGGGAGAAGCAGGCTCCCCACTGAGCAGGGAGCCTGATGTGGGGCTTGATCCCAGGACCCTGGGATCATGACCTGAGCCAAAGGTAGATGCTTAATGACTGAGCCACCCAGCAGCCCCGTAATTTTATTTTTTTAACCTATGTTCATCAGAGATTTAGGCCTGTGGTTTTCTTTTTTTGTAGTATCTCTGCCTAGTTTTTGTATTGGGTAATGGGGGCTATGTAGAATGAATCTGGAAGTTTCCCTTCCTCTTTTAATTACTGGAATAGTTTGAGAAGAATACATATTAACTCTTCTTTAAATGTTTGGTAGAATTCACCTGTGAAGACATCTGGTCCTGGAATTTTGTTGGGAGTTTTTTGATTACCAATTCAACTTCATTACACTAGTAATAGGTCTGTTCAAATTTTCTATCTCTTCCTGATTCGGTTGTTGGAAATTGCAGGTTTCTAGGAATTCATCCATTTCTTCTAGGTTGTCCAATTTGTCGGCATATAATTTTTCAAGTATTCTATTGTAATCAATTGTATTTCTGTAATGTTAGTTGTTATTTCCTCTCTTTAATTTCTGATTTCATTCCTTACTTTTTCTTGGTAAGTTGGGCTAAATGTTTGTCAATTTTGTTTATCTTTCCAAAGAACTCAGCTCTATCATTGATCTTTTCTACTGGTTTTTTTTTTTCACGTCTATTTCATTTATTTCTGTTCTGATCTTCATTATTTCCTTCCATCTACTAGCTTTGAGATTTGTTCTTCTTCTGGCTCCTCTAAGTGTTAGGTTGTTTATTTGAGATTTTTCTTGTTTCTTGGGGTAGAAACAAGCCTGTGTGACTCTAAATGAGCCTGTAGGACTCTAAACTTCCCTCTTAGAAAGGCCTTTGCTGTGTCCTAAAGATTTTGGACTTCACGGTTTTCCTTTTCATTTGTCTCCACGTATTTTATTTTCTCTGTTTTTTTCCTCATTCATTTGTTGCTTAGCATCATGTTGCTTATCCTCCAAGTGTTTGTGTTTTTTCTTGTAATTTATTTCTAGTTTCATACTGTTATGGTCAGAAAAGATGTCTGATATGATTTCAATCCTCTTATGTTCATTTTTTTTATGACCTTACATGTGATCTATCCTAGAGAATGTTCCCTGTGTACTTGAAAAGAATGTGTATTCTGCTGTTTTTGGATAGAATGTTCTATATATGTATCTGTTAGGTCTGTCTGGTCTAATGTGTCTTTCAAAGCCACGGCTTCCTTATTGATTTTCTTTCTGGATGGTCTACCACTGAGGTAAATGAGGTGTTAAAGCTCCCTACCATTTTGTTTTACTGTCAATCTCTCCCTTTGTATCTATTAAATATTTGCTTTATGTAGTTAGGTGCTCCTATGTTGGGTGCAGAGATATTTACAATTACTATATCCTCTTGTTGGATCGATTCCTTTATCACTATGTAATGCCCTTGTCTCTTGCTACAGTCTCTGTTCTAAAGTCTTATTTTTTTTTTTTAAGTTTTGGACATATGAACACATTTAATTACCTGCTACACCATCCTGATGGAAATATGTGGGAAATAGATGGAAACAAGGTTCATGAACTTAGGAAACAGGCAGGCATTTTTAGATCACTTTAGGTTTAGAAATTTACCAGACTATTTTTTAATACTTAAAATAAAACTTTTTTACCACAATAAACAAAACAATGTATTAAAACTGACTTCCAGGGGCACCTGGCTGGTTCAGTCAGTGGAGTATGTGACACTTTGACTGCAGGGTCGTGAATTTGAGCCCCACATTGGGTGTAAAGATTATTAAATAAAAACTTTAAAATAAAAAGCTGACTTCCAGAAATGCCCAAATTATTATTATTATTATTATTATTATATTATTTTTAAAAGATTTTATTTATTGGACACACAGCGAGAGAGGGAACACCAGCAGGGGGAGTGGGAGAGGGAGAAGCAGGCTTCCCGCAGAGCAGGGAGCCCGATGCAGGGCTCAATCCTAGGATCCTGGGATCAGCCTTGAGCCGAAGGCAGACGCTTAATGACTGAGCCACCCAGGTGCCCCCCAAATTATGTTTTTAAACATAATCTAAGTTTCTTTTCACATTTCTTTAAATGTCAAGTTTTCTTTGGCAAATTTATCCAAAATACTAAATTTTAAATTTTAGAGCTTAGTGATACAACAGAGTGCCTTAAACTGATGTTCATCAAGATACCTTTCTCTCAGTCCTAATTGTTTTTACCTTCCTTTTAAAATGTATTATCTTTTAAGTTGTCATTCCCAGAAATACTGGAGAAAAATATTATGAATTAAACACCCACAAAGTCTTCTTCGTTTCTGTTATAGTCTAGGAATTTATCATCTAACACACAGTGGTCTGTCAGCTGAGTAAGGCTGGGTTTCTCCTCAGACAAGGCTAATGCAACTCATAAAGCAACAGCAGCCTGAGACAGGTAAGTCTTCGATCTGTACATTTTGACCAGTTTTAGCCTCCGAAGAAAGTGTGTTCTTTCTCCTCAATCTTTTCACCAATTTTGCTTTTTCATAATCCTCGTTTGGGAAGATCTTCACTTACAAAGCCACTGTGGAGATCGCTGCATGCCTCAGTACCAAGTGATTCAGATTCACATGCACTGATATTCTTTTTTTTTTTTTAAGGTTTATTTTTAAGTAGTCTCTACACCTGACCTGGGGCTCGAACTTACAACCCTGAGATCAAGAGCTGCATGCTCTATCAACTGAGCTAGCCAGGCACCCCTGCCCTGATATTCTTGAAGATATTTTTCAAATATGTACTTTCTTCAAATTCACTGTCTGAATTTTCCTGAAATACCAAACAGTTTTCTTCTGTTGAAGATGCTGGTGTCTCTGGAAAAATCTGATCGTTTTCTTCATTACTACTTTAAGAGGTTTTACCACACTGCAACAGGAATTAAATGAAGATCTAGTTTTCCTTAATCATTCTCTAAGTGTTGCATTTATAGCTTGTTTTCCTGAACTGCTTGTACGGGGAGATGGTGGATTGGCACAGGCCTGCGGAGTGCTAGGTAAAATCACAGCTGAGTCGGATGGGCTTTCCAGCTTGAGAAAGAAACTTTGGTTTACCTCTCCCTCTGCCATCCCCAGAGTGCAGAAAACACGCCTAAGGTACTGTTAGCCTGGCTTTTTTTGTTTTTCACTTCTATTTGCATGGTATATGTTTTTCCATCCCATCACTTTCAGTTTGTATATATCTTCAGGTCTTGAAGTGAGTCTCTTGTAGGCAGCATGTAGATGGGTCTTACTTTTTTATCCATTCCAGTCACTCTATGTCTTTTGGTTAGGGTGGTTAGTCCTTCACATTTAAGTAATTACTGATAGATATGCACTCATTACCGGTTTGTTAATTGTGTCCTTATTGTGTTTGTCTGCTTTTTTCTTCTCTTGCTCTCTTCCCTTGGGGTTTGATATTTTCTTTAGTGTTATGCTTGGATTTATTTTTTGTCTATCTACTTTAATTTCTTCATTTGTGGTTACTACTGGGTTATATAACATCTCGACTGTAGTTTAAGTCTGAACTGAGCGCACTAAATTCCCGCCTTCCATGTTTTATGTATATGATGTCATATTTTACATCTTATTTTGTGTATCCTTAGACTAATTTTCATAGACAAAACTGATTTTAGTACTTAACTTTTCAGGTTTTAACCTCCATATTGGCTTTATAAGTGAATAACCTACTACTTTCAGTATGTTTGCCAATTTAACCAACAAGGTGAAAAATCTATACTCTGAAAACTGTAAGACATTGATGAAAGAAATTGAAGACAACACAAAAAATGGAAAGATACTGCATGGTCACGGATTGGAAGAATTATTATTATTAAAATGTCCATATTACCCAAAGTAATCTAGATTAAGTGCAATCCCTATCAAAATACCAACAGCATTTTTCATAGAACTAGAACAAATTTGTTCTAGCCCTGAATAGCCAAAGCAATCCTGAGAAACAACAAAGCTAGAGGTAGCCCAATCCCAGATTTCAAGATATACCACAAAGCTATAATAATCAAAACAGTATGGTACTGGCACAAAAACAGACACAGGAGGTCAATGGAATAGGAAGCCCAGAAATAAATCTATGCTTTTATAGTCAATTAATCTATGACAAAAGAGGCAAGAATGTACAATGAGGAAAAGACAGTCTTTTCAACAAATGGTGTTGGGAAAACTGGACAGCTTACCTGCAAAAGAATGAAACTGGACCACTTACTTATACCATACACAAGAATAAACTTAATATGGATTAAAGACCTAAATGTGAGACTTGCAGCCATGTAACTCCTAGAAGTATCCTGGATATCAGCCTTAGCAATTATTTTTCTAGATATATCTCCTCAGGCCAGGGAAACAAAAACACAGATAAACTATTGGGACTACACCAAAATAAAAAGCTTTTGCACAGTAAAGGAAACCATCATCAAAACAAAAAGGCAACCTACTGAATGGGAGACAACGTCTACAAACAATACATCCGATAAAGGGTTAATATTTAAGGTATTATAAAGAACTTTTACAACTCAATTCCAAAAAAACAAATAATCCAAATAAAAAATAGGGCGAGGACTTAAACATTTTTTTTTTCAAAGAAGACCTATAGATGGCCAACAGACACATGAAAAGATGCTCAACACCACTAACGATCAGGAAAATAAACATCAAAACCACAATGAGGTATCACCTTACGACTTTCAGAATGGGTAAATCCAATGTTGCCAAGAATGTAGAGAAAATGGACTCCTCCTATACTGTTGGGGGGAATGTATATTGGTGCAGCCACTGTGGGAAACAGTACGAAGTTTCCTCAAAAAATGAATAATAGAAGTACTATACAATCCAGTAATTCCACTAGTGGGTATTTGCACGAAGAAAACAAAAACACTAATTCGAAAGAATACATGCACTCCTACGCTTATTACAGCCTTATTTACAATAGTCAAGATATAAGCAACCCAAGTGTCCAACAATAGATGAATGGATAAAGAAGACGTGGTGTGTATATAGAATGGAATATTACTCAGCCTTAGAAAACAAGATCCTGCCATTTGTGACAACATGGATGGACTCAGAGGTCATTATACTAAGTGAAATAAGTCAAACAGAGAAAGACAAATTCCATATGACTTCACGTATAGGTGAAATCTAAAAAACAAAACAATACAACAAATAAACTATAGTAGAAATTGACCCATAGAACAGAATACTGGTGACTGCCAGAAGGCAGGTAGGTGGGTACATGGGCAAAAGGGGTTAAGGGAAGTGGAAAGTACGGGCTTCCAGTCATGGAATGAATAAGTCACAGGGATGAAAGGCACGGCATAAGGAATAAAATCAGTGCATTGTAGATCGTGTTACTTGGTGGCAGATGGTAGCCACGCTAGTGGTGAGCACAGCATTTTGTAGAGAGTTGTTGAATTACTATGCTGTATCCCTGAAACTAAGAGAATGGTGTGTGTGAACTCTACTTCAATTAAAAAACAAAAAAAGATGGGGGTGGGGGCGCCTGGGTGGCTCAGTCGTTAAGCGTCTGCCTTCAGCCCAGGGCATGATCCTGGCGTTCTGGGATCGAGCCCCACATCGGGCTTCTCTGCTGGGAGCCTGCTTCTTCCTCTCCCTCTCCGTGCTTGTGTTCCCTCTCTCACTGGCTCTCTCTCTCTCTCTGTCAAATAAATAAATAAAATCTTTAAAAAAAAAAAAAAAAAAAAGATGGGGGTGCCTGGGTGGCTCAGTCGGTTAAGCATCTGCCTTCAGCTCAAGTCATGATCCCACGGTTCTGGGATCGAGCCCCACATCAGGCTCCCTGCTTAGCCGGGAGCCTGCTTCTCCCTCTGCCTGCCACTCCCCCTGCTTGTGCTCTCTAATAAATAGATTAAAAAATCTAAAAAACCCAAAAGACAAAAAAACAAAAACAAAAACAAAAAAACAAAAAAAGATGGGATGCCTGGGTGGCTCAGTCGGTTAAGTGTCTGCCTTCGGCTCAGGTCATGATTCCAGGGTCCTGGGGTCAAGCTCCACATTGGGCTCTCTGCTCATTGGGGAGCCTGTTTCTCCCACTCCCAGCTCATGCTCTCCTCCCATTCTCTGTCGCCATCTCTGTCTGTCTCTCTCTCAAATAAATAAATAAAACCTTAAAAAAAAAAAAAAGTAATGTATGGAATTATTGAATCAATGTGTTAGTCACCTGAAAATAATAACACTGTATGTCAATTAATTTCAGTTTTTAAGAAAGAGGTATACATTTCCAGTTATAAAATAAGTAAGTCACAGAGATAGGGAATATAGTCAATAATATTGTAATAACGTCATATGGTGACAATGACTATACTTATCATGGTACACACTGAACAGTACATAGAATTAGCAAATATATATGTTGCACATCTGAAAAAAGAATTATTATTTCCTAATTTCCAAAAGCTTATACATGTGTTCCCACTATGAAATACTTAGAGAATTATATAAGCACAACTGAGTCAATGAATGGTGGATAGTATGTGCTACAGAGTGGACTGGACAGGAGAAATCACCAGGCAAGTAAAGTTTCGTGGAGGCTGTCCCAGAAGAACAGCTCTAAGTTATTTCTGTATGTACGTACTTACGTATACATACATATATACCTCTCCTTGTTCCCAAAAAGATTTAAGTCAGTTTACAAATGAGGAAACCGAGGCATAGGGAACAGGAGACCATAGCGCGTGCTGTGAAAAGCCTGTTAGAAATGTGACATAAGTTTGATTTGTACACTACTGGGTAGGCGACAGAGTCAGGATCAGTTCCTACAACTTACAGAGTCTCTGAAAGGCTCCTGCTGGTTCTCATACCAGAGCCATTTCTTCTGGGGGTCTTCATCAATACTTCCTCCACAACATCTGGTTTCTCAGGGGCCACCTCTTTACTACTCCCTAAATATAGGCAAGTAGCTTAATGCCATACGGTAAAAGCCCTAACCCAGTAGTTCAGAGCACTCAGTTTTCTGCTGATCTGGCTAATCTAGACAAGATTCAAAAGAATTCACAGTACTGAATGGCCTGTATATTATTCAGCCAGCTTCTGTAAGTGGTTTTTTATCTTACTCTGAGCCTTTGATAGTTTGACTACCCTTGAGTTTGAGTTACACTCCTTGATAAGGCTCTTTTGCTTTGTTTCTTTAAAGGTTTATTGATTTGAGAGACAGAGAGGAGAGGAGCAGGAAGAGGGAGAGAGAATCCTGAAGCAGATTCCCCGCTGAGTGCAGGCAAAATCATGACCTGAGCTGAAATCAGGAGTCCGCTGCTTAACTGACTGAGCCGCCCAGGCGCCCCGATAAACTGACTGAGCCGCCCAGGCGCCCCGATAAAATTCCTGAATGCAAGTATTCTATGTCACCAGATAGGTGCAAGACCTTATGATTCAGGAAGCCGGATAGGGCTGACATCCTCTTACTCAAGTTAAGGAGTACAAGAAAGGAAACCTAGATGGAAAGCCACCTTAGCAGACAGAGGTGGGCAAAGGTCAGAGAGGCAGGCTAGGAATTGTTGGGGGAGGAATACTGAAGGCCACCTAGGAGACACGTGGCCAGCCTCAAGGGTCAGCACAGCCTCCCAATGCCTTGACAGTTGAAAGAGGGGGAAGAAGTGGGGGAGACAGAGATCTTAGGTCAAAATAACTGCCAAATTTGTGTGGTTACCAGGCACCATTACTTTCTAAGGGCCATCCAATGAAGCAGTTAAAAGGCTAGTTAGGAATGAATAGTTCTCTTTATTCTGAAACTCACTAAAATCACTTCAAGGGTATGAATTTATGTTGACTAGGAGACTCTGATCATATTCTCCAGAAATTAAATTATTACTAGGTCACAACAGTATCAATAGTGCTCTGATTGGAGAATGATCTTGTGGTAGACAGGGGCATCTGAATTAGCTCACCTGAAGGTCTTTTGGCAAAATGGTATTCTTCCTGAGTGAATTGATCCGCAGCCTCTCATCTGCATATTCACAGGCCATTTTTCGTCTCTTCACATCACGCAACATTTTCCAGTCTACATAATAACCTCGAACTTGGCCTGAAGCTGAGGAAGGAACCATCTAAAAGACAAGGAACAAGGTGAAGGATTGTCAGACCTAGGCTCTGCCAGTGTCTCCCAACCTGTGATCCCTTCTATTGACTATTTATGACCTAATAGCTCTTTTTCTAATAATTTTGGATCAGTTTAATAGCTTAAATAGACTTAACTTAAAATAAGTAACTTCTACAAATGTACATTAATCCAAAATGGTGATAATTAATAATGCCAATAAGGTGTGTTGGAGAGTGAAAAATTTTCTTAGTTTTAATATAATTCTGTTTGCCTTTCACTTAGGCTAATAATTACATGGTTCAAAAACCAAATAAGAATAAAAAGAAACACAGTGTAGATTCCCTCCCACCTCATTCCTTACCTACCCAATGACCACCCCTCTACCTCCAGAGGTCCACCATTACTAGATCCTGTGTATCCTTCCAGACATCTTTGTCTACACAAAGACATATACATACTCCCTCTCCTATATTTCATGCCCTCCCCTTTTTCTCATTTAACAATATATCTTTGAGAGCTTTCATATCCATGTTAAAAAGTTTCTCCATTTTCTTTAGGTTGCATATTCCACTGTCCATACAGTGGACTTGACAGGGTTCAGGGCACACGACCTCAAAATATGGCACCTTGACATTACTGACTACTTCAAGCACAAGGAATTTGAGAAACAGCAGATGCAGGAAAGACTTGCAGACCTCTCCCTGAAGCAGGTGGTAAGACCCTCAGGTGAGTGATGTCCTCCCTATACCTGGCGGGGGGGGGGTGTTGGGGGGAATGGGCAACCTTATTACTGAAGATGGAGGGACACCAAGAGGAATCCGAAAGAACAGGCCTTGCTGTTTGCGGAGTTCACCACACTTAGCTCATACTCCTATCACACTTCCCCACAACTTCCCACTTCACCAGACCTCGCATAAATACTCAGGTTTAACCTTTTGGTCATCACTTCCTTAAAAAGGCTCATGTATGATGTAAAACTTACACATTTGTATGCGTTTCTCCTGTTCATGTCTTTTGTTACAGGGGCCCCAGCTGAGAACTTAGAAGAACAGAAGGAAATGATTTTTTCCTGCTCACGGATGCATCATTTGTTTAATCTGAGACCTCCTGGTGAACAGTGAGATCACACCTACCATTTATCGTCACAAACAATGGTGCACTGAGTAACTACCTACATAAATTACTTCACCTGCATTCCTACAGATCAGCAAGGTACGTTCTTGCAAGCAGAACTGCTGGAGCAAAGGGCACTTTGAAATTATCACTGGCCTAATATTTCTTAGCACAAGTTGTCTAGTAATAAGATAGTACGTTTCTCACTGTCACATGTTTACTTGGTAAAAAGAAACCACAGGCCCAAAATGGCATCACTTGGGCTGGGTCCTCAAAAAAGAGCTTGATACCTAATCTACTCGCAGTTTCAACCTCCCCCAGAAAAAGTCTTAACTGATTAGTCAGGAATTTTCTGATGGGTGCCAATTCATGCCACCTGGGCCCCATCCCCCCAAAGAAAGGTGAGGCCATCTGCATAAGACCTCCTGCTCTTCCCCGCCCAGGGAAAGTGATCTTGCCTGGAAACAACCCTTTTCTTTAGCTAATGATTTTCTTCCCCTACCCTCCTTCCTGTTAAAAAAAAACAAAAACAAACAAAAAAAAAACTCCCATTTTTTTTACACATCCTTAGAGCTCCCTTCTACTTGCTGCTGCCTGATCATGAATCAATTAATTAAGCCAAATTTACTTGGTTAAATCCTGTTTTTTAACAGATTTGGCCATAGCGTGGGGCTATGAATTGAACTTCTGATGGCATTCGGGGACAATGAGAAACACAGGCATGGCACCCTGTGAACCCTTTTGAGTTCAGTCCTTCTTGCCATTTCTGAGGGCCACTGCTAAGTCCCCCTAGGTTTCAGCTTTGCTCCTCTTGCACTGGAGATACTGATCTAATTGGCTTTCTAGTCCGGGGTTAATGGGTCCATCTAGACTGACGGGGATCCTAATAGAGCGCCTGTCCTTCTCACTTGGTTTATTCTGCAATTCCACATTGGAATCCCTTCCCCAGTTCCAGCCTGTGTTCCCCACTTACTGGGGTTTGCTGGTTTATTCCCTTTCCCATTTCCTGTCTGCAGTTTCCCTGAATGGAGTCTGCTGACTTAGTCCACGATGGCGCACCCGGTCTTCTGTTGGCCAGTCTGCAGTGACATGTTTTCATTCGTGCTGGTGTGGTGAGGTGCATGTTTACCTTGTTCTGTGTACATAAAGGCTATAGCTAACAGGGATCCTGAAGACCAAAAAGCCGCAAAAAATTGGTGGGCACAGGTCAAGCGAATGAGAGCAGTTAGAGTGCTTGCCATCTAACTCGAAGACTCCTGTGTTAGGGGAAGTTGGTCATGGAAAGGGTTAGATAGACAGCGGGTCACGAGCCAACCTCAAGAAACTCCCATGCAATGAGATACAATGTGAAACAACACAGTTCCCCACCCGGAAGCACACCCCTCCTACACAGGAGACTGGTTCTGAGAGACCCAAGGCTTAGCTGAAGCAGTTAATGTGCACACAAACACCAAAACAGACCAACACGGGGTGAAGGTTTTCCTTTCTTCTTGTTCTCTGTCCTAAGAGTTTTGGCTTTGTGACCAGCAAGAATATTCTCTGTGGTCTCCACCATCTGGAGGGTGCACTTACTGGGGTGCACATCTATGGCCAGTTGAACACACTGGGGATCTGCGACACACACTTACAAGCAGAGCTCTCTTTGTCTGGCAGTGCCGGCTCTCAGGAGAGTTTGTCCTAAGAGGTCCCAGCCCATAATGGGCCTTTGTCGTCTCAACCTACGTTGCTTGTTAGCTCTAGAAAATCCAATTCCAGACTACCTGCCTGGGATCGCAGATTAGGGGGTTTGTGACTAAAGGTGATTCATGTTTGTGGGAGACTGGAGACCGTGTACACACATCATTCTTATCACCTATGCAATGAAGTCTTTGCTTTCTTATTCTTTGGAGTAAACTTTTGGATCAAGGGGGTGCATTATCTACATCCTCTGGATGCCTCTTGTCTTTGGGTAAACCATAAAAAGGCTTATTGGTATGAGTCGATATTAAATTGAATGTGACCCTACTTGTCAATGGACAGACAATGGACCCTTTAAATTGGATATATTTGAAAAAAAAATTCTTTAGAAAGAGCTCTCAAATGCCTTATTAGTATAATGGCTGGCCCCAGGGACTCCTTTGACAAGCTAAAAGAACAAAAATTAGACTTAAGACAAATAAGGTCCACATCCAATGAAAATCCCCCTCCTTAAAATCCAGCCCCATCCGCCTGTTTTAACTTCCCCTTCCCTACAAAATTTACAGAGAGCACTCAGCTTAATCTCTTGGTTCAAAGTATACAGGCTACTCCTGTAAATGCCAAAAGCCAGACAGTGAATTTAGCAGAATCACTGGGAACAAACTGTAGGGTTTGCTTTACCATAACCAATCCCTGCCAGCTGCATGCACCTTCACGCAATGATCTTTGTAGATATATCCTTGATACCTCCTCCCCCAACAAAGAATTCATGTCCCCTGAAAAGCAGCACACTTTTTAAGGTATAAAGCTAATACTTTATACCAATAGAAGGTTAACAGACACCAAAGTTGAACTGTATAACCAGAAAGTAAGTCTCGTTTGAATGGCTTTATTTTACCCAGATTTTACAAAGACAGAAATCTTTTGGTTCTCATTTTAGCTAAAAATCTGCCTAATAAGAAGAAATAAATCTAGTTAAAAAGGTGGGCCGGTTCTTTGATATTCAGGTTATAATCCAGTTCTTTGGAGAATTAAAAACTGTCTTTGTCTTAAGAATCTCTACAAAACCAGAAAGAAACTCTAGAAACAAGTCAAAAGCCATCTATCTTTACCAATGCCCAAACCTCCTCCCAAACCCTCCTCTCAAAATGTGCATATTATAAAATATATACATGCAAAACTTTAGGGAGAAGTTTCTCATCCCCCGCCCCCACCCCATACAGAGAGGTATTTGGAAATAAGGCCTGTATGTCCTCTCCACAAATACTAGTAAAAACAAATGCTATAAATTTTTGCTTACATCTTGTCTATTTGTGTCCATATATGTTGTAAATATGAGATATTTTCTCTACCTCCACAAGGTACTGCTAAAATTAATTAGTAAGAGAGCTCTACTTAGTTGGTTTGAAGGCAAGTGCTTGTAAAATTCGGGCATTCTAAAACTCTCAGAAAGAGAGAAACTAAACCAAATGTTTTTCAAGTTCATGTGATACGAAAAAATATTTGAAATGAAAACTAGTTTAAAACAGACAAGTCTTTCAAGGTATCAATATTAAATATAAAACCTTATTCTACCTAAGTTATCTCTTAGACATCTGCCCACCAAAAAATAATACCTTAGGATAATGACTTTGTCTAATGTTTAATAAAGTTTTGGTAGATAATCTAAACTTAATTATTTAACAAATAGATTAAATAAATAAAAAGTCTGAGCTAAATTTTTAAAATAGTGTCTCCAAATCTTTTGGGTAACTTGAAACCTTAAAGTTTTCCTAAGTTAAATAATGAGGTAAGTTAAATTCATTAAATATCTAGATCACTTCCAAATAAGACAAAATACTGAAACATTAATTATTAAACACAGATTTATCTACTTTTGGATTCTTATTAGAGAGAATCTAAAGGATATTTAGATATGTTAATGGTACAGGAAAAAATTTAAAAAGGCACACATATGCTTCTACATAATATGAAATGTATTCATAAATTTGCAAATTTAAGGAATGCTGGTTAACAGACCATTCACAATTGCTTATTTCTTAGTTTTCACTACAAATTAAAGTTTCTAAAGTTAGAAACTTGAATTAATATGTGTAATTAAAGCTACTAAAAACAAGGGAAACAGCTCTGTATGCCAAGAAAGGAGGATGTTTTCAGTAAAAAAAAAAAAAAAAAAGTATGAGAAACAGAGATGGATTTTTTGTTCAGGGGAAAAAAATTAATTTTGTACTAAAACGAGGCTGGTTGTTTAAAGAAAAACAACAAAAACTGAATATAGGGGAAAAAAAGAGTCATAGAATGTTTGTGGAAAAGGAATATTTGAAAAGGAATTTTAATATGTGGTCAAGCTGGTTAAGATTAAAATAAGTTTATTTTAAAAAATGAGTTTTGGGGTGCCTGGGTGGAACAGTCAGTTGAGCATCCAACCCTTGATTTTGGCTCAGGTCCTGACGTCAGGGCCGTGAGATCGAATCCAATGCTGGGCTCAGCATGGAGTCAGCTTAAGACTGTCTCCCTCTCCCTCTGGCCCTCCCCTCTGTGCTCCCACATCCTCTTTCTCTAAATACATAAAATCTTTTTTTAAAAAGGACACTCAAGTGACTGAGCCACCCAGACACCCCTAAATAAATAAAATCTTAAAAAAAAAAAAAGAGTTTTAAGATACCTCAAAAGGGGTATCTGGATGGCTCAGTTCATAGAGCATGTGACTCTTGATCTCAGGCTCATGAGTTCAAGCTTTTGGGTGTAGAGCTTACTTAAAAAAAAAAAAAATGAAAGAAAGAAAAAGAGGAGTAGGTGCCTGAGTGGCTCCACACCATGTGGTGCCTACTTTAAAAAAAAAAAGTTTTAACATCAAAAGCTGGTACCAGGGCACTTGGGTGGTTCAGCTGGTTAAGCATCAGACTCTCGATTACAGCTCAAGTTATATCTCAGGGTCATGAGATTGAGTCCCATGTGGGGCTCTGTGCTCAGTGGGGAGTCTGCTTGAGTCTCTCTCCTCCTCTTTCCTCCCCCATTTATGTGCATGCTCTCTCTCTCTCTCTCTAATGACCAAAGAGGAGTGCCTATGGCTCAGTTGGTTAAGCGTCTGCCTTCAAAAACAGTCTACCTGCAATGTCTGATCTGTTTAGGCCATAATCCTAAAAAAAACTGTTTGTGCTCCCAGAGGCTTCAGACCTCCTTGTGGACCCTTTGAACACCTGCAGCTGGACTTCATTTAACTGCCACTTAGTATGGGTGATCAATATGATGTACTGTATGTGTGTTTTCTGAATGGGCTGAAGCTTTCCCCCCTGCTGCAAGGCTGATGTCCCCACAAGAGCAAAGAAATGGTTAGGAACTGTATTTCCCACCTGGGGTATACTTTCCATGATCTTCAAAGACCAAAGCACCCACTTCACTGGGTAAATCATACAAACATTAACAAAAACCCTGCAAACCTTTTGGGATTCTATCAATATATGAAATTCTGCTGACCTCTTGTTGTCTCATGCTAGTATGACTAGCTACTGCAAATCTTTACTACCTTAAGCTAAACCCTATCATCAACAGGTAAATAAAGCTTTCTTTGAATCCCAGTTCAAAGGATCCTATTGGTTACAGTCTGGAACCTGAGGACTGGGCGTTTTGGAAACATCATCAGAGAAAAACAGCTCTCGAGCCCCGCTGGAAAAGACCTTACCAAGTGTTCCTGACCACTGACATGGCTACAAAACTAAAAGGTATTAAGCCTTGGGTACACTCAGCTAAAAAACACGCTACCTGACACCTGGTCCATACAGACGCTGCAGACCTCTAAATCAAATCGACAAGGAAGAGAAGTAACTGACACGGAGGTAGACTGCTTCCACCCGAGATGACAGATCAAGTCTTCACAATACAAACATAAAACCCATTCTCCTTTTCCTGTCCTTTAATCTGGCACTCCCTGGAAAGATGAACATCCTCAGGCCCTGGCTAAGAGGGGGTAACCTATTTTACTTCAGGCTAGGAGAAAATCTAACTGTGCTCTTAACTTTTCACAAGCAAAATAAGACACCTTATTGGTCGATTCCCCAGAGTTCACATTGTTGAGTTAAAAAGGACCTACCAGGAGGCTTTCATGACTCAGGATTTATTCCTTTTGATAGGTCCATATTTCTCTCGGGGATAAACATAAATGAGACTATGATCGAGAACTGCTCCTTAATTCTTAAAATTATTGCAAAATCTGTTGCTAAAGCAAAAGCAGCCCATTAAAGATCCTTAGACTCTCTAGCCAAAGTTGTCCTTGATAAGGAAATAGCTCTTGATTATCTTTTATCTGAGCCAGGTGTCGGTCCTTCCCGCCACCACCACCTGCTGTGCCGGGGTTAACACTTCTGAGGAAGCTGATGCTCACTTATGTGAGATCAAAGAACAAGTCACTTGTCTTAAAAAGGTAGCTCCTTCCACGACGCCTTTTTTTGACTTACTTAATTTTGAATAGTTTGGGTCTTGGGGACTACAGCTCTATAGTACACTCCATACACTGGGAATTATCTTGCTTATATTAATCATAATAACTTCCCTGGTGCACTGTATTCTCTCAAAAGTTTTATTTTTTATTTATTTTAAAGATTTTATTTATTTATTTGACAGAGAGAGAGACAGCCAGCAAGAGGGAACTCAGGCAGGGGGAGTGGGAGAGGAAGAAGCAGGTTTCCAGTGGAGGAGCCTGATGTGGGGCTCGATCCCAGGACCCTGGGATCACGCCCTGAGCCGAAGGCAGACGCTTAACGACTGAGCCCCCCAGGTGCCCCTTTCAAAGGTTTTACATGCCTGTTCACAGCGGCTAAACATCAAGCAAATGATCAACGACTTGAAACATCTCACGGTGCCTGGCTGGCTCAGTCGGGAGAGCGTGCGACTCAATCTTGACTGTGAGTCTGAGCCCCACATCAGGCACAGAGATTACTTCTTAAAAAATTTTAAAAATCAAGAAAAGAGACTTGAAACATCTAAGGAACAAAGAAAATGACCAACTTAAAAAACTGAACCTGAAGCCATGACCTGTGAATATCCCAGAGGTTAGGCCAAACTGTCATGACTTACAGATACCACACAAATGAATAATAAAAATTGCCAGAACTTGAGATTGGTCACTGAGTGGCGCTAAGGCCTTCAATTCTGATCACATTTCTGTTAGGCTGAGAGTCTGACCATAAGGGGGTAATTAGTTGTAAAACAGAAAACCACAGGCCCAAGATGGCATTACTCAGGCCAAGTCCTCAAACCAGAGCTTAATACCTGATCTACTCACAGTTTCAACTTCCCCAACAAAAGTAGTCTTCACTGGTTAGTCAGGAATTCTCTGCCGGGACCAATAAGTGCCACATGGGCCTTCCATCCCCCAAAGGAAGAGGAAGTAATCTGTATGATAAGACCCACTGCTCATCCCTGTAAGGCAAAGTGACCATGCCTGGAACAATCCTTTTCTTTTTGCTAATAACTTTCTTTCCCTACCCTCTTTCCTATAAAAACCTTCATTTTGTAGAGTCCTGTGAGCTGCCCTCTACTTGCTAGATGGGATGATTCCTCATTCCAGAATCATTTAATAAAGCCAATTAGATCTTCAAATTCACACAGCTCAGTTTTGTTTCTTAATATAGTGAAGGCATAGACTGTATACACCACTAAAACTCAAGTCTCTCCCAAACCAGAGCAAACATTACATGTTAATTAATTAAATTTCAGCTATGGAGGGACACCTGGGTGGCACAGTTGGTTAGGTGTCCGACCCTTGGTTTGGGCTCAGGTTTTGATCTCAGGTTGTTGAGATCAAACCTTGAGAGTCGGGCTATCTGCTCAGTGTGGAGTCTGCTTGGGATTCTCTCTCCCTCTACCCCTCCTTCCCGCCCCCCTCCACACTCACTCACTTTCTAAAAGAAATAAACCTTAAATTTTTCAGCTATGGAAAGTAATGGTGACTTCCAATAAAAGCTGTTTATAGAATATATGTATGGCATTATACAGAATGTAAAACTGAAAATGAGATTACTAGAATGCCAACATTTAAAAAAATCTATTAATAAAAGATAAACTGAACGTATTCAATGCTAAAAGTCTCATGGGGAAAGACAACAATTCTACAATCATCTTTGGAAATAAGACAAGCACAAATGGAATTTCAATATTGATTTGACACATGACTGAGTCAAATGAATACCATGCTCCCTGGGGCTGGAAACAAATGTCATGGAAGAAGGGGCTTCAGCAAAGCTTTGAAGGAACTGTCAGGATTCTGATACAGCTGGGGGGCAGGGGAGGGGAGAGAAGATAGTTAGTTCAAAACAAACAAGAAAATGAACAAGGTAAGATTCATAAGACTAGGAGAGATCATTCTGGCTGAAAGAAACAATTTGTGTTGAAGGGCAACCCAAGGTGCACTTTGACCCATGAAACTGAACGTTAAGGAGACTTAGAAAACAAAATTAAACATTTTCCTCCAATCTTTTTCCAAGCTATTCCTAATCAACTTTCTCCCTACCATCTCCTCACAGGCTTCTATTTATTCTTAACATCTTTCATTCCTTTTTTGTGTAACTTTTTTTTCCGGCTAGAAAAGAAATTCACTCTTAAAACATTTAGTGCTCTACTATTTCTTCTGTGAATGTTTTGTCCTTGGCCTACATTTATACTATCAATATTTTATCGGTTTCTAACAGTGCTTTATACATTAAGATTGCATTCTATTCTGTTCTATACACCTTCTATCCCCCCTCACACCTGTCTTTACCTTCCAAAATGCTCTTCAACTCATGCTCTACAGTTATCAAAATCTAAATCTCAACTTCTCTTAACATCTTATTTTTGCTCTAGCTGAATCCTGAATCCCTCCTGATGGGTTCCCCTGTAGTTTTTTTTTTTCTCCCATGACTGGGCATGGAGGTGGGGGAAGTGTATTCCTTGCCCTTAAGGACAGCTCCCAAACTTTCCTTCCTGAAAGGAACTTTGACTCTCCTGCTTTTGGCTTATACCTCCCACTGCCCCTCACTCCCACACTCATCTACCATAGCCCCTCCCTCTCATTTTTCACAGAATCTAGATCCTGGCTCACTGTCACTCTCCAATATTCTTGTCCTAATTCCTGGTGATCTCAATATACAAGGAATTATGTCTTTATCTTTCTGTTCCTCGAACCCCTCTCCTCCAGTGATTTTTGTACTCCCTTCCATGCCCTAGGTCGTTTATTACCAATAATCACAAGCTTTCGGTTATCTCAGTTTTGCGTGTCTCATTCTCTATCACTGCTTTCTCACTTGCTCCTTCAAACACTCCAACAACAACCTCTGTGAGGTTTTTAATTCATTGATCCTACCACCTTTTCACTCTCAGCTTTTGATTTCCTGTCTCTCCCTTACCCAGCCTGAATTCCACAGTGCGTAAATACAATGTTGTATTTCATACAATCTCAACTCCCTGGCCCCTCTCTCACATCACTGTACTTGCTCCAATTCTTGTCACTAGTTTTGCTGTCTGCTCCTATTTCACACCATTTCCTCTTCCCTTAAATCCCTAACACCTGCTCCCATACCCTCACACTCTACTGATGACTTATCTTTAATTATAAAATTAGAAGCAATCAGGAAAGAACTTCCATAACACCCACTATTATATCTACCCATTTACTAGCATCTGTAATCATATGCTGTACATTCTCTCCTGTTATTGAATATCCACTCTAATACAGTAGCCGCTAACCCCATATTGCTACTGAACACTTGAAATGTAATTAGTGCAACTGGGGAATGTAATTCCTAATGTTATTTAATTTTAATTCATTAAAAATTTAAACGGAAGCAGCTGTAAATATTAAACAACTTTACTGTTTGGGTAGGACTACATTTTCCATTTTAATGGTGGAAAATTTGGCATCCAAACTGAGATGTGCTGTAAGTAAAATTCAAACTGGATTTTGAAGATCTAGTACGAAAAAAGAATGTAAATTTCTCATAAGTCATCTTCATAGATTATATATTGAGGTTAGTATTTTGGATATGTTGGCTTCAAATATTTAATTAAAATTAATTTCATGTTTCTTTTTACTTTTTTTAACATAGCTACTAGAATATTTTATTTTTTAAAAAAGATTTTATTTGAGAGTGAGCGAGAAAGAGAGCATGAACAGGGGCAGAGGGAGGGGGACAAGCAGACTGCCCTCTCAGCAGGGAGCCCAACATGAAGGTCGATCCCAGGACCCTCGGATCATGACCCCAGCCCAAGGCAGAAGCTTAACCGACTGAGCCATCCAGGTGTGTATGTAGTTGGCATTATATTTCTATTGGACAACACTACCACAAATGACGAACTGTCCCTGTTTCTAAGACTAAACAATGGAACATGAGACCCATCACCTCTTATCTACACAAAGGTACAGCTCCACAATTCTTCTCTTAATTTTTTCCACACTACAAGATCTTTCCCGTTAACACAAAAACATAGTTACTTCTGTCACGTGCAAAAACAAGGACACCAAACCCCCCTCTTAACCCAGCAGCTACCGACCCATTTTTCTGCTCCCCTTGCAGCAAAACATCAAAGCAAAGGTTTGTCTATACTCATAGTCTCTCAATTTCTTTCCTCTCGTTCTCTCTCGAACACTTTGGCCCCCGTCACGCCACTGAAACTACTATGATGAAGACTCCAACAACTTCCACGCTGCTAAGACCAATACCCAATTCTCAGCGCTTTTAACTGGCCTGTCAACTCTGAGCACATAACTCCCTGCTCCCTGAATTGCTGTCGTCGCCTGCTTCCGAGCCACCACACTCTCTGGGCTTTCCGTCCCTCGCTGAACTCCCGTCAAGTCTCCTTTGCTCGGCTCTCGTCGCTTAACGCTGGAGTCCCTAAGGCCTCAATCCACGGACCCCTTCTCTTCTCCACCTGCACTCACTTCTTATAAATCGGCGGCGATATGCAGCTTTCAATACCAGTTATAGGCTTACGAACACCAAATTTAC
Organism: Ursus maritimus; assembly: GCF_017311325.1. Lineage (NCBI taxonomy): Eukaryota > Metazoa > Chordata > Mammalia > Carnivora > Ursidae > Ursus > Ursus maritimus. Next base: position 78,693,791 of record NW_024424452.1, read on the forward strand.
ATCTGCAGCTCGGACCTCCCCTGGGACGGGTCCGCACTGGGCGCCACAGGTGGCACAGTAGCAGAGGACCCGTGGGCTTGGGGATTCAGTGGGGAGGACGGCGCGTGGGGCTAAGGGCGCAGGGCTGACCTGCCGGACGGTCCGCAGCAGAGAGCCCAGCATGGAGGCCGCCATGTTGTCCGCCGCAAACGCCGAGCCGCGGGAATTTCGTTGACTGCGAATACGGCGGGGACGCGAGGGGCGGGGCCCGGGGCGCAGGGGGGAGGGACGAGGGTGGGTCTTTAGCCTCCCGCAGGAGGGCTTCCTTATTGGCTCTGTGTTCTCGCGGTATTTCACGAAACACGACAAATTACAAAATCGGGAGTGCGACTTTGATACTGGTGGAGCAGTTGGGCGCTCCTCGCTTCTTGCTCTTCCTTAACCTTTAAATACTGTTAAACTACCTTCTTCCCTACCTGCCTCCTTTCCTTCCTCTCCCCAGACCTGCCAGCTTTTCGTCACCAATATCTCTTTCCGGTCTTGCTCAACCTGCTCGTCGTCCTATGTCCTCCATCCAGTTTAGGGTGCTATTTGCCATAAGCCTAGAATTATTGCCAACTCCTCCTCTGTAATTCCCCCTACAGATTTTGCAGATCTTTTCTGTCCACTATAATGGCGATAATGATCGTATTGATGATTCCTGTTTATATGTCTAGGATTTCTGTATACTAAAATACTCGGGGTTTTGGGGGTGGGGAGGGAGGAACATTGCCATTTAAAAACTGCTTTTTCAGGGGCACCTGGCTGACCCAGTTGGAAGAGCGTGCGACTTTTGATCTCCTGGTCGTGAGTTTGAGCCCCACGTTTGGTGTAGAGATTACATAAATACAATTTTTTAAAAACTGCTGTTTTCAGTCTGTAGTACAGAGAACCTTCAGGTCATCTTCATAGCACATGTCCTTGGTCTGGAATGAACACTTTGAGAGGCCCCTTTCCTTTGGATGTAAGGCTAGTACCACCTACCCACGGTTCTGGTAGAAGAGTATCAAGGAGTATGTATTAGCTTGGCAAAGACCTGTATCTTAGATGTGTTGATGAAGTGAGGAAATGCCCCTGTATTATTTACATCTTCTGGGAAGGAAGCTGAATGCAGACTCCTTTCTTTAAAGTTCCAGGTTTACTGGAACCTACCCAAAGGACAGAGGATGAACTGACTGAGGCCAGCTGGCAGCAAAGAACAACACGAGCCCCCATCATCGTAGAATCAGAAAATTCCCAACCATGTCAGGTAAGCAAATATTGCCAGTGTTAGCCCTTGTGATGCCCTTCTATCCCCATAATTGAGAGTCATCTGTAATCAGCTCACAAAATGAGTGAGCCAGCTTTCTGTACTGTGGCCTTTTGTTTCCTTTCTATAAAAATAGTTCTGAAAGCATCTTTAAACAACATTAGTGACTTTTTAAAAAAAATTGTGGTAAAATATACACAATATAAAATTTCCCATCTTAATCACTGTAAAGTGTATAGTTCAGTGGTATTAAGTACATTCACATTGTTGTACGACCCACCACCACCATCCATCTCTAGAACTTTTTAATCCTCCCAAACCAAAACTCTGTACCCATTAAACAATAACTATCTTCCCCCACCCCCATCCCCTGCCAACCGCTCTCTGCTTTCTGTCTCTATGAATTTGACTACTCAACGTACCTCATGTAAGTGGAAGCATACAGTTGTCCTTTTGTGCCTGGCTTCTTTCACTTAACATAATGTCTTCAAGTTTCATCCATGTTGTGGCATGTGTTTGTACTTAATTACCTTTTATGGCTGAATAATACTCCATTGTATGGATAGACCACATTTGGTTTCTCTGTGCATCTGTTGATGGACATTTACTTTGCTTCCACATGTTGGATATTGTAAATAATGCTACTATGAGCATGTATGTACAAATACCTTAAACAGCATTTGTATCTTATTGGGCTGTTTTTCACTTTAAGAAGAGATAAAGCAATTTAATGGCTAGTAAATTAGGCTACTCTCAGATAATAAGAGCGGACTCCAGGGTCTTCTTTAATTAATAGGGTTGGTTTTGTAAAACAACCCAAGATTTTTTCTCCAGTGCACCCTCCTGCATTAGTGTGTGTGTGGAAGCTTGGCAAGGCTAAAGAAAGCTCACTTTACCTTGAGTTTTCCTAAGAAGTCTGTGAGTCTCTGTGGCCATTTGACCGAAGGTGGGGAAGGCTATTGGCCTTACTGTCCTGGAATTCTAGGATCAGAAGAACCATCATCATTCACTCATTTATTCATTCAATAAATACATATGAAGTGCCTATTATGTACCCCTATTATGTATGTGTATGTGTGTGTGAGGTGGGGTAACAAGAGAATCACTGACCTGATGCTTATATTCAATTGGAGATTACAGATTTAGATAGAGGTGGAGATAATCACCATTGTTAGGTATATTGCCTTTGCTTTTTCTGTATAGTCTTTCCGTTAGAGGCTAGAAGGTACTTTTGGGACGGATAGATTAAAAATTTAATTGTTAAATATTTTGAGATTTGATTGTGAGAAGATATTCTAGTCACCATGTTGATTTTGAGCCTAATGAAATAAAAACCATTGTATGAATGATGAAATTGAGGCACAGAGAGGGTAGGTGACTTTTCAAGCTCACAGAGCTAGGCCCAGACCAAGGCCCATGCTCTTAATCCTCATTCCACGCTGTCCTCTGGAGGAGCAGCGGCTCAAGGACAAAGGCCTGACTGCTGTTACAGAATCCTTACTTATAAAACATATCGAATGGCTAATGTACAGATTTCATGCCATTTCAAACAAAACTTCCGATGGGGGGAAAACTTCCAATGAATATTTTTCTTAACAAAATAATTCTAAAATATATGTAAAAGAATAACATGGATGGGAATGCAATTTTTGAAAAAGGAAAAATAACAAGTAACCTTGCTCTACCAGATATTACAATGCCATGTTTTTTTTTTTTTTTTAAGATTTTATTTATTCATTTGACAGAGAGAGAGACAACCAGCGAGAGAGGGAACACAAGCAGGGGGAGTGGGAGAGGAGGAAGCAGGCCCCCAGCAGAGGAGCCTGATGCGGGGCTCGAGCCTAGAACGCCAGGATCACGCCCTGAGCCTAAGGCAGATGCTTAACGACTGTGCTACCCAGGCGCCCCTACAATGCCATGTATTATAAAGCAGCAGTGATGAAATTCGTGTGGTGCTGGAGCCAAAATCAGCAGGTAAAGGAACTAAAGCAGGTAGGCCAAAAAGAAATCCCAATGTAATCACAACTGGTTATATGTTAAAGGAGGTGTAACAGTCATTGAACAAATGGTAGTAGAACAATTAGTTAAAAATTCAGGAAAAAAAATTGTTTCTTTAAAGATTTTATTTTTTTTAAGTAATCTCTACACCCAATGTGGGGCTTAAACTCACAAACCCAAGATCAAGAGTCACAGACTATACCAACTGAGCCAGCCAGGCACCCCAGGAAAGCAGTGTTTAATTATATCTTTACCTCTTACCGTAGGTAGATTAAGGAGTTAAATGTTGACAAAGCTTAAAAAAAGAAACAGAAGAAAATATAGATGAATATCTTTATAAACTTAAATCCTGGTAGACAATCCTCAGAATGTCTAATAACATGACAAATATTCAGCCTCACTAGTTTCCAAGAGAATGCAAATTAAAACAATGACAATTTAATCCAGCAAATTAACAAAGGTTAAAAGAAAGTTCAGTGTTGTTGTGGGTGTGGGGAAACGGGTAATTTCCTATCCTAGCAGTAGCGATATAAATTGGCATAACTTGTCCACAAAATAATTTGGCAAGAGTGTTTTCAAAATTTTTATCTATTGACCCAGTTATACGACTTATAGAAATCTATTTCAAGAGAATGCTGAGAAACTCTAAAATTCATTTATAAGGACATGTGCCATGGGATTACTTAGAATAAGAACAAATAACAGTCTAACAGTAGAAGGAGAGTTAAATGAATTAAGAAAAATAACATGTTGCGGGGTCGCCTGGGTGGCACAGCGGTTAAGCGTCTGCCTTCGGCTCAGGGCATGATCCCGGCATTATGGGATCGAGCCCCACATCAGGCTCCTCCATTATGAGCCTGCTTCTTCCTCTCCCACTTGCCCTGCTTGTGTTCCCTCTCTCGCTGGCTGTCTCTATCTCTGTCAAATAAATAAATAAATAAAATCTTTAAAAAAAAAGAAAAATAACATGTTGCAATTCTAGTTTACAAAATCTGATGGGTTCCAAATTCTGAAAAATGTATGTTTAAAGATACAGGTATAGATATAGGAAAGATAGATAGATAGATACATAGATAGATGATAGATAGATAGATAGATAGATAGATAGATAGATAGGAAAGGATTAAGAAGGGGTTGCCTGCATGGATCAGTAGGTTAAGTGTCTGCCTTTGGCTCAGGTCATGATCCTGGGGTCCTGGGATGTTACCCCTCAGTGTTAGAGTCTGCTTATCCTTCTCCCTCTGCCCCACTCCTTTCTTGTGTTCTCTCTCTCTCTCTCAAATAAATAAACAAAATCTTTAAAAAAAAGATTAGGAAGGAAATAACTCAAATACTGAGTAATAGCTGAATGGCTAGATTACTGATGATATTTATGTTTTTAGAATTTTTTTCAATTTCCCTATAATTTATGTTTTACTTTTAGACTCACAGAAACATTGACATTGATTTAAGAATATTAATCTGTCCTTTTCTTTATATGCCTCTATTATTTCACCCCAAATATCTGAAATGTATGTTTCTCCAAGGACATGAAGGAAGGGGTCATGCTCTGTTCCCAATCTCCTCTGCTAATCCTTGGGGACACGTGCAGTCAGGACCCTGGACACAGCAAGGAGGAAATGAAGAAATCAGGGATGCTTGCTTCATTCATGTTTAGTACTAAGTCATTCACTCTCCCTTTGGGCTTCCTTTCTCTGGCTCCTCTATGGCTACCCTCAAAGAAGTAGTTCCTTTAGTGTCTAGTCTATAGCTAATACAGGATTGATCATTTCCTTAACCTTTCTGATTTGGGGGAAGATTAATTATTCCTTTTTGTTGTTTTGTAACTGGTAAATACCGGGTCTCCTTGGCTGCAGCCCTGGGAATCACAGAAGAAGAATATTTACTTGGAGTGTGCCTATCCCTAGAGACACTGTCTGGCCCAGGAGTCCAGACTGACGCGTGAAGCTGACTCAACAACTTTCTAGGACCTGACCACCCTCCCTGCTTCACCCCTGTAGTGCTTCACGACCCTGATGTTCTCCAGGAGGGATCTCAAGGGCCAGGCAGCCCACATATGGAAAGTTGATTATGGTTTAACTCGAAAGAACCAGACTTCTTGGGCTTTTGGTGGTCAGTGTGTGGGGACAGCTATGAGAGCGGGAAAAGAAGAGGAAAATAGGCATGAAGGAGAAGATCACGTAGAAAGAGAAAGGCACAGGGATGCACACGCATGTTCACATGCAAGCATTTTCAACCCTGGCTCTGAAATGGTGTGTGTGGGTAATCTGCTTTCAGTAAGCACCATCAGCTGACTAGTAACCCCACTGGCGTACCAGCTCCGCCGTGGAGCGTGGGTGGCCCTAGCACTGACTTGTGGAAGCAGCGGCAGTGGCCCATGCCTGGGAGGGAGCTTCATGCTGTGCATTGGTTGAACACAAGGTGGCAGTATTACCACACCTGAGCTCCCATGCCTGCCAGGCCCTCCTCACCCTGTTCCCACACAGGGAGTCTTTTTTTTTTTTTTTTTTTTTTTTTTTAAAGATTTTTTATTTATTTATTCGACAGAATAGAGACAGCCAGCGAGAGAGGGAACACAAGCAGAGGGAGTGGGAGAGGAAGAAGCAGGCTCATAGCAGAGGAGCCTGATGTGGGTCTCGATCCCGTAACGCCGGGATCACGCCCTGAGCCGAAGGCAGACGCTTAACCGCTGTGCCACCCAGGCGCCCCCCACACAGGGAGTCTGATGCAGACTGGGAACGAGGAGCACACACTCACACACACACACCTCTGTCCTCCAAATAAAATGACATAATATGTTCAGGTAGGACCTGTGTTTTCTTTTTTCAAATGTTATTTAAAATCAATTAACATACAGTGTATTATTAATTTCAGGGGTAGATTTAGTGATTCATCAGGTGCATATGATACCCAGTGTTCATTACATCAAGTGCCCTCCTTAATGCCCATCACTCAGTTACCCTATGCCCCCAGCCATCTCCCAGGACCTGTGTTTTCGATTGAGTTTGCCTCTTTTGTAGGCATCACAGGCAAGACAGGCTACATGATTGGTAGGGCCCAGTGCAAGATGAAAACGTAGGGATCTTTGTTCAAAAAGCAGGCAAAAGGTGCTGTTAAAGGTCGTAAAATATAAGCCTGAGCCCAGGCTCAGTGAGACAGTACCCAAGCGTACCTCAGGCCGCTCTTGCTTACTGCTCTGTGGCTTCTTTGGGGTCAGCAGGCAGCACCTAAGGAACCAGGGGCCTGCTTTGCACTCACGCAGACATGGCTACCAAGTGCAGAGCCGTGGACACCCGTGGGGACATCCTGAACCAATGGGGGCTGGAAGCCTATGGAGGAAACGTCTCCTGCGACTCCTAGTCCTGTGACTCCACAGGCTCTGTGATGTGAAGCCCCAGCCATGGATGTAAGGACACATCCTGGCATTGTCTTCCTCTCCCGGCTAATTCCGCTGCTCTGATCCCTCACTCCTGCTCCCCAGGCTGGCTGCCCACGTCGACTACTTGCACGTAAACCTCTGTCTTAGGGATTCTGCTTTTGGGGGTGATGGGAGAGTGGCAGGTAAATTCAGACTAAGACAATAATATCCCATCCAAACAGGTCTTCCAAATCTTGTTGATTCTACTTCTTTTTAACCTTCTCCATTTTCACTCCCGCTCCTCTAGGTCAGACCCTCTTTATCTCTTGCCTGAATTAGTATCAGCTAGATTCCTAATTGCTCTTTTCCCCCTACTCTTCTTGTATTTATTTATTTATTTATTTATTTATTTATTTATTTAGTAATCTCTACACCCAGCGTGGGTCTTGAACTCACAACCCTGAGATCAAGAGTCACACGCTCTTCCAGCTGAGCCAGCTAGGCACCCTTTCCTACTCCACCTTTTTTTACTTATCACTTTCCTCACAAAAACATCCCCTCTTTCCTGTCAGAGGGAACTTTCTAAAACACTATAGCTCCTCATTCTTGGTAGCTCCCCATCGCTTGCCGAATAAAGTCCAAACCCCTTATCTTGATGCCCATGACTGTACCAGACGTCTGCAGCACCATTTCCCATCCCTGCCAAACACCTCTGGTCATGCTGGATTCCCTGCCTTTCAAGGTTCCCCGGGGTGGTTCTTCATTCTGAAGCTTTGATTTCAGACCACCTCTCCATTCAGTTCAGTTTAGTTCATCAAATGCGTTACCAAATACCAGGCACACAGTCATTTCCGCCATCCAAGGGGGCGAGGAGAAGGCGCGATGAGGTGGGTGGACCCACTCGTTCTGCCAGGCCTGGCTCCCTGGCTCACAGCTGCATTACTGTTCTATGATTCAGAAATGTCAAGTACGTTGGAGTTTGAGATACAAATGGTTTAGGATATCCTTATTTATCAATGAGGCACAGGTCTGCAGATAATTCTCAACCCTTCTATCCAGCTCCCAGGATTTATAATCTCAGACATGGCCTTGGGGTTGTCATCGGTCCGACCCCCTGAGCTCAGGAAACTCCTAGAAGCCTCTGCCTAACTATCAATTTTATCTTTTAGAAACTAATGAATTGCTGGGACAGAAAAAGAAACATTTTGAGTAGGACCCCTAGGAGGATGCCTGCCTGATGAATCGTAAAGTGCCTGACAGCCCCCTAAGCCTCATTAAAATGTTAGAATCTGGGGCGCCTGGGTGGTTCAGTCATTAAGCGTCTGCCTTCAGCTCAGGGCCTGATCCCAGATCAGGCCCCATATCAGGCTCCCCGCTCAGCGGGAAGCCTGCTTCTCCCTCTCCCACTTCCCCTGCTTGTGTTCCCTCTCTCGCTGTATCTCTCTGTCAAATAAATAAATAAAATCTTAAAAAAAAAATAAAATGTTAGAATCTCTGCCCAGGTGGGGCAGGGGAGCGTAAGCTTCATCTGCATAACATACAAAGTTTCGGCGTGCTTCTGCGAGTGCAGGTGCGACTTCATGCCTGCACGCCGCATGCGATGACGAGAGCCCCTCTTCTGAATATTCCTCTGCATCTTTCGCAGGAGCCTGCCCACCCCTGTTGGGAGGCGGGGGTGTCGCAGCTTTGGAGGTTATTCTCTGTGTTCTCCTTATTTGCTGCTTCTGGAGAGTTTTGTGAGGCAGCCCCACCTGGTTGTAGTCTGTCTGTAACTCATGAAGCGAAGAGACCCACGTTGGTTTGTGATAGCATCCCTGCGCGGAAGCTCATGCGATCACCTCCTTTTCCATCTGGGCTACCCACCCCCTTCCTCCAAGCTGTTTGCTTTTCCGTGTTGTAGTCATTACCTGTGGCTGCTGCAATGAACTGCCACAAATTGGGTGACTTACAACAGAAATGTGTTCTCTTACAGCGCTGGAGGCCAGCCGTCCAAAGTCAAGGTGTCTACACGGCCACACTCCCTCCAGAGGCTCTGGGGGAGGATCCTTCCTGGCCTCTTCCAGCTTCTGCTGGCGCCTGCCATTCCTTGGCTTCTCGAGGCAGCACACGCCAATCTCTGCCTCTTGTCTTTCCCTGGACTTCTTCCCCGTCTGTCTTGGTGTTCGGACTCCTCTAAGGACACTCTCCTTTGCATTTAGGCCATCCTAAGCCAGGATGATTTCCTCTCAATCCTTACCTTAACTGCATCTGCAAACACTCCACTTTCAAATGCAGTCACACTCTGAGGCTGTGGGAGGCCATGAATGTGGGGGAAACTCTAGTCAACCCACCGTGCTCATCTGCTTTCACTTTATTCAGACGGCAACGCCAACACCTCTACGTCTTCACCTCCTTTTCCTCTTCTTGCCTCCATCTTCCTCTTTTCCTACTTGACTCCATTAGGAGTGACTCATGATGTGTGGGCTCAGGCCTCAGCCATCCACTTTCTAAAGAGCTGTACAAAGGCAAGTACATATTTGTTAGAATTCTCATAGGGGAAGGCAAAGTCAGGGAGTGGGACTGATATATTCACCTACACCTTTTTTTCCCCCAAAGATTCATCCTTCCTTCCTTCCTTCCTTCCTTTCTTTCTTTCTTTCTTTCTTTCTTTCTTTCTTTCTTTCTTTCTCTTTCTTTCTTTCTTTCTTTCTTTCTTTCTTTCTTTCTTTCTTTCTTTCTTTTGGCAGAGAGAGAGAGAGCACAAGCAGGTGGAGCGGCAGGCAGAGGGAAAAGCAGGCTCCCCACTGAGCAGGGAGCCCGATGTGGGACTCGATCCTAGGACCCTGGGATCATAACCCTCGCTGAAGGCAGATGCTTAACTGAGCCACCCAGGCGCCCCTACCACATATATATTATTTGTACTAATTTCCTCAATTCATTCGAAAGTTCCTTAAGGCAATGTGTTGTTTTCAACTTCATACCCAAGTTCTTAGCAGAGTGTCTGGTGTATGTAGTAACATAAATATTTATTGGATTGCAATAATTCAGACTTTTACCTTTGACTGTGTCCTAACCGGACACTGCCAATCCGAACAGGAGAAGACTTAGACTGGCGCAAAATTCTTTCCTCATCGCTCATGAGCTTTTCCTTCAAGTCCAGCCTCTGTAGATACAACTTGCTGGCCTAGTATTTTAGAAAGAAAAGTGCACTTCTGTCTCTCGCTTCCCAGGCATGACAGACAGCACACTCACAATGCTGGTGGGAATAATCGAAGCAATTCTGTCTTTTCCAGAGGGCGGGTCCCAGAGCTGCCTCACGAGGAAGCTGAGGGAGGGAAGGGCTGCATGGGTGTCTCTGAAACACAGTCATAGAGCATGTGTTGTGGACTCCTGGAAAGAATGTGAAATCTATGGGGACAGAGATGAGGCTTGGCCTCTGTATTCCTGGGATCGAGGATGCAGCCCTGTGCAGAGCCAGACCCAACAAACCCTGGTTGATGATGACAATACTTATTCATCTGGCTGAAATCCAAACGGATGTGGTCACTCTGCTCTCCCCTCGAATGCGCAAGAGAGGCTTGCCTGCTCCCTGAGGAGACACGGATGCCCAGGGCTACCCGGCCTTCCTGGGTTCCAGACCTCCGGCCTCAGCGGAGTACCAGGAGAGCACAGCACTCTCTGCACGAGGCCTCTGTGCCCAAGGCCACGGTCCCCTGGGTGGTCAAGCTGATTCTGCTGCTTGCTGCGGCCTCTGCAGCTGTGGGGGGTGCCTCCCTCTCCCCTTACCAGAGGGAAGTCAACGCTTACTCTGAGGGTTTGGGTCCAACTCAGTGCTGTCCCAGGCGCTCTTCTCCAGCTGCCTGTGGCCCAGGCTGAAACAAAATGTTATGTGTGGTTTCAGGGATGAGATCATACCCGTTTTCTGTTGCAATGTCCTTAATAGATTTTCACTTGGGGGGAATAAACAGTTGATAGGAAAGCAGCATCTTCTTTCTTGGACATCATTTCTCCTTTTCCTTTCTTCTTTCTCCTCTTCCTAGTGTTTCTAAATTCCAAACCCTGACGAAAAGGTAAAATGTTAGCAATTCATGGAGGTACATGGCTTTTAGTAGCTATGGGGACGAAAATATCAAAGAGCCAGAAGTTAATGGAATTCAAGGGTAGAAAACGTCTGCAAAGCCACAGGGCATGTCCTCACGGTGCCAGCACAAAGCAGAGGTGGGCTTTTCTGGAGAAGGCCCATGGTCAGGTGACCCCACAGGCCGCCCAGCAGTCCTGGAATAGCAGATATGTGTACCCTGTCCTTCTGTCCATAGTCCATGCTGGGGATGGGGAGGAAGCAAGAGGAAAGCACACTCACTTTATATTCCATGTCTGTCCAAGACTCTTCTCAATGGCTTTCTCCCAGAAACACAAGGATCCTTAAGTTCTACTCCATTGGGCCCCCCACCCCACCCACCCCGCCCCACCAAACCCCCCACCACCAGCTGCCAGCTGCCAGCCTAACTTATGTCAAAGAAAAATGTTTCTGGATGGGCCTTTTCTCCTGCTGAGTATATTAGTTGTCAGTCAAACCAGGTGAATTCGAATTTTGTCCTGATTTATTGTAGAAAAGGAAATTAAAATTGTGTTCCTAGATTTTTTTTTCATGCTCTGCTCTTTGCTGTCATAAATAGCTAATACACTCTTTTGTGTTATTCACTAATTGTTTCCTGTCCTGCATCTGAGGGTAGGGCTCAGGTCACAAGACTTTCTTGGATTGCTCACAATGTACAGCACACAGTGGGCATTCAGTCCTCAGTAAAAATCTTTTCATCAAGTCATTAAGTTACTGGATTGAATTTGATTTGCTGGACATCTGCTTTCAGGGATCCATTTGGGGTTTTGTGTTTTTTTCCTTCCTTGGATCTAATTCACAGGAAACAAGCACTCTCGACTTCTCTGCTCAAGAAAGAGAAAAAGGAAAAATGTGCTACCTAAGTCACTGCTTGGCCATGGAACGCAAGCTATAAGGTTATTAGTATCCTGTACAGCAAGAGGAGATCGCATGTGTATCCCCTGAAAGATACATGAAGAATACAAACTACCATTCATTCATTTACTTCTTTCATGGAACTGCAGGGTGATACTTCATTAATATTCATTCTCTTCTACTACAGGGAATGCTAGTCTGTCTTTCCCTCTAGAAATGTAAACTCTAGGAGGGCAGCAATGATGATACCAATGATCATTAGTCTGTTTTTTCAATTCTATATCCCCATCTTACAGAGCAGTGTCGGGCACCCCACAGACATTCAATAAATATTTTGAATGAATGGAGTTCAGGTTATATTTGGTATAACCTTAGAGATTATGGTAATCTGCAAAGTAGAGATTAGACATGTCCTTTCATACATTTGAAGTCTGTCCTTGAGGTTTATTTATTTATTTTTAAAGATTTTATTTATTTATTTGACAGAGAGAGAGATAGCCAGCGAGAGAGGGAACACAAGCAGGGGGAGTGGGAGAGGAAGAAGCAGGCTCTCAGCAGAGGAGCCTGATGCGGGGCTCGATCCCAGAACACTGGGATCACGCCCTGAGCCGAAGGCAGACGCTTAACGACTGAGCCATCCAGGCGCCCCTGTCCTTGAGGTTTAATGTCGGGGCAAGTGTCTCCCACTCTGAGTGGATCCAGAATTCCGTAAAAACCCTTAGCCTCATGATGGTCTGCTTCTGGAAGACGAGGAGTATTTGCGGTAAGGAAGGGGAATGGCCACCCGGTTGGAAAAGCTGATGTAATGAAGACAAGAGAACGGGCCCACACATGCACGCACTTCACTGCAGAATACATTCATCTGTGTGGGATGTCCGTAGTGACCACAGAGGTCTTTGACAGGATTCTTTCTCCCTTTGGCTTCATGTAGTTATCCTTCACCGTTCTATGGTAATAGATTGGGTTCTAACTAGTGTTGATATTAATACTGTGGAAGTATCAAGAGGATTGGCAAAAAATGGTCATTTGTGATGCTATTATTTAGAATCATTAATCTTGGTGATCATTGTTTCCTCCGAGAAGACCCGGACTTCTCAGATACTGACACGAGTTTGTTAATCCGGCAGTGGTCTCACGAAGCCGAGAGATCATTTGCTCCATTTTTCAGATGGTGAGACCAAAGCATGGACATTGGCCTGAGGCCAAGCATGCTGGTCTTGCCATGGCTGTCTTCTACCCTGGTCTTGGATTGTCAGAAAACAGTAGGACCTTGACTCGTTGCTACTATCTGTTGGAGAAAATCATGTGCTCCAGGATTTCCAACATTATCATGTTTTTTATGGCTTATGTTCCTTACTACTGGAATAAAAGCCGAGACAACAGTGATCGTCTATAAAGCCCTTTAAATTTAGGATCTGCCAATCCCTACAGGGAAACGGCATTAGGGGAAAATGAACTGGTGGATATTATGTAACTAAAAAATTTTTAAATAATTAGTGGTTTCTGGCCTGTACACTGGGGTGTCAGCCCAGGAAGCTTTTGCCCTCAGGGTTCAGTCCCAAGGGTGGGGTGAAGTAGGAGTTGCAGGCTCTGGAACCAGATGGTATTGGCTCCACCATGTACCAGCTCTGGGAACTTCAGCAAGTTACATGACATCTCTGTGCATCAATTGAACTTCTCACTTGTAATAATACCCACCTCGTTGGGTTATTGTGAAGATAAAATGATTTAGCACATTTCATATTTAAAACCTTTAAAACAGCAATTGACACACAGTGTGTGTTTAATAAATGCTCTCTGATGATTAAGATGATGGCAATTTTCCTTCTAGCCATAGGCCACAGATACCCTTTCCTCCAATATTGGCTCATGTCACGAAATGGCAATTTCTATATCTGATTGGCAACCAGTTTACTAACCTTACCCCAAAATGAAACTCTTCTGGGCATTTCCAGCAAAGAAAAAGAAAAAGAATAATATTTAGGAAGAAAGCAGAAGTTAGAGAGATACAAATAGAAAAGCTGTTTAGTTCTTGTATTCCCTCAACAATCTTTATTATGTATCTGCCGTATTCCAAATACCATATAGGACTGTGGGGGACATATAGTAAATGCATGTATGCACGTGTGTGCACATGCACACGCACCATTGTTTCTGCCCTCAGAGCACCTACACCCCTCTTCATCAGGAGGGTTTCCCTGAAGGGACCCCGGGCAGGGCCAGGGCTGCTCCTCTGCACCCCGTAGTTCTGGCACTCATCTTGTTAACAGGCTTTTAATGGCCTGCTTGTCTAGAAAACTCTGTGCTTCATGAGTGCAGGAACCTTGTCTTTTCTGGCATTCGTAGCACTGAGCACGGTGCGTGGTGCTCAGTGTGCTTGTTGGACTGGACACGACTGGATGGAATGAGCAGAGGTTGCCTCTTTGGTGTGTGTCTTCCTCCCCACCCCCTTGCTTTGATGTCATACCTTAGCCTTAGAACTCATTTTATGCCCAGTTGTCATTCTTGACCTATTCTTGGTCCTTCTTCACCTGTGACTTTACCTCTGGCTTTTTTGCCTCTTTGATGCTACCGGACATATTGGAATATCTGACTATTCAGCGAAGAGAACGAAGGGTCTGTCTTCAACAAGGTGCATCTTGAGGAAAGTTAGAGGGATCAAGCATAGGTTTCTTGTGCTTCAGGGCATCAGCTCCTTAAGCTCTGGCTTTTGAATTCCCCAGAGGCGGTACCCCTCTGCCTATTCACTCACCTTTCACCAGAAGAGAAGCCTGGCATAGAGTGAAACTGGGGGCTGAGTGTGGGGTTGGCCAAAGCTTAGATCAAAGAACCTCACATCCAACTAGGTTTACCTTGCTCTTTCCTTCTCTATTCTCCCTAACCAGACTCCTGAGCACAGAGCTCTCAGGGCGAGCCCATTCCCCTGAGGGCAGTAGACGCGTCCAGCTCATCTCCCAGTTGACTCTCTGCAGCTTCTGGCTTGTGTCAGTGGCTGGAAGCTCAGGGCTTTCTGAAAGTAACCGCACAATGTGTATCTGCAAAGTGTTTATGCCAAGTGCAGTCTCATGCAGACATCCATAAACACGCTGCCAGTTACCAACCATCCCTGGTATTCTTTTATTTTTTTTTAAGATTTTAATTTTTTTAAAGTAATGTCTACACCCAACGTGGGGCTTGAACCTAGAACCCCAGGATTAAGAGTTGCATGCTCCACTGACGGAGCCAGTCAAGTGCCCCATTCCCAGTACTCTTTTCAACAGTCGGAATGGCTGTTCATCTTTCCAGTCCACCCAGAGAAGCTCATCCTCCTGGGACACCCACGCTCCCTAATACATGCCACCCACCAAGGCATCTGCCGAGGCGCCTTAGTGGACATTCAGGTTCACATACTCACCGAGCACTCTGATGCCTTCTGCAAAGACCCCACTCATTTCTATCTCCCTCTGTGGTCATGTTTAGCCAGATTCTTCATTTGTGATTGTTTTTGAAGCTTAGCTTTAAACCTCTCTTCAAACCACAGTGGTATGGTGGAAGGTAAGGCTGCCAGAGTTTAAAAGAGTCATCAAGTCTGTCTTCCCCTTGCCTCAGGCCATTTTCTTCTTCTTCTGAACACTGTAATGGAAAGGAGGACAGACATTTTTCTGCACTTGTCTGATGGCTCCTTCTGGAACATAAACTAACACATGGTCCATGTGGCGCCGAAGCTCTCCACTCAGGCTCATCAGAGAGGCTATTGGATGAGCTGCAGTTGGTTTTGGAGTTGGCTCAACCAGGAGGATTCCTGGGGGATGTTTTTTGGTCCTTTGTTATTGCCGAGGGGCTGGCTATAAGAACCAAGCACAAATAATGATGGCTTTTGAAATTCTGGGTTTTACTCTCCAGCTCCCTCAAGTCAGTAGTGACTTGGGTTAGAAAACATAGTTTTTGATGAGAAATATATTCTTAACAGTCCACTCTTTACTTTCTATCTCCAAATCTTGACCACGGGGTATCATGATTTGGACTCTAGACTCACAGTGTTCTTCCATTCCCCTACAGGTCCGGGAAGCTCAGCCAGATACACTCGGTAAATATATATTTGTCATCACTGCTAATGATGAAGGCCAAGTATCAAATGTCAATTTCTTTGCCTTGCATTCAGGGACCTCCAAAATCTGGCTCCTTCTTACCACTTCAATGTACTATGCCCTTCTTTGAGCTCTTGCTTTGATCACAACATTTCTTATTTCATGTAATCTGATATTCTTACTTCTTTGACAGTTCCCTCTTGATCTCCTTTTAGGACACCTCTTCCTCCATAAATATGGAGAGTTTTCCCAAGGGTTTTGATGTGGATGTCTGTCTGCCCTTCTCATTCATACGTGCTCTCATTCACGTGATGGCTTCAACTATCCGCACTAAGTTCAAATCTCTGTGTCTGTTCAGAAATTTCTCATGAATTCTAGACCCATATAATCTCATTGGATAACTTGGCTATGTCAGTGGACACTTCAAACTTAACATGTCTAAAACTGAATTCATATTTCTTCTCAAGTTTGGTTCACCTTCTGTACTTCGTGCCTAAGAGAATGATCCCCAAGACAAAATTTGAGAGTCACCCTACATTTTCCCTCATCCTTGCTTCTCACCCCAAATTAGAACTCTTGATCCCATCCCCAACAAATGCCGCCTCCATCTCAGGAAATTGTATCATATATCCTGCTCAAGATAAAAATGCTCAAGACCTCCTTGACAGCTCCCTTTCCATCATTCCCATATTTCATCCATCAGCAAGTCCTGTTAGTTCTACCTCCAATATTTCACCCCAATCTCTGCTTCTTGTTGAATGTAGCCAAGAAGTCACTAGGTTCTGTAGATTTGATACCATAACATCTTCCCTTCATCACTCTGCCCTTTTCCTAGGTACTCTCTCTCCTTTGTCCAGACTGTCATAATTCCTTCCTTATTAGTCTGCCTGTCTTCAGTCTTACATCCTTTAAAGCCATGGTTGATTCATTCCAACAGGATTTACAGAATGGCCAATGTGCTTGCGAGACAGGTGTGAACAAAGCAGACATGATACCTGCCCTATGAGTCTTATATTCTGGTGAGGAAGACAGACATCAAACCCATACTTGTAGGTATAACCAGCTGTGGGAGAACCCCAGGAGCAGAGTGTAGAACGTGGAGACCTAACCTAACCTTGGGGCTCAGGCAAGTCTTTTCAGAGAAGGAAAGTTTCAGCTGAAAACTGAGGAATGAACAGGAGGCAACTAAGTGAAGGGGAAGAAGGTGAGGGGAAAGGAAGCGTCTCCTACTCAGAAAAACATCACATGACAAATGTGTCATGAATTTCCTCCACAGTTACCTGTTTAATCTTTCTACTTCTTACTTAAAACTTTTTTTTCTGATAAAAATTAATACACATTCATTGCAGGGTATTTGGAAAATACTGAAAGATTTAGAAAGGAAAATAACCTTTCTTCACAACCTCACCAGCCAGAGACAAGCACTGTTTACACCAAGGCGCACAGAGGTCCTTTCAGATTGACTAGGCACACGTGCATTGCCGAAGTGATCTCCCCTCACTAAAAATCTCATCATATTATTTCCTTTCTGAAAAATAACTGGTGGGTTCTCACAGTCTAGGAGCCCGAGTGCCTAGCTTACTTTTTAGCATAAATGTTTGTTGAATGGATGGCTAAACGCATAAGTGAGCGAATGAATGTATGCACTCACCTCCATGTGCTCTTCTCTTTTCCTTTATCCGTTTGACAGAGTCTTGTCTTAGGGTATGACTCTATCCAAAGCCTTCTTCAAAGGCTCCAACTCTCATGGCGATGCTTCTTTTCAAGCACGCACTGTGTTGCTTCTCAATCCTTGGCAAAGGTTAAGTGCCTTTGAATGTTGTTTTTCTAAATTGATACTTCAAAGCATTTCATGCTGAATTGTCTGTTGATAACTGAACATCATTCTATCCCTTCTATACTCCACCCTTACGCAGGATCTGGGAACCTGAGAACACCATTTCCCAGCATTCTTTGCTGGCAGCATTCCCAGCTAGAATCCACCAAAGAAAGGTATTTGCCTGAATATGGAATGAGAAAGGGAGGCAAAGTGTTTTTGTTGCTTTTCTGGCTGTGGAGGCACATGTGTGGCTGGGTCGTCCTCTGAGAATTTCTTACCTTGAGGCAGGGGGGATCATCAATAGTGGTTTATGGCAACCCTGGAAGCTTCAGATTTTCTACAAAGTAGAGGCGACCCCGAGAGCCAGTCTTTGCTCTTCTGTCCTGGCCTGTCACCTTCTGTGTCAGTTCTGTTTTGCTGACCAAAGCCTCGCTGAACTCCCTCATGGGCAAGGCTGGTGGCCTGTGGCTCTTTGTACCTTCTGACCTGCACAATACCTTGCCTGGCTTACTTCCTTAATACATGTTTGCTGCTGCCGAGAACAACAGTAGCACCCGATACTTTGTCCCCGTAGGCAAAACATCTTATTTAACAGACAGAGCTGTGTGTGTTTAGTGATTTCTCCTCTGCAGCAGTTGATTGCGGATGTGTGCACATGCACAAATATAACGGAAGAGTATTACAAGACAGGTAAAGACAGGGACTCAGCTCACCGAGGCCAATACCAATGTTGCAGCCCAATGACTGCAATCACCATAATGGATATTCATTAACTCTCTATTGTGTGTCCAGAGCTCTCATAAGGCCTTATTGGGGCCAGGTACCAGGGAAAATTCCGATACACTCTTGTCTATTTGTTGACTGCCTAGTCTGGGCCAGTCATGATGCTGGGTGCTGGGATTTCATGTTGAGCTCCTGCCCTCCCTCCCCTGAGCAACTCTCTGCCCTCCCACAGATCACAGCCTAGCAATCTCATTGCTTGATGGGCATTACTGAGAAGAAATGAGGCCAGTCATTCACTCTTCCCACCTTCCCCCCTAAAACCCTGGCATGAATGTCCTCAAACTCACCAGGCCTACTGAGCCCCCAGGAGAGCACTGGACTTTTTGGGAGATGGGGCTGCAAACAGGGACTCCTCCGGCGTGCTGGCATATCTATGGCCAGGTTCAGGATTGCTCGCTTCTTGCTCAGCATTCCATTCATGTGGAAAGCTGGCCTGGAAGCCCGTGGCATCCAACCTTAAATACTAGGAAAAAAGCAAGGCGAGTAGTAATGTGATTGTCGACAAGCAGGGTTGGATAAACTTGTACAAATGAACTAGAGCGGCATTCTGTGCCAGGCCACTGGGTGGAACATATGGGGAATAGAGTAACATTTAAATAGCATATTCTGGGACTTTAAGGAAAAATAAAAGAAATGTAAAAACCCACTAAGTAAGTGACAGGCAGTGCAAAGGTGGCCATCCCATAGGCTTGACTAATGTTTATTGAGTGTTTATTGTGCGCCAGGCACTGTTTCTAATAAGTTACAAGAATTATTCACTTAATCCCACTCATGAGTAGGTGCTACCATAGTCTTTATTGGACAGGTCAGGCAACTGAGGCAGGAGGAAGGAGAAGCACCTCGCCCCGGGCCATATAAGTACGTGGTGCAACTGGGGTGTGAACCTAGGTGGTTTGATGCAAATAAGGGGACATAACAAGTCTCCATCCTTTGGAATTTCTCCTGGTTCCATCTGAGCTAGTCTGATCTGAACACTCAGATAGCAAGTGCCAGGAGTGCTATTTTTAAGAAGGAGCTGTAAAGGAGGCCTGTGGATGTTTTCCATTACTGTTGGGATCTGAAGAGATGGTCACGCTCGAGCCCCGACAGTCACGTTTATTCCTTTGGGCTAGACTTTTGTCCTAACGTGAATGTGCCATCTGATCACTGATCAGCCCTCAGCATCTTAGGGTAAATTGCAACATTAATTCACTATGTTTTCTTTCTTTCTTTTTTTTTTCTTTCTTTCTTTCTTTCTTTCTTTCTTTCTTTCTTTCTTTCTTTTTCTTTCTTTTCTTTCTTTCTTCCTTCCTTCCTTCCTTCCTTCCTCCCTCCCTCCCTCCCTCCCTTCCTCCCTCCCTTCCTTCCTTCTTTCCTTCCTTCCTTCCTTCCCTCTTTTCTTCCTCTCTTTTTTAAGATTTTATTTATTTGAGAGAGAGAGAGCACACAAGCAGGGGGAGGGGCAGAGGGAGAGGGAAAAGTAGGCTCCCCTCTGAGCAGGGAGCCTGATGCAGGGTTCAATCCCAGGACCCCAGGAACATGAGCCGAAGGCAGACACTTAATGAACTGAGCCACTAAGGTGCCCCAATTCACTTTATTTTCAAGACACAGGGCTTAAAACAGACAGCCAGGTGGCAAAACCCTTAAGAAACATGTACGTCTTTGAAACAGAAACATCCTCTTGGAGATTCTGAGGTACTGGGTATAAGCATTTCAACATCTAAGTTTGGCGTGTACACTATTCAGCCTATAATGTTCCGTAAATTACTCGATAAGTTGAGGACTACCCCATCAAATCCCAGGAAGGCTGTTAATGGAATTTAATAAACTGAATCTAAGTTTATGTGAAAGAGCAAAGGTCAAACATAAACTAAACATTTTTGAGAAAAGAATGAGGTGGTAGGGTAGGCCTGTTTGTATATTAAAACTTATTGTAAAGTTGTAATAATTAAGGCCAAGTGTACTGGTATAGAAATAAGCAAATAGATTAAGGGAACAGAATAGAGACTCTAGAAGCAAAACCATACATACATGAAAACTTGAAAAATGAGAGATGACATGGCATATTAGAGGGGTAATCATGACTTGTTCAATAAATGGTGCTTAAAACCCTCGATATCCATATAGAAATACAAAATGAAATTGGATGCTTTGTTTATACTGTGGACAAAAATAAGTGCCAGGTATATTAAAAACCTAAGTGTATTAAAGCAACACTTTAAAACCTCTATAGGAAAATACAGGTGGCTATCTTTCGGGCCCCAGGATAGAAAAATATTTCTTAAATAAGTCATAAAAGAAATGAATCATAAAGGGAAAGCCTGATAAATTTGACCAAATCAAAATTTAAAAGTTCCACATATAAAAATGTCAGAAAGAAGGTTAATAGAGAAACACAAGAGGAAAATATCTGTCATGCAACAATACAAAGAATTAGGAACCAGGACACACAAAGAACTATAAATAGATAAGAAAAATTCAGACAAATGAACAAACAAAAAGAAAACTACAAACAGTCCAGGACAGTTCCCAGAAAGAGAAACAAAAATAACATATGAAAAGGTACTCATTACATTTTACCAACCTCATTAGTAATTCCAGAAATAAAAATTAGAACCAGGAGGTATCATTTCACAGCTCTCCGATTGCCCATGATATAAAAATATTAAAGTAATTCTGTCAATTTCAAGAGCAGGAAACTATGTGGAATCATGAGGAAGCCACACACTTGCCGGTGGAATGGAAGTAGGCCATAAGTGCTCTGGAGAGGAATCTAACCGTATCTAGTAAAGCTGAAGACTTTTGGTGTGCTTTAGGGTCTGGAAACTTCCTTGCATGTGCAGAAAAGATCTACAAAGACTCTTAAGCGTGACATTGTTTATAATAGGGGAAATTGGAATCACACTAACATAATCATTAACAGCAAAATGGGTAGACTTTGTGACATATTATGCAACGTAATAGTACATAACAACAGAAATAAACCAACTAGAGTAATGTGTATCAACATTGTGGCAGATAGATCCAAGGCGGACCAACAGATCCAAATAATTCCCATTTACTGGTGTCTGTACATTTGTGACATTCTCTCCTTTGGGTGCAGAGACACTCAAAATTGATGAGATAAATCTTATGTATCATATAACCTCATTTTAGCAGATTAGAATGAGAGATTCTGCTGGCCTTACAGAAGCAAGCTGCTATGAGGTGCACTGCTTAGGGAGAGGGCCACAGGGCGGGGAAGTGGGTGTCCCGTAGGGCTCTCAGCCATACAGACTCAAGGAAATGAATTACGCCAACAGCCTGAATGAGCTTGAAAGCAGATTCTTCCCCAGTCAGGCCTCCAGATGAGAAGGCAGTCCGGCCAACCCTTTCATTGCGTCCCGTGAGACCCTGACCAGAGGATCCATTTAAATCACACCTGGGCTCCTGATCCAAGGAAATTATGAGATAACAAATGTGTGTCGTTTTGAACCACTGCATTGGTGGTGGTTAAGTGGTGCCAGAACACGAGTACAAACATTAATAAAAACATAATATTGATAGAAATAAAGCAAGGTGGAGCAAGAGACATACAATATATATATACCATTTATATAAACCAATTCTATATACTGCAGAGGCTTATATAAAACCTATGTGGTAAAAGTGTAAAGACATGCACTGGCATGATGGTCCCAATTTCAGGGAAGTGTTTCTTCTTTGAAGAGAGGGGAATAGGATCAGAGAAGCATATGCAGGGATGTTAAAGTGTTAATAATGTTTTATTTCCTAAGCTGGGTAGAGATTCAAGGGTGTTTATAATACTCTTCTCTATGCCTTTTGGTATATCTGAAATATTCCATAATTTTTCCCAGACCTGCAATTGGCAAGAGGGAGTGAAAGAAAGAACCAGTAAAGCCTGGCTGGCTATGGGATATGGGACATGGGATAATAGAGGTGGAAGGAGATGGCAGGACAGAGGAGCAGCAGTCTGCAGAGGTACGTCTTGGGAGCCCTGCCCCTCAGTCACTCAGAGAGCCACCCATAGACTCATCTCCCAGATACCACAGATGGTCTCAAATGGGCGACCTCAGCAGTTCCACAGTAAGACCTTGTCATTACCGTGGCTTTGCCCTTGCATGCAATGGAAGCATTACCACACAGCAGCCTTGCTGTAACCCTACACTCTGAGCAAACAACAATTAAAAAAAAAAAAAAAAAACCAACAACCACTAAAACCCAAAATGTTGGCAGTTAGGCTATTAGGGAGAATCAAAGTTGTGTTTTTTTTTTTTAAACAAAAAATAAAAGCCTGAACAGCCTGGCTTTAAGAGGAAAATTTGAGATGGGAAGCTGTGACTCAGTTTGTAAAGAAAAGGATTGTATTTTCCTATCAGTTTTTAGCAGTTAGTCATCTTCAGAGAAGGACAGTGGGGTCTTTCTTCTCTTTGATTTATAGCCATTAAGTTTGGGAGATGGCATGATACATTGGTTGTGTAAGAATGACCAAAAGAGGAATCTCCAGTAACATTTAATAGCTGGCTCTTCAGAAAGAAAAAGCTCTTTCCTGATTTCTCGACTTCTACTCTCACAATGGCTGATTTGTAAGCTATCCATGTGACATCACGGAGTGTGGAGCTGGGAAGTTAGGGAAAGATGCACATACTTGCTCTCTGAAACCCATACATGCTGGATTCAACATACAAGTGAAATTTCCCTCCTACCAGGGTGGTGAGCAGTGCCGGCTGGAGGTCTCAGCCATAGGGAGTGTGACTAGAGTCAGGGAGGAAACTCCTACATCTGTGGCCTCTCTGGGTCCCTCTCAATCCAAAGGTGTTGAGATTACATCATTCCACTTAGAATGTAAAAGCACTTTAAAGACAAATATTTCTAGAGAATAAGAATATATGAAACACATCAATACCAACACTTGATTCCTTTTTTAGAAAAGCAATACAGATGAGCTGTCCTCTCTGAAGAAACCAGGGACTTAGTGTTGGTGATGGAGGTCAACTTATGTACCATACCTTCTCCATCATTATCAGCCTAGAGGGCAGGTCTCTTTCTAGATCTCAGAGAAGCTTCATCTGGGGCTAAGTTTGGAAAATCCCCTTGGAGAATTTCAAATCTCTGGAGAGACTCTTTCTCAGTCTTACAGTCCACTTAACGTTTTTCAGTCTGAAGGACATTTTCTGAGAAAAATCAGGAGGCCTATTGTTTAGGATAATATGAGTACAAGTAACAAAGCACTCTAACCTAATTGGATAAAATAATGAAGAAATATATTATCTCAGATAACGAGAAGTCCCAAGGTAGGAAGGCAACAAGGTTAGTTAATTCAGGGGTTCAAGAATGTTATTAAGGACCCAGAATCCTCCCATATTTCTGCTCTGTCATCTTTTGTCCTGTTTAGCTCCTCTCATGGTTGTAAATACGGCTGTCAGATTCCAGGCAGGCATGGCAATAGCCATTGGAAGGAGAAGGACCAACTCTTCTGGTATAAGAAAACTTTGTAGAAGCCACATTTGACAAAAGTAGGTCAAATATCCTTTCCTAAATCAAACCATATTGAAGAGACTGGAATTACCATGATTAGTTTAGAATAAATCAGGATTTAACTATGAGTCACACAGGGGAGAGGTAAACACCCAGACAGAATTGTGGTCTTGATTAGTAGGCAACTGTCACCCCAAGGATTCTTCCACTATTCTGACTGTTGACTTGCACAGACTAGTTTAGGCCTTTTGGCTGATTAGAGAGATCTACTTGAATCAGACCAATCAATTTGATCAGAAACCAATTATGCTATGTTTACTAAATTGATTAACCTCGAGATTAACTTGTCAAAAAGTATCTTTTAAAGACCTAGTACTAGGTCCTTAAAAGTCACAACTATTAAAAGTCACAGCTATTGGGGCACCTGGGTGGCAGAGCGGTTGAGCGTCTGCCTTCGGCTCAGGGCGTGATCCCGGCGATCTGGGATCGAGCCCCACATCAGGCTCTTCTGCTATGAGCCTGCTTCCTCTCCCACTCCCCCCGCTTGTGTTCCCTCTCTCGCTGGCTGTCTCTATCTCTGTCGAATAAATAAATAAAATGTTTAAAAAAAAAAAGTCACAGCTATTGAAGTCACACTTAAATGTCACAACTATTAGGCACTGGACCTACTGATGTGTAGAGATGGTCAATTGGAGTTAGAGCTCCTAATTGGCTGGGTAAAAATTTCTTCAGCTGAGCCTAGATAAATACTTTTTAAAAATACCTATGATTTTCAATAAGGTGTCAAGACTGTTCAATGAGGGAAAGAAGAGTCTTTCTAATAAATGGTGCTAGGACAACTGGATATCCATGTGCAAAAGAATGGAGTTGGACCCTTACCTCACACCATTTACCAAGATAAACTCAAAATGGATTATTGACCTAAATGTAAGTGCTAAAACTATAAAAAAACTTAAAAAGAAACTTATAAATCTTGTGACTTTGGATTAGTCAATGGTTTCTTATATATGATACCTAAAGCACAAGCAGCAAAAGAAAAAAAAATAAATTTGATTTCATCAAAATTAAAAATTTCTGTGCTCCATAGGATGCTTTCAAGAAAGTGAAAAGAAAATCTAAAGAATGGGAAAAATATTTGCAAATCACATGTTTATTAAGAGTTTAATATCCAGGGACGTCTGGGTGGCTCATTTGGTTAAGCATCTGCCTTCGGCTCAGGTCATGACCCCAGGGTCCTGGGATCAAGGTCCGCGTCGGGCTCCTAGCTCAGTAGGAGTGTGCTTCTCCCTCTGCCTGCTGCTCTCCCTTCTTGTGTGCTCTCTCTCTCTGACAAAGAAAATCTTAAAAAAAAAAAAAAGAGTTTAATACCCAGAATATAAAAGGACACTTTTAACTCAACAATAAAAATACAAATAATCCAATTAAAAAGATCAAAGGATTTGAATACATTTCTCCAAAGAAGATATACAGATGGCCAATAAGCACATGAAAAGATCCTCAACATCACTGATCATTAATGGAATACAAATCAAAATCTCTAGATTACTACCTCACATCCACTAGGATGACTATGACAAAAAAGTCAGACAATAACTAGTGTTGGAGAAGACATGGAGAAATTGGATCACTTATACATTGCTGGTGGGAACATAGTTAAACATCAAGTTGCCAAATGCACAGCAATCAATTCCACTCAGGTGAATTCCAAGAGAAATAAAAACATATATCCACAGATAAACTTGTACACAAATGCTCATAACAACAACATTTATAATAGACAAAGGGTGGAAGCAACCAAGTTTCCAACAATGGATGCATGGATAAACAAAATGTGGTATATCCATATGATAAAATATTATTTGGCCATGAAAAGGAATGAAGTACTGACACATGCTACAACATGGAGGAATCTTAAAAACACCACGTTAAGTGAAAGAAGCCAGTCACAAAAGGTCATATATTGTATGATTCCATACAGTGAATATGAATTATATGAAATGTCCAGAATAGGCAAATTCATACAGACAGCAAGTAGATCAGTGGTTTTTACAAGCTGGGGGAGGGGAAAATCGGAAGTGACTATAAACAGGTGTGGGGTTTGTTCTTAGGTTGAAAAACCATGGTCTCAAAGTAAACAATAGCGGCGGCTGTACAAGCTTGTGAACACATTAAGAGCCACTGAACTGTAGACTCTAAAAGGATGAGTTCTATGTTACATGAATTATGTTGCAATAAAAATATTTATATGACTACCTCATATAAATATCTCAAGGGGGGAAATAGGACAAAAAATCAGTGGGCTAATAAATGTTTAGTTTGCAAAATTTATAAAACTCTTTTATGATTCTGAAATGTACACATCCCATTTTATCACCTCTTATCTCCTTGGTCCAAATGACTTACTGTGTGAATCAGTGGTTCTCAACCCTGGCTGAACATTTTAGAATCACCATGGGAGCTTTCAGGAAATATGATGCCTTGGCCTGATCCCATAGCCAATTAAATCAGAGTCTCTGGGTCCCCTCCCCTCAACCCTGGCATCTTATTTTATTAAACACGCCCAGGTGATTTTCCATGTGCTATCAAACCTGAGAAATTAAATAGTAGATCAAGACCTGGGCAGCACTGGGTCATATTATGAGGTGATTCTTTAGCTAAGTATTTCCCCCCTCTAGTCAGGTTTATTGAGATATAATTTGTATACATTAAAATTTACCCCATTAAAGTACACAGTTCGATGAATTTTAACAAACGTATAAGGTCCTATGACAACCATCACAGTCCAGAGAAAGAACATTTCCATTACAACCTTCAGGTCCGTTTGTAACGAATCCCTTCCCCCATGTATTAGATGCACATATTAGAATACTATACAACATTAAAAAGCATGTCCTTGAAAGAATTTATAAGAAAATGGAGAAAAAAAATTCTATGTAAAGTTAAGAGCAAAGAGCAGAAGAAAAATCTCCAACTAATATGATCCTAATTGTTTAATCTTTTTAAAAAATACATGTGCACAGATACATACATCTCTCCATATATGTATACATTTGTAGAAAAACAGTGGTTATCTCTGGTTGTGAGAGTTCCAGGAAATGTTAATTTTCTTCTTTATATTTTTCTGCATGTTGCAGTTATATATATCATCTACAATAAATGGCTTTTAAAATGGAAATATTGGGGCGCCTGGGTGGCACAACGGTTAAGCGTCTGCCTTCGGCTCAGGGCGTGATCCTGGCATTATGGGATCGAGCCCCACATCAGGCTCCTCTGCTATGAGCCTGCTTCTTCCTCTCCCACTCCCCCTGCTTGTGTTCCCTCTCTCGCTGGCTGTCTCTATCTCTGTCGAATAAATAAATAAAATCTTTAAAAAAATAAAATGGAAATATTAATGATTATCTACAAAACAGTGACCTATGGGCAAATGACGAATGAAGAGCCTAAAAACTGAACTGCCGCTTCCTACCAGGTTCTAGGTCCCTCGCAGCAAATCCAGCCTTCTGATCCCACACACACTTCAGGTCACTGGCTCATAGCAACTGTTACCATCCAAAGAGAGTAATAAGAAGTTATTGGCTTCTACTGAGATGGATATAAAAAAATATTGACCCCAAAAAAGAAAATATTGATGGAAGAAGAATCAAAGTCTTTCGATGTCTCAAAGGAAGTAATACTTTTTCCTTTGCTAAAAGCCTTTTGCTGAATGCCATGTTCTGTTGTCTATTTTTGCAGGCACTTGCACATTTGAAGTCAAATATGGCACATCCTTGTAAGCAGTAATAGAGAATCTACCACAGAATCTACCATAGGGGGAAGATGGCCCTCTGGGTACAAAATAGATACAATTTACAACAGAGTGAGTGAGCGGGCTGAAACAAGATGGTGGCAGTGTAGGTCTACGCAGGTTTGGTGTCGGCTCCTTTACATTCAGCAGAATCCTAATTAAAAATACTAAGACATATCTTCCAACCAGCTCACGCAGACCCAAACCAGCTAAGGCCAGCTTCAGATCTCCAAACCAGGCACAACTGATTCAGGCTCCCTCAGAGCCAGTGCATTGAGTTTTGGGTGATTTCTTAGGACAAATAAAATTGGAGATGACGGGAGTTGGAATGCTTTTGCCTGCATTTTTCTCAAATAAAAGAAGATGATATAATAACATGTTGGTTGAACCATCATTCGAACCAGCAACTGTGTTTTTTTCCAGGTTGTTCTGGAATGGGCTACAGTCTTCGGACAAAATAATGAGTTGAAATGAGTTTCAAGTTAAATTGTTCCCCTAGTTTGGGAATAGGTTCTGTATCATTTTTCCATTGTTGCATAGCAAACCTCTCCAAAATATGGTGACTTAAAACAATTAGTTATTTGCTCATAATTCTGTGGGTTGGTAGTTTGGACTAGACTGTGCTGGGATGTCTCACATAATACTGGCTGCACTCATTCATATGTCTGGGGCCTCAGCTAGGATGGCCAGGTCTCTTTCTCCTTGTACACTTTTATCCTCTAGAAGCCACTTGTATTCCAAGAGGGTGATAGCAGAAACTGTAAGGCCACATGAGGCCCAAGCTCAGAATAATAATGTCACTTAGCCACATTCTATTGGGCAAAGGAAATCACAAAGGGAGGCCAGGTTCAAGTAGTGGAGAAATAGACTCAACCTCTCGTGGGGAAGAGCGGCAAAGAATCTGTGGCTATTTTAACTCTACCATGAACTCCCACCCTAAAGGCCACAAACACAGAGGAGCTGTGTGAAAGCTTTGTGAACTGATTTCCCAATCTCCAAGCCATGGCCTGTGCTAGCTGTGACTATTTCCTGGTACGAGATGCCTACACATCTCTTCCTATGTTCTCAACAGAATATCAATAAATTACTTGGCTACTAAGACATTAACTGAGCAATGTTGCCTTCCTTAGATTCTTTTAGCTCTAAGAAATAAAACCCTGACTCAAGAAAGTTCTGAAGTAGTAAAACTCAAGGAGTAGTAAATTCAGCAGCTTAGCAGTATCATAAAAAACTCCAGATTCCTTCCATGTTTCCATTCTGCCATCCTTGATAGGTTTCATCTTCGCCTAGTATCCTTTATGTTTGGTTCCAAGGTGTCTAACACAGTTTCAGCCCTCATATAAAGATGTGACAATGTCTGTCTCTTCTTTGGTCATTTATTTATCTTTTGAGTGAAGGAAACCTTATTTGAAGCCCTGCCAGCAGGCTTTCCCTACATCTTACTGACACCGAATGTATTGCATGGTCTTGTCTGGATCAGTCAGTGGCAGTGGGAAACCCTGGGTTGGCTTAGGTCAGTCAGAACCCACCTCATGGAGCAGGGATTGGGCCCAAACTTCCCTGAAGCCTAAGATCATATTTAAATAAAATTGGGGTTCTCTTGGGAAAGAGGAAGGATGAGGCTGTTGGGAGGCAGGTAGAACAGTACCTGCCAGCACAGTGTAGATTTGATATATTTGGGGAATTTTCTTTGTTCTTGGGCATTTTCAGGAATAAATCTGTCATGATGGAATTTCAGGTAATGTATTATGTACTTTGCTATACCATAGGTGGTGAGGGGAAAAAAGAAAACAAAGTCCTCGTTCTCCAGAAGTTCATACTGAACTTAAGAGTCTCTGCGTGGTGATGCCCAGGTGGCACAGTTGATTGAGTGACTGACTCTTGGTTTCGGCTTGGGTCATGATCTCAGGGTTGTGAGATCGAGCCCCGTGTTGGGCTCTGCACTCAGTGGGGAGTCTGCTTGAGATTCTCTCTCCTCTCCCTCTGCCCCTCCCACTTATGCTCGCTCTCTCTCTCAAATAAATAAATCTTAAAAAAAAAAAATGGAACCTCTGCGTGGATACATAGAAAAGCCAGCCAGCACTATCGGTCTTGGAATGAGGGGTACAGGGAAGACATTCCGTAACTCAGGTGTCAAGTGAAGTCACCTTTCTTAGGGAGTTAAACACAATCAGGTCCAACCTCCAACCTCCAACTTGTGGAAAATCCAAAGCACCTCTGTTACCATCACCAATTTCTGTGAATTCTGTCCTGGACAGGGTACAGGGGCTTATGGCCTATGGACATGTCTGGCTTGGATTCTTGCTTCCTCTGAACTCCCTTGCATGGTGTTTTAATCCTCTGGCTGTTTCCTTTTGTACAGCACTGACCCAGATGTGTGACCCAGTCCTTTCCTTTGGTTTTTATTCTCACCTTTCAAACTAGCCAAAACAACAACAACAACAACAACAACAACAACAACAAAACATCTGTGTGTGTGGAAGACTCAACCTTAGGTTGAAGACTCAACCTTAGATTGAGTCTTGGGGGGCCATGAAGGGAGGTTGATATAAGGCAAGACAAACACTTTAATATTGAATAGATGTTCTTAAAGTAATTCATCTTCTAAGGATTATCTCACTGGCCCCTGTCCTCCCTAGGCCCCAGCCTCTGCCCTCATGCCTCACCACCTCCATAATCTTTTCTGTTTCCCCTTACCAGTACCTATTCATCCCATGCAGAGTATTTTCCTACGTGAAGAGAGTTACCTCCCTAAGAGAAACTCTGGGGCCAGCTGTTAGAAAAGTAAAGATTTCACCTTGGTTCAAGCATTTGTAGTAGGGAAATTAGAGAAGACTCATGGAGTTGAGATGAGCTTGGCCTCAAGAAGAGGGGGCACAGGTGAGAGGAGCATCATGAATACCAGGACCTGGGAAGCCAGAGCGGTTGAAGCTGACCATTTGTATTTGCAGACAGTGGGAGATGAGTTTGGATGTGAAGATGTGATGGGGCTATTACAGAGAGCTTCAGAAGCTTGGGTCTGTAGGTAATGAGAGCTTCTGGAAGATTTGGGCAGATGAATGACATGAGAGCTTATGGTTCGAAGAGAGCATTTACCAATGGTGCTTGGGTTGCCTCTGTGGCAGAAGTCAAGCTTTCTATCAATGCCCATTCTCCCTTTTTAAATTAACACTGTTTCTGAGCTTTCATCGGACATGTGACCACCTACCTGAAGATATGCCAGGCTCTCTGGCAGCTCTGTGTGGTCATGTGACCAAAGTATGCCTAAAGGGATGCTATGGAAAAAATGTGTGCCCCTCCAGTCTGTGCCCTTATCGAAAAATGTACATCATTTTCCAGTAGAAAGAAACAGAGTTTTTTTGAAAAATAACTGATTTTAGGGTTGGGGTAGGAGAAGTGCAAGATGAACCTGACCATTTGCTAACCAGAAGGTAAGGAAATGCTCTAAGAGTGGCAGGGGTATGTTAAAAGGACACAGGAATCAGCTGAAAGGGCTCTCCCTGGCCAAATCTGGGATAATATGAGCAATGAAATAAGTAATCAGAGTAAAGAAAATATAACGCAGAGAATAAAAAGTAAGAATACATGAATCAGTTTGGATATAGACAATAAAATAATAAAGTGGGAGGAGGGGAAGGAAAATCTCTACTTTATAGTAGAATTCCATCTATCATCATGGTGTGATGGAATTAGAAAAATCACCATGTGACAGCCACCACTGTAGTAAGTGTTCCAGGCAGGACTCAACAATGGGGGCTCAACTAGCGGGTGAAAGTAGAAAACCAAGCTGGACATTTACATGTCTCAAAACATCTTCCCATAAGACACCTATCAATTACAAAGGGGACACCTATTTCAGTGGAGGAACCTGGCAGACCCCACCTTAACCAAATGATCCAAGGACACATCACTGACGTTGGGACAGTTGGATATCAAGTGCCTCCTGATAAGGTACGATGAGGACACACCACTTCTGCTGTATTTCTGCCCAAAATGCATAACCTAAATCTAGTTGTGTAGAAGCATCCGACAAACCCAAACTGAGGATGTTCTACAAAATAACTGACCTTCATTCTTCAAAAATGTCAGGGTCATGAAAGACAAAGACTGAAGAAGCGTCCCAGGCTTAAAGAGACTCAAAAGGCAGGACAATTGGATACAATGATTATACTGGATTGGATCCTGGATCAAGAAAACAATTTTTATTTTGCTATAAATGACATAAGAGAGACAAAGGACGGACTTTGAATACAGTTCATAAATTAGACAGTAGTATTATACCAATGTTAATTTCCTTATTTTGATCATTGTATTGAGGTTATGTAAGAATATATCCCAGTTTCAGGGAAATATGGAAGTTAGGGGAGACAAAAGGTAAAGAGGTAAATCGTGTCTTTGACTCTCAAATGTTTTAGAATAAATATATATATATATATATATATATATATGAAGAATGAATGATAAAGCCAATATGGTTAAATATTAACATTTGGAAAATGTGGGTGAAGGTTTATTCCAGATTCTTTGTAATATTTTTGCAATTTTTCAGCAAGTCTGAAACAATTATAGAATCAAAAGGTTTTGTTTTTGTTTTTAAGGAATGGGCATGCACTTCCTCTGCCCTCATTTCTTCACTCTTCCCTCTGGCTGGGAGAGAGCCCTGGAGAGAGGCGGCCTGCACTGTGGGTGGTGGTGCTGCCCTACCAGCCCCAGGCGGCCTCTGTTATGTGAGAGGGAAATTATCTTCCAACTTTGAGCTACTTGCATTGGGTGGGAGAGCTCTTTGTTATAGCTACGGGCCCTGCATCTAACTCATCCAGGTTAGAGGATGGAAAGGCTGGAGGAAGGTGGTCTCTTAGGAGCCTGTTGCATTGGTTTAGTTATTCCTGTTTAAGGCATGGAAGATGGGGTAATGGAGAGAGTTGGTGAAGATAACTCCTTTGAGGAGAATTAACAAAAGGAAATTAAGACTAGGAGAGCAATGAGAGCAGACAGCAGGGTCCTAGGAGCCTCTAGGAGACAGTTTGCTATTTAAGAAGCAGAGAAAAAAAATATCCAGGGGAGAAGAGAAATGTTTGGGGACAAGGGGATTTTCTGGTGACCCCTAATTCACACCACAATGAATGTACCACCTCTGTGTATCGCTGGTCTCGATTCCAAGGGCAGAGAGTGGGGCTACTTGTGGTTTTGCGTAAAGAAGGGCAGGGAACTCTGAACCCATCTAGACTGAGGTGGGGATTATTAAAGACTACTTAGTAAGGTATGCAAGAGAATCTTTAAAATGATAATAATGACAACGGTAATGACAGCTAACGTTTATTGAGTCCTCATTGTGTCCTTGGGACTTAGTCAAAATTCTTCACACATATTCGCTCCTTTAATCCTCACCATAACCATATTATTCTTCTTTTAGAGATGAGTAAACCGAGGCAGGAAAAGGTTAAGTCAAAGATCACTTGCAAGTAGCAGACACAAACTTCAGATACAGGCAACCTGACATCTGGACACACCCTCACACTTCTGGGGCAACTCCTCCATCCCATCTCTCCTGTCCTCCTTCTTTCCTTCTAATAACATTCAATGCCAACACAGGTAAGCTGAAACATATCAGCTCCTTCCACTGTGTTGTAGATCTGCATTCTAGAACCTACTTCAGGCAGGGCAGAAGTGGGGTAGAGGGTAGAAAGGACAGTGAGTGTCAGCCATGACCCATTGGAATAGCTCTGGTTCACAGAAAGAATTAAGGTCTGTCCATCTGATGGCAGAAGAGGAAAGGGCAGCAGGAAAGGACCACCACTGTGCCTTCCTGGTGATGGAGCTCTTCTGGGGCTGGTGTGGGGGAGGCTTCTGGAAAGGGGTGGGCCAGAGCAGGCAGCGAAGTTGAATGCCCCGGACCTACTGTTCTTGCTCCTGGAGTCCTCAGAGCCCTGCCATTCAGAGCTGTGAATTGATGGAAGGAGGAGATGGGAGGTTGCAGGAGGTTCCGTCCCTGAGGGTCTCTGCTCATTTCTTTCTGTGCCAAAGGTCTTCTCCTATTTAAAAAATGGTAGGCAATTAAGCCCCAGGGTGCCTGAGATGGAAAAAAGAGAAAGAGACTTTATAAAATCTCTTTCAAACCCAAAGACCAGCTCCTGGCCAGGAGACATGCAAACTCTTTTAATAACCTTATTCTGGATCCACTTAAATGGAAACAGTCTCCAGTATTTTTAGCTGCTGCGTAATGGATGTAAAAAAGACGGGGGAAATGTGTACGGTTTTTCTTTCCTTGTTAGAATTAAGAAGGAATTGCTCATTATCTCTTAACTGAGTCTCTGCCGGGAAGAGGGAAACACCCAAGAGTCCCCATTGGCTCCTCCTCTGGCCTGGACTGGATTTAAACCAGGGAGGGAAGCTGAGGAGGGGAGAGAAGGCGGAACGGGAGCAGCACCAAGTTCTGCAGCCCAAGGGGCCCAGTTTCTGGGTGGCAGCAGTGTTGGAAGTGGTGCCCAGCAGCCTCTGAGGTAAGAGCCCCAGTCTCTGAAGGCTTTACCTGCGACAGGGAGGAAGGTAGCCAGGTGGAAATGAGCTCCTGAGCCTGAAAATCCAGGCAGTGTAACCAGTGTCCTATCACCTCTAGCGGGAGGGAAAACCTAATTAGGAAATATTCCCCAGGACCCAAGTACCATGTCCTTAGCCAGCAATATACTCGATACACTGGTGGGACTGAGTGCAATCATCTTACCTGGCCACACTCAGTCTGTGTTGTAGGAAATTTCTGCCTGGCATAATAATAGATTTTTACATACGCTGTTTCCTTCAAGTTTGGCATGTCCTTCTCAGCACTATTTCTTTGTTGGCTTTTTAAAATTATTATTACAATGTCAAAGTCCTCTTTTTTTTGGCTAATTTTTCTTACATCTCACTTTTTTTAAAAATCCTAAAATGAAACTTTGATTTTAAATGTGATCAGGAAATTGTTCTAACTTTCCCCTTTTCTGGATTTTGCATATCCAAGTAAGATGATGTTTACAAATGCACTTGAAAAGCTTTGAAATGTTTTCAAACATTTGATTTTATAGGTTTTGTTTTTTATTAGTGAGAGAATAACTTCTTTCCCCAAAACTCCCATGCCATGACCCTTGTAATGCCTCAAGAACACCCATTTGGAAACATTTCAAGAAATGATGTGGTGGACTAGTTCTCTTTATTCACTTATCTATTTATTTTTGTGGTTGGGAGACAGTTGAGGAAATGGAGAGAGAAAGAATGAGTGAGAATAGTTACCTAAAAGCACGAAACTGGAGTTGCTGATATAAGCATTTAAAAAAGAACAAATTCTAATGTGAAAATAACAAACTAGATTAGCCACAGTGCCTAATGTCCATGGGTTCTTCAAGAAGTCAGAGTATCACCAAGCAGCAGATGACACCTGCCTAACCAGGACTGTAGACTGGTGGCTGGCTGAGCACAGGATCTGCATGGGAAGAATTGGTGGGTTTTGGCATTTAGGTGTTTGTTAGAGACTCAGAGTCAAGGTGATGATGCTGGGAGACAGACTCTGGAGCAATAGAAAGTATTAACATCAGTTACCATTTTTCCCAGGGGAGGAGGGAACACCCCCACTCCCCCAAACCAGACATTCTTTCATGCAACTTTGAGTTCTGCCATATCCCCAAGTTTGTGGCTATAGCTGAGTTTTTAAGGAAGGAAAATTGGGCAGGATGACTTCAGATCATCTGTGGCTTCTGGTTTCTATTCCAGCACCATTCTGTGGTTTGAAATGTAGGGTAGACTGGGGTCTGCTACCGAGAAGATGCCTGTAGAAATCATGCCAGTGGAAACTCTTGTCCATCCTCTGCTCATTCCAGAGCCTTGGCTCCTGTAGGATCTGGATCCAGACATGAGATCATGGTTTAGGTTCTGGAGCAGCATCTGGAGCCACCAGTCTCTGAACTGATGACGCTGAGATCTCAAGCCTGGTCCCTGAACGGGCAGGGGCTTTGTAGGGTTTCACCACAGTAGACACACCGCGAATGTCAACCAGCCACCATCTGAGTATGTGCTGTTGGTCTCAAGGAGAGCCCCAGAGAGTGAGGATGGGACCCAGCCTCTCTGGAAGAAGGCTGGAATTTTAAAATTATTTCAATATGTGGAAAACCACACGTTAAACCACATCATACATCTCTCTTCATTGTCATCCAGCTGAAACAGAGTTTGTCATCAGAAGCCCCCCACACCTGTGTGTCTAAAGTGGTGCTTTAAAGTCATTCTAGAGATTGGGTGTGTGGTTGGATGTGGGGGAGGCAGGTCCTGAATGTATACCCTTGTGCCCATCTTGTCTTCTCACTGTGCATGAGCCCGTGTATTCCCATGAAAGCAAAAGGAAGGGCTTTTTGTAAGAAGGGGCTTCATTCCCATGGTGTAAATGGACATCTTTGCCTGATGCTCAGGAAAAGCTTTAAAGGAGCTTAGCACAGAGCCTGGCGCATCATAAGAGCTGAGAAAATGGGAACTATCACCCATTTGAGGCCCCATAAGGTAGATTAATATTTGGTTGATGGAACAAAACCACCACACCAGCTTGACCACCCACTGAAAGGTGATTGAGTGCTGAGGCTGGATCAGAAACACCACGTGTCAGCTTTTCTAGCTTGTGGTGTGTGGGCAGATGTGGTGGAAAGAGCTCTTCAGGAAAAGGGGCCTTGCATGGCGGTATGAGTCATCTACAAGGACTTCTTGGGCTCTCACTGGGTGTGGTCCACTAGACCTAGAAGAGGGGAGACCGAATGATGCCTGGAATGCCCCCATATTAAGCCTTATCACACGAAGCCAATTTTTCATTCTCACCCACACTTGGTGTCTCATATCCTATATGGTACTCCTGTGTGGAGAGTTCAGTGTCACAGGGACCAGATATGAGAGTGTCCGTATGTGTTCAGTTTGTCTGGAGTGTGACCTAGCTGTGCACTGTCTTGTGCCTCTCACACGCTTGCGTTAGTACAAGAGAAACAGATCCAGAGGTGAAATCAGTAGGCTGAGGGATCCCGCCCAGCACGAGTTCAGCCAGGCACCCAAGAACTTACTCTCCTGGACCAAGTACTTGGGTCAGAAGACCCTGGGGTCACCCAGGGCCCGGGTTGTCGATCACTGGCTGAATATGCCCAAGAGAGTTTGGGGAAGGAGTGATAAATTTGCCTGGTGACATTTGTGACATCAGTGCATCCCTAGCCACCATCTGCCCCACTTTCATAGTTCGATGATGTCCACGCTGTCATTTGGGGGCAGAATATTAAAAAATATCTTTTTAACTCTACTGGAAATGGATGATACGATTTTTCTAAAACCCAAAGCAGTGCTCTCACTTGCTTGTGGTTAATTGTAAAGGCAGGATGAGGTAATAGGGGAACGAAAGAAAGCCCTGAATTTAAGTAGAAAGATCTGTAATGGTGGCTAGAAGTTGGCTGCCACTCTCTTCGTTGGACGTAGCATCTTTTATTTCTGACCAGGGTGCGTGTCCTTCTTTGGGGAAAATGCGGTGACGTGGAGACCATCTGCCCAAGATGGAAGAGGGCGATCTGGGACTCAGGGTCCATCCTTCTCCTCTGGCCCGGCCTTGGTTGACATCTGCCCTACAGACAGAAGTCTTGGTCTGCTTTGTGTTTCTTGGGAAGGCACTTCTCCACATCTCATGAGAAGCGAGCAGGATTTAACCTCCTTGTTGGGGGAAAAACGAATTATCTTTCTAGGAGATCATCCTCAGCCCTGCTCAGAGGAAGTGCAGGCATAGGATTTAGTTATTGAGAAATTCATACTGAATAGTGCACCCACTAAGCCTTGAGTTTCCTATTTTCAGCTGAACCCCTCTCTTAAATATGATAGGCAGGAGGATGTTGGTTTCTTTTTCACACTTAGTAGTCTTCTCACTGGCTTTTTTTATTTGGGACAGTACATATAGCAGAGAGATGAAGAACACAGAAAAGGACAGGGGACAGACCTGGTGTTTGGTCTCAGCTCTGCTGCTTATTAGCTGTATGCCCTCGGGCAAGCTACTTAACCTCTCTGAACGCCTGTAATAGTGGATGATATCAATGGACTCCCAGGATTTTGAAGACTAAGTGAGAATAACATTTATAAAGTGCCTGGCACAGTCCCCATCATCTAATAAACACATACGTGAGAAACCTAGGTGCTCTTATCACTTAATACCCAAAATATTACCATGGTCAGGATTGGGCTCTGAGACTGGAGGCACAGAGGGGATCGACATATTCACGGCCACTGCCATGCCCGAGATGACAGGGATGTCTAGGTGAGGAACACACATACAGATCTTGGAGCTATCAGTGTGTGCCCGGAAATTGAAGCCACAGGGGTGGATATGGTCATGAAGAGAGAACGAATAGAGCACGGATGTAGAGCCCTGGGACATCAGTGTGTCTCTTGGGGCGGAACCAGGGGCACCCTCCGCCCAGCTGATCATCAGCACACACTTCAAAAAGCCTTTCTCGAAAAAGCAATGCCAGGCAGCCTTTGTCCTGAGTCTTCCTATGCCTCTGCCCCCCACCTCCCCACGTTCCCTACTGTCCCTCCTGCAGTCAGAATTAAAGACAAGGTCAGAGTCAATGAGACTGATTCTCCGGGACACCTGGTTTCCTGTGGTTTCCTGCAGGCACATTCCGTGCCTGTAACCGCCCTTTGTCTCGTGCATTCCTCAGCCTTTACTAAATGATTCCTCAACAGAAAAATCATCCCCATTCGGAAAGTTATCCTGCATTTTCCTGGGTGACATTTGCTGCCCTGTCCGCCCCCTCCCCACTCTGATGGAGTTCTGTGTGTGGTCAGACGGCTGCACGTAGGAACCACGTTGGTGAGCTCATCCCTTCCCTTGCTCTGACTCCAGGCAAGTCTCTCCTGCCACGTGTTGGAAGGAAAGCCAGCAGGCTTCTCTGCTCGCTCATTACACTTGACAGAAGCGCTAGGTCGAGGAGGCCTCCCCCACCCCGTCTTCTTTCGAACAATCACCCTGCCCAGGGAAATCTGAGCTCAACTCGGGGAATCCAAGAGGCTGCAATTAGCGAGGACATCTTGTTACAAGCGACAGGCGGCAGAAGGATGGGCGACACTGAGGGCTCCTACGAGGGCTTCTGGGGTTTCTCATATTCCAGGCTTCCAAAAACAAACACTGAGACTGGGCTTCGCGCAGCCTTGCTGCGGTTTATGGCAGCAGTCTGTGGCTGTTTTGCATTCGTGCAGAACTTCTTCAAAAAGCCATCTGTACTCCATTTGCGTCTCAGAAGAGAGGGAGCCATAGGGTGGGGGCGGGGTTTGGTTGGCAGGAGTGGGCAGAGAAGCCCGAGCCTGCTATCCTCGCTCCACCGTTGCCTGTTGCCTGGGAAGGCGATTTGGGACAGTGGAAACTCCATACAAAGAGGTCGCCTTTGAGACCAGTGTGTGTGGCTATTTGGGGCGACAGAAGTGCTGGGGGGTGGTTAAGGGCTCAGTTGGTGGACACTGTGTGGGTTGGAGTTTGCAGCCTGGCACTTTTCTTCCCTTGAGTCTCCGTTCCCGCCTTGGGGAAGAACAGAGCTATACGTGTGACTGTGTTATCATGGGGTTGAACTTTTGAGGACAGCAATTGTGAAATGTCATTATTTTTACCCTATACCTGCCTTCCACCTCACTTTACCACCCCCCCTCCCCCACTACTCTGACAAAAATCCCAAGCAGATTCCAGAGCTTCCTGGTCACTGTTGGTATTGGAAGAGAACCCTTTTGTGAAGGGCAGGTCCCTCCCAAGAGGACAGCCTCAGTCTTCTATCCCGGCCCGTGTTTTCTTCCCACCCAGCTCAGGCCTGACACCGGGATCTGCCGGGGAGCAGCGGGACAGGGGCCCTGGTGGGCCTGGTGCCTTCCTTCCCCCACTGCCTCTCCCACCTTGCCCGGCTGCTTCTGGCTTCCGCAGGTTGCTGACTGAAGCAGGGAGGGGAGTCAGAAGGGAAGGGGAAAGGTATTTTTATCTAGTTAGAGCTATTATAGTTCCTTCTAGTTATCGGATGCCCTCGCTGCCGTCGCTGATCCCAGTGTTGGCTCCGCCCCTCCCTCTTGTGGGAATCTGTTGTGGGTTTTTCAGACAGTCTGCATTCTACCCCCCTGGGTTGCCCACTGGGGAAGCATACTCCTGCTGAGCCATGGGGCCGCACCTCAGCTCTGGCCCCCAGCTGCCTTATATATGTGGCATAGACTTGACCTACGGCAGGACTTCCATATTCTTGTCTCCCCAAACTCTGGGGCGCAGGTGTCTCCCACCATAGTCTCTCTCCAATCTCTGCTATGCCCGGCAAACTCCCACCTCTGAATTCCTCTGAGCAAGAGGCAGGTACTGGTCTCTTTGCCCTCCACCTTCTATTCAAACCAACCTACTCCCAGAAAAGCTTCAGGAAAGCATCTCTCTTTAGAATGTGTGGGTGCTTATTACCCACTGTCCAAATCCCATGACAAGAAATGGCTCACTGACCATTCCGTTACATCTGCAAGGTGTTGAGCTCAGTTCCTGGGACATAGTAAGCGCTCAGAAAACCTGAGCTATTATAATTTTTTAAAAAAAGATTGATCTATCTATCTATCTATCTATCTATCTATCTATCTATTGTGCGTGAGCGGTGGGGAGGGGCAGAGGGGGAGGGAGAAGGAGAGAATCTCAAGCAGACTCCGCACTGAGTGTGGAGCCTGACTCGGGACTCCTTCTCATGACCCTGAGATCATGACCTGAGCTGAAATCAAGAGTCAGACACTTAACTGACCGAGCCCTCCAGGCGCCCCAGTTATTATCATCAATAATGCATGCTTCAGGTTATAGGAAGAGCTAAGAAGAAGTGAGTGGGGCAAAGGGGTAATCCTAGGAAGAACTCTCCTTTGGTGCTGCACGGTTTAGTTCGGAGCGGTAGCACATCCCTTGGGTAAAACACCCAGGGCGTCTGCCCGAAGGAGGGAATCACATAGGGAAGGTATGTACTGAACTCATGTGTTATTTGTGGCAGAAGGTCATACCGGTGTACAGCCAGCACAGGCTTGCAATCAGACGGACCTAGTTTTGAAACCTGACTATGCCACTTAACTAGTTGGACAACGCCTGGTAAGTGACTTTGCCTTGCACCTCTGGTCGCTCACCCAGGATAAGCAGAGCAGCACTAATCTCACTTAGCAGCGATGAAGATGGATTACGAGCGTTAACGCACCTGACCAATGCCTCGCACAAAGCAGCAACTTGATAAATAACAGGTAGTATTATTACATTATTATCGTTATCCTTAATAATAATTCTGCCAGGGACCTTCATCCTCCACTTCTTCATACTAAATAAATGACGACTCTTAGAAATTAAAGATTTTAGCAGGTATTAGAATGGGGCTCAGTGATGCTTTCTTCCTTTTCTGACCAACAGAGTTATCTGCTCAGGTCAATTCCTTTGATGGTGTTCTGCTGACTGACTGCCGAGTCCGAAGAGAGGCGGCACCAGATGAGGGCCTATGGAGGCTTCCAGGATGTTGGCAATGTTCTAGTTCTTAAGCTGGGTGGTGGTTCCATGGCTGTTGCCTTTATAACAATTTGTTAAAATGATACCATTTTTCTCGTATGCTCTTTTCAGTTTAAATATCACCCTTCACAATAAAAAATATGAGAAAGAAAAGGAAGGCATGCTCAGTAGTTGATTAAAATCAAAACCTCAAGCATTTATTGAGCACTTACTGTGTGCTTGGCGTGGTACAAAGTGCTCTCCACGTATAACGTGGCGAAGCAGGTGTGACCATTCCCACTTGACGAGAGGAGGCTGACGCCATGATAAGCAGCCCTCGCAAGGCTAGACAGCTAGGACCTGACTTGTCTTTCCAGCACACTGTCACTGCCTCTCACAGCGGGGAGGTCTCTATGGGCAGCTGTTCTGTAGGTGGTGTTGATGGGGTGGTAATATTAAGGGTGTGGTATAGATGAGGGACGGGGGGAATCGAAGCCCGGTCACAGTAGGCCCTTCATAAGAGACAGTTGTTATCCTTGTTATTATAAGTCAGGTGAGTATAGAATTAGAGGTGAAGAAGGGGGTCTCCTAGGTAGTGAACAGTGTAAGCAAAGACAGGAGGCAGGAATGGACAATGTGTGAGAAGGGACAAAAATTTTGGTTTGGATCTTCAGGACCTACAGGATGAAATATTTCTGCTGGTTTCTCGGCTTCCTGTGGGCCTCTAGAATCCATTCAAAAGGGCAGTTTCCATCAGCAAATCTCCATGGCTCGTTTTTTGTATCTTTTCTGGATACAGGTCTCCTAGAGAGTCTGCCCCCTGTCTCTGCAAGGATGGGTCTCCAGGGGACATTCTGCTTCCCCCTGGGGATCCTATTTGGCTCTGTGCTCTTGGTGGCGTCAGCCCCAGCCACTCTCGAACCTCACGGCTGCAGCGACAAGGAGCAACAGGTCACTGTCAGCCATACCTACAAGATTGACGTGCCCAAGTCCGCTCTGGTCCAGGTGGAGACTGACCCTCAGCCCCTGAGTGATGACGGGGCCTCGCTCCTGGCCCCGGGGGAGGCTGAGGAACAGAACATCATCTTCAGGCACAACATCCGCCTGCAGACGCCGCAGAAGGACTGTGAGCTGGCTGGCAGCGTCCAAGACCTCCTGGCCCGGGTGAAGAAGCTGGAGGAGGAGATGGCGGAGATGAAGGAGAAGTGTGATGTCCAGCGTTGCTGCCAAGGAGCTGCTGGTGAGCTT
This sequence comes from Ursus maritimus, assembly GCF_017311325.1. Taxonomy (NCBI): domain Eukaryota; kingdom Metazoa; phylum Chordata; class Mammalia; order Carnivora; family Ursidae; genus Ursus; species Ursus maritimus. The sequence continues at coordinate 78,736,015 of NW_024424452.1, forward strand.
GCCACCTGGTAGTCATTCAACAAACCATGAACGGGCACCTGCTACATGCCCGGTGCTCCTGTGAGTCTGGTGGGCTCCTGCCTCACTCTCGGGGCGGGCAGGGGCCTTGTCCTTGGCATTAGCTCCAGGCAGTATCTGCAAGCCCCAGTAGAGAGGGACCGGCAACTCTTAGAGGGAGTCTGGACTCCTGGGTTTACGCTTCTGGGTGGTTTGACCTGTGGGAATCTCCACGGGAAGGGGAAGCAGTGGGAAGAGAAGAAAGAGGGTTGGCCTTGGAGCTAGATGGAACTGGGTACAAATGCCAGTTTCATCACTACTTAGTGGTGGGACTCTGGGTAAATTCCTGGAGTTTTCTCAATTAAAAAGGTTTTCCCAAACCGTCCAATTAGGATAATTCTACGAGGACTATAAATGCTGTACAGAAGTTTCCTGGCCCTTAGCAGATATTTAGCAAAGCTGATCCAAGTCATAACGAGGGTGTGTTGGCATCCTTTTCCATGCTGGAGGAAGTGCTATGGTTGAGAGCGTCTCCTCTGCACCAGACAGACAGCTGGGCACTGGGGTCACTGCCATGAATGGCATGGCCCAGACTGCGCGGAGGAGCCTCCAGGGCAAAGACTTCTAGGAAGGAAAGAGGGTGTTCCAGGAAGCAGGAGCTGGGCTGCTGACCTGCCAGGGCCTCCAACTGCCTCTTGCTGCCTGGGGTTAGAGAGGGGAGCCTGGGGGAATCCCTTTTCCCACCCTTTAGCCCCAGACTGTGCCTGGGCTATTTGGTAGTTTCTGCTGGCCCACTTTTCCAGGATTCATTTTGGGCTCATTTCCCAAGAACCCAGTCTTGCTAAGGTCCAGCTACCTCCCAGCCAGCCTGGATCTCACCTGCCTGGCAGCCGGAGCCCTGCTCCTGAGCATATGCCGACGCCCAGGCTGGAGCCGTGCACGCGCTTTCAGCGTTTCCTCCATTTAGAGCGGAGGGAACCAGAATTCACCTGAGCTCTTGGATGAGAAGGGAAATGGAAGGGGCTTCACGTGGCTTTAGGAGCGTAAAAGGCGCACACGTCTATAGCTGTCGTAGGTCAGCGTCTGACCCAGGTTGGAAAGGGCAGACCCCTGTCTTCGTCCTGGGCCTTGCCCTCCTCCAAAGAACGTGCCATGCGGGCCCAGGACCGGCCAGCCAGCTTGCGCTGGTCTCCAGGGAAGGAGAGGCCCGCTCGCCTGCCCTCACCCCCAGCCCGCTTTCCTCTTGCCCGCAGGCGGCAGCCACCACTGCAGCGGCCACGGGACCTTCTCGCCGGAGACGTGCACCTGTCGCTGCGAGCAGGGCTGGGAGGGCGCCGCGTGCGAGCGGCCCGCCTGTCCCGGAGCTTGCAGTGGCCACGGGCGCTGCACCGCCGGCCGCTGCGAGTGCGAGCCGCCGTACGTGGGCGCCGACTGCGCCTACCCCGCCTGCCCCGAAGACTGCAGCGGGCACGGCGCGTGCGTGCGCGGCGTGTGCCAGTGCCACGACGACTTCACGTCCGAGGACTGCAGCGAGCGCCGCTGCCCCGGCGACTGCAGCGGCCACGGCTTCTGCGACACGGGCGAGTGCTACTGCGAGGAGGGCTTCCGAGGCCTCGACTGCGCCCAGGGTGAGAGAGCCGAGGGGCCGACGGCCTCCTTTCCCTGCCCGCGCCGGCACCATTTAGCCACCATGACACCCGGCCTGCGCAGGGACTCGGCCTCTAGCGCACCTCGGAAGCCCAGCGGGGCTTGTGAAACACAGATGGCCGGGTCAGCCTGAGTGCCCGAGGCAGGGGGTGTGGGGTGGGGCCCGAGGACTGGCATTAATAACCAGCTGCAGGTGATCCTGGTGCCGCTGGTTTGAGAACCGGCGGTCTTCTGTGATCTGATGGCGCTGTGTGTGTGTGTGTGTGTCTAGGGGTGTCCGAGTCGGTGTTAACTCCCCACCACGTAACTTCCGGCGGGAGCGGGGTGGTGGCTGGTCCAGAGTGGTGCTCCACGCAGGCGCCCCGTGCTCTAACCTGCCAGCAGTGCTCAGGATATGGTAGGTGCGCAGTGACCACAGGTTGGTTATGCATTTTCACCCTTTTCCTCACCCTCTCCACCCCTCTTCCTGTTCTGCACACAGTGGTGGCTCCCCAGGGCCTGCAGCTGCTCAAGAGCACCGAGGAGTCCCTGCTGGTGAGCTGGGAGCCCTCCAGCGAGGTGGATCACTACCTCCTCAGCTACTACCCTCTGGGGCAGGAGCTCTCTGGGAAGCAGGTCCAAGTGCCCAAGGAGCAGCACACCTACGAGATCGTCGGTTTGCAGCCTGCAACCAAGTACATAGTCACGCTACGCAACGTGAAGAAAGAGGTTTCCAGCAGCCCACAGCATCTACTTGCCACCACAGGTGAGGAAGCAGTGGGATGCCTCAGGTTTCCCAAGAGAGGCCCCATTTTAATGTTCTCTTCCATTGTCCCCACAAATACCCTTCCAGTACCCAGAACATTGCTCTCCTTTGGGGTTGAAGAACATAGCGGCTGCAAGCCTGGTTTCTGGAGAAAAATCCCTTGACTTCTCTCAGCTCCCCCAAGTCAGTGATAGAGTCTGCTGGATTGGGGCTCAAGGGGTCTTGTCCGCCCCTGAGATTGGGAAGGTCTGATTGCCCGGCAGCCACACACAAGCAGCCAAGGAGTGCACCTGTACACGCAGGCCCTCCCTGAGCCTTTGAGGCCACTCAGCAAGTTGGAGTTGGGATGGGTGAAGATTTGCTGAAGCCCCCTGTATCAGATTCATCTTAGCAGGAAAGATAGAGAGAGCGAACAGCATAACTGAAGACAGTTGAGTGAAGAGGCATGGGTGGTAGGATTTGGCTGGTGAAACACTCTAGGACTAGCATCAGCAGGGATGTGCCCGTTCTGAAGGGGCAGGGATGGAAATTGGTAGTGGGACCCAAACAGAGCCGTAGGAGAGGGCTGCCCGAGGAGGCGCGATGTGTAGAGAGGCAGGCGGTCCACCATGACCTCACCAGAAGGGAGGGAAGGAGATCGGTTACCTAAACTCTCTATCCTCCTCTCTGGTCTTCTGGTAACTCACTGGCTGAACATAACAAGAAGCCAGAGGGCAAGGGGATTGGACTCACACAATTCATAGAGGTCACAATCCAGGATACACAGCAGGACGGAGGATGGATGTGGAGGGACAGAGGGACAAAGTCTCCAGTGTACCACCAAATGTTACCAAAATGTTTGGGAAGACAAGCCTCACTGCTTACTGGTTAGAAATTCTTGTTTTCTCATGAAAGTTCTTAAAGCAGTTTAGATCTTCAAGAGCTTGGAGAAACCTAGTGATTTGAGCGATTCTGATCCACTCATTCACTCATCTTATTTTACTGACCATCTACTGTGTACCAGGCACTGTTCTAGATGCTGATAAACATCAGCTGCCTCCACCCTTCACTAAACTCCTGGGGAGAGATCCGGGGAGACCCAGATGGATGGGCTTTTGGGCACATCATTGTCTCTGCAGAAACATCAATCTGCCTGTCCCGTTCGGTAGTGGGGATAGGGATGGCTCCATGTTGGAAAGGGCCACGAGGGACCTGTCATCCTGGGAATCCAATCTGTGATTGCCTTTCTCAACCCCCTCCAGCTGTAGACCCCTCGGGACGGCTCTGGAGTCGAGCAGGTTGGGTTTTTTGGCTGTTGGAGTGCGGGACAACACATCACAGTGCTCTAATAAGAGCATTAGAAAGGACTGGGATGGCATTGGGGCTTGTGTTGGGTGATTTGGGGGAAGTCGAAGGCAGCAGGGGTTTGCTTTGGCTTGCATGCTGTCGTCAAGGGGAGTTAACTCCATGACGGGTAACTTAGTGAACCTCATCTAGAAAGAGCAGACTAGAGGGAGGCTAAAGGCGTCATCAGTGAAGAAGGGGTAGCCGCTCATACTGTTTTTGTGTGTGTGTTTTTAAAGATTTTATTTATTTATTAACACAAGCAGGGGGAGTGGGAGAGGAAGAAGCAGGCTCTTAGTGGAGGAGCCTGATGTAGGGCTCGATCCCAGAACGCTGGGATCACGCCCTGAGCCGGAGGCAGACGTCTAACGACTGCGCCACCCAGGCACCCCTGTTTCTGTGGTTTGGACAGTGTTCTTGTTTTTGCCTGTATTCAGACATGATTACAGAATGGCCTTGCTTTGTCTTCAGCCATCATGGCCACACAGGGGCCTGTCTGATGTTGATGTTCTGTGAAATCGTTTATGCTCAATGGGACTGCACCCAAGCTAACCTGTAAGAGCCAGACCAGCTCCCCGCTGTTGGGCTGCTTTTCTCTTTCTCCCCTTTTTTGTCTGTGGCTGCCTCTGCCTTTAGACAGGCCAGTGCCCAAAGCCTCCCAACAAAGAGCAGAGACATCTGTTCTGAAAGTCTTAGTAACCCCTTTTGGTTTCTGCTCTAGGGACTTGTGAAATCTTGCAACTGTGAAGCTTGTCTTTCTGTCTAATCTGATTCATGTTAAACCCATTCTATTTGTTCCTCAGGGGAGACTTGGTCTGAGAGATACTTATCCTCATAATAATCTTGAATATTTTCATTAAGTCTCTGCTTTTTCATTTGTGAGCTATATAGGACCCTTCTGTGATCCTTGAGTTACTTTCATTACTGACCTCTTGACCTGTTCCCACCAGGAATTCCCATCTTTGAAGGAAGAACCTGAAGGCTGGCAGATGGAAGCCAGTAGGTGGGAGGAAATTCTTCAGAGAAAGGCTCTTTGAGGTTCTTTGTTCATAATAGAGTGAATCAGAAACATTCAGACCCGAGGGACTTTAAGAGCACCGAGTTCACCCCTTGCCTAATGCACAATTTCTCTTTCCCATGTCCTTGACAAGTGGTCAGTCAGCCTAGGGAGCTCCTAGGGAGCACGACCAAGGCGGTGAAGGTGGGCATATGACCAAGGAAGGGGCAAGGCTGAGAGCCTAGGGGCTTGTCTTCAAACTTCAGGTCAGATGACATCCATTGGGTATGGCCATTGGATAAGGCCATTGGAATGCACCATGCTCTCAAAGATCCAGTCTCCTCCCCAGCCACCACCCAAAAGTTCTTCCCTTGGAGGCATATCAGCGATCCATTCTTTTGCATAAATCATTATAATTTCATTTTTTTCCAAGCGGAGGGTAAACATTTAGCCATTAATATTTGACTATGAATAAATGGGTACAATAACACTCCTTGCAGGCTGGAGGGTTGGGCAGCTGAGGTCACCGGGTCTCAGCTGTGGTAGAAGTTGCAGGAAAGATACATAGAAGGACCAAGTTAAAATTCACCTATTTTATAGTTTGCCTAGGGTTAGTCTTCATAGGAGAATCTGAGCGGCAAGGAAGGAGCTGTAATTTGGGGGATGGAGGAAGAGACTGGTTGTATTATCAGTATTTTACTTCAGAAAATTTCAAATGCATTTCCCACACTTTACATGGGAGAAGCTGAGCTTCTCCTTCTGGGATTGAGTCTTTGAGGGCAGCGTTCTGCAGCTAAAGGGTGTGTTTCATTCGGGGCAGCCTGACCCCTGGGTCTGGCGGTTTGGATGGCTAGTTGAAGAGGTGTGGTCCAGGGCTTGGCCCAATGGTGGCTTGGACTGGGAGAGCAGCATGGCATCTGATGGGATGGGATGGGAGAGAGGAGGCTTTCCCAGAAGATAGTCTGTCCTCCGTGGATAATGTGAGAGCCAACAGTTTATTTGCTACTTTGGTAGTTTTAAGACACCTGTTAAGGATTGTGTCCTGGGCCGAAGCATGATCTCAATGGGTCAAGAAAGGGCACTGACCTGGTAGCCAGTGGCCTGCTCCCGACCTACCTGAGCTCTGCTCCTCACTGCTTTCTCCTGGCTTCCCTGACCCCTGCCCTAGATCTTGCTGTGCTCGGCACCGCGTGGGTGACGGATGAGACTGAGAACTCGCTTGATGTGGAGTGGGAGAACCCCCTGACCGAGGTGGACTACTACAAGCTGCAGTATGGCCCCCTGACAGGGCAGGAGGTGGCTGAGGTCACCGTGCCCAAGAGCAATGACCCCAAGAGCCGATATGACATCACCGGTAAGAGCCAACACTGGGGATGTGGGAAGTTTGCTGTGGACGCTGAGGTGGGGACTGTGTGCATAGAGGGTCCTGGAGCCCTAGGAGTTGCTTGAACTCTGACCCTGGAAACTCCCAGACAAGAGCCCAGTCTGTAGGCCTGCAGACAGTGCTCTAGCATCCCAGAACTGGAATCTCAGTGCACCTGCACAGATTATAGGCTCAATGTCTTCTTGAAAGCCCTGTCTGTGTCTCAGGGTGGATTTTGGAACAGACATTCCTTTTGGAAGAACTGTGTGCATGTGTGCGTGTGTGTGTGTGTGTGTGTGTGTGTGAAAGAGAGAGAGAGAGAGAGGGAGAGAGACTGGTTTATTTGGAATGCTGCATGGAAGGAGTGATGCTGGGAGTCCTGGGTGGGGAGGTCCTTATCCCAACTGACCAAGTTAATCTGCTGAGAGCTGGAAATCTGATGGCCGCTAAGGAGACAGGGCCATGCAGGGCTGGATCACATTTTGTGACTCCTGAAGCTTAGAGAATTTTTAGCGCTTTCTTTAAGGAAAATAATACACAATCCTGAATACCCAAGCGAATACCCTTGGAGGTGGCGCACGCAGGGGAGGGGGACTGAGGCTTACTAATTCCTCTGCTGTCCACCCTGTGAGCTCCATCTTGGAAGGACATCTTGCAGAACGGAGAGCAGCGAGTGTGCCTCCCATATGCTGTTTCTGACCGTACTTTGCCACAGTCTGGATATCTGTGCCACAAAGAACAGTCATTCTTACTGCTGCTACAGAGAAATAACAAACGAAAAAAGGCAAAGCAGAGAAGAAAATAATGGAATACAATGAGTCTAATTATTACAATGAGGCAAAAAGAAACTTTTGAGGGAAAAAGATTGTTGGGGGGCAGAAAACCACTTGAGCTATAAATAAAATTGGGAAATCAGTGCCTGGCAGCCCAACAAAGGAGCTCTGTTACCTTCACCTCATCCACTCTGGCCCCCTACACCCCCGTAAGCCCCTTGATGACGCCTCGTATTCCTCTGGCCCTGCCACGCTTTCTCTGCCTTAGATTGGTCTTCGGGTGAGAAGCACAGCCCCCCCCCCCCCCCCGCATGAGGGAAATCCTGAGGGAGAGCAGGGTTGGGGGCGAGAGTCTGGAGCGCAGCCTCACCGAGCCCTGGCTGCTTGTTGGCAGGTCTACAGCCCGGGACGGAATATAAGATCACCGTTGTTCCCATGAAAGGAGAACTGGAGGGCAAGCCGATTCTCCTGAATGGCAGGACAGGTAGGAGCCATTTAGAGGCACTATGAACATTTCTCAAGTTTGCTTTCTGATATTTTTCTTGGCTGACTCCTCTCTGGATCAAAACTCTGGGATTTTTATGTAGAAAGATTCTTTGTGTACTGACATCTATTTTGTGAGGCAGGGGAGGGTAGGAAAGTTTTCCTGTTGGAAATGTGTCTTACCATTGACAATCTCCCCCAGGATCTTGGAGTCAAGGGGAAAGGCCATTTCTGACATGTTTCTGCTTATTTTATTAGCTTTTATCACTGGATTATTTTTCTTCATTATCTTGGACCTAGGCACACAACTCCTTCTTATTACCTACCTAACACAGGTGATCTGTAATCTTTTTCTCATCATTCCTGTGTTTTTTCCTGATGATCACTTCAAGCACTCTGTTTTAAAATGTCAAAAGATTTTAAAGACTCTTACATGGGAGTAGTGGTATATTTAATAAATGTGGATTGCAAAAGGATATATAATGACAGAAGTTATAAATCAGTAACATTGGACGATAGATTGGTAATTTATGAATCAGAAAAGAATTCGAAATCCCTGTGGTCATACATGGAAGATAGTCCACGTAGCTTTGAGTTTTGAGCCAATGCTTGAGTCCGTGTGGAAAGGTGCGTCTCTGTAATCGCTGTGCTCCTGCCAGCCGAAGTTGGGAACCGGGGAGATACACTGTAATGCTGCTGGGGGAAGTCTAATCCTTGAAGCTGGCCAAGAAGAGATCTTTGAATTTCGAGACGTCCTCGAAACGTGTTTTAGTTCTTTTCGATTCTGTCCTAGCAGGCGGTGGCCAGGGTGGAGAGATGGTGCAGCAATGGAATTCGCTATTTTGGTTGCCTAACAGATCGCGTGTCTGTAGTCTGAAAGCTAGAGTCAGACAGTTCTGAAGGGTAAGATAGAACTTCGTTTAAGAATGAGACAGTACAGGGGCGCCTGGGTGGCTCAGTCATTAAGCCCTCTGCCTTCGGCTCAGGGCGTGATCCGCTGGGAGCCTGCTTCTCCCTCTCCCACTCCCCCTGCTTGTGTTCCCTCTCTCGCTGGCTGTCTCTCTCTCTGTCAAATGAAGAAATAAAATCTTAAAAAAAAAAAAAAAAGAATGAGACAGGACAGACTGTGCAGCCTGCTTGAGTGGTGGACCGGTGAAAACTTTTAGTGGGGTGGAAGATGGCAAGGACTTCCTTGGCTTTCTCCTTAGCTGTGAATTTAGGCATTTGCTACCTAAGCACTTCTCATAAGTGATCTCATTTAGTTCTCACCTTAACTGTGTGGTAGGTCCTACTATGATTTCTAAGACACATATAAAAAACCCCCCAAAACTGGGAAGTTAAACTCAGGATCGCCCAGCCAAGAAATGACGGAGCAGAGCTTTGAACCTAGGATATTCGCTTCGGTGGGCACACAACTATAGTGCCTCCCACTTTTAACCTTTTCACCCATTGTTTCTGGCTAATTCTCCTACTGTGTACCTAACTAGAAAAATTTCTGCGACCCCTCATTGGTTTAGGACAATGCGGGACCCCTTATATCGTGGCCTCAGTGGACCCAACCATCCTGGGCTGTTGTTCTCCTCACTGCTACTTCCCAATGGGAAGCCTTCCTATTGCTGGACTCTTCTTGGGGTTCTCTCTTTCGTTTTCTTTTTCTTTCTTTCTTTCTTTCTTTCTTTCTTTCTTTCTTTCTTTCTGTAGACTCCACACCCAGCATGGAGCCCAGCACAGGGTTTGAACTCACGACCCTGAGATCTAGACCTGAGCTGAGATCAAGAGTCGGGTGCTTAACCAACTGAGCCACCCAAGTGCCCCTGTTCTTTGGATTTCTGAACAAAGAAGGCTTATCTCCACATTACAGGTTTGTTCATGTTACCCCAGCCTAGGAAACCCTGCACAGTAATCTCTAGCTATCCATTAATTCAATCGGGGATTCAATTAATTCAAGCTATCAATTAATTCAACAAAAACTAATTGCAGAGTACTGCTGAGCACTAGAGATGTGGTCCCTTTAGATTCTTCCAAAGATAAAAAGTCCTGGTCCTTGCCCTTCAGGGGCTCATAGCAATAAGATCACTCATCCTTCCAGGCTCAGCTCCAACCTCAGCCTCTCCACCGAGGCCTTCTGGGACCACATTAAATAGCAACCACTCTTCCTCTGAGTTTTTGGAGCATTTAATCACACGTGGCCTTGAATTGCTTGCTAACGTTTCAAGTATGTCATCCCAACTAGAATGTGAGCACTCAAGAAGTTTTTTTTATTGTCAATTATATTCTAAAAGCGGGATGGGATATTTTATTGGATAGCAAATAAATTTGTGTCATGTGTCCAACGAACATAAAAAAAAAGACACAATCATTTCTGAGGTCAGGAAACACTCTCAAACCTGGTCAGACTGTTCATTCATTTAAGGGGGAAAAAAAAAGAATCTCTCTTTTTTCCAAATATTTTGCATTGCCTGTGATGGAAAAAGACACTGGAATCTAAGAACAGCATAACCACTTGCAGGGAAAAAAATGCCACAGTTCAGGTATTTTCCATTTGACAAGTCATTCAGTGGAACTAATCCATGAAAGGGAAGGGGTCAATTGAAAATCCTCACCCTGTTAAGACCCTCAAAGTGCATTGAAGCATCTTCCAGAAGCAGGTCAACTTCAGAGCAGCAAGCATAAGCCAGGCCGGTGTTTTCAGGGGGAAGGGCCCTGAACTTCGCCTTCGGACCCTCACAGCCACCCCACATCCAACGACAGGAAGGGCAGACCACTAACTAAGAGATGATGCTACCCCTTTGTCCTCAGTTTCTCCATCTGTAAAAGGAAAGGTTGGACTAAATAGAGCTCGAAGTCCCTCTCTTTTTTACATTATTTTAAGTGTTTTCATAACTTCCACGATTCATGCTTTTCTGTGGCGGGTCCAGAACGCAGGGCTGCTCGCTTTGTTGTAATCCCGCCAGCCCCCACGTGCGGCAGAACATACAGCCTCCATATTCACGTGTTAATGATTTTCTTAGAACTTTTCCCTCTGACAGTGCCATGAAATAGCAATTTTGCCTCTCTTTGGATCTTTTTCACTTTTTACTGCCTTCCAAACACACTGCTGCATTTGAAATGGCTCAGCCCCTAAAACTTTCCTTCTTAAACTCCTTCATGTTTCAAGATGAACTCCTGTCAACATTCAGAGCTCCTGCCTCACGCACAGCCGCCCACGCACACCCAGTGGCTGAAAAGTAATGATCTTCATCATTTGAGTACCGGCTGTATTCCAGGTACCCAGGGCTCCATCTACATTATCTTTGGTCCTGTAATAGCATTACAAGCACTATTATTCCCATTTTACAGGCGAGAAAATGGAAGCCCACAAAGTTTAGGAGAGTTAGGGTGAACAAGTGAGCGACATTTGAACATACGTTTGCTTGAGGTCAGATCACAACCTTTCCAGAAGCAAAGCTCGAGGAGAGCAGGAAGAGAGGTTGACCTCTGAGCACATTCTCTACAAGTAAGGCCTTTGGAATAATTTTATTGCTACAGTGAAAGCAGTAGGGGAGGCCTGAGGAAGCAAGGTGATGGGACGCATGGCTACTGTAGTCTGAAGGAAGGCCTCACCTTCCAGAAACTCACTTTCCAACTAGGGGCATAAGGCCCTATCCCCCATCTTTGCCCCCAAGCCCATATCCCTGTAGATTTTAGATCCTGGCTATGCCATTTTCCAGTATGCCAGCTGGGTGATTCAGAAGCAGCCACTGGGAATGGAGAAAGCTATTCCGAATGCCTGTGGCCATGGGCTGGAACAAAGACGCGTGAGGCTGGTGTGCCAGCTCAGACCGAGGACAGCCGTGCCCTACCCAGCCCGGTGGCGAACCTCATTATAGAGTGGAATAAACTTTCCCGATGTACCTAGAGCCCTTAATTAGCCTCTTCTGTACACTCTGTTTTGTAAGTTCGATCTTCTGAAGTGGGGATGCCCTTTATTCCAACACATGCAACTCAAAAGGTCTACTTACCAAGTCTTGTCTTAAATCTCTCTGACCTCAAGTGAATGGCCTTGAGAAAGGTCCCATCAGGGCTGCTGCTGTCTAGCAGGTGGGAAGGAAGTTGAGGCCTGGGAAGGAGAGCCTGTCTCCTCATTGAGGTCCCGCTGTGACTCATCTGTGATTCAGCCAGCCGTCTGCAGCTACTGGAAGGCTCTGTTCCATGGAAAAACTGTTTCTGATCCCCACATTCCTTCTTGGCAGACAGCGAGGCTTTGGTCTTGCTCAGCTGGCTTCTTTCAGCTATGTGGCCCATCGTCAGGGTCCCATCACTGAGGCTGTCCTCCTGCTTCTGTGTCTCGGCATCTGGTTCCCATCCTTAGATTTATCACAGACAGGAGCAGCTCCACGAAGACTCTCCTTCAGGGTGTTGTTTTAGGGAATTGAGAGGAAGGGCAGAGTCCTGAGTTCCAGGCTGGCCAGGCCTCTAACAGGCTTTCTGACCTTGGAGAAGTCACATCTCCTCTCCGGGCTAGGTCTCTATAACCCTGGCGTGAGAGGATTCTATTTTTCCTTTCTACCTTCTTACTCTTTATTGCCAAGATGCCTTTCCTGGCTCTCCATGCCTCAAGTGCTCTGGGACTGTTGAGGGAACAAGATGTGTCAGGGCTGGTCACACTCATGTGGGCATGGTGGGTCCTGAGAGGGCTGCACACACGGAGGTCCCTGACCCTGCAAAGCAGAGGCCTGTGCTGCGGGTCCTGCAGCTGCAGTGCCAAGCACTGATCTGGGCCAGGGAGGGGTGGGGGGGGCACTGCTGGGACCATAGGTTGTACAGATGTGGGTCACCGTACTGTGTGACCAGGGACTTTAAGAGGCAGGACTGGAGGGTGTTCTTGCCTTCTTTTTCCCCATCCTCGCTTCCCAGTCTAAATGTCCCCATTCCCAAGTCAGCGCTGGTTTCCCAGATGGACATGTCCCCTTTGGAGGCTCTCCTCATTCCCTCTCCGTCCTCCGCAGAATCACGCTCTGCTCAGAAAGGGGAATAGGGTGGAGAGGGAGTGCTTTCCCTTGTGCACACTGTCCCCTGAGCATCCTCTGAGAGCCTGCTCCAGCCTCCAGAGGCCTGGGACGTGGCCCTGTTGCTGTCGGCTCCTGATTGCACTGCCCACTCTGCCCCACCGGTCTCCCAGAAGCAACAGTGTAAGACTGTTTCCCTGTTCCTGTCGCCTCTACAACCTTCAGTCCCCTGCTACTGCTGGATTCAGATTGCAGGGGCCTCCAGACCACACTTGATCTTATTTATTTATTGTGGTATTTCCATAAGAAGAGGCTGGTGATAGTGCTGCTCGGGGACGTAGAAAGTGGAGATGCAGAGTCTTTGACCGATAGGAATGGTTCACATCATGGCTCGAGCACTTGAAGTGTCCAGGTGCAAATTCTTGGTCCCATTTTCCCCACCTTCTGCTGCAAACTGCCCTCCCTCGGCTCTCTCCATCTCTGTAAATGGTCACCACGTTCTGCAAGTCGCTCAGGCCTCAAACCAACATGGATGGATGGAAGGATGGATTTGTGTCCCACATCAACTCCGTCAGCAGATTCTGACAAGTGTACATTTGAAATCTCCCCAATCCGACCTTTCTCATTACTTTCAACCCTGCCACACTGGTCCACATTCCTGTCTTCTCCCACTGTTGGGGCGGCTCCCAGGTGACCTCTTCTCTCGACCCACTACATGCCCACTCTCTCTGGCAGCCAGAGGGATCCTTTGATAATGCAGGTCAGATCATGCCATTCTTCTGTGCCAACCCCCCAGAAGCTTGAAGCTTACCTCTTTCAGTGCAAAAGCCACAGTTGTGGCCACCCACAGTTCACTCACCCCTCACCTCCTGGGCCTCACCTCCAAACACTCAGCCCCCTCACTGACTCTGTCTAGATGCTCCAGCCTCTTGCTGTTCCCTGAATATGTGGAGCAGGGCCTTTGCACGTGCTGCTCCTTCTGCCTGGAATAAAGTTCCCAGACTGTATGTGGCCCGCTGCCTCATTTCATTTCAGTCTCTGTTCAGATGTTCCCTTCCTAGCAAGCCAGCTCTTTCCTGACCTCCCTGTCTAAGCTCGCAGATGTCTTTTGTTCGGCATTTTCTAATCTTGTATCTTGCCTTTTTGGGCTTCCTAATACCGTCACCACTTGTTTCTCCTTCAGGAAAATGTAAATTCTGTAGCAGAGAGTTTTTATTCCGTTCGTTGCTTATATGGTTGACCCTTAAACAACATGGATTGGAACTGCATGGGTCCACTTATATGCAGATTATTTTCAATAAATATATTGGAATTTTCCTATGAGGGAAAAACTCATGGACAAACCATGTAGACTAGAAATCCTGAGAAAACTAAGAAAAAGGAGGTATTGTTGTAAGAATACAGTCTATGACACATATAACATACAAGATATGTGTCACTTGAATGTTTATTATCGATGAAGCTTCTGGTCAACGGTAGGTTATGAGTCAAGTTTTTAGCGAGTCAAAAGTTACAGGTGGCTTTTTGACTGAGCAGAAGAATTGAGGAGCTAATTCCTGCACTGCTCAGGGGTCGGTGGCTTTTTGACTGAGCAGAAGAATTGAGGAGCTAATTCCTGCACTGCTCAGGGGTCAAGTGTATTAGTGTCCTAGGACCGCTGTATCGAAGTACCAAAAACTGGGTGGTTTAAAACAAAAGAAATGTATTATCTCCCCATTGTGGAGGCTGGAGGCCTGAAATCAAGGTGTCTGCAGGGCCGTGTTCTCTCTGACAGTTTTAGGGAAATCGTTCCTCACCTCTTCTAGTTTCTGCCGTTTGTTGGCAATCCTTGGCATTCTTTGCCCTGTAGCCGCAACATTCCAGGCACACGGCTGACTTCTCCCTGTGTGTCTTCATATCGTCTTCCCTGTGTGCATGTCTGGCTCTGTGTCCAAAGTCCCCCTTCCTTCAGGACACCAGGCGTATTGAATTAGGCCCACTCTAGTGACCTCAGGTCAACCTGCTCATCTCTAGAAAGGCCCTATTTCTGATTTTCCAAATCAGGTCACATTCTGAGATACCAAGGGTTAGCATTTTGACATATCTTTCTTTTGGTGGGGGGAAGCACACTTTAATTTAGAACCGAGTTAAACTGAATTCCCAGCTCCAACTAGGCACTCAGGGAATGTGGGTAGAGTGTGTGAGTGACTATCATTTACTAGCTGAGTCAGCTTGGCTAAGTCATCTAACCTCTCCGAGCCCCGTATACAATTAGTGCTCTAAAAAGGATCACTATTATTAATTTTCTAGACTAGTACATGGGGAATCTGCTAAATGCCTGGAGTTATTATTATGAGGTTTGATAACGTAATGTGTGCACAGCACCTTGCATTTAGTATATGCTCAATCAACGGCATTTAGTTTATTAAATAAAATGTGCACTGTGCCTGGTGATGGAGCATATTTCATTTCCTTGCACACAAATAAGACACTGCCATTGTGCTCGAGGAAGGTGATTCTAGTCGATGTGGAAAAACGCAGCTACGTAAAATTGTAACTTCTCTGTTGGAGAATCCTGGGCCAGGAGAACTGGAGCAGGATGGGGAGGAAGCAAAACTGCTTGAATTTCTGAGAGCGAGAAGCTGTTTTGCGTGTCTTTACCCAAAAGGATATAGATCTGCATGGAGGGAGGGTTCTCGGGGCATGCCTCCGCTGTGTTCTGTGAGGCACCTTTGTCAGTGACCTTGATGGCTGCCGGGCTCAGATGGCTTACTTATTAGGTTTGTAAATGATAAGCTAGAAAGGAAAATCAGCATGCTAAGTGAAAGACTAAATTATGAGTGAAGTCCGTAAGATAAACTATAATCCATAAGATAAAATATAACAAGAATAAACATTGGTTTCAGGAAATGAATTTTATATGGAGAAGTGGGGACGACGTGGCTTAACCTGGTGGTTTTTCAACCTTTGATGTACATCAGAATCACCTGTGGAGGGGCGCCTGGGTGGCACAGCGGTTAAGCGTCTGCCTTCAGCTCAGGGCGTGATCCCGGCGTTATGGGATCGAGTCCCACGTCAGGCTCCTCCTCTATGAGCCTGCTTCTTCCTCTCCCACTCCCCCTGCTTGTGTTCCCTCTCTCACTGGCTGTCTCTATCTCTGTCGAATAAATAAATAAAATCTTTAAAAAAAAAAAAAAAAGAATCACCTGTGGAGTTTTGCATATTTGTTTTTTTTTTTTTTTTAGCAGAGATGCCAGCGTGTATCTGAGACCTTCTGAAACGAACTCTCTGGGGGAGGTACTTAGTAGGTGCCCAGTGTTGATAGGGGTTGAGAACCCCTGGGTTGCGGGGACACGTGTGAACAAGCGTGGGCTGAGGATATGTTATTGCAGAGCACGGTGTCCAGGACACAGAGGACATGTTGTTCTGGGTTGATCCTTCTAGAACATCAGCCTTGCACAGGCAGGGATTTCTGGTGGTTTTGTTCATCGGTGACTCCTGAGTGCCATTATATTCCCTGGCATGGAATGGATTCTCAGTGAATTGTTGGATGAATGGACTGAGTTTTGGGGACTTTTCCCTAATCAGGGAAAGAAAGGGGCCAGTCTAGATGTGCCAGGTCTAGAAACTATACTTAGGAAGTATCATATGATATGGTACGGTACGGCATGATATGATATAACAATGTGAAAGCTAGTAACTTACAAGTGCATACACTGGAGAGGTGAAGGTGTTCTGATGCGAGGAGAATTAGGAAGGAGACTGGTAACTGTTCCTGAACACCTGCTGGAGGGTCTCCCAGAAGAGCATGAGGTGTATTCCATATGCCTCTGGAAGGGGGTTCCACTTCAAGTGCCTACATTTGCAGGAACTAATGTCTAACGTGCTCAGCGGTCTCAAAATGGAAGGGATTGTTTGGTCCCTCAGGGAGCCCTTTGTCAGCCGAGGGTTCAAGCAGAGGCCAGTTGTCCACCTGTCACGGAGGACGGTGAGACCCTCTTGCATTGTGTGGACCGTGGAACGAGGTCACCTGGATGAACTAGAGCTTGAAGCAGCTGTGATCTTGACCAACCAAAGGTCTTTCTCTAATTTTTCTTTCTCATATTTTCATGAAGAAATTGATAGCCCAACCAATGTGGTCACTGATCGAGTGACAGAGGACACAGCGGTGGTCTCCTGGGTCCCCGTCCAGGCTGTCATAGATAAGTATGTGGTGCGTTTCACCTCCACCGATGGGGACACGAAGGACATGGCGGTCCCCAGGGAGCAGAGCAGCACCGTCCTGACGGGCCTGAAGCCAGGAGAGGCGTACAGAGTCTACGTGTGGGCCGAGAAGGGCAACCAGGAGAGCAAGAAGGCTGACACCAACGCCCTCACGGGTAATGCAGGGATGGGAGCCTGAACAGGTTTCTTCATGGCCGGGAGAAGACTGATGCATGAATCAGGAGGCCGATGCCCACCAGACATCAACTCTTCTGCTTGCAGGGGTGGGGAAAGGGGTTGCAAAAGCAATGTAAAATTTCACAATTATGATTTTTCCCATTTTAACCTCAAACAAAAGAAACTAGCCTTTTTATTTTATTTATTTTTTTTACACAGAAGTTCACACTTATTTGGTTTAGAATTCCATGTGCGACTCTCTCAGAGCAGAGTAACACTTCCTAATTTTCAGGTTTTGGATGTTAAAACTCAAAACATTTGCCTGACAGTGAATTTGAATGCTTATCTCCATTTGCAGAGGCTGTACAGGCACTTTGCTTATCATCTGGAGCTCTCTTTCAGACCGTGGAAATGGTTTGTCTCCTGAGTCAACAGTCACCAAATGTATCGATTCTGCCTCGAAGCTTCCAGAAACCAGAAGGGTCCGTCCCCAGACTTCACCTAGCTGTTCCGCTCAGCTTGGGCTTGTAGATGCCCTGAGATGGCAGGGGGTGTGGGGGGGGCACATCCCAGACATTGTTTCTGCGTAAAGCCTCCCCTGCTCCTGTCCCTGAATTCTGAGCAATCACATCCTGGAGCCCACTTGAGGTTCCAGACACTTGACAGGAAATCATAGAAAAGGATTCGCTTATCGATTGGGCTCTGTTCTGGACACTTAGTGTAGAGACAGTCAGAGAAGCCGATAATTCGTTAGGAATGTGGTTTCAGAAGCTTGACTGTCCACGTTTTAATCCTAACTCTGCCATTTACTAGCTGAGTGGCTTTGGGCAAGTCACTTGACCTCTGTTCCTCAGAGTCTTGTCTGTAAAAGAGGGCCTATGAGTCTTTACCTCACGGGGTAATTGTGAGGGTTACATGAGTTTAATCATGGAAATACCCAACACATAGCCAAGCGCTCTGTGAGTGACCGTAGTAATTATTTCTTACAATGTGTCTCAGTCAGCTTGGGCTGCTCTAATAGATACCATAGACTGGGGCCTTCAACAAAAGAAATTTAGTTCTCACAATTCTGGAGGCTGGAAAGTCCCATGACTGGGCGCTGGCTGATTCGGTTTCTGGTGAGAGCCGTCTTCTTAGCTTTTAGGTGGTCACCTTCTTCCTACACCCTTACGTGGTGGACAGAGGAAGCTCAGGTCTCCTCTTATCAGGCACTGATGCCATCATGGGAGACCTACCCTCATGACCTCAGCAAACCTCATTATCTCCCCAAGGTCTCGCCTCCAAATACCATCAAATTGGGAGTTAGGGCTTCAGCATAGGAGTTTGAGGGGGGACACAGACATTCAGTCCATAGCAAATGTTAATCAGCATTCAGCCCTTGATGGATTTCACGGTGTGGAGCCCCCTGGGTCAGGGGTGGGCCTTATCTCCTCCAGGAGGAGAAGCTGCCAGTAAGGATGGTGAGCTCTAGTGGTTTAAAGGCAGGGTCAGCACTTTCTGTGAGGGGCCAGAGAGTGCGTATGTTCAGATTTTAGGCCATAGAGTCTGCGTTGCAACAATTCTGCTCTGCCATTGAGATGCAAAAACAGCCACAGAGTATGTGTAGATGAACCAGTAAGACTGTGTTCAATAAAACTTTATAAAAGAAGGCAGTGTGTCAGATTTGGCCTATGGGCTGTTGATCGCCACCTCCTGGTTTGTATTACACAAGGCTCTCCATTTAGTAGGATTTTGAGTGTTGTGAAAAGGAAGCATGTGGGTCAGTCTTTTTAAGATGGTAGAAGTTGGAATAGAGAAGAATCTTCCTCTCTCTTAGGTGGGGGTGGTGTGAGTCAGCACCCCAGATTACGGGAAGCCACTGGGATGTGGTGTGGTTGGCGCTGTCAGGCCCAGAGCCAGGCTCTGGGGGTACGAAGATGAAAGACATAGTTCACGCTCATGGCATTCACAACCATCTAGGTAGAGAAGACAAGTAAAAAAGGTAAAGCACAGTGAGTTATGTTATTTCTAGAGCCAACAAATGTCCCTGGAACTGTGGGAGCCAGAGGAAAGGGTACTTAGCACAGGCTGGGATGGGAGAGGGGCTCATGCAGGCTGTAGGAGGAGGTGACACCTGGGCAGAGTCTAGATGGAGGGGTGGGCATCAGCAGTGGGAGCAGCATATGCAAAGGCTTAAGGTATAAGAACAGGACAGTTATTTTTCTGTCGTATCTTAATATGCAAATATTGTAATCATCTTAAGTGGTGTGGATGGTGGCCAGGTCTAGAGAGTGGCGTAGTGAAGGGTGAGCATCCCAGAGTGAAACTCCTCCTTCCATGTCCCCTGTTCCAGCGCTTTCTGAACTCGGTGCTCCCCAAGGTGAGCTGTCTCCCATGGCTGTGTCCCGGCCACCCGGCCTGGCTGTGCATGTCCAACGATGGTGCAGACGTTGGTCATGCAGTTGCTTTCACAGAAAGCTCTGCCATTTGAGGAAGTGGTTTTTGAAACAGGAATATAAAGGCATGCTACTCGTGCACCATGGCTTTCGGACTCCAGGGGTTCACATTTTAAGGAGAAAGGGGTATTTCATGCCTCAAAAATGGCACTTGTAATAACAAAGAGCTTATATTTAAGCATTTACCATGTGACTATCTCACGTGTGATTTGCCAGAACCTGTGAGGTAGGTACTGCTCTTTCCTCCTTCGTGGAGGTGAGGGGACCGAGAGGTAAGGTTTACAGTCTGTCCAAGTTAGCAACTAGGAAACAGTGGAGCCCAGATTCCAACCCAATTTAACTGCATAGAAACCCAGACAGATTCTGCAAGTAAGATTATTTTTATCCACCCAGACCTCAAATACCATCAGTATAAGTCTTCTGGTTCTCTGGCCACAGACATAATGTTTTATGTGGAAAGAACTGACAGCTCCTACTTCCAGGATATTTTTCTTCCCAAAGAAAATATTAGAGCCAATGCAGAGATTTATTGAAGTATAATTGCTTTCAGGTACAAGGAGTCAGGAACTGAAAGAGTGTATTATATAAATTCAGGGTAAAGGAGAAATTTGTATATGAAGACCATCTTTTCTTTTTCTTTTTTTAATCCAAAGGCTACTTTTGGGTAAAGTTTATAGAGCTGAGACTATTTTGGCTTTGTCTGAAAACCCTACATCTCATTAAATGCTATTAGCTCATTCTTGGAATTTCAGACCACTTGCTTAATTAAACCCTTAAGTTATCCCAATCACTTGCATAGAACAGACTCTGAAATTTGTTGAGATCATCATGTTGTCTGTGTATGTGCTGGCCTTTCAGGAAATAGAGAGTTGGTAAATGCTACATTCTTTCATCTCTCTTAAAGAAATCGACAGCCCAACAAACCTGGCCACCGACCGGGTGACAGAGGACACGGCCACCCTCTCCTGGAACCCAGTGCAGGCTGATATCGACAAGTACACGGTGCGCTACACGTCTGCAGACGGAGACACCAGGGAGGTGTCCGTGGGGAAGGAGCAGAGCAGCACCGTCCTGACGGGCCTGAGGCCAGGTGTGGAGTACACGGTCCAGGTGTGGGCCCAGAAGGGGGCCCGGGAGAGCAAGAAGGCCGACACCAAGGCCCCAACAGGTAACAAGAGAAAGATGGGCCATCAGAATTGAGTTGTGAGTGTGTGGATTTGAGTGTGCATGGAACCAAAGATGTGGCCTGACATGAGAGACTGTGCATAGAAAGTTCTAAAGATCAAAAAAGACAGTGCGTTCCAGTAGTGGTCTCAGTGGGCTGAGAGCTGGTAGCCGTCGCCCCGCCTGATAGTGATGAGCTGCTCACGAAACCACTCAACCCGCTAGGAGGGAGAAGTAAAGCTGTGCAGTGGCCACGTTTTCAGCACTCAGCAAAGATGTTATAGGCTCTGACCATTGCAATGCTTGCGATAATGCTTTTCGAATGATTCTTGTGAAGTAGCCCTTGAGAAAATGATCAATCGGGTACCCTGAACGTCGTGGCAGATGTTTAACGATGGTTTTGATGTGCCATGACGTTGCTAAGAAGACGTCATCCTCCCACATTTTAGGGAGCTGAAAGCCAAGAACATATGTTAAGTTTGCAATGAGTAGTCTTTTGAAATTGGGAGCCAGGGGTTACTTTCTCCCTTGACTCCCAGGAGACCCTGGATGGGAATACCGTTGCCTTGTGCGGAGAGAGCCCTAGAAGATGAAAATGACAGTGACGGGGTGGTGGGTATCTCTTCCACGGCTTCAAAGCTTAGGCTTTTCCAAATTTTTTTTTTTTTTAAAGAAATTGACAGCCCCAAAAACCTGGTGACCGACTGGGTAACAGAGGACACGGCCACCATCTCCTGGGACCCGGTGCAGGCTGTCATCGACAAATACATGGTGCGCTACACGTCTGTGGATGGAGACACCAGGGAGGTGTCCGTGGGGAAGGAGGAGAGTAGCACTGTCCTGACGGGCCTGAGGCCAGGTGTGGAGTACACGGTCCAGGTGTGGGCCCAGAAGGGGGACCAGGAGAGCAAGAAGGCCGACACCAAGGCTCCGACAGGTGAGGAAGCATGCATCATCACTGTGTCACTGCTGAGCTCATGGTCTGTTGGTTTTCCTTCTGTGACCTTGGCAGAAAGGGAGGTTTTCCAGGTTGGTGTCCTTGCAGAGCCCACTGTGTATCCCTTACTTCGATTTCATGGCTTCTCTTAGAGTGCATAGCTCGTCTTGTCTTCAAACTTTGGTCTTTTAAGATGGATATTATTACTCATTGTCCTTTGTTCTCTGCGTGTGCATTTGCTGTGGTTAACATACTGAATGCCTCCCCTGATAAGGAATAAACGTGATTGAAAGCCCAAGTGCCCGCCCTGTGGAGGGAGCCTGACTGCGATCCCAGACCTACTTTGTTTTCCATCCTTACTCGTTTAAACCCTTTCTGTGGAGCTTGCTTTTTGTTTCTGTCCTTTGGGTGAATGTTTTAGGCAGAAATAATAACAATGTTTTATTAGCGAAAAATAAGCAAATATCTGATCACTTTTAGTCCCCAACATGTATCATTTTAGTAATTATCCATACTTCATTTAAAGTTAAAGCTTCTCCCTGCCATCAGCTTGGGCCGTTGGCAGGCTAACTGCAGGCTAACTGCCTGCCCTGGGAAGGGAACGTGCTCGACTTCTCTGGTATTTCCCTTCTGGTACTTTAGGCCCCCTCCTTCCAGCATGCTAACTGCGATTTCTGACCCATGTATGTTTGGCACAGCTTGGAGAGAGGTCAGGGAGCAGAAAGAGGAGAGGTAAGGGGTCTTACTTGGCCGTAACAGTCACAGCTGCCCCGGGCCTGTTGTGGAGCCTGACGGGTGTTAAAGCTAATGTTTTCCCTCATGGAGCACTCTGCATGCTCTTCAGCAGCCCCCCTACACGCCGGTCTTTCATCATAGTAATCCTGTTGGCAGACGCATCTCTCCTGCTGGTCACCTGTTCCCTTTCCTCTGCCTGCACATGTGGGTGCACTCCGGTGCCTTTCTGGTTGGGGTCACTTCATCCCTCTGGGTGAGCCTCTTGGACATGTTCTAAAACCATCCCAGGTGGGCCCTTTCTTCCTTTCCTCGGGTCCACGGGGAACATGCATGTACCCTCTGTCCATTCAACTGAATGTATGGCCCTTTTGCAATGCTGCAGCCTCCGATCGCTCTGCATCAGAGCAAACAGCCGTTTTCTCACCTCTTAGATATTTTAGGCCCATGTCAGACACCAGCCCGCGGTGCTCCCCAAGCCGTGGGCAGAGTTTCTCAATCTTGGCACTATTGAAATTTTTGGCCTGATTAATTCTTTGCTGCCGGGGTCCATCTTGTGTGCCATAGGCAGTTTAAGGCATCCTGGCCTCTACCCATTAGACACCAGGAGCCTCCCTATCCCACTCTGAATTGTGACAACCAAGTTGGTCTCTAGACCTTGCCAATCATTCCTGGTTGAGAACACTTGCTCCAGGGTATGCGTAACCCGCTCTGTAAGGGATCCCATTGCAAGTGCTTATTTGAGGTTTGGGTCTCACCCATGAAGCTCACAGTGTGATGGGCTCAAAGTAATCCACTCTTGAAGTCCCATCTCTTTGGCCTCTCGAACCTCTTTTTTTTTTTTTTCAAGATTTTATTTATTTGCTGGAGAAAGAGAAAGAGAGTGAGTACAAGCAGGGGAAGTGGTAGGCAGAGGGAGAAGCAGGCTCCCCACTAAGCAAGGGGCCTGATGTGGGACTTGATCCCAGGACCCGGGGATCATGACCTGAGCTAAAGGCAGATGCTTAACTGACTGAGCCACCCAGGTGTCCCTCCAACCTCTTTCATAGTCTGGAGATGGCTGGTCAGCCAAGGGCCACAAGACTGTTGGTCCTGCCTTGGCTGTGGGCTCTCAGGTTGGAATGTAGATACCAGTTTTCTTGGGGTCACAGCCCAAACCAGTATAAGAGAGTCCTGCTTGATCATACCATTGCACATCTGTGATAGGACCTAGAAACAAGGACTTTAGGGAAATGACTTTTGCAATGAATTATTTGACACAAAAACATGCTATTATTTTCTTGGTGACTACATTTTTTAATGCCTTCCTTGTGCATAGTATGGAGGCTCATAATCTTCATTCATAAAATATCAGCAAGGTGATATAATTAATAATAGCTTATGGTCATTGGTCATCTAGTCTGTGCCAAGAATTGTCATAAAGGGCGTATTATTATTAACTCATTTAATACAGCAAGTTTCCAGGATATAACTAATATTATCTTGCTCTGCCTTTTTTTTTTCTATAGACACTAATATTCAATATTTTCAAGGTCCCTTTTTACATGATATTTTTTGTCTGGGTTTTCAGAGGCACCCAGCGAGATATGTACAGTAACTATTAATCCTATTTTATAAATGTAGAGATGTGAGATGACTTATCCAAGGTCATCAAGCAAATTAGTAATTTATGAAATTAGATGTATGTATGGAACATTACTGCTCAAAGGAACTTTAAAGTCTATCCAACCTGAACCCCAGATTTACAGATGATGAGGCTGAGGCTCAGCCAGAGGCAGGTGAGATGTGCAGAGCCATAGCTTTTCTGACTCTGGATCTAGTGCTCATTCTACTGTCCTGTGCTGGCTGTTTGAGGATCCAAGAGTCCAGCCATGGAGAGAAGATCTACATCCATGAACCAGCTGAAAACTGATATAGAAGATGGGAAAAACATAAGAACAGGAAACTGCCTCCCTCCAAGCAACATGGTCTAACTCTTTGGTGCTTGTTAATAGTGCACTTTAATTTTCCTTTCAGACATTGACAGCCCAACAAACCTGGTGACCGAACGGGTGACAGAGAACACGGCCACCATCTCCTGGGACCCGGTGCAGGCGGTCATTGACAGGTACATGGTGCGCTACACGTCTGCGGACGGAGACACCAGGGAGGTGTCCGTGGGGAAGGAGCAGAGCAGCACCGTCCTGACGGGCCTGAGGCCAGGTGTGGAGTACACGGTCCATGTGTGGGCCCAGAAGGGGGCCCGGGAGAGCAAGAAGGCCGACACCAAGGCCCCGACAGGTAATAGAGCATTGTTCTTTGAGAATGTAAAGCCTAAGCTTATGGCTGGTCCAGTTTGTTTTCTTGCTTTGACACTGGCAGACTAGATGATTTATGGAAGGGTAAGATGGTGTCCCTTCATAAGAGACTGCACACACCATCTTTCACCTCCCTTTTACACATGATCTCAAACTAAGGAGCTCACCCTTGGCCTCTTACTTTGGTCTTAGAAAGATAAATGATGATTGGTCCCATCTACTCACCATTCCTCTGATTTGTGTTCAATCATTGAAATGTTTCTTCTTGAAAGGGAAAAGATAGGAAGAAACTATATATGTTAGGATCTGTGAGCCTTGTACTTTAGGGAAATGGTTTTTGCTCTGATCTCTTTGGGACAAGGAAGGGTTATTTTCTTCTTAGTGGATAAATCCTCTCTGGAGCACTGTGTGCTCTGTTCTGAGGACCCTAAGGTTGCACTTACAAACTGTATTGGTTTATAATTTTTAAAGCTCTTTCATCTCACTTTCCTCATTTTTAAAATGATGTTATTTACATATTTTAGAGAGAGAGGCAGGGGTAGGAGCAGAGGGACAGGGAGAGAATCTCAAGTAGACCTCACGCTCAGCACAGAGCCTGACATGGGGCTCCATCTCATGAGCCTGAGATCAGGACTTGAGCCGAAATCAAGAGTTGGACACTTAACCGACTGAGCTACCCCGGCGTCCCTTCTCATTTTTTTGAACAGATTTATTGAGATATAATTTGTTTTCCATAAAATGTAGTCTTTTAAAGCATGTAATTCAGTGGTTTTTGTATATTTACAATTATGCAGCTATCACTAGTATCTAAATCAGAAGATTTTCATTACCCTGAAAAGAAACTCCTTGCCCATTAGCAGTCCCTCCCCATCTCAACTCCCCTAGCCCTAGGAAACTACTACTTTCTGTCTCTATAGACAGAGTTCCTTATTCTGGACATTTCATATAAGTGGATCCATACAACCTGTGGTGTTTCATGACTGGCTTTATTCACTATGTGTAATATTTTCAAGGTTAATCCACGTTGTAGCATGTGTCAGTACTTTATTTTCTTGCCAAATAATATTCCATTGTATGGATGTAATACATCGTGTTTATCCATTTGTCCCTGATGAGCATTTGGGTTGTTTCCACTTTTTGGCTATTGCGAATAGGGATACTATGAGCATTTGTGTACAGATTTTTGTGTAGACATGTTTTCAGTTCTTTGGAGTTTATACATCGGAGTGGAATTGCTGGGTCACATGGTAACTCTATGTTTAACTTTTTGAGGAATGGCTAAATTGTTTCCAGAGTGGTGGCACTAGGAATGAATGAGGGTTATTCCTCATTTACTTGGTCCTCAGAGGCATTTGGTGAGATGGGTAGCACAGGGATCAATATCCCCATTTTACAGTTCAGAAACATCAAATACAAAGATGTGAATAATTTTTATAAGTCATGTAATTAGCTGATGATTCAAGGAGTCAGATTTGTGGAGTATTTATAGAATATTATGGTACCTTAATATCTAGATAGTAAGGCCCGCAGTCTACAAAGAAGGAACTGAGGCTCAGCTGGAGGCAGCAGAGCTAGCTGTCCAGGGCCACAGCTGGCTGATGACAGAGTTAGCCCTAGACCTCTGGTCTGTTGGCTCTGCTCTGGGCTTACCTGCCACTCTGCTCTGCATCTCTAGGCTGGAAAAGAACCTCGCTCTTCTGACTCTGGATCTAGTGCTTATTTTACTGTCCTGTGTTGCCTCCTTGAGGATCCAAGAGTCCAGTCATGGAGAGAAGGTCTACGTGCATGAACAGGCTGAAAACTGATATAGGAGATGGGAAAAACATAAGAACAGGAAACTGCCTCCCTCCAAGCAACATGGTCTAATTCTTTGGTGCTTGTTAATAGTGCACTTTAATTTTCCTTTCAGACATTGACAGCCCAACAAACCTGGCCACTGACCGGGTGACAGAGGACACAGCCACCATCTCCTGGAACCCAGTGCAGGCTGATATCGACAAGTACACGGTGCGCTACATGTCTGCGGACGGAGACACCAGGGAGGTGTCCGTGGGGAAGGAGCAGAGCAGCACCGTCCTGACGGGCCTGAGGCCAGGTGTGGAGTACACGGTCCAGGTGTGGGCCCAGAAGGGGGCCCGGGAGAGCAAGAAGGCCGACACCAAGGCCCCAACAGGTAACAAGAGAAAGATGGGCCATCAGAATTGAGTTGTGAGTGTGTGGATTTGAGTGTGCATGGAACCAAAGATGTGGCCTGACATGAGAGACTGTGCATAGAAAGTTCTAAAGATCAAAAAAGACAGTGCGTTCCAGTAGTGGTCTCAGTGGGCTGAGAGCTGGTAGCCGTCACCCCGCCTGATAGTGATGAGCTGCTCACGAAACCACTCAACCCGCTAGGAGGGAGAAGTAAAGCTGTGCAGTGGCCACATTTTCAGCACTCAGCAAAGATGTTATAGGCTCTGACCATTGCAATGCTTGCGATAATGCTTTTCGAATGATTCTTGTGAAGTAGCCCTTGAGAAAATGATCAATCGGGTACCCTGAACGTCGTGGCAGATGTTTAACGATGGTTTTGATGTGCCATGACGTTGCTAAGAAGACGTCATCCTCCCACATTTTAGGGAGCTGAAAGCCAAGAACATATGTTAAGTTTGCAATGAGTAGTCTTTTGAAATTGGGAGCCAGGGGTTACTTTCTCCCTTGACTCCCAGGAGACCCTGGATGGGAATACCGTTGCCTTGTGCGGAGAGAGCCCTAGAAGATGAAAATGACAGTGACGGGGTGGTGGGTATCTCTTCCATGGCTTCAAAGCTTAGGCTTTTCCAAATTTTGTTTTTAATTTGTTATTATGTTATGTTAGTCACCATACAGTACATCCTTAGTTTTTGATGTAGTGTTCCATGATTCATTGTTTGCGTATAACATCCAGTGTTCCATGCAATATGTGCCCTCCATTTTTTAAAAAAGAAATTGACAGTCCCAAAAACCTGGTGACCGACCGGGTGACAGAGGACACGGCCACCATCTCCTGGGACCCGGTGCAGGCCGTCATCGACAAGTACATGGTGCGTTACACGTCTGCGGACGGAGACACCAGGGAGGTGTCCGTGGGGAAGGAGCAGAGCAGCACCGTCCTGAAGGGCCTGAGGCCAGGTGTGGAGTACACGGTCCAGGTGTGGGCCCAGAAGGGGGCCCGGGAGAGCAAGAAGGCCGACACCAAGGCCCCAACAGGTGAGGGAGCATTGTTCTTTGAGAACGTAAACCTAAGTCTATGGCTGGTCCAATTTGTTTTCTTGCTTTGACACTGGCAGACTAGATGATTTATGGAGGAACAGGATAGTGTCCCTTCGTAAGAGATTGCACACACCATCCCTCACCTCTCTTTAACTCATTTCCTTACAAGTCAGGTCCAAGTGGCAGTTTCAAGCTACAGTTTTGCCATGATTGGATGGTCAAGCCCAGAGACTCTTTCTCTGAGTGAGTGCATGAATATTTCATTGTGGACAGTATTCAGGGCCTCGCATTGTGTTTTGAGTGAGAACAGAAAATGAAAAACGTTAATATTAATAATAACATGCTGAAAATTCAACTTTGAAAAATAGACTTTACATCTACCAGAGCAAGTAAATATATGTGGTGTGCTTTAGCATGAATGAATCATGGTAATTCTGGTTTTAAGGATAAGGATAACTTCTATGTTCTCTTCTAATTCGATTGTGAAAAAGCTGTATGGCCATAGTTCTCTAGTGATTTAACCAGCTAACCAGCATTACAAGTGCATCTACAATACGTAAAGCGTATTGAAAGTGGTTTTTGATTGGCGGATTCATTTAACAAGGCATGTGGAGCATTTACCATGTGCTCTGTTCTCTACGAGGCTGTGGGAACCCTGAGGGGAATAGGAGGTGGCCCTATGCCTCTAGGAGCTGACGTTTGCATCTGGCTATTAGAATCATCTTGTATGTAATCAGAGGTCTTCATTGACATGATGCTAGAAACAAAATTATTACTGCTTGTGAGCATGGGCTGTGTCTTCTTCAACCAGGCCCTGCACGTTACCTAACACCATGCCTTGTACCTAGTGGGAGTTGGACATTCGCTTACTAAATAAATAATGAGGTTTATTTTATTTAACTGTTAGTGGAGGTAATAGTGTAGATTTGTAGATTTTGGTTTACTGTGCTTTCTTCTTGGGGATCCAAAGTCTGTCTGGGGAGAGGAGATGTATCTCAATGAAGCAGTTAGGGCATAGGTGATGGAGAAAGCACGAAACGTGAAAGGATCTCACCCCAAGCAAAATGACCATGAGGGTCTGTATCCTGAGGCCTATTAATAGTGCATGTTGATCAGTACTTTTCCTTTTAGACATTGACAGCCCCAAAAACCTGGTGACAAACCAGGTGACAGAGAACACGGCCACCATCTCCTGGGACCCGGTGCAGGCCGTCATTGACAGGTACATGGTGCGCTACACCTCTTTGGACGGAGACACCAGGGACATTCCGGTGGGAAAGGAGCAGAGCAGCACCGTCCTGACGGGCCTGAGGCCAGGTGTGGAGTACACAGTCCAGGTGTGGGCCCAGAAGGGGGCCCGGGAGAGCAAGAAGGCCGACACCAAGGCCCCGACAGGTAACAGGAGGGAGGAGAAAAGAAACTCAGGTCATCACTGTGGGCTGATTGATCTGTTGCTGCTAAATCATGCCACTGCTGCTTTTGGGGTCTGTGACTCAGGGACTGTTTTAGGAAAGTTTGTTGTAAAAAACTTCATTCACCTAAAGAAAAATCAAAGTATAGTCATGGATTTAGTGCTGAGCAGTCCTGTGAAGGTCTTAAAACTCTCTCCCCAAACCTGTGTTTTAACCGCTCTGCCTCTCAGTGACAACAAATTACAGGGAATATGGCAAAACGAATATAAAATTCCAAAAATCCGTGGATTAGAGAATTGTTTTGTGACAAGCTGTTTTATGTAGGTTTGACTTAATAAACGGCGTGTAGTTTAGAGCAGCAAGTGTTATCTTGGCAGGTTGGAGCTCTGTGCTCGTTTCAACACACAGGTAAGTTTTGATGAGCGTCTTCTAAGGGCAAAGCCTGGGATACAGTGGCAAACAAAACAGATATGATTCCTACTCTCTTAAAGTCCAGTGGGAAAGATAGGCAATCAACAAGCAAACAAATTATAACTGTGAACTATGGTCGGTACTATGGAGGAGATGAACATGGTGCAGGTATAAAGGATAACAGGGTAGGGATGTTTCTTAGAAGGGATGGGATAGTAATAGTTAAGAGCCACATTGACAGGAACATCCAAACAGCGTTTGCTTAACCAAGAAAGAAGTTTATTCTTGTCTCGTGGAATGGTCAGAGGGTAAGTGGGCCGGGCTGGTATGGTAGCTCCATGGCACAGGAGAGCCAGGCTCCCTCCGTATTGCTGTTCAGTCATCCCTAGGGAGTTGCCTCTATTTCTGTGGTTATCCTCCACCCTCATTCCAGCAGTGGAAAGGGGAGGGCAGGCCTGGAACATTGCCCACGTTCTTCAGTTCTTCTCCCGTTCCACTGGCCAGATCCAGGACTCAGTGCCGGACCTCACTACCAGAAAGGCTGGGGAATGAAGTCTTCAGCTGCATGGACACCTGCCCAGCCTGCACTTCTGTTCTACTGCCCCATCCAAGACAGTAGCCACTGGCCGCATGGGGCTTCTTAAATGTTAATTAATTAAAAGAAGTTAAATGATTTGCAAAGTTGTACTAGTCGCATTTCAAGTGGTCTGTAGCCACATTAGTTATTGGCTATTGTATTGGGCAGTGCAGAATATTTCTGTCATTGCAGAGAGATCCTTTGGACAGTGTGCTCATGGAAGAAAGGCAGAATGGATGGTGAGGAAAACTCGCCATTTCTGGCAGAAGGAAGGGTGTGTGTGACGGCCCTAAGCTGGAACAGCTAAGATGGTTGCCATACTGTGAGGGGCTGGTGTGGCTAGAGCACAGAGGGTGAGAGGGGAAGTGGTATGGGGTGAGGTGGGAGGGAGGCGGGGTCACTCACACAGGACCACACAGTGCCTGCAAGAGGGAGTATGTTATATTTATTAGAAGAGCAACATGATATGTTTGTTTAAAAAAGGTTATTCAGGCCACAGTGAGGAGAATCCATGGAGGACATGACAGGAGTAGCATTAGGAAGGTTCGTGGAGAGTCTAGTGTAAAATCCGGGTAAGAAGGGGCGATGGCCATTGGGAAAGAGGAGAGGGGGATATCTGGGTACAGATTTTGGAGGTATAAATGCCAGTATTTGTTGACGGATGAGACGTGGGGTGGGAAGAAAGTGAATCCGATGTGACCCGTGTTTCTGGCTTGAGCAACATGGAAGGTTGGGGCAGCATTTTCTGAGGGGAGACTGAGAGATAAATAGGCTCGGGGAGGAATGTGAAGACTTTTAGGCATTTAAACTGGACAAGCTTGTGAGATTCCTTGGTTGATTGAGTGACTCACTAGTTGATTCCACAAATACTGGTCTAGTGCCCGGTACATGCGAGGCGCTGTGGTGGAGATGAGGTTGTAGGTGCAAGCCGGGGGCTCATGGATCAGGGAGCAGAGAGCACTGGTTGGTATTCAAAGCCATGGACATGGTTGAGGTCACTTAGGGAGAAGTGTAGAGAGGCTGTCAGCCAGGTTGCTGACAAAGGAGACTGAGGAGGAGTCAGGCCATTAGAAGAAAACCAGGGGAGCGTGTGGTCATCGAAGTCAAGAGCTGAGAGTGTTTTAAGACAGAGGGTATGGATCCGCTCTGCCAAATGCTGCCCAAAAGTCCAGTAAGGTGATGATGGAGACGGTCCATTGGATTTGGCAAAGCAAAGCTGGGGGTGACGTGTCCTAGCGGTTTTAGTGACGTGCTGTGGAAAAGCGCCAAACTTCATTGAATTGAGGAGTGAACGGGAAGGGAGGAGTGAACTGAAGGTATGCAGACCGTTCTCTTGAGGAGTCTGTCAGTTAAGGGGTGCAGAGGAGAAGGAGGTCCTAGAGCTTGCAGTCTGGGAATGACAGTAGAGGAGGAGAGACCAGGGGTGCTGGAGAGAGCACAGACGAAAAGGAGCAAGGTCTTTTAAAAGGTGGGAGGCTTCACAACTCAGAACAAAGAGGGGCTCGCCTGGGTTTTAACACAAGAAAACAGCAGAATCGTGGGCGAGACTTTTCACTTCTCTGGGCCTCCATGCTCCCCTCTGATAAAAGACAAGAAGGTTGGAAGGTCTGACTTCTCAGCTCGGAGATTCTGTGAAACAGAATAATGAGATACCACAGAGATAACAAGAAGAGGGGGTTTCGACAGCAGTTCGGGCGTCTTGTTGCTCGGGAGACTTTTTTTTTTTGTTGTTACCTCTGTGGAAACTAGAGAGACAGAAAATTTCCATATTGATGAACTTGCAGAAGATCTAATTCCTCCCAGTTGTAATATCCAGTGGTTTGTTTCCCTGGAAAATGGAAACCGGGGGCTTTTCACTCCTGTGCTCAATGGAATTGTATCATTATTAAAGGTAACTTGAACGGAGGGCTCCTGGCAAATGGGGTGGTGGCATGGCCTCCCTTAGCTCTAAAATTCAGCCTTTCCTTTTTAAAAAGAAATTGACAGCCCCCAAAACCTGGTGACCAACCGTGTGACAGAGGACACAGCCACCGTCTCCTGGGACCCGGTGCGGGCGGTCATCGACAAGTACACGGTGCGCTACACGTCTGCGGACGGAGACACCAGGGAGGTGTCCGTGGGGAAGGAGCAGAGCAGCACCGTCCTGACGGGCCTGAGGCCAGGTGTGGAGTACACGGTCCAGGTGTGGGCCCAGAAGGGAGCCCGGGAGAGCAAGAAGGCCGACACCAAGGCCCTGACAGGTACTGTGAGGGTCTGGGACAAGGACCCACACGTCCATCAGCACAGTCTTCCTTCATACCCAGGGGTGCGGAGGGGAGCAGGGAGGGCAGCTGTCTCACCCAAGGCCATTCCTCAGCGTGGTTCCTTCTTCCCTTTCTGAGGTACTATGCAGGCAGGCATGGCCGCTCTGATTAAGAACAGTGTAGAGGAGACAGTGTGAAAGTGAACCTGTGCGGCTCTTCCAGGTGCTTGTGCGAATGTAGCCTCCCTCACTGTCCCCTCCACCCCGCCAGCTCCCAGACTGTCCGCCTGGGTAGTCGAACCTGCTTGGCCTCAGCTCCAGTTCGGAGAAGAGGGAGGCCAGGAAGCTCTCGCATCTCCATCTCCATCTCCCTCCCTGGGACCTGGGAAGCTCACTGTGCCCATCCTGACGTCCGCGGGCCTCTGCGGACAGTCTGGGCAAGGCCTGGCCATCCCCTCTGTGGCCGGCTACACCGTGTGTGGGTACGCACTGGAGTTAGAGGTGCCTTGAATTTCTTTATCAGTTACCATTAGCAGGGGGTTTTAAAATAAAAAACGTCTAGTATACTTTTAGTAAAAATTTTCAAACCAAACAAAGGTATATAGAAAGAAAAACCCTTCTGTATCCCAGACTCCCTAATCCTCAGGGCGGTTCTCCAGAGACAAGCAGTCTCTCCCTCCCTCCCTCTCTCTGTTTGTCTCCCTTGTTCCTCTCGTCCTCTGTTCCATCATTATCTTCTCTTTGCTTTGCTCTTGCCGTCTTTAAAGATGACAGTATTACCATCTTTCTGCTTCACAGAAATGTGGAAATAACCAAGACGGACCTCTCAAGCCTGTAACCAGGGGATTGGTAGGCAGTCAGAGAAGTAACAGAGGCCAGCTTAAGATATTTAAATAGTTAAGGTTTTTGCTTTAATTTTTGAAAGCAGGAAATTCAGTTTTGCAGTGGATGGAAAGAAAAAAAAATCCATACCAGATGTTACACTTTAGAAAGTCAGACCAAGCTGATATTACCGAAACTCAAAATTTGTCAAAACATCCTAATTCAAAACAACAGCTGCCTGATTTCTATTAAAATATCGCAATTCCGTTCTCAGCTGAAATGCTACTGGGGAGAAAATAGCCTGGAGACATCTTTTTTGGGAACCTCTAAATTAAAATCATCTTCTGTGATGATTTTTCAAAATGGAAATTTTCATTCAATATCTTATTTGGTTTAAAAAAACGAGCCATCTGACCAATTAATATGGTGTCGACTGGAATTTTTGCTGAGCTTGAGTTTCCCTGGTCTACAGCGCACACGCACACATCCCCATATTCAGAGTCCGAGGAAAAGCTCTGCTTCCCCTCTACCTCTTCTTCCCTTTCTTTCTTTCTCTCCATCACACAAGCACCCCCCTGCTTCCCCGGGCTTTCTGTACAGGGTAGGCATCTAAGACCACATATTTAGTTATGTAAGAGTTAGAACTTTATATTTCTGTGCCAACTTAATGTTTATCACATTCTGCTTGTTGGTCAGAATCTCAGTAAATTTAGGAACATGCTCCCTCCCCAGGGCTGTGTGTAAAGTCTTGGGTAGTTTCCCAGTGCCAGGCAGGGGAGGCGGGCATCCAGCAGTTCAGTCATTTTTCCAGGTAGGTGTTTGCTGAGACCCCTGGTTTCTGCACGCAGGGCTTTCACTTAGAACCTGTCTGCTAATCTAGATTGCTCATACCCACCACTCTTGGAGAATCTGGGGGGGGGGGGCATGTGGGAGCACAGATTCACTCTGTCTGCCACCCACCCAACCCCCACTTCCTTAATCCCCTTGCCCTCAGTGGATGTGTGCTTTTGGAAACAAAGGCCAGAAGGGGCT
The DNA here is from genome assembly GCF_017311325.1 of Ursus maritimus. NCBI lineage: Eukaryota > Metazoa > Chordata > Mammalia > Carnivora > Ursidae > Ursus > Ursus maritimus. Next base: position 78,769,982 of record NW_024424452.1, read on the forward strand.
GCTGGCAAGGAAGAGCAGAGACTGCTACTGGCTGGAAGGGAGGAAAAGAAATGGGAGGAGAAGTAGGGATAAATGTGTTAACACATCAAAATTTATCTTGCCCCAGTTGCAATAATACTTAGTAATTGTAATTACTTGACTTTATATGCAGACATCGACCCTCCCAGAAACCTTCATCCATCTGCCATCACACAGTCCGGAGGGGTGCTGACCTGGACAGCGCCCTCTGCTCCGATCGATGGCTACATTCTCACCTACCAGTTCCCAGATGGCACCATTAAGGTACTGGAAACTTCTCTTGTTCCCTCTTGGTGCCCATGCCCTGCCTCCGTATGAAGCACCTGACTTGGGCCAAGCAGCTTGATTGCTGGTGTCATGGTGACCTGCTGAGAAATAAGTTGATCCTTAGTGATCATCTGCTGTGGTAAGGGAAGGTGCTACGCACGGTTATTTGTCGACATCGTACATGTGGCCTCATTTCATAGGACTCACTTGTGTGCCTGCTCCTAGCTGACCATTGCATATTCGCTGGCCACACATCTGTCCCATGGTATTTGTTGTTTGTCTTTCCCAATTCGTGTTAGCTCCATGAGGACAGGGACTTTTTGTCTGTGTTATCTATCACTGTATCTAAAGTGCTCAGAACCTGGCACACAAGAGGTGCTCAATAAATATTTATTGAATGAATTGCTTAACCCTGATTTCAAGAGTTATACCTCCCACCTGGAATCTGAGGACCAGCAAATTTTGGTAACTTGTTCAGATGGAAAATTCTTCTTTCTTCTTGGCAAGAAAGAAGGGAGGAAGGGAAAAAGGAAGGGCACTTTGATTTATTCATGATCTCAATGATTGCTTATGACAGTCTTTCAAGGAAAGTTAGTCCTATGTTCATAGAGGAAATAAGATCGGTTCAGAAGGAAGTATCAGAAGGCCAACTGTGACCCTGCCTCACAGATATCACCAATCACTTTTATGCCCCTTTTTAGATTGTCAGCCCTGCGTTGCCAGCCTTGGTGGCTGTAGTTGGTGTCCCAGCATGCATCTGGAGGCCGAGGTTCCTAGGAGACCTGGAGGGTGCTGCCCCAGGGGCAGGACCTGTTTCTGGCTCTCTGCCAGTGCTCCCAGCAGGGCTGAGTCTCCATGGCACCACCCTCTAGGGAAGCTGCTGGGACCCACCGGGACTCTGGGTACCACTAAGCCCTCAAAGAAACCACATACCATCTTCTCAGAGAACTCCGTCATTAGCCCCGGGGAATGCCGTTGATACCTCGGGCACTGGAGATGACACACTGACTGTCTACTGTCTCCTCTCTCCTTTGTTTGGCAGGAGTTACAGCTTGGAAGAGGGGACGAGAGGCTTGAGTTGCAAGGCCTTGAGCGGGGACTCACCTACCCTGTCTCCTTGGTCGCCTTTAAGGGTGATCGCCGGAGCAAGAGCGTATCTACCACCCTTTCCACAGGTAATGTGGACTCCTGCCCTCTGGATGAGAACACAGTAGAGGACAAGTGTCGGAGAGCCCAGAAGAGGTGTCCAAGGAGGAGCGAGTAGACAGAGTGATGGATTTCTCTGGAAATGGGGCAATAGAATAGGGTTATGGGTTCAGATGAAATCTATCTCGTGGCACAAAGACCAAAGAGGGGAGCAGAACAGAATGTTATTTTGTGGGACTTAGGGCAGGAAATGATGTGAACCTGACCTTATTTCTAGTACATTTGAAGGAATCGATGAGAGCGAGGTGCATGAGAAAAATAAGATCTTCATGAAGAGTTGGAAGAAGCAACGTAGTAGGAGGTTATGAAAGTTTCTAAACAAAATAAATTATCTTAAAATAGGGGCACAGCCGTCCTCCTTCTTCCTTGCCCTTCTCCTAACGACACCATCTCCCTGCTTGACTCCCAGTTGGTGCACGTTTTCCACATCCTTCGGACTGCAGTCAAGTTCAGCAGAACAGCAATGTCGCCAGTGGTCTGTACACCATCTACGTGCACGGTGACACCAGCCGGCCCCTGCAGGTGTACTGCGACATGGACACCGACGGAGGCGGCTGGATTGTGAGTCTCTCTCCTTGGGATAGAGGAGCGTTGGTGGCTCGCGCTTGTTTCCAGAGAGATCCCAGCCCCACCCCCACCCTCACCCCACCCCCGCCGGAAGGACTTCACACCTGGGATAGAGCAGGCTTCATTGAACGAAGGTTAACGATTTGCGGAGGCTGTGCGTTTATTGGCATCTAATAATGCCCTCTGTGTGCATCACCTCCATTTTCTTCTCTTCCAAGCCCCGTCACAAACATGACTCTCCCACAGAAGCTTTCAAGTAAGAGACGGAGGTTATTATTTCTCTTTTATAGGTAGGTAAATTGAGGCCCACGGGGAGAAGTGCCTTGGCACTTCACAAGAATTAAGACCAGAGTTCCGGGCCCCAGCCTCCCAGATCATTGGTCTTCCCTGTGGGTCCTCTCAGGCCATCCAAGATGGAAACGCATGACCTCTTTGGGCCTCGGACCTCTGAACGAAAGCCCTTTGTCCAGGTTCTGCTCCTGCTCTGCGGTTCAGAAGCAAAACGTTGGTGTGAAGGGCTGGAGCCTGAAAGGGGGAAAGTTGGCAGTGTGCCCACGGTCCCTCTTCTGTGTGCAGGTTGGATTCCCTTGGGCCATTGTCTGCTCACACCCCATGACACCTACTTTGATTGCGGCGGCCTGATCCAGTTATAGGATGAGCTGCCTGGGAGGGTTGCCATCCGATCCCCCCCCCGCCCCCTTCTCCCCACGCCTGAGCAGATAGAGGCTCCCCCCCTCCCCCAGCGTGCGGCCTTACCCGCTGCGCATCCGCAGCTCGTTGTCGCGAGGAGAAAGCGTGAGCTCCCAGTGCTCAAACTACATTCATCTACTCGTTCGCTCAGGGGGCTGGGAAAGCAAAGACACTCGAGCAGCCGCGGGTAAAATGATCCCGTCCGAGAAGCAGCAGTGAAGAAAACTTATTATCCACACAGCTGCATCTGGCGACTGAAAGGCAGTAACCCGATTGGATGGGAGAAGATTCCTGATGGATTTATAAAAATAACCGAACAGAAAGTAACATGGAAGGTCTTGCACCTGAGCAGACCCATAGGGCTGGACCTGCTGCTTTTCATCAGCACCATTGTAAGCATTCAGTCTCTTCAGGCTCGAGGCCAGTTTCCTGCCTTGTGCCCAGAATTGACCATTGGCAGAATGTTTGTGTTGTCGCGTGTGGCCTTTTTGAAAGCCAGCCTTCCCTAGGGAAGGAGACATTGGTCCAGGGCAACCTCTAGAACGATACCTGCCGGTCTGCCTGCCTGGGAATACCCCGGATTTTTTCCACAAGTGTTTATTGAGTGCCTACTATGTGTCAAGCACTGTTTTATACACTCAAGAACCAGCCGGGAACCAAACAGACCAAAACCCCTGCCCTCAAGGAGCTTGCCTTCTGCGACCTGCTCATGCAAACGACCCTTACCAGGACGCCGAGGTCCGTTCCAGAAAGCATCACATCGCTCTGCGTTCTAACCAACACCAGTCCCTCACCCCCTCCCAAGTCTTGTTTTCTGACTCAGACTCCTGAAGGCAGTACATGGACTGAGATTCTGTAGGGTTCTCCCCAAAGCCACCACAGTCCCCAAAACACGTGGAGTCCTGAAAACTTCTACACCAGATCTTTTACTGACAGTTTCCATGGTTTTGGGCTCGAGAATCTTTTGTCACTTAGAGATGACCTTCGTACATTGCTCTTTTATTTTCTAAAAAGATTTTATTTATTTATTTAAAGAGAGAGAAAGAGAGAGTGAGCACAAGAGGGGGACGGGCAGAGGGAGAGAATCTTAAGCAGCCTCCCCGCTGAGCATGGACACCCCCCCCCCACGCAGGGCTCAGTCTCACAACCCTGAGATCATGACCTGAGCTGAAACCAAGAGTCAGACTCTTAACTGACTGAGTCACTCAGGCGCCCCAGTACATTGCTCTTTTAAAGGGAGCTTCCAAAATCCTTTTAAGGAAAATTTTCTCCATGGAGTGGCAGGAACCCAATGTGATTAAGAGGCCAGAAAAACCCTACCCCGAGGTAATTGGTGTCACAGGAGGCAGGCTGGATTGAGGACCAGACGGGAACACTTAAGTGCCTCAAGCATTTCCATCTTTGTTTTCCGTCTTGCAAGTCTTAAGGACTATATTAGAAGTTCTTTCCACAGGCATTTAAATGGCATTTTCATTTTTTCTCCCCAGGGAATCAGTCAGGACACTGAGTAAGTTCTAGAGTGCAAGGACAGTTCTGGAGTGTAGAACTCTGCCCGCCTTGAGACATACCTACTAAGGGGCTTCTGTTACCCCAAACAGTTCATGATAAGGTGTTTTCACCCCATAGAATGGGAATGGGCTAGATTATGAGGGAGTCAAATCAGGCTGCCTGATCGAGAGGTACAGAAGATCACGATGGGTCAGTTCATTTGGAATCTGACTTAATAAAATGCAAATTAACATTTATTGAGATATAATAATAACTTATTATATGTGTATGTGCCAGTCTCTGGCCTTCATAATTTTATGATTTATCGTAATTAATGATCTTGCTAAAGCCTTGATTTAAGAGCATGACAAATGGGCTATTAACATCTTGATCTCATAGTTTAGAAAAGCGAGGCTTGTCAAGGTCAAGTAACTTGCCCAAGGACATAGCTAGTAAGTGCGGAGCTGGGTCTCGGTAGTGATGCAGAGAGCATCAGAATCATTGTTCAGAGTTTTCCTAGCTGAGCTGAAGCATTATTAAAAAAAAAAAAAAACGGAGGGACACCTGGGTGACTCAGTCAGTTAAGCTTCTGACTCTTGGTCTCGGCTCAGGTCATGATCTTGGGACCCTGGGATTGAGCCCCGAGTCAGGCTCTGTGCTCAGTGGGGAATCTACTTCTCTGCCTCCCTCTCCCTCTCCCTCTGCTCCTCGCCCTGCTTGTGCTCTCCCTCTAAAATAAATAAATAAATCTTTTTAAAAAAAAATCAGGTGGACAAACCCCTATCACGCTGGGTACTCTGTTCATTGACTGGAGAATGCCTTCGTAATGCGCCCAGCCTAGGAGGGCAGGATCCGATTTGAGCCTGACCTTGCACCATAACTAATTATGTTAGTGGGAACGTAATTGGATTTGACATATGAGGAACATTGGTCCGGCATCTGCCCTGGGATCTCACCGTCCGAGGCACAGGAAGAGTCCTGGGGAAGGGTCGGGAATGGGCACCCTTCTGGGAAATGAACAGTGAGCCCCAGAATCTTAGGAAATGAGTTTTGGAAAATGGACTCAGTGAAGCTGGCATTTTCACACTTTCTGATGAAAAGATGAGGAGATCGTGTTTTATCCTTGCATCTGCCACCAAATAATCAGCTGATTATGGTTTAATCTGGCTAATCGCTTTCCTGAACTTTCATGTCTGTACAATGGCATCACAGGTCCTTGTCCTGCAGCCAGCCCTGAACACGCTACTCAGTAACGGCAGTTTCATGAGTGGGTAAGCGAACGAAGACATGAAGGAAGCCCAGAGAGGAGTGGGAGTGTCTGAAATAAGGGCAAAGGGGAAAGAAACCACAGTGTTAATGCAGTATGGAGTGATTTGCTCGATCATTCCCTCGGTTCTGCTTACCATTACACTTACCATTCTCCTAACACCTCTGCGATGGACGCTTCCTTCCCGCTTCTAACCCTGTGTGTCACACGGCTGACTGCGGCTCAGTAGCAGAGATGCCTGGCTTACCAGCCGCTGGCCAGGCAGTGGCCATGGTCTGCCTTAGAGCCCCGGGCTCTCCCCGCCCGCCGTAGATAGATGCCCTAGTCCAGTGCTTCCTGGGCCAGCAAAGGTGGGTTGGTGCTTCACAAGGAGTGAAATGTGAGCTCCCACGTGGAGCTTTCAGCACTGATGCAGGCTACCTGTTCTCTCCTCCCTCTCTGTCTCTTCCCAGAAAAAATAGAAAGAACGCACAAATATTGGGAGGTTTACCTTACCAAATTCGAGATAACACGTTTCACTTTGAGGCACCTGCTGGGAAGCGTGGCAGAAAGAAGGGAGATGGGGCTCTGTGTTGGGGCTTCCGCATCTGAACGAGTGCAGAGGAAAGCAGGTGGAGACAAAGGCGCCATTCCAGCCTTCCAGAATCCCAGAGTCATTTCTGCAATTAGCGAGGGTGGTGTTGAGCGTGGCTTTCGAGGTCACGAGGGATGACCCATTACTATCTATTCCAATAGTCTACACAGGTGCGTTTAGCTCGGAGGTACTCCTCAGGTTTACTTCATATAAAAGAATCCAATTCACTCTGACTGGCACTGCCATCCTTCCCCAAAGAGAGGAGCTTTTGAAAAGAAAGCAGCACATACTTTCATGAAATAGGGGTACCCAAGTCTGTGTCTGCTTTCTCACTTGTCACTCACTCTTCAGGCCAGTCCCATTGGCTTCTGCCCTCGTCTCTCTCCAGGGCAGCCTTCGCTAGAGTCACTCGTGACTTCCGTGTCACTAAATTCTATGGACACATTCCTCAGTCCTCGTCTCCGCAACCCTTGAAGCTTACCTGCCTTTGACACTATCAGTCACACCTTTCTCTTCGTGGTCTCTGTGGTTCCATGTTTTCCTGGTTGTCCTTCCACACGCCCGGGTCCTCCTCTTTCTCCTTCACGAGCACATTCTTCTGCGCCTGCCTGTTGTGTAGTGCAGGTCCCCGAGTCTTGATTCTAGGCCACTTTCTCTCTTCCGTTCCTACCTTCTTCCCAGGTGGTCTCATCTTCTCCAGAGGCTTCACTTGACTCTCTCTGTCCCAGTGGCTTTCTGTGTTCGTTAGGATAGAGTGGGCCACACGGTAGTAACACGCCGACATCAAATTCCAATGATCGAGAACATGAGGTGTTTCTTCTCACGTGTGCAAAGCCTTCTGTGGGTTTGGCAGTCACTTCTCAGTGGTGACTCAGGGATTCGGGCTGATTCCAACTCGCGGCTCTGCCCGGTGGACACGTGGGCCACGAGGCCCCGAGGCACAGGGCAGTGGAAGACAGAGCATGGAGAGAGAGCCCCCCAGCCCTTCTGCGCTTTCACTCACAGCTCTTTGGCTGGAATGAGTCATGCGACTCCAACTTAACCGCCAGGGAGCCTGAGAAAGAAGCGTTCCTGCCTGTGTTCCTGGGGACAGGCAATTGAAACGGGACCCGGTGAACACTGAGCACCACCTCAGACACATGCTTACCTTTGCAAGTCTGGCCCCGATCTCTCTTCAGCACCCCAGCGCTTACGCTCAGGCGCTGCTATGGCATCTTTATTCTCCAGGGGACCGCGGGAGTGACTCGCACTTCCCTTGTCCCAGGTGAGCTCACCCTGGCGGCACCTGTCTTCTCTCAGAGCCCCTGTCTCAGTGAAGAGCCAGTCAACGGCCATCCAGCGCTGCAAGCCCTAGGCACGCGAATCGCTCCCGACCTTGCCCTCTCTTTCAGTCCTGCTTTCAGTCTGTCACCATATCTGTCAGTCTGACCTTCTCTCTGCTTCTGTCTAACCTCAGGGCAGCCCCCAGGCCAAGCTACTGTCCTCTTTCACTTGTCATGTCTGTTCAAGTGTGTCAGACTGAGAGGTCCGTCTCCCTTCCCAGGTCTTCCAGAGGCGCAACACTGGGCAGCTGGATTTCTTCAAGCGCTGGCGGACCTACGTGGAAGGCTTTGGGGACCCCATGAAGGAGTTCTGGCTTGGTATGATCTCTGAGGTTCCAGGAGGGCTGTGGGGGAGGGGCTATTTCACCCTCAAAGGCTGGTCGGCAGCTCAAGAAGGCTCCTCACATCCAGGAAGACAGGATACTCTGTCCCCAGTGACAGGGACAGGACACTCTAAGGATCCTGACCACCAGGGTGTCAGTGGGGCCATGTTGCGGGGAAGGTTCTCATGTGCCGGGCTTGTGACAGGATGGGCCTGTCACAGGGGGTCTTCCCACTGCCTGTAAGCCCCATGGGATCTGCCTGGAGCCTACACATCTTAGAAAATAGCTGACCCATTGGGATTCTGGGCTGTTCCTAGGAGGTCATGCCTGTAGGCCCTGAAGCTCTTCTAGTAACGCCACTCATTATGGGGATGGTGTTTTCCCATTTCCTTCTGCTCTAATCTGGAGCAGATATTCATGGGGAGTGAAATAGCCAAAAACATCCACAGGGAAACGAAGAATTACAAAATCATAATATAGAGACTCAGTGTCTGATGGAGTAGATGATGGCTGTGGTCTGCTCGGCGCAGAATTCCTTCAGAGACCTCAGAGTGGTGGTTGATGTCCTCTTGCACTTGGTGAGATATGGGGACGACAGGGGGAAGTGCTTCAGCTTTAGAGAAAGGGAGTTGGGGGCAGGTCCGCCGCGCATTGCCCTCCACGGCTCCTTCCCAGAGGACACAGTTTGCACACTCATAAACACAGCTGTGCCAAAGACATAATAGGATGAGAAAATGGGCATCCCCCCCAGCAGAGACAGTGTGAGGAGAGCCCCCAGTAGCAAAGGAGGGAAAGGCCACGGTGACTTTCGGTGCTGAGGACCGCAGATGCTAGCGGCCACGCGCCTGCACACCCCGGTGGGTCGGTTGTTGGAATTCCCTTCCTTATTTTCAGGACTTGACAAGCTACACAATCTCACCACTGGCACCCCAACCCGCTATGAGGTGAGAGTGGACCTGCAGACTGCCAACGAATCCGCCTACGCCGTGTATGATTCCTTCCAGGTGGCCTCCAGCAAGGAGCGGTACAGGCTCTCGGTTGGGAAATACAGAGGCACCGCAGGTAGGAAAACACATTTGCTCCCGGCTCGGGTCTCTGGCTCTCTGTGCGTCTACGGATCGGGGGGGATGGAATGTTGCTCCGTGGAGGTGAACTGTCCTCACGGATGGCTGAGGCCCTGCTCCCTGCAGGAGGCGGGGGGTAAACAGAAGTATGAAAGCAATCCTTGATGATCTCAAAGTTGGAACTTTTCTTTGTGATGCATTGATCCCCGCACCCCTCCACCGGTGAAAACCCTCCTCTTACACTCCCCTGGTTCCGGCTGTTGTGCGGCCGCCAAGGAGGCCGCCTCCGGAGTGATTCACGATGCCTGCCCACCTGTCACTGGGCTCCAGCAAGCTGGCTGCTGTCCTTGCCCAGGAGTGTGTGTGTGTGTGTGTGTGTGTGTGATTATTTAAATATTTCACAGCGCTTTGCCATAAGTAAAGGGAAAAATGGAAGTGCTGATTCAGACAACAAGCAGTATGGGTCTCATTAACTCCGTACAACTGTGGGACACAGAGGTGAGCAGTTTAGCTGAAAGCCGGGAACGTCTAACCTCGATTAGCAGCTCAGTGGACACAAGCCCGTTGATGGTGTGTCCAGTTGTAAAGGAAGGGAACTAAATCAAGCCACGTGACTGAAACACTGGGATTATACCATTGAATATTCTGTTTCAGAGGGACAGGGTGGTTACTGGTTTGATATCATACCTTACGCCTGGATTTATAGTTTTTAAACCCTAACAAGTAAGTCCACATGTTTTTGACTTGGGGGTAACTACGTAGGAATGCGTTGCCAGCTGGGTTCACCGACTGTACGGGCCATGGGCTCTCCCCTGAGACTGCGTGTGAGCGGAGAAGTCATACTAGAAAAGAACTTTTACAAAGAGCCACATCTTGGCGAGGAGAATGAAGAGCTATAGGGTGTGAGAAGATGGGGACATTGAGGCCTGAGGCTGCTGAAGGAAGCTCCCCGCAGGACAGTGGGCTGGAGCCGGGTCTGCAAGGGTAGGACTTAGATGGGAAACAAAGAAGGGGTCCCCACGCCTGGGGGAGTCCACGGTGAGCAAGGACTGAGCTGCCTCAAGGAAAATGGGGTGTGCTTGGGAAGCCTGAGGCCACTCTAGAACCCCCTAACAGCAGAGGACTGTGGACAGATGCCTCTTTTAGTGGCAGGATCCGAAGTGGCCAACTGCTAAGGCAAAGTTTCTCGTAGGTCTTGTAATTTAATTGTTTTTAAAAAATCACATGAATTTTGCATTTGCTCTTGTTTTCCAGTGCTTAGCATGGAGTCTGGTCTGGGGCGGGGTAGGTGAGTTTCAAGCATGACGTTGCTAGCAAGAGCTTTCCGTGCAATCTTACAGATGTTTTATGTCGTAAAGGATAGTCCCTGAGACCCAGGTAGCTTGGGTCGGGGTCAGTGAAGGCATGAGCTTGGTGACATGGGACAAGGGATGGTGTCTCACGTCTCTCCCTGAAGCCCAGTGACTTCCTGGACTGCTGGCGGGGGACCAGCTAGGGTCGCCCATTCTCCTCTCTTCTCTTATGCACGTGTACCTGTTCCAAGGCCTGTCTTAAAATAACCAGGAAATGAACGGATGCTAACGGGAAAATGAGTGAAAAGGAGTCAATTTATTCACAAATTAATGTGATTCTCTTCCCAGGGACTCTGTTTGCATTTTAACCGTGATTACAGGCTAGTTCCCATTCTGAGGTTGCTCAGGCCCGCAATGCCGGTCAGTGGAGGGTGTGTTTTCTTCATAGGGAGCCTGGGAAGACTTTCAGATCACACCGCATTCAGCCAGCAATCTGGTCTCCCCGTACGTGCCACCGTTCCTACTTGGAAACTCTGAAATTGCATGGTGGGCTTCATGGTGTTTTAGCTTTCCTTATATATGCTGATTGGTCCCCACGAGGGTCTTGAAATTTAGGAAGCTTCTGGCTCCCCATGTCCTAAATGGTGAGGTACTGTGTAGAGGACGGGGCGTTCAAAGAGAAGGTGAACGGTTTGATGTCTCTGTACATGTGCCCGCTGCCGCCACGAGAGTTCTGATTAGAATCGGAGCTGCGTGGCCCTGGGGGAGACATGCCAGGAAACGTCACCACTACTCACATTGTCCACCTGGGCCCTCGACTTCGGCTTCCACGGATGTCCTATCAGAGAGCCCCTGATTCTGCCACGAAGAAGCCCTAGCAAGGCGGTGCTGGGTAAATTTGGTTTCTGATTCTGAATCTTGGAGTGGGGCAGGAAGGCCACCCAGTGAGCTCTACCTTCAAGATGCTATTCATCCCTTGAGAGGTCATCCTGAAAACATAAATAGACGTTTGGAATGGTGCAGAGTGACTTCTATGGGCTGACCCATTGTTTACAGCTGGGTTCAAGTCCCACCTCCAGGAGACTCAGTGATGCCCAACCAGCGATGGGTCCACACCCCGGGGCACTTGGAAGCACAACCGAAGAACTCCGCCAGCATTCGGTGGGTGGGGCCAGGGATGGCAATGTCCACAGTGAAGAACTGCTCTACGCAAATTGCCTGCCTCGCTTTGAAATGGATTTTTACATACTGGTGCTTCAGAGGACGGGGGAAAAAATTGTTGGGTCCGTGGACAAGAGGGAAAGCCAAAAATGGCACACATCACTCTTTCATTGGCCCATTCCTGGTCCGGAGTTCAAGGTCCAGACACATGGTCCTGTGTGACTTATGGGCGATAGGATGTGGATGGCTTCCTCGGGTCTGAGTTGGCTCAGCTGTCCGGGCCTTCCTTCCCGTCTCAGGAGGTGATGGTGGACTAATGTTAGATGAGATGGGAGATGACCAGCTCAGGGGCCCCTCTCTGGGCTTTTCTGGGCCTGCCACCAACCCCTCCAACCCATGACCTGAGGAGAGCCAGCGGCCCCCCCCCCCCGAAAACATTATACCAGAAGTTAGGGGTGCTTATTTCTCACCCAGTGTTTTCTCCTAAAACCCTGAGAGAAGAAAGAGGGTCTGACCACCACTGGCTTTTCTACTCTGAGATAAGCTCAATAAATCAAAATACTGTGTTGGCTGGGGGCCTGACAACCAGAGAAAAGTGATTTTTTTGATTCATGGGTACACTCACTGTCTGCGCTCTGAACGTCAGCACGCCTTCGGTTCCGGAAGCAAGGAAATCCGTCTGTGGAATAAGCAGCCCCGCTAAGCCCGAACCCTGCTTCGCTTTTCCTGATCCCAATGCCCAAGGTTAGAGAACCACAAGCAAATCGTCAAGAAATAGCCTTTGCACAGACTCTTAGAAAACAGCTCTGGGAACTTTAGGTGCAAGTGAGGTAAGCTGTGCTCGTTAACGGTGTCACCAAGGGAGCCATCGCGTGTTATTTTAAGCTGTCGTTGACTATCTGCCAGAAAGCCGAAGGGAGAGGAGATGCGTGCGAGAGCGAGCGCGACACAGTATGTCTTTCCTCAACTGGAGGAAAGGAATGGGGGCAGAGCCCTTCAGCTGTCTTAGCAGGAGTGGCCTCTGCAGCCCCCCCGCTCCCCCCGCCCCATGCTGGGTAAAGCTGGCAGGACTCACTGTTCGAGCTGCTAATCACAGGGACAACCTGGGACCTTCCCCCTTCACTACCTGGTGTTAACTCTTTCCCTGGATCTGCCCCTTCCCACCTGCAGCGAAGTCCTTGGGAGCAGGGCCCCCTCAGTCTGTATTCCCAGGGCCGAGCGTGGCGCTGGCCGGGCCGGGGGTCTGAGTTTCCTGAATAAATGAAGTTGCAGACTCCAGGTCTCTGACGTCAGCTTGCACCCCAGGGGCCTGTCACCCGAAGGGCTCGTGAAAACACAGACTGCAGGTGGGCAGTACCTTGGGGGCCCGAGAATGTGCAAGGTCCCAGGTGCTGCTGATGCCGCTGCTCCAGGGCCCGCACTTGGAGAACCAGAGCCAGCTTGCTCTTGTTAGCATAACTCGAGACCCCTGCAGAAAGGAGGAAGCCACAGGCGGGAAGAACCCTGGGCTTGGAATCTGAGGACCCAGCTTTGAGTCCCCCGGCCCTGCTCTTTGTCGACAGTGGGGCCTTGACAAGTCCCCAGAGTCTAACCTCTGTGAGTCCATTTCCTCCTGGGACTGAGAGCCACCCGCCCCACCTCATAGGCTGGAGTGGGGGCCAGAGGAGGGCACCTACGTGAAGAGGGTCGGTACTCAGAGATCCGATGAAAACTAAGTGTTGTTATTGCAGGAACACGACTTGATTTAGCTTGGGATTGATACGGGCCTTTATCGCCTCTTATGAGCTGAATTAAGAAATAAACTGATAAAAAGATGATGAAGATGTTGGGGAAATAGTAGAGATACCAGTCAAATGATGCGAGTGGCTTTCCGGACAGGTTGTCATGAAGCCCTAAACTGTACCTGTGTGCCAGGAAGGCTCGAGAAACTCAGGTGTGTGTGCAAGGAGCGCGTGTGAGAGGATTATTAAGGAGACTGGCGCTTCCTCAGGCGTGCGCCCAGCTGGCCTTTGAGGAATGGTTAGGATTTGGACCGAGGAGGGCGCGGGAGCAGAAGCACAGGGACAGAGCCGTCCACCGCACAAGCGGCACATGCCTGCAGGGACAGTGGGCTCTGAGACGGTACGAAGGCTACCGCCAAGCTCCAGGCCTGCAAAGCCAGGAAGGTGGTGGGAAGGAGGCCCTTAAGTCTGAGAGCGTGAAAGAGGATGCGTGTGCGTCAGGGAGGCTGGGAGGGCTGTTGTGTTGAGACCGGTGCAAAAAGAGGAGCACAGGCTGGAGGGAGGGCATCTGGGAGTGACCTGCAGGAGGAAGGGCTCCATAAAAGGGTGCAATGGGTTTGTCAAATGTGGCTCGGAGTTCGAGGTGGGGTGGCAGGGAGGATGGTTGAGCAAAGACGGGGAAGACGGGTGAGGGGTTACCTTGTGGAAGGGGTGCTCAGGTACTGTGAGGAGAGCCCACAGGTTTGGTTTTGGATATTTGGTTACTTGCCATGACTGCAGGGCCTCAAAGTGAGAATGCTGTCAAGGCTTTTCAGGCTATTGGAGAGACAGGCCCAAAGTTTGGGTGACAGGCCAGGAAGGAGAATCTGTTCGTCTGTATCATGTTCTCATCTTGGCCGTTTTGAGAGACGAGTGATTCCCTGTGATGTAACTGGCCGGATCCTTGCTATTTTCATGTCCAAAGATTGTCCTGCTGAGTCCAGAGCCCAATCACCATCTCAGTGGCAAAACTTAGACGTTCACCTCTCATCTCTCCTCTCCCGCAGGGGACGCTCTTACTTACCACAATGGATGGAAGTTTACAACTTTTGACAGAGACAATGATATTGCCCTCAGCAACTGTGCCCTGACCCATCATGGTGGCTGGTGGTACAAGAACTGTCACTTGGCCAACCCCAATGGCAGATACGGGGAGACCAAACACAGTGAGGTAGGTGACAGGTGAACTTTTCTGTCCCATGCTCTGCTCAAAGCTTTCAGTTCCCAGTGACACTCTCCAGGCTGGTTTGGCTACCCCTCTCCTTCTGATGCCTCCAGTCAGAGCAGAAGGGCTTCTCCACGCTCCATGGCCTTGAGGTCAAGGCCTTCCCTGCCCATCTGCTGCAGCTCTCCCCTGCTCTGGATTCCTATCAGTGCTGCACACTTACTTAGTGTAGGTGGGTGGGAGCTCAGGCTGTCCACTGCTAGATACATAACATGGATTATGCACCATCTCAGTTTACTGGTTCACACATGGACACTGTCTTAGGAACAAAATCCTGTAGACTGGGTGACTTGAATAGCACACATTTATTTTTCATAGTTCTGGAGGCTAAGAGGTCTAAGATCAAGTTATCAGCCGATTCAGTTCCTGATAAAAGCTCTCCTTCTGTCTTGTGATGGTGGCCTTTTCACTGTGTCCTCATACAGTGGAGAGAGAGAGAGAGAGAGGGCGCTGGTCTCTTTTCCATTTCTTATAACAGTACTGATCCTGGGGCCCCTGGGTGGCTCAGTTGGTTGGGCATCTGACTCTTGATTTCAGCTCAGGTCATAATCTCAGGGTCGTGAGATCGAACCCCGTGTCGGGCTCTGTGCACTCAGCACGGAGCCTGCTTGAGATTCTGTCTCCCTCTCCCTCTGCTCCTCCTCCTACTCATTCTCTCTCTCTCTCTCTCTTTCAATAAATAAATAAATAAATAAAATCTTTTTAAAAAAGGGCACTAATCCCATCTTGGGGGACCCACCCTCATGATCTCATCTAACCCTAATTACCTTCCCAAGGTCCCGCGTCCATATACTATCACACGGGAGGTTAGGGCTTCAGCATATGCATTGGAGGCAGGGCACAAACATTCCATTCTGTAACAGACACTTCATAATTCTTTCTAGTTGTTCTCCCAATGAAACCAGAGCTATTTTTCTCAAATCCTTTGATCACCAGGAAAACAAAGTCTTTTCGGCCTTTGATCAGACCCACCTTTGGATCCACTTCCTCCAAAGCCACTCAGGGTCTACCCAGAGTGTTACGCTAAACACCATTTCAGGAGGTACGCACAGGGCTGAGTTCGCGAGGGCTCCTCTCCCCTTCTTTGCTCTGAAGCTTTGCTACCGATGATTTCTCAAAGCTCTGTGACCTGTGGGCATCATCTGGACTCCGTGCCAGCTGTGGGGCGTCTCCTGGCTGCTCCCTCACAGCTCCTTGAAAATGGCATCTTTGTCCTGCTCATCATGAATCCATCCCCTCCACGAACTCCTCCCCATCTTGGGTTTCCAGTTTCCCATCCTGGGTCTATTGCAGCCTTCAGGAAGCCGCCTCTCCCAGAACTCACCTTGTTACCGATATTACTGTAAATATTAGCACACCTCAAATCCAGGTACAGTTTGATTATTTTGGCCCTGACCAGGCCGCAGGAACTCCCAATCCTTGTGCGATTTTTCAAAGGGAAGAAGAAATTTCCCCCCGGGGAGGCCAAGGAGGGCGAGTCCATGAATCATGGTGGCGCCATGTGGGCTGACGCACGGAAGCCTGTGATCAGAGATCAGATATTTGAAATGAGCAGCCAGCATGCCCTAAACCATCCCCATATTTGCTAATAAAAGACATTCATCTGGTTAATGTGCTTTTCACAGTCTGCAAGGCATTTAGCTTCTTGTTTATTATTTACCTCACAAATTAAAATACATAAAATTGGTCACTTGGGCTCTTTATTGGCCAGGTTGCAAGGTTATTAAGTGAATTAAATATTATTGCCCTCACCAGTCAAAAGACATAAAATGAAATTTAGTTTTCAGCAGGCTATTCGTTACCCCAGAGCTAGTATCTAAACAGTCTAAATTGAAAATGATTTTACACGATTGACCAATTAATATGTTTATTTTTGCCTTTAATTTTTTTGGAAAGGAAAAGAGCGAGGCAAAGATAATGTGCGTGTTGCTGGCCAGGTCGACCCTGCGTTAGCTTTGCTGCTGCTGTGGTCTCCTCCGTACCCCTGGGACCACACCCCATCCTTCCAGCCCCTGGGGTGGGGGGGGGAGGTCTTCCAAGTTATCAGCCTGTCAAACCTCAGATGCCCAGAAGAGGGCGCCTGTTTCTACCTCCAGCCCGACTTCTATAAGGACCCCAGTCACCGCTGATGGATCTTTTTCTCTCCCCTAAGCAGAGAGGGAGTGGTTTTCCTGTCAAAGAAGCATTCCTTTGTACCCCTTCTTCCTCCCAAGTTGCCTCTTCTTGATGCTGGCTTTTTTTATGTAGGGGGTGAACTGGGAGCCGTGGAAAGGACATGAATTCTCCATTCCTTATGTGGAGTTGAAAATCCGCCCTCATGGCTACAGCGGGGAGCATGTCCTGGACAGAAAGAAGCGGACACTGGGAGAAAAGTCGAGAACGTTCTGATGGCCTATGGGAGAAGCCGTCACATGAGACAAGACCGGCCCAGGGTTGGGGCTGTGTAGGCTTGGGGCAGGGTGGGTGGTAGTGACTGGTTCTTGGGAGTTTGGGGGAGGCTCCTGGCCTCTGGTTTCTGAGATGGCTGGATAACCTGCAGGACAAAGCACATGACCAAGCTTCAGACCATACAGGTTACTTCCCTGTCACCTGCATTTTTGCTCATCTGTATTGGGGGCCTGAAAATCAACCAATGGTAGCATACGAGAAAGACGACACCAGGCTGCGAGGTTTTTCAGTCTATCTTCAGTAACAAATACATGGGATTGGGGGGAAAAAAGGAAAAAAAGAATCATCTAGCACTTCACCAATTGGAAATCTCTGGAAATTGGTATATATAGATATATAGACATAGATATATCTATATATATATTTTATGTAAAGCTCTGCTACTAGAAATCTTCCCTTAGAAAGAAGCACCAAGGAGGGGTTCTCTTTGGTGGCCCAGGGGCTAAAGTGGTCTGATGTTTGTTACCTCGCATTACCACTGGGTTTTGAGGAAAAAGCTGTAAAACTTTCCCTGTTTAAAAAAAAAAAAAATGCTAGTGTTAAGAGGAAGAACAAAGGGAACTAGGAGGGACCAAGATGGACTCCCGTCTAGCAAAGTTGTGACCAGTGTCCAGCATGCTGGAAACCCAGCTTCTGTGTTACAGCTCTTCTCGAGGGCCCCCTTCCCACCTATTTGCATAATCACTTGCATAGATCTGCATATGTTGTGAATAAATTCTCACTCATTTCAACTTTAAATAATTTGACTCTTCTGATGATTGATTCCTCCCAAAGACTCTTCTGTGACTCCCTCTCATGCCTTCCGGCCGTCAGCACCCTTTCCTTTCCCTGGCCCCCCACATGGTCAGACCCTTAGGTTTTCTGAAGGCACTCCACGATGGAGGCATACTGTTTGAATGGGCACTTGGCCAGTCGGATCCTTTGGGCTTATTTTCCTGTGACTCTGGAAGGTTTTTCTGTAGCGAAGTCCGTGATCATTATTAAAGTAACTTAAATTCCTATTCAAGAAAGAAAAAATAATAAACCACCTGATTTAAAAAAAAATGTGCCTTGTGTTCTTGAACTCACACGAGTGCACTTGAATTCTAAATTTAACCTAAGTGCACACAAAGGTACAATTTGTGCGTTGTAGTGGCATTTGGTCGGCCTGGGGTCTCACACTTGGGAGACGGCGAACAATGGGGTTTGGAGCCAGGAAAGGTGAGGGAGTGGGAAGGGAGGCACGTGCCCTAAAGGCTGCAGTGCTGCTCCAGGACCAGAGGCCTTCACTGCCGGGGCTTCTCCAGGCTTTCACCTCCAGCTGAAGGCCAAGCCGTACTCTCGAAAGGGCTCACCTCACCCCTGTAAGTTTTCAGCCTCCGCGCCCCCCCCCCCATTACCATAGTACCTGCTGGATCTCGTGAGGGGATCCAAACAAGAGCTCAGTGAGAGTTCGTGTCTGCCTGCTTCCTCCCAGGCAGCGTGCCCTGCCCTGGGGGGAACAGAGGTGCCATCGCAGAGGTGAGCAAGCCGGACAGCTGTGTTCCTTCCTTCTCTCCCTCATTCCTTCTAAGAAATGCTGATGAAGCGCTGTTGGGGCCAGGCGGGCTCTGAGTCCTGATGCTGAGGAAGGAAGACAGCACACCATTCCTGCCCTCCCGCTTCATTCTGCTGGTGGAGACGGACAATAAACAGCAAATAAATGTCCCAGTCCAGAAGGGTTAGGCCCTGGCAGAAAAATAGATTGGGAGGTGGAGGTGGAGGTTGGGGTGGGGAGGAGGGCGGGGAGGGGTCGGGACGGCCGGGTCTCTCCAAGGAGGAGACGTTCGCAGAGACCTGCTTTGTCGGGGCTGGAGCTGGAGCTGATTTCCTCGCCGTCTTGAGGGTCCCTCAGCCCAGCTTCCCAGTTCCGAGTCCTCTTGTCTTCCGTGGGCACAGGGGGACCTCGCCGTGATGATTCAGGAGCCTGACGCTCAACCCAGCGAACGCAGGCTTTGTAGAAAACAAGGGCCCGCTTTGCAATGTGGATCGAGGCCCAGAGTGATGCAGGGCCAGGGTGCGCGGTGGGCAACGCTTTCCAACTTCTGACATGCCTGGGAACCGTGCTGGGTCAAGCACAGATCGAGGGGCCCCATCCTCAGGCCTCGGGACTCAGTAGGTCTGGGCTGGGGCTGCTGCCCTGTTGGGGGCCGCTCCTGGAGCAGCGGGTCTCTCTGCTCTGGAGCTGCCTGCGAGGCCAGCCCCAGGCCCCTGTGTTCGCCCACCGCAGCATTTCGCCACCGGCCAACCTAGGAACTTGCGGGAAACTCGGCTTGCTTTCTCTCACCAGTGGGAGCCGTGCTGCCCGAGGGGACAGGCAGCTGAGTGTAGGCCCCGGGGCGGGGGGCTGTCTGCACAAACCTGCTTTTCAGAGGGCAGCTTCCTTAGAGTCAGATATGAGCCATCAGGGTTTTGAAGCTGCAGGGGCAATCCTTCCCCGTGAGGACAGACCAAAGAGAACAATGGCTGTCACCGAAGGGACGGGCTGCAAGCCAGGCAGGAGGTCAGAGGCAAGGACAGAAGTATCCCAAGCAACTGCTGGAGTTTCTGAGCCATTTTCTGTCCCGCGCAAGATGCCAGCCAAGCAGTCATGCACAGAGCACAGGCCCTGCCTCCAGCAGCCTGGGACACGGTGCGGGCGGACGGCTGTGGGGACACACCGTGACAGCAGGTAGCACGTCGGGGACAGAGAGTCAGCAGTGGTGTGGACAGATACTCGAGCAAGCGTCATGGACGTGACGGTCACCATTAGGCCCGGAAGAAGAGTCTGAGTGGGTCAGGGAGGCAGGGCACCTTGAGGAAAGGGAACGTGGCGGCAAAGGTGGGAAAGGGCAGAGTGAGGGATGGGTGAGGGAGGAACGCGGTTTCTTGGTGGGGTGAGGAGTGCTTGGTGGGGAGCCGCGCCAGGGACATGGGCAGGGACCATTCTCGGCTCGCACGGTGCGTCCGAATCAGCTCAGCTGTGGGTATACGGAAACTGCATCACCTCCAGGGACTCTGTCTCCTCTGTGGCCTGTGCCTTGGAGCTTTTCCAAGCTGCCATGCAGTCAGCCCTGAGGACCCCTGCCAGGACGGCGAGCTGTGCTGCGGAGGACGCTCCCAGGTGTTGAATCCTGCAGTCGCTCTGGTAGTCAGGCGTGCATCTTGGAAATCTCCGTCTGCTGGCAGGTTAGAGGAGGGTGGGGAGCTGCAGAGGGGAGACGATGGAGATTCGCAGACAGGTTAAAGGCTATTGCAGGAGACCACAGCTCCTGGGTCTGGGGCAGGCACGGCGGGAAAGCAGAGAGGGCACAGATTAGAGAGATTTTTAGGAGGAAGGATCAGCAGGAGGCGAGGGCCTGGGTGGTAAAGGGAAGGGTCCCTTCATGGCACAGTGTCGAGTGGGTTGTGCCTGACGCCCCTTCCTCTGGAAATAGGGTCCTAGAGTTTATGTGTGTCACATGACATCACAAGCTCTGCTTTTCAACGTAGAAGTCTCAGGGATTCAAGGATCATTAGAGCCAGAACCTGCTGAATGAGCCAGGGAGAAAGACTAAGAACGACTCCAGGGATTGTGAGCAAGGGGATGGCAGGAAGGACACGCACCAGGTGTGGCATGGGAAAAGAGAATTCGCGAACAGACGAACAGCAGGGCAGGAGGAAAAACAAGTGGAAGTAATGAAAAACTCGGGGCAAAACATAGTCCTTTGCTGGAGGAAGTCCTCTGCTAACACAATTTCCAAATCATTCCCTTAAGCCGTCCACCAGGACGGTGAAGAGGATCAGGAAGGAGTTTCTGTCAATAAAGAGCTCAGATCAATACAGTCAGTGCCCCAGACCCAGGCAGTAGACATGTTGTACCCAGATGGGCCAGGAGATGGCAGTGTTGTCCCATCGGGAGCCTCTCTTCAAGGCCACTTTCCAATCCTCTATAAAGGGGAGTTCTGGGGGTCCTCACTTTTCTTCCTTCCTGGAGAATCTGCTTAGGGGGGATGGCTCAGCATCCGGCCCATGCTTGGTAGTGGTGCAGGTAGTGTTGCTCCTGGACTAATGCACAAAACAGGAAACTGGGAAATACCTTGAAGAGATTGCCTAGTGAAACCTGGACTCTAATCCCCCCATGTGGTCTCCTGGGCTGGTGCTGAGACAGGAGATGGGTCCCCTGGCATGATGAAAGGTGAGGGGGGCACCCCCAGAAGAGATTTTAGGCAGCTCCTAATGTGTAAATGAACTCACATCCCAAAGTCCTTCTGTTAGTTGGTTGTTTCTATGGGGGAAATGGGGAATGGATAGAATGCCACTTCCAATGTTATACAAAGAAGTTAGGTTCCCAGGTTAGCCCATACACGCCTGTGTATTCTACAATGCAGTGCATGTATAATGACGGAAATAGAAAACGATGGTATTGCAATACTGTAATCTAAATAAGGGAAGGAAACAAAATGGGGTGGAAATGGTTCTTTGTTTGGGTAAGTGAAGAAAATTAGGTTTAATTAGACAAGGGTAAGGAGGCTGGTGAGGCTTGCTGTAGGACATCTGAAGGAGACATCTGAGTACTCTGAAGTCTTATGGGTAGAGCCCGTTAGTGTATTCAAAAGGTTTCCGACTCAGAGGAGACACTGCAAGCTAACGGTCTTTGAGGAGCCCAAGTCCGCAGAGTAGCCTGGATCACGATGCCTGGTGTGTGGTAGGGGCACTAGGAGAGGATCCTGAAGACTTGGGTTTCCTTTCCAGGTCTGGGTGAGTTGCTCACCTTCTCTCAGATTCTTCATTTATAAAATGGGAATGACCTCAGTCCCTGATGTACTCACTTCAAGAATCAAATGAGATCCTGAAAACACTCGTATGTAATATGTAGCACTCCGGAATGGTAAGAGGGCTTGGATCCTTAGTCCTTATAACTTCCATCAAAATGTTTGGATTTTCTTTCTTCTCTTTCCTCTTCTTTTTTTTCCCTTGATAGTGGTGTATCTGTAGCCAGCTCTAAGGCGCATGTGCTATGGATAGCCACCAGTGGGATGGTTACAGCTCACAAATGAAGAAAGAGGAAAGGCAGAGTGAGAAAGAATCAGACAGGGGTTCCTTGGGGATGATATGAATTGAGCTGTGCATGAACCCTCCATGGCAGCGTTTCCCAAATGGTGTTCCTCGGGACCCTTGCCCCTCCAGATCTGCTACAAAAAGAGGTTTCATGACCAAATAAGCTTGGGAAAACTCTGAGTTATGGGGAGTTACACTAGTTTCTTTACTATAGTACCTGTTAGAACCTTTAATGTGAAGCACGACTGCAGATCTCATGGGGGTAGAGAGAGGAAGTCATGTTATGTAGTATTTTGCAAACTTCTTTGACCATAGCATTTTTGTTGTTTTCTGAGTAGATGATGTTTCTTAAGATGTGGTTCAGGGACCACTGGCAATCACCTAGAGTGCTCCTTAGAAGAGCCGGTGGTCCGGACCCACCCTAGACCTCGAAAATCTATCACGAGGCCAGAGGGATGGGGAATCTGCATGTGTAAGAAACACCCCAGGGATCCTTTTCCTTTCTTTTTTTCCTCCTAATCAATATATTATTTAGCATATGTATGCACTAAGCTCCATTCTAGTTATTGGAAATAAGGTGGTGAGTAAGATAGTTACTCTTCAGGCCTCACATAGGCTACTTCTAATGAGGATGGGAGGGGAGGGGAGTGCGGGAAGACAGGAACACACACGGGGCAGCCTAGTCTGATCTTGCTGCAATCTGGAAGACTTGTGTGGTTAGGGAAGCTTTCTTGGAGACAGTGATGTAAACTATGAAATACTTCACCAAATATGTATAATGACAATTAAGACTTCGGGTTATGAAAATCCCTCATTTGTCAGGTAAGCATGGCAATCTCGACCCTGACGGATTCGTGAACATCACATAAAACCCAGCGACTCTTTAGCGCGTCTAGTTTGAAGCCCAGCCTTCTAGCTGGATTGATGTTTTAAGGGAACCACCATAGAAAGTGGAAAGATGTTGGCGCAAAGTCTTTCTTGATCTGGCCACCAGGGGGCACTGTCACACGGGGTGGCTTCGTTGTGTGCAGAAGGGGCTGAGGCAAGGGTGAGTAGACACCCTACCATCACATATTGCGAATTGGGAGTATCTTTAATATTGTAGACTGTGCAGTGTGTGGTGAAATGATGGAACATACCACGCTGAGAGGAATAGAAAATGCACATTATTTTCAACCCCTATCTCATGTGATCTGTCTACATCATTTGACTCTATGGACTCCTTTCTTCTTGAAAGTTTCTTCTCCTTTGACTTCAAGGATACAACTCTCTCATTATCTTCCTTCTACCCTTAATTAAAACAACTAACATTTGCAGAGCATGTCCTATAAGCCAGGCTCTATGCTGAATGCTTTATACGCTTTATTTTATTTACTGCTCTGTCCTTGTGAGAGAAGGATTACCACTAACTCTCCTATACACGTGAGTCTTTACAGAGATTAAGTCATCGCCTAAATTCCATAACCAGTGGGCCCTGGAGTTAGCATCAGAATTGGGACACTCTTAGTCCTGAGTCCTAGCTCATTACCCTCATGGTGGCCCTTGTCCGGCTGTCCCCTGCATCACTATTGCACTTTCAGGGTGCAGACAATGCAAATGGTGCCCTCCTTTCCCAATTTCTTCCCCTGCAACACTAGACAGCTCCTGGGTGATCCCCAAAGGCTGTCCTAATCCCAGCTCTGCAGTTTCCCTCTATGGAAGCAGTGATCACATTGGGCTGTAATGATCTATTAGCTTGTCTGTCCCCCCAGCCAGGCTGTGAGCCCCTCCAGGACCACTCTGTGTTGCTGGCATCTAGTAAAGAGCCAAAAATGTTAATGGGATAAGTAATCTCAAAGAGGGAGTTAGATACATGCATGCATGGTCATTCCTGAATGAAGGATCCCAGGTATTTGAAAACATCCCTTTAAACCCATGATGAGGACAGACATCTGTTTGAAGGAACTCTTTTTTTCCCCCTAGTCCTGTAATCCTGTGACTTTGAATTTGGGAAAAACACTAAAATCAAAGGGCAAGGGGCCAGCACATCGTGTTCTGGTGATTTGAGAACCCTCAAAGCATTGTCCAGATCCACAGGAGCACCGCTGCGGGCAGGGCTGAGCCTGGGGAGGCGGGGCTGGAGGCATTTAGCCCTGGAGTCCCCTCAGGACTCAGCAGCTGCCCCCTGCCTATGGTTTCTGGACAATAGTCCCTGCTCTACACTGGGAAGTGTTGGAAGTCCTGGAGCAAAGAACAGAGAGCTGAATGAAGACTGTCTCCTTGGGCTGTCGTGGAGTGTGTGGCAATGGGGCAGGGAGCCCAGGAATTAACTAAAACTACAGAAATGTCAGCCTGCCTTGGGGGAAAGGAGGCAAAGGGGAGGCAGTCTGTCTCCCGAAGCCCTAGCTGCAGTGTAGTAAACAGGGCTTTATCAGCCCATTTGACCACTCTGCCACCCTTGTCCCCACCGAGCACCTAGTAGCTGCTGGCTGCACATAGCTGTTGAGCACTTGAACTATGGCTGTGTAACTCAGCTACTGGACCTTCAATTTTATTTAATTTTAATTAATTTAAATAGCTGCATGTGGTGAATGGTACCCTATTGGACAGTGTAGATAGAGAACATTCCCATCTTCTCTACTTCTATTGGACAGCGTTGCTCTACAGGGCTTCTGCTTGACGACCGGCTTAGCATCATCAAGGGAGGACTCTGGAACATCTACATCATTCCGTTTCACAACCAGTGCAAAGCTGTGGTCCGCTTGAACAAAAGGGGGGCATTTACACATGCATATGTGTATGTCTTCCTGGCTGGCTGGCTATCTATGTATCTAAGCATGTGTGTTTCTAAGTACCCAGGTACTCAGTTTTTGCTATTTTCCCTTTTCTCCTTTAAGAAGACATTGATTGAGCTCATTGAAGGGATGCTAACAGTTGTCAGGGAGCAGCTGCCACCGAGGGTGCCTGGACTCTGGGGGGTCTGCTCTGCGGGCAGTGGGGCGAGAGCCCGGTCCCGGTCCTTTGGCCTATAACTCGGTCAGGGGGAAGGCAGTGCCTGGGACAGCTGGGTCTTTTGTGTCCCAGTGGGAGTGGCTGCCTCTTGTCATACATTTCTGAGTGATGTCTGGGACAGGGCAATATTTGATGTCAAGAGAGTAACTGGTGCCAGCAGGTAAGGACTCCAGGCATGGCTTTTTATTTTCAAAGTCTTTTATTTAAATAAATTTTTCTCTTGCACGTGTTTGAATTTTCCAGAAAAAAAAATACTGACAAATACTATACATCTTGGACAATTTATACTCTTCTTGAAAAGGTGACTGCCCTTTTTCTACATTTTCCCCTCCTCCCTTCCCTTCCCCCAGGAAATAAAAAAGCAAATGCATTGAGTGGTGGGGAGAAGACCTTCTCTGACGGTCGTGGCTGAGTTTGGCTGGGGCTGTTCCCGTCTTGGCCTGGGGGCTCCTCTCCAAGCCTGGGCTGGTTTAGGAAGCCTCTTCTTTATCATTCTTTTTGCCTCCATTACTTAAACGCTCCAAGATGGGCCAAGCAGGCTCCAGTCCCGAGGCACCCCTGGCTGCCAGCAGCAGTTCTGGGGCAGAAGGTGGGGAGAAGGAGTAAAAGTAAAGAGCAATAAAGAAAGGGCTGGACCTGGGATGGGGGTGCTGGGAGAAGCAGGAATAAGAGAAGAAGAAAACACGGGAGAGAAAGACGAGGATGAGTGGGAAGACCAGAGAATGGCTCTGATGACTGCCTTGGGCTCCTTGCATGGACCCACGTATTCTACAGGAGTTTGGGGGCCTAGGGCACCCCGGGCAGTGTTGGAGGGACCCTGGTGGAGGTTGTCAGGGGAGGCTGGGGAGAGAAAACATGAGCCTCATTCAGCATCTGAGTCTCCTGAGTCCTAGGCTACGAAGCAACAGAGAAGTGAGTTTCTGGGTGTTTCGCGCCCGGAGGTAGTTCAAATCCATTTCATTAGGAGACAGCAGGGCACTGCACCTGGAGACAGAGGCCTTGTCATGGCAATGACAACCGACTGCCGTCTTAATTCAAACTAGCAGCCAGTTGCCATGGCAACCATGTTACTTGTGTGGTCCCCGATCCGAGTGATCCTTTCTCCTAGATCGCATCTGACACCCAGCCTCCGCCACCAGCTCTGCGTCTCCCTCAAGTCATCCATCTTGGGGGCTTGGGAGTTGGAGGCAGGAAGGGCAGCTGGTCCCAGTAGGCAGTGGCCACTGGGGGGGGGGGTATGTGCATTTGGTGTGTGGTGACGAGCGGTCATCCTGTGATGGGAAGGGGACAGCTAGATGCTCCCGGACAGGCTGTCCATGTCCAAGGGGACAGAGAAGCAGCGAGTGCTTCTTTCTCTGCTCAGAGAGGTTTAGGAGTCTGAGTGCCCAGAGCATTTGGGGCCACTCGGTGTGAGAAGGTGGGCGGGACTGGTTCTAAAATATGTGAAGGCCTGAATTATGACTCCCAGGGTCACCCGTTAGAAGACCTTGGTGCGGCGGTCACCACCAGACACCTGCCCTCCTCAGGCCTGGAGTCTCCCTGGAGAGCACATGAGCACCGGGCTGCCCAAGGGAGTGAACAGCATGCATTCGTCCATGAACACAGTCTTGCAGAACAGTTATCAAAGTTTAGCCGCGCTGTTAATTAAGCTGCAATTTTCCTGCCATCTAGAACAGCATTTGTGGGGAAATATTTCAAGAGAGCCACCTGGCAGATTTGCAAGTGACCTTTCAGAGCACAACCTGCTCCCAATTTGGGAAGTCTCCATCTTTGTAATATGGTCACAATACAATCAAAATACCAACCGGTTCGTCATATAAATGGATTAACTCGGCCTCCCAACCTCAGCCTGCTGGGGAGACACTCTCCTCGACTCCCTGCGGACCTAGTCTACCTGTCACCATGGGTCTCAGGGCACCCATGTCAACCTCACTGTCGGTTCTGCATGAAGCCTCTGGGGAGCATTCAATACCCACCTTCCAGCCTTTGCAGTAATTAGCGGGCTTAGAAAAGAAGGTCACTTGGGGGGATTGGCGAGGTATTACACGCTTACCCTTAACATCATTGCATATCCGACAGCAACCAAGACAGTTCTAAGTACCTACTGTGTGCAAGGCACTTGCCTGAGCTTCGAGATAAATATGAATAAACCTCTACATAGGTTCCTTCTACTTTCACTTACACTCTGTAACTTCCGTATCCCACCTGCAGCACACCATGCATCCATTCCAACCTTAGGGAAGTGTTTCCAGTGTGTCTTCAGTGAGACTGTAGCAGAAATTGTCTTAATTCCTTCCCCGCTGCAAACCTTTGGTTACACAGGAGATCCCCAGCTCAGGTGGGGCACTCCTTTCCCATCTGTAAAACAGACATTGCCCAGGTCCACAACTGCAGTTCACTGAAGTGGATGGAGTCTGCCTGGTTTCCAGACCATTCTAGAAGTCACTACCAAGAGCTGTTGGTTTGTGCTTGGAGAAAGGCACCTTGCTGAGTGGTTCTGGGGGTAGCGTCTCAAAGAGAGGTCTTAGACAACATTAGATACCTATCAGTGGAAATGGGGACCTTGTCATGAGCTGCAAGATAGAGCTTTCAATGAATTTTGATCCTTCTCACTTTAAACTTTGCCTCCCAGATAAGAAACACGGGACCTTGGTGGGTCTGTGTCAATATACAGGGATGGGAGCTGTACCAGGTTGCTGGAATGTCCAAGTATGAGGATTTCCAGTAACAGGTTAAGGAGGGGTAGGAAGAGGAAAGCACATATCTCTAACCTGAGTGGGGGATGGGTGGACAGTGTGGAGGTACCTTGCCTGGTTGTATAATTGTGCATGTGTGCTAGCGTCTGGCCGGGCCTTCCTAGGAGACATTTCTGGGAGAGCGGACACTGTACTTGCACAAAGTAGATATTCAATGGCCATTTGATGAACAGGATATATTTACCCAGGTACCTGTTGCCTGGATGTGCGTGCGTGTGTGTATGTGTGTGCACGTGTGTGCATTCGGGAGACATGTCAAGATATATGGACAAACATTCTTTGTGCTTTTGCATATGGAGCTTGCTAGAGATAAGTGGAAGGCATGCCTGAGTCTCCGGCAAAGAGCATTACTATTGGACACATAGCTGCCAAGACAGTCCCCAAGAATTGTCCGTGTTCTTCCTGGGCTGTCCTCTGTGGGGGCAGTCAGCCTGAGGTTTGTCCCTTGCTTAGCTCCTCTGGGGACATGAGCGCATCACTTTAGGGATTCTTGCTCTCTAGCCCGTGTGTGGTTAGCAGTGGCTTAGCCCCCAAGGGTGGACGCCTCTGCTTCTTGCTTAACTAGACAGGCAGTGATGGTCTCTTTTCCATCTGGAGAAGCTTGGGCTGAGCAGATATCCAGAGGTCTTCTTCAGCCTTCTTCTTCTTCTTCTTCCTCTTCTTCCCCTTGTTCCGCTCCTGCTGTTGGCCATTCTTGCCCGGCCGGCTCCAGCAGCAATGACAGCAGATGAAGAGGAACGTGATGACCACTAGCAGTGGCAGCCCCAGGAGGATGCCCAGGCAGATGGTGTTGAAGAGGCCTTCTTGGTGTTTGGTCAAGATGGTGTCCCAAATGATGCTGAAGAAGGAGCTGATTTTCTCCATGGTGCTTGGCTAGCCTGGGGCCAAGGGAAACTCTCCGCTCCCTAGCAAGTCCTGGGCTCCAGGGGATGCAGCCTTGTCCACTTGGAACTTATTCCTCTTCCAACTTTGGGTTTGGGCATGCCAATGTTAGCAGCTGAAGACAGAAAACAGACAATTCAAGAGAAATGCAGCGGGAATGGTCAATGATTTTTAACACCATCATATTTTTTAGGCGTAGGAGAAGGGAGGGAATTGGAGATTTCCAGAGTTCACTGGAATGGTATTGAAACCCAATAAAGAAAATAAATGCATGCATTTAAGTAGGTACTAATTCTTATACACACCATACAGGGCTTAGGGTACAAGAATTAATAGTGTATCAGCCCTGGCACGTAGCGGGTGCTCAGCATTTGTTGGATAAATGAATCAAGTGTAAATTCAGTGTTCCGGGTAGGAGTTGGTGCCTCTGCAAGAGCACTTCTCAATCTTTTCTCCCTGCAGTTCACCTGATAGGTGCTGAACACATACTCCCCAGGGGACAGCTGTACGTGACTTTCTATGAATACAACTTGCCATTTTCAGTACTTACTAAAGCTTAAGCACAAGGCGAAATGTCTAAATCTTGCTGCCTGTCATAGGGGGCTTGGACCTCCCCAAGGCTAAGAGGTCAGTGGTCCTCGTCCTGTCTCACCCCGTCTTCATGCGCTCTTCTCTGCTCCATCTCCTCCCTCCTTACATCCCACTCCTGTGCCCAAAGAAGACTCACCGAGCTTTGCAGTTGGGAGACCATTTGCTGGTTCCTATTGTTTCTACCTTCCTCTCTCTCATTACCCTCATCTCTGCTTTCTGTGCCTCAACCAAATATTCCCAAGTCTCCTTCCCTGCCTGTTGCTGTTCTTTGCAGTGGAAAAGGAGTCTTGCGGGCTTCTCAGCAATGGTGTTTGGAAACTGGGATGGGGTCCCTACTGCCATCCTGAGCTCAGCTTATAGCCAGGGCTGTTCTGGTCACTTGTGCAGAATGGCCCTTCTTCCACTGGTACCCCCTTCACCTCTCCACATACATCTCAGGCCTCAGCTCTCAAGTATGAGGTCTTACAGGCTCCTTTGGTTCTGGAATCCATAGGTTCCTATGTCTAAAGACTTGGAAGGCAGCATGTTTCGAGGAAATTCAAGAGACCTTCTGGTATAGACATGGCCTGGGACCCAAAGATCAAAGACTCATCGATTTTCAGGCTGGAGACCTTAGAGATCATCCCAAGCAATGCTCTCACTTAAAGATTAAAAATCCGAGGCCCAGAGTGGGAGAGGTGACATGTCTAAGGTCACACAGAGATGCAACGAACACCCAGAGTTCGGGACAATGACATTACTATATATTTATATTTTACTTGATACTTTTCTAATCACTTTCATATTGAATTATATTTTTAAAGAGAGCAACAGGATGGTGCTTTGTCTATGGAGAAAACTGCTGGGGGACCTGGGTTCACAATCATCGTGAAGTCCAGGCTTCATTTTGTTGTCCTGCGCTGGGACACAAATGTGTTGGTAGTGTGTTATACTCGGGGGTTGTCCTCAGAAGTCCAATTCCTTAGATAGCACTCTGTAAGTGCCCCGTGCACCCGTGTGTTCATCCAAAGTCCACCTGAACTCAGTCCTAGTCTGCTGGCATGAGGACTCACATGCTTAGGACATTATCTATACAGATTATTGAATTGTATAAATTGGTACCTACTTCTGTGCCATCTGGTCCATGAAAATGAAATAACACTATGCGGTGGCACTGAGATGACAGTTACCATTCTAGGCACTTCCCACCAACTGACTTATTTCATTTCATCATAACCTAATGAAGTCGGTACAGTTATTTCCCTCCTCTTATAGGTGAACAGACAGAGAAACAGGTCACACAGCGAGTGACTGGCAGAGCTGGCCTTACTGATTCTGGAAAGTTTGGCTCCAGATCCCCAAGAGGTGAGCCCCTCCCAGGTGTTGCTCTGGGCCTCCTACTCCTTTGTGTGGAATTAACCCGTTTTGGCAAGTAGCCCAGGATTTGTAGACTCTTACAATATGGGGCCATTCCCTGGATTGACTTCAATGTTTATCCCAATCTGTTGTGGAAAAAGACTGCAGAGTGATTTATTTCCCATTATTAGATACTTCACAAATGCATGAAGAGACATACAATAAAAATCCAGTCCTGCTCACGTGGAGGAGGTTTATAGAAACCATATGACTGCCTGAACTTAAACTCAACATGCAACAAAGAAAAACGTTCTGAGAAGTCACATCCCCTCACCAAAGGCTCTGCCTGAGCCCCTCTGAGGCCCTGGGAACATCACAGGCCATGGTTCTGCCCACACGCCATCAAGCCCACAGCCTCTTTGTTGAGAAAACACACCCTTGGGCATCCTCTAACCCCCCGCCCCCCATCAAGGCCACTCCGCTGCCTTTGCTCCTTCTCACCCACTTGTCTCTCTGACTTTTCCTTCTTGCTTTGCCATCACCTTAGCTTTAATTTAGTCTTTGTTTGGCCCCAGAGTTCTTGGCCCATCTGGAGGGATTGTCCTGCTCTGTTGAGAGAAGACTTTGGGTACTTTTCACTAATTTGATCCACACATATACTTTCCTGGGGCCAAATGCCCCTTGTACTGCATTTCTATGACTCAGATTAGACACCACTACCACATTTGTTGACCAATTCTTCTTGCCAGATGTCACGCCGGTCCCTGCAGGGAGCATACATGCATCAGAGGCCCATTTTTGGGTTCAGGCGGGGAGAGAGAGGGAGGGCTTTGCGCCCTTGGGGGATATCAAGGCAGTTCTCATGAAGGTAAAGCCATCTGAGGAGGACCTGGAAAAAGGAGCACGATCTTGACAGAGAAACATGGGTAAAAGGATGTGCAAAGATTCTAGGCAGAGAAAATTCTAGAACGTGGCAGGAGAACAGGGTGAGCCTGGGGCTCTGGGTGGGAGAGAGGAGGACTGTAGGTTGTGGCCAGGGGAGACAGGGCCTCCATAGGGTGTGTGTTTATTTGGGGGCTTTGTAATAGGAGCGTGCACTTCAAGAAAAGATAACAGGGTGAGAACAGCTCTGGAAAATGTTTTAAGAGAGCTCTTTATCTATTTAACAAACATTTATTGAGCACCTAATACATGCCATACACTGTGTTAGGTGTTAGGATTCAGGATGAAGGACAAAGACATGGGGCCTTGTATATTCCAGGAGAGTTATGATTATTGAGGGATCAGGTTGTAAAAGACAAACATAATAAGCAAATTTCAACTTAGGTGGCTTAGTTGGGTGAAACAGAAGCATGCATTGGAATGACGTGTTTATCACAGTGTCCCAGGCCCTCCTACCCCTCCCTACCTTTGTCTCAAACTCGTCTATCCCATGACACCTAAAATAGCCTTTGAATAAATAGATTTCTTTTCAAGCTAAAGCTAAGTCAATAATTCACGTTTGGATTCCTGAAGGTACTTATTTGAATCTACTCTCCATATAGTCAAGGAGAGTATTCATTAACATTTGGGAGCCCAGTCCGGGTAAAATTCAATTAAAAAGGTATTCTTTATACTTTTTTAATCTAAGAATTCTCTCCCAGGCCCCCCAGGTTCCTTGTTGAGCTCGGCTAATCTATACTGTTTCATTAGTATTTATGAGCCTCGCATTGTTAGCATTTCCAGGAAACAATCACATATCTCCTTGGCGGTATGAATTAAAAGTTAGAGCTCCCATAGAATGTTTTGTAAAAGGAGCCACACTTTGGGCCTTAAGAATGCTCTCTGGGAGACCCCATCATTTTGCTGGATCTCAAGTACTGCTGGCACTGTTTGAAAGATAATTAGTCTATTCCTCTAAAACCGACAATAGGTGCCAACCAAACAATTGTTTGATTGTTGTTGTGGGGGTAGGTGTGAGGAGAGGGAGGAAGGGAAACGTTATTTCAGTCTCCTTAAAACCAGAAATGACTCATCTCTATATCCTCTGTGGTATCTCGCTGGGGAGAGAGTCTTTCTTTTTCTTTCTTTCTTTCTTTCTTTCTTTCTTTCTTTCTTTCTTTCTTTCTTTCTTTTTTCTTTCTTTCTTTCTTTTTCTTTCTTTCTTTTCTTTCTTTCTTTCTTCTTTCTTTCTTCTTTCTTTCTTTCTTTCTTTCTTTTTCTTTCTTTCTTTTCTTTCTTTCTTTCTTTCTTCTTTCTTTCTTCTTTCTTTCTTTCTTTCTTTCTTTCTTTCTTTCTTTCTTTCTTTCTTTCCCCTTCCTTCCTTCCTTCCTTCCTTCCTTCCTTCCTTCCTTCCTTCCTTCCTCCAAGAGGCTTCATTCTGTCTGTATGTAAGGTGTTGACTGGTAATAATGATCCCAGAGACAGAGGCCTGGGTTTGAGCCCTGCGCCAATCTGTGTAACCTTGGTGGTTACTGAACCTCAGCTACAAAATGAAGCTAATGAGCTTCCCTCTTAATGATTTCGTGAGGATTAAAAGAGCTCAATATATTTAATGCATTTTGTAAAGTGTAAAATGCTATAAAATAATGTATGAAATAGTGGGTTATCTCCAGATAACAACGGACTAATTCTGGCCTTGAGCTTTCTTTCCCCCTCCCTTACCTCTAAGCCCAATCCTCACCACCAAAGAACCGTGGGCCCCCACCCCATCAAATGAAAAGAACTTCACAGGTAACCTTGCTGCTTATGGCTGGTCTGAGGGTCTGTGGCTGTAATTCTAGACTCTGGCATCCAGCAACAGGGATGGAGAAGAGTCGCCTGGGGACATCTGTTGGTGTCTGGAGGATTGTTGAGCTCATAAAGTAAGGCCTGGGGAGAACACCTAGCCCCCTGTGGGCCCAGCCTCCCTCCCAGCCTTTGGAATCCCTGAAAGTGTACAGGGATGAGTCCTTCCCCAGAAAGATCTGATCCATCCTGAGAGCCACGAGCTGCTCCAGAGTTGGCAGGAGTTGGCCATGCTGGCTCTTGGACTGGTTTTCCTTCTGGAGCTCCCAGGCAGGGGGCAGGGCATGCGGCTTTGCATTGTCTCTCTTTGCTCCTGTTTATTAGATGAAATAATACATGTAAAGCTGTAGAGTAGTGTCTGTGGGATAGTAAGTGCTTTCTAGAAAGGTTAATGATGAAGATCATGAAGGTACCCAATTACAATCCCTAAGAGCAACTCCACAGTGACCTCCACATGTCCAAATCTTTTGCCTTCTTATAGGAGGTGGGCTGAGGTGGGAGGTTCAGGTCTCCCTTGGAACCTTCAAGGACTCCTCTGTCAGAGCGGCAGACTCCAGGCTGTGCGTTGGGGTGGGGGGCAGCTTACAACTGAGAGTTGGCAGCAAAGACCTCCCTTGGCCTTTCCTCAAATGATTTCATTGAGTTTTCTATGCTGTAGTTATCACTCTTCTGCTTTATCTCTTCACCCAAGGATGGATTTCTGGCCAGGCTGGCTGCTTAAGAGTCACCCAGGGAGCTAGTTAAATTCAGATTCCTGAGCTCCGCTCCTAGAGACCCTGACGCAGTAGGTCTAGGGTGGGCCCTGGAATTTAAGTTTGTAACAAACAGCCCAAGTGTTTCCGGACAATTGTCAGGTATAAAAACTGTGGTATAAGCAAGTTGTTGAATAAGCATAGGAGCCTTGTGGTGAATGAGGGAACGGCTCGTGGGTGAGGGGAGGTGGGGAAGAGGTCTGTCCTCGTGCAAGCAGCATGGTGGCATTACTTCTTGCTCTTGTGTAGTCCGGGCATCTGGGCCAAGACCACTGTCCTGGAGGTCACAATTCAATGCAGTAAACATACATTGAACACCCACGATGTCACCAGCCCTGAGCACTTTCCAGTTGAGCAAAGAGGAGAGGAAAAAAAAAAAAAAAGCAGAAGTATAGTGTGATAAGTCCTGTGGTCAAGTTCTGTGTAAAGGGACATAAGAGCCCCAGGGAAAGAGTAAGTAGTTTGGCCTGGAGAGGGTCACAGGAAAGAAATGAAAAGGAAATTATAATCAGGACAGGTGTCGGTTCAGTCCTTCCTTCAATGACTCCTTATGGAGCACGTCTCAGAGGCTAGGAACGGTGTCGGGTCTCAGGTATCCAGGAACAAGCAGACCAGGTCCCAGTCCCTTTGGTGCTGCAAGTCCAGCATGGGAAGCAGACTCATCAGAGAATCCCACAGACAGGTGTGAAGATACGGAAAGCGTGACAGAGGAGAAGCCCGTGCTGCTACTGAGTGAGTAATGCCCACCGCGGAGATAGGGGCCGGCTCT
This sequence comes from Ursus maritimus, assembly GCF_017311325.1. Classification (NCBI taxonomy): domain Eukaryota; kingdom Metazoa; phylum Chordata; class Mammalia; order Carnivora; family Ursidae; genus Ursus; species Ursus maritimus. Next base: position 78,804,533 of record NW_024424452.1, read on the forward strand.
GAGTGGGGATGACTTAACTGAGATCTGAATGACAAAAACGTGGTCAATTACAAAAACAAAGACATGGGCAGGGTGTCTGAAAAGTCCCGAAACAGAATGAACTCATTTAAAGCATTTTCAAGTAATATGCTTGATAGGTTTTTTGTCAATGCTCAGATACCTTTTCAGCTGAATTGCCTCTAAATTGGAAGCAGTGAGTTCAGTTGTTAATACGTTATAAAGTATCCCCCAAAGTCTAGAAACACAGGGAAATATGTGTTCTGTGCCTTACCTCAGAAGAATGGTTGGACCCACTGCTTCTTCCGAAAAGGATGTGAAGGACAGTGTGGTTGAACACAGGGCCACTGAGTGGGGGAGGGGGTGTTGTGAGGCCCTGGAGGCAGGCAGCCCCACCCCCACGGGGCTTGTAAACTGTGTTAATGGCTGGTGTGCTGCAGGAGCCATAGGGGTTCAGCAACGAGGGGACATAATCCATCTGTGTTCTGTAAAGAACAGCATCACGGAGGTGAGAGAGGACAGGTTGGTGGGGGCAAGTGTGGGAAGCATGATTACAGTGGTTCAGGGAAAATGGCAGCAGGGATGAGGGTGGAGGTGGGGGCGGAGGGTGAGACAAGTGGCTTGACTTGGGACTTGGGTGTTCTCCAACGGATGTGGTGGGAGAGCTCTCGGGCAGAGGGACATAAGGACGTGTCCCGGGACTGTGCTCTGCTCTTCCTCTTCCAGCCCTGATTCCCCGTCAGGTCTCCAAGTCTGGCGTATTTTATTTTTTCTAGTATAGGAATCTCATCAGTCTCTACCCGACTCCGTGCCATTTCTCCTGGAGGTTCAGAACATCTCATTCAGCCCCAGGCCTCTCCAACCCTGCCTGCCCAAACCCTGCCCCAGCAGTCCTTGCAAAATCCCTATGGTGACAATAATGTCACACACATCAGAAACCAAGGTGCTCTGGCAGGGGTGCACAGAGAGGAATCTCAGTCAGAAGTCATTAACTCTGCCGTTCTGGACATATATTTTCTTGACAGTTCTCACCTTGCTAACCTGGCATGCTCAGATGTCCTCTAATAGATGTAAGTACTGCTTTGTACAAAAATGGTCAGATCACAGCAATAATCTGCGTGTGGAGTACTGTGTTTATAACGTAAATGTGGTTCCAGGCATGATGAAATAGAGATCTGTATTTTCCCCAGTGTAATTAATTGCTTCAAGTAACTAGCTCTGATGCAAAGTTGGAGGCTCTTTTCCTCCCCCAGCGTATACATTTATGGTGTGTAACTAGATATTGAGTATTAGAAGAAAATAGATAGTATTTTCCCTCTGAATCAATGTTATAATTATGGTTGCAATTTTGAACAAAGGCACACAGAGGTCATCAATATAAAAATGATTAAGGCACCGTGATTATTAAAAATAAGAAAACGATGTTTTATCATATAGACATTCTGAATTGGAAGAATCCAGATATGGGTCATTTGGTGGGTACCCTCACTTTATTGATAAGGAATCTGGGACCAGAAGAGGTTGTGATTTGCTGGACCATTGGTGGGGTCAGCGCCAGAACCAATGTCTTCTGAAGCCCAGCACCCTCTCCTGCCAAGGTCTCCCTTATAAAAGTCCTTAAAAATAAAGCATTGAGCCAGGTCTTGGCAAGATGCCCACGGTAATCCTCATCCTGGGCATAGGCTAGACAACCCTTCTCAGTCCCCTTAAATCTTTGTGGGGCCCTGTGACTGAGCTCTGGCCACGGGAACGTGGCCTTGGCTTCTGAAATCTGTCCCAAGATCCTCCATGTTCACTGTGCTTGCTCACTGGCTGGCCAGACGGTGAGGACCCAGAGGAGGACCCCAAGGCCCCCGGGGCTGGCAGAGAAGAAGGTGTTCCTGAATGACTGCTAGCCGGGTACCCCTACAGCCCACAGTGAACAGGAGTGAGTGAGAAATAAGCCTCGGTGGGTAAAACCACTGATTTTAAGGATTATTTGCTAAAGCAGTTAGCCCATCCTGACTGATACAAGCGTTGGTAATGATTATAACTCATATGGAGTGAGGTCAACTCTCCTAGAGGGTTTGCAGCTCTGACCTGAAAGGGGTTTAGCCAAGTGCTCCAGAGTGCTGGTTCTGGGACCAAATACCCTTTGTTGGAATCCCGGCTCTGCTACTCACGGACTGCCTCACGCTGGGCAGGTCACCTCACCTCTCTCCCTGGGGCTCAGTTTTCTCATCTGTTAAATGGACGTGATAATAGTAGGCGGTTGTGAAAACCAAGTGAGTCAGTAGATGTACAGCCTCTCAGGCCCGAGCCTGGCCGTACATGTGGGCCTTTATTATCTGAGCCCCAACAAACAGGCTGGCCTGAAGAAACATCCCTCAGCTCCTGAGCTAATAACCATTTTGTTTGCCTTTTTAGAATCGGAATGGTTCTGAAGTCACGACTTTGACTATATAGGTCTTCTTTAAAAGGCATCCCCCCCTTTCTCTAGCTTTCCTGTAGTAAGGAGGTTCTTCCTAAGTTATTCCACTTATCATTCTTTTTCAAAGCAACCATTTCAGAATTAAAATATGGACAGGGGTCAGTGGGAAGCAGCATTATGAGGATTTGAATACAGTCTATTCACCCTCTCTCCACGGATCCCACCTCACTGGGTAGAGCAGGACACGACCCTCCTTCCTCACCCCCACAGCACACTGTCCTTCCTCTCCTCCCTCCCTCTTTCTTTCCTTCTGCCAGTGTATTAACGAGCTCCTAACACGCGTTGTTCCTGTGCTAGGCACTGCGAACACAGTCACGCACAACACAGATGTGGTCAAACTACTTCTAGGGAGAAGGTAACAAACAAGGGTACAAACGAATAAACCGAGGTATGCTGTTGGTGCTCTAAGGAGTTGCCTGGCCTGGCCTGTGTGGCGATGACTTTGAACAGAGGTCTGAGGAATGGTGAGAACCCAGCTGTGTGCAGAGCTTAGGGAAGGGCCTTCCGGAGAGGGGAAGGATGACAGGGTGAGGACTCTGAAGGGGGGAGATTTGGGCTGACCCTAAGAGAGGAGGCGGCCAGGGCCGGGAGCCTGTGAGCACCCAAGGTGAAGCGTAGTTTAAGCTGGGAAGCTCTGGCCGTGAGTACGGAGGGCAGAGGCTGGAGGGAGAGGCCAGAAAGGGGCGTGGGAAGTATAGAGACCTTTCTCTTTGTCCCCATTGTGATCACATTTGTCTGAACCCTCAAACTGGTTCCTAGTTCCTCCTTCCTCCAACTCATCCTTCTACAGGCTGCAAGTGGCCACGCCCCCTGCTCAGCCTCTCTTCAGCTCTTCCTCACTAACCTGATAATCACGCTCCTTAGTAAGGAGGACATATCACTCAGGAGCTGGTCCCTTCTATCATCCCAGCCTCATCTCTCACCACCGCCCTTATGACCACATCTTCCAGAATTCTCCGGAATGTTCCTGCTCTCTCCCCTTGTCATGCTGTGGCACACGCTGTTCCATCTGCCTGGACTGTCTTCTCATCCCTCGGCCCATTCACGGGAGAACTCTGTCCCTCATCCTCCTCCGGGAGGTCTTTTGGGACTCTCAGCCCCCCATGCCCTAGCTACCCCACATTGATTTCTTTCTCTTCTGAGCTCTCATAGAGCCAATAACCTCCCACAGTCCTTATCTTATAATGATTTGTTTTCTCTGAAAAATTATAAGAATACAGAAAAGTACAAAAAGTCATATGTATTACCATTTTATACACATATGTTAATATCCACAGGACTTGCTGACTTGTTTCTCTCACACTCAGCCACAGACTCCTACATGGCAGTGATTCTCACTCATGTGTTTAACCTGACACCTTCGTTTGATGCTTCTCACACAATAGCTGCTAATACATAGTTGGTGAATGGATGATTTCTTTCAAGCTCCAACAAAGCAGAAGACTAACTGTATCCTTGGTTCCCCCAGTTAAGGATGGGATGGTGTCACCTTGCCCACATTTTTATGTTGAAGTCCTAACCCCCAGTACTTCGTAATGTGACCTTACTTGGATGCAGCATTGTTGCAGATGTGATTAGTTAAGATAAGGTCATGCTGGAGCAAAGTGGGCCCATAATCTAATATGACTGATGTCCTTCATAGAAAGGGGAAGTTTGGACATTGAGCCAGATGTGCGCAAAGGGAAGACCATGGGAAGAGACAGAGGGAGAAGATGACCATTTATAAGCCAAGGAGAGAGGACTGGAACAGATCCTTCCTTCATGGCTTTCAGAAGCAACTGACCTTGCTAACCTCTTGATTTCAGATTCCTAGCCTCCAGAATGATGTGAGACAAATACATTTCTGTTTTTTAGGCCACCCAGCTTGTGCTTGGCTATGGCAGCCCCAGGAAATTAAGAGGTCCCTTTTGCTTCACCCCTACTTCTACCTCACTGGTGGGTCCTATCAGCTCTGTCTCCAAAATAGATCCCCAATCCATTCACACCTTTCCATCCCAAGTTAGGTCACCATCATCTCTCACCTGGATTACCGAGAAAGCTTCCCATCCAGTATCTGCTTCCCTGCTTCCCTCTGTATAGGCCATTCTCCCCACACAAGCCAGGCCATGTCGCCTCCTACCCCCACACCTCCACTCACCACCACGCCCCCCATGGCTTCGCAAGGCCTGTAGAGTGAAGTCTAAACCCTTAACAGGTCCCACAAGTGCCTCCTTCGTCTGGCCCTGCCTCTTCTAGTCTCATCTTGTACCCCCTTCTAACTCACCGTGTCCTAGACACACCTGACTTTAGGACTGTCCACCCCCTCGGGACCTTGTTTGTCCCTTTGGTACATTTATTCTCAGATCTTGTGTCACTGACCACTTCATAACAGTCAGGGCTCAGCTCAAATGCATTTCCACTCAAATGGAACCTCACCAAGGGGCATTTTTAACTAAGAAGCCCAACCCCCAGTCAACTTCTCTCACATCATCCTGTCTTACCACGTTTGTGTTTTGCACCCTTGAATTTCCCATTTGAATATAATGTTCTAGTCACTTTCATGTATGCATGTATTGACTGCTTTCCTGCACTGGAGCTGAGCTCAATGAGAACACAGCCCTGGTCTGTCTCATTCCGTTTGGATGCCAGGAGTCCGGCATGCAGCTGGATGAATGAAGTCATGCCAGCTAACCCAAGGGTCCCGAAGGAAAAGAGATCTCGAAAAAATGTTGATCAGTCAGCCCAGGTCATTAAGGAGAGAGAGCTGGGGCAACGAAGAGCACGGAAATATGACCAACAGTCACATCTGTGGCCACACTTTGATGACAATGACCCACCATTTAGCCCGCGGTCCAGCCACATCCTCCAGCCAACTCACTCATTTCAGGAGGAAATAACGATCAAGAAAATTCTATATCATTGAAAGCAGTAGGGAGTGGGGGTGTGCTTTATCAGCTCCTACGTTATCACCCACCTTCCTTTTGCTCAGTTACAAAGAGCTCATTGTAGCTGGGACTCTCTGATAACAAGGGATCTTTCCCTAATTACTATATGCTCTATTTCAGGTTCAGCAGAAAAGAAAATTAAAAAGCTCCATTTCACTCCAGGTTCAAGTGAGTCAATCTTTCAATCAATCAAGTATTAATTAAGCTATGCCAGGAAATACAGGGGAGGTAGAAGACATCCTTGCTCTACTCAAAGATGATCCCAGGGAAATAATTAGAAAATAATTTAAGAACAATGAAAAGAGTTTAAAAAGGTTTTCGCTTGGGCTTTCTCTGGCTTTCTGTGATGGAACACCTGGAATTGGTAGCCCCTTTATTCCCCTTTGCTTTCTCTTCCTTCTTTCCTTCTTCTTCTTTCTTCTCATCCTTAATTACACTGTCTCCAAAGGGTACAAGCTGTACACTCATAATTAGTCTTTTTCAGTCACACCTTAGGATTAGACATCCTGTCTTTCTGATTCTCTGAAAATTCCAACAGTGCTGAATGTGATTGAATATCATATCTGCAGCCTGTTGGCAGGTGAACAAATTCCTTGTATTTACATCCTTGAGATCATAAGGACATTTTCTGATTTTCCTACCCCTAAACTGGAAAACGTCCACTGAAGAATTTGCCTCTTCTGCTCACACTGCTGGAGAGTGTGGGCAGCATTCACTTAAGCATTTTGGGTTTAGAATTTTTCTTCCATCAACAGAGATATTAGCACATTTCTCACAGGGGTAGGCCTTTTTAATCCACCGTGCCTCATCATTTTCTCCTCAACAGTAGCCTGGTGCCTGGTCGAAAGTGGGTCGGCAAGAAGTACTTGTGGGGTGGATGAATGAGTGAATGAATGAATGAATGCATTGCTGGGAGTAATAATGAGCCCAAGCATGTAGCCTAAGTGCATTTCACAAGCGGGTACCTTAAAGATTTTATGTGAGAGAGAGAGAGAGAGAGAGCATGAGGCAGGGGAAAGGCAGAGGGAGAGGGAGAAGCAGACTTTCCGATGAGCAGGGAGCCCGATGCAGGACTCGATCCCAGGACCTTGAGATCATGACCTGAGCCGAAGGCCAATGCTTAATCGACTGAGCCACTCAGGCACCCCTGTTCTAATCAGAGTTTGATCAATTTTTCCCTGAACTGATTTAAGAAGCGAGCCAATTCCTAAGGAATCAGGGCAGACACGTTTGCCTTCCTCCTTCTTTCTTGCTAACTTCTGTTCTTTTCCAGCTGCATCTCCCTCTTTCAGCCCTTCTGACCTCCAGGATCTAGTTTCTCGGGGGTGCCTTGTTTTGTCCGCTACGATCAACTTTCTCCTCTCCGTTCAGCTAGAATGCTCCCTTGTTTTCTTTGACTGGCCTCTTTTGACATAGATACTTCAGGAGGCCAAAGCCTCAAGACAGAGGGTTGGCAAAATGTCTCATCACCTTTCACAGACACAGGGAATGATCTGCCGAATCCGAAAGTCACCATTTGTTGCATTCTAAGTGCCCACAACTCTGCGTGTGTAGTCAAGGCTTCACAGACGTGGCCTCATTCAACAGCTCGGCAGGTGGGTCTTTTTATCCCCATGACACAGAGGAGGAAACTGAGTCTACTGGAGATTAAGTAAATTGCCCAAGGCTGCAGAGCTACTGAAGTCAGAAGAGGTTTGACTCTGGTCCCATCTGAGTTCGAGGATCCTGCGGTGACCACTCTGCTCGCTGCATGGCCGCCATTCCCAGGAAGCGGACGACTCCATCTCTGGGCCTTCTCTTCTCAGACAACGTGGGGTGTTGGCCACGTCTGTCACGCATCAAACACCTGAAAGCCTGCCACGTGTGCCACACCCTAGGGATACACTCTTGACTGATGAAGGTGTGTTCTGTGACCTCAAGGAGCTCACATTTTAATAGGACCAAAAATGTAAGAAGAGAAATACAATATCGCATATGACAGCAGGTATCGGGGACCCAAAGGCATAAAATCCCTGTGAGTGCCCACTGGCAGTCCAAGAGCTGTATCCAACCCATAGGTACTTTTATTTTATTTTATTTTATTTTATTTTATTTTATTTTATTTTATTTTACTACTTTATTTTTTCCCTCCTCTAACTTCATGTAAAATTATCAATTTTTAGCTAGCCCCCCGAATTGGCCACCAACATAACCTCCTACCTAGCCACGGTCTGCTGGGGCTTTAGAAGGGCCTGTGTTCCCTCCTTAACCCTCCCCCCACACCCTGTTCCCACCCTGCCAGCTCTGTCTCATCCCACCCTGCCAGTCTTGTCCCCTACCTTGTACCTGGAGGCACTGAAAGCCGGCAGCCCCTGGATTACAAACACCATGGGGAGTAAGGGACTATATTGCCTATTCTTCGGGCTGTAATGTATGTCGGGGAGAGCAAGGCAGGGGCTTGAAAAGGAGAAATGAGGACAAAAAGCAAAAGGCAAGCCAGTACTCTCCAGCCGTAACCGCCAGTTTGATGGACCGATCTTGGTCTTTGGCTCTTCAGACAAATAAGGATGAGTGATGTCTGCAGGAGGAACGAATGCGGATCAAAATGTCCCGAGCACAATACAGAAGGCTGGCAGAGGGGTGCAGCGGAGCGAACAAAAAGCTCGGAGTCAGAGGATCCAGTTCCAGTCCCGGTTCGGTTGTCCTCCAACCTTTTGACCTTGGGCAAACCAGGCAAGCTTTCTGAGCCCTCTCCTCGTCTGAGAAACGAGGCCATTCGCTGTCCCAGATAGCTCTCAAGATTGTTGTGAAGAACAGCAAGATGCGAAGGGAGAATTGCGATCGAAATGCAAGGTACAGCTGTTAGAGGATTATGCTGGAAAGCTGAATTAAAGCTAAATCAGAACCCCGAGCTTCTCCTACAGATGCGGCCCTCCACCCTCCGAAGCCCTGGCCCCCACCCCGTCCTCTATGAATCACAGTCATTACGAGCTATGTTTCCAGTTTGGAGAATTTCTGGGCACACACGCTGACACCACTCACATTCGTGTTTGCTGCCGGTATATATCTGATCTGACCACATCCTGGTATTAGTGCTAATAAAACTCGTAGCCATGGTTACCGTGAATTACCTGGCTTACAACAGCTCTCATTTTCACTTTTCAAAACTATTTGGTAAAACATTCTGGAGCCAATTTTTGTGGGTGTGGTGAAGCGCCTAGGAACTGTTTTACTTTTGGGAAGTGTGAGCTTGGGGTCTGAGGTCATCTTTAAATTAGGAGCCGCTGGGGAGGGGCAGTGCCTTCTCTGTTCCCCAAATAAAGGGAGCACTCTGTGGCTGACCCCGGCGACAGACACTTAAGTCCTCACACGTCATCTCCTCTCCTAGGGAAAGAGTGTTTTTTGGAAAAGCAAGAAGACAGTCAAGCACTTGTGTGACTCGGGGTCTCCCACACAGGTGGTCATTAAAAAAGTTGTGTAATTCTCCTTAATATTAGAGAACTTCGAGTTCTCACTCTTCGCAGCCATGCCTGAATGACTGACTGATTTATTTTTCTCAGTGGTGGTGGAAGAGAAGTTTATAGGCTGCAATAGTTGAAAACTAACGGGGTGGCAAAAATATACAATTATGCAACTCAAAAGCAATACAGATACGATTTTCTTTTCTTTCCCATTTCCTCCTTTCATTTGATGTTCACAAAAGTTCAGGGCAATTACGAGCGAAAAGCTACCTTACCGTAATATGAAGGCCGAAAACATAAAGGCCGAACCATAGAGGGAGTAAGCAGAAATACTCTCATTCCTATCATAACTCACCCCCGCGGAATGCACGGTGTGGAATATTTCAGACTCTCCAGGCTTTGGGCCACAGGCTCCGGCCCAGAGGGCGGGGTGTGCAGAGCAGTTCATGCTCCTGGACCATGGACCCTCACTTTCTGTCTGCATGGGTTTTCATCTGCATCCCTAATGTCATATGGAGAGTTTTGTGGGGTTTTTTTTGTTTTGTTTTGTTTTGACCAGTTTTGATAAATAATAGTCGGTGAATGTGGAGGACATACGAGTCTGCGAACAGCACCCTCTTACCCTGATACAGATGACATGTCTCAGTCTCATCAAACGTGGCTTAGGTGCCTTTGGGCAGATAGTTATTCCTAAACTCCTGTTATAGAGAAATTCTGGAACCGACAGTGGCTTCACCCCACCCCTAATTCTTTCTGTTTGCCCGCCCTCATCCCCAAATGTCTTCCTCGTGGCCCCTGGAATGCCCTTCCCAAAGGAGGCTCCAGGTACTGCCAGTGATTTGGGAGTAAGGGTGCAAGAAACTGCTTAGGCTTAGGCTGGGGGCTGTCTGGGGGGCAGGGGGCTGCGTAGAAACTACTATACATACACGCCCACATACACACCTTTCCCTCAACTCCCCTCTTCACTCCTCCCCACCTACCACCTCTGCTCCAGCCTCGCCTGGAGACCTCAGAGCTTTATGGGGCTCTAGAAAGCACATGGGGCATCTGGGAGTGGAGGGGTGCTGGGCGAGGCCGTGGAGTTCAGACCTTGTCTCTGAGCTCTCCACCGGTGGCCCCAGGGCTGGGCTGCTTACAGGTTCTGCACCAGCTTTTAGGCTTTATCTCCCATAAGCAGCCCAGAATACATTTTTTTTTCAACTCAGACCAACTCAGTATCAGGGTCTCGAAGAAGTAGGACATTGTGTGGAAGCACTTTGATAGAGCAAAGCGTCTGAAGGTGTGGCCTTGCCTCTGCTGGTAAGAAGAGGGGGGCCCAGGGATGGGAGGGGGCTTAGAGCAGCCAGAGGGAGGCAGATGGCCTTGTAGGGTCCTCACGGGGGAGGCAGTTCTGCTCTTCAAGGGAGAGCCTGGGGGCTCCAGTTCTGGCTTTGCCTGTTGTCTGGTTTTATTTGTTCACGCTCCTGCAGGTTTTCACGGGAGCTGAATTCCTGGCCGAAAGACAGACTGAGCCGTGAGTGGAGGGGAAGCTCATAGACTGGGAGGAGAAGTCAGCTCAAATTCTCACTTGTGACTTAGTGTGCACCCGTGGCAAGAGCATTCAGTCGCTTTGGGCCTCAGTTTCTCCATCTCTAAAACGGGGGAAAATCCGGACAAATGCTCAAAAAGTGATAATACGTGTTGCCTCGTGGGAAGGACACTGGGGACAGGGCTAGGAGAGCGCCTTTTCTCTCATTCCTTCAGTACTGCTCTGAAGGCTGGATCACATGAACAGACCTTCCGAAGGAAACTACTAGTAGTGACTACCTGCCTCACGGGGCCCTTAGGTCAAAACAGACAATGCATGTGAGCACGCTCCTAGGCTGTTAGGAACTGTACAGATATTTAGAGTCATAATCGGTATCATTCCAGGCAGATGTGGGGACTTAGCAAAAGACGCCACGCCTTAGTTCTGCCTGGTAGTCAAAGTGGCCTGGAATTCTTGGGGGATGGGCTCTCATGCTGGGAGGTCTTCCTGCCTCCACCCCACCCTGGATGGATGCACCCCACACCCCCCCCCCCCCCAGGCAGCTCTTTCACCGGGCTGTGCAGTGTGGGCAACCCAGATCCCCTTCTCGCCCAGATGACCCCTGGTGTTCAAGGGCTAGCCGAGCATGTCCGCCCTGCTGAGCAAGTTCCGACAAGCACATTCCATCCTTGCCAGGAGGCCTTGGGGCCCAGGCGGCCTGGTGGGAGCTGAGGGAGTGGTACCTGCATCTGTGACTGCCCTTCAAGTGACCCTGGGTTGGGGGTGGGGAGGTTGATATGGAATTTGCGTGAGTCTCCCTTGGGTTGTGTATGGGGTCACCGTACTGAAAGCAATGCTGTGGGCATATTGTTCTTTGTACCTGGAGAAGCCGACAGAATTTACAGCAACTCTTTCCATCAATAAAATTTGCTATTTGAATTACTTTTCCTGAAGTTACATATGGATTTCATTTCCAGAAATGTTAGTTAAGTAACTACTATGGGATCGACTTGGTGCTGGGGGAGCACAGATGTGTACGGAGGTTCCTACCCTGGAGAGGTCAGGGAACAGAGTCCATGCAAGGCCCTGCCCCCCACAACCGCGGGCCCCTCCCTTCACAGCTGGGAAGGTAATGATCACACTGACTTCATCACCCCGCAGCCTCGCTGTGAAAGTCAAACAGCAATATGCATAGGAGTTCTTTATAAACTGAAAATGCTCTTCCAAGTGTAATTTTCAAAAATAATAAAGGCAGTTAGAGGCTAAAGTAAATATCAGGAAATGCCAATGTGCACACACCACTAGGAGAGAGTGGGATCAATGTTGGCTTGGGTCTGAAGGGGGGGCCCCCTACACCCCAGAGTGGGAGGCTCTTGCTCGGGTGAGATGGCCTCGTCACAGGGAGGGTCTGATGGCTGGGTGCGGAGGGGACGTTGGGGTGAACTGGCTAGAAGGGGGAGCAAGAGTGCAGGTGAGAGGCCAGCACATACAGAAACCCCCCATGGAAAAGCAGGGAACCAGGTGGTACAGGCAGGGTTGGGGGGACTGCAGAGGGTTTTGAAGCTGAACATAGGTTCGCTGTAATGGGTGCCAGGGAGGCCCTGAAAGTGGGGGAACAGAGGAGACACAGTGGCGTCGGAGTTTCAGAAGACACAGGCTCCTAACCCGCTCCCTCTCTTCATTCGAAGTGTGCAGCGGCCAGAGCCCCAGAGCCGAGGCTTGATGCTGGAGTCAGCCCCACCCTGGGCTCGTGGACAGTCTGCCCTCACCAGCCAGGCTCAGCAATCACAAACATTACAATTAAAAAAAAAGGTTTATTAATAGCCTACTTTACTTCTTGCACAAAATCTGATTATGAACTGAAATGAAATATCACCAAACCCACCGGAAAGAAACTACTATTTATCTCGCGATCCCTTGGGAATGCGGGCGGGGGATAAAACCCTAATGCGATCACTTCTCCAGTCCGAGAACTGATGCCCAAATGGGCTCGCGTTTATTTATGATGGGGAAGTCCTATCAAAGACCTTGCACTTAGAACTCATTTTAATTTCTTAAGGGCTTCTGCAAACATTTCTTTACTCAATCTACAGTAATGCGAGGAGAGGAGGAATTTCTTGCCCTATTTCACAGATGAATGAACTAAGGAGCAGAAACGTGTTCAAAATTTGTTGAAAATTGCAAAGCTGGTTAGCAGCCGAGGGCAGACAGGGGTGCAGTCTTCTGGTTTCCCAGTGTGATGTCTTTGCTGCGCTCATTCCTACAAAGCCACAAGAGAGGGGCAGACGATGGCAACCTTTTGCAGTTTGCTTTCTCACACTCCCTGAGATTTGTGGTCCCTCTCTTGCTGTGGGGCCTCAACAAGCTTCTCTCTCTGGAACCCCCAGCCCTCTCCCAGTCCTACTCCAACCATGACCACCAAATCTCCTGGTTTCTAGTCACTGAAGTCTCAGAGACATATGGTTCCCCTTGGAAAGCATTCCATGACCTCATGAAGGTGAGAGCTCCCACCCATCACCCCTCACTATTCGCATGCTTCTAACCATAGCCCATACCTGCTTTCGGCTACTTATTGATTTAATCATCTTTCCTCTTTCTAGACAGAATCTATTTCTATCGCAGCATCTGGGACATGTTTGCTCTTGGAAAATATTTGCCGAATTAATGAATGGACATTTTTATAGGTGAGAAAACAGACTCATGGAAGTTAAACACCCAAGGTCTCATAGATGATGAAGGATGATGTGGTAATTCTTCTTCCCCCAAATATCCGGTGTGTTCCTCTCTGCTTTACTGGTTTCTGGGTTCACACACAGCACTGTGGTCAGATGGAAGAAGATACCCCGAAGAAAATCCACCAATTGGATTTTCAATAGTCTGGGTCTGGAGAAGGCTTTCAACCTGAGCTCAGAGTGTGCTTACAGGCTGGACACTCCTGGGCATTCCAGAGTATCGGCACACGCTGCAGGCCTCTTTGGGTGACTGGCTATTTCTGAATCTCCAGGTGGGCCAACAGCACCAAGAAACTGAGATGACGGCCATGAGAGCTTGCTTCCAAAGATCGTTGGGCCAAAATGGAGATTGCACTTGACTGCACAGGGTGCCATATTGAATGTTATGACCTACCACTGTGGTCTTCAAAAGCCCTGGTTAGGTGTCTTTCTGACACATTTTGGTGTTCATGAATTGGTATCATTTCATTTGGTAATTTCTGGTTGCCAGGCTGACAGAGTAGAGAGTATGCGTGTGAGGAGCACTCCCTGTGTACATCACGGTTATTACTGCAAAGGCTCTCTCTGTTTCTTCCTAGAGGGAGTGCTTCCCCTCGCTCGCTCTTCTCCGCCTTCCCCAAGCCTGAGATGTTGACACAATTGGGGCCGCCGGGGCTGAACTTCCATCTCCACTCTCTGCAGCACGGCCCCACACAATTCAATTCAATGCGCGTATGTTCAGTGGCCACCCTGTGCATGAGGACCTTCTCTCCTTTCTAGGCTTTTCCAGATCATGCTGCCTCTAAGAAGCAGAAACCCGCTAACGACCTGGATAAGGAATTCCAAGCTGAACTAAAGATGTGGACCCTGAACTCCAGGAATTTATTTTTTGTTGGGGAAGTGGGGGAGCGTAGAAGAAGAACCACGAAGCAGGGCTAGTTACGTGTCCTAAGGGAAAGGCAAACAAGTGGTTATGGATGTAGCAGCGAGGAGGAAGCGGTTAATTCCATGAGAGAGGCAGGCAAGGCTTCAAGGAAGGTGTGATTGGGGTTGGCGTCTGCAGGGAGAGCAGGGTGATTACATGCAGTGGGGATGGGAATAAAGGCATTCCAGCTGCTCGAGAAAGCACAGCAGGCTCAGAGAGAGACTCCAATCAAGGTGGCCCAGATCTGGAGCCTTGCAACCTTCCACCGTTACCATGGCAACACGCAAACACCACACTCCGGCCCTGCCCCCCCTTAGCGTGTCTCCCCACTCCGGGCTCTAGGGCTCTAACCCCGCCATTCCAGGGAGCTGCCTGGCCCAGGGCCCCAGGGCGAGGGTTCCTCGGTGTTGTGGCCTGAGGGGGAGGCCTGCGACAGGGAAACTTTCTCTCCTGTCCCAGGCCTCCTGACCTATTACGACTGGAAGGCCCGTGGGCAGGGCTGGGAGTGGCTGGTGATGCGCGCGGGGGCCCAAGGCCCTTCAGAGGGTGTTCTCCATGTTCGCCCTTGAAGGCAGATGATTGTGTAAGACGAATAAAGTCGGGCCTCCTTCTCTCCCCACTCCAGCCACACTTTATTCCTCTCTATATTCTTAAATGTGGTACTAATCCCAATTTCAAATCTGGGGTCACAAGGGTAAACAAAGCCAGTTGCAGTTGGCACAAGTTCAAAGGGATCTCTCTCTCTCTCCACACACACACACACACACACACACACACACACACACACACACACATACACTCACTCAGTAGTTAGCCCACCCATGCAGCAATACCGCTAATGTTTAGCACAAGGTCTGTGGAAACCAAATGAGATATTTGCCCAAGAGGGGCAAAACCTACGTCAGAGGCTGCGAGCGGGAAGCCCGTGAGGTAGGTGTGACCAGTGACCAGCGGCCAGACTGTGTTTGATCTGTGGCTTTCTAATTCCACAGCACATCCTCCCCATACCCCCCTTCCACCTGTGTTACTCTTTTAGGGGTGGGGGTCGAAGCCTGCCCTCTCCTCCATTCACTGGCTCCCTGACAGCAGAGAGTTCCGCCCGTAAAATGAGGGTAAGAAGAGACTTGGCATCACAGGGCTGCTGTGGAAATCAGATGAGCTGAATAATCTGTATAATGTGGCAAAACCGTGCCTGGCACAGAGTAGATGTTCAATAAATGTTAGCTTTGTCCACCGGCCCCCAGCATCCGGGCTTGCGAGCCCTGCAACAATTAGACGGTGAGGAGCTCAAGGGTGCGAAGGGATGCAGAGGCGACATGCTTAACGTGGAAAGGCGCCTCTTGTTACTTCCGGCAGAGCCAGTGAGGAATGCTCTGGCCTGTGGAACCCTAGCGAAGACGGGCCTGTGTGCAGCCCCTAGTGGCTGGGGTGAGAGAAGGAGGATTTGGTGGCCTGGGGGCTTTCTCTGGAATTGTGGTTTATAGAGAGATCACCATGGTTGGAAATTTCGTCCGCACTCTCCTGCCTCCCCTCCTTGATGAGAGAGAGGTTACCTGTGCCTACAGTTCCACTTGACTGCAAGCTACTGGAGAGCTTCTCCTCCAGGAATCCCCCTTGCTTCGTGCTGGCACACAGAAGATGCTCAACCCCGAGCCCGCCTCTTACATGCACTTTGCAGAGGCCTCTGCTGGGCCAGGTCACGGGCGGTATAACGCGTCGGGCTGCAGCAGGGGGAGGGTCTAGGGCTGGGCCTGTGCAGAACAAGGAGGTCTTGCAGTGGGTCGTGTTTTCACACTTGGGGAGTGAAGCAGCAGTTTCTGGCTTAGGCAAGTCGGTCAGAGCCTGGAGAGCCAGCTGACCAGGGATGAAGTGGGTATCGGGGATGTGGGGAGTGGCACAGTCCGCAGCCTGGGCGGTGGCCCATGCGAGCAGAGATCCCGGGACAGACTCTCATCCCAGGGAAGACGCTGCGGCTCATAGCCATGCGTGAGAGGGACGGGATTTGCTCCCAGGTGTTTACAGCCTCCAGGTGGAAGGTGAAATCTGTGCCTGCCTGCTGTTTGGTTTGGTTTTTTAAATTCCCCGTAGCTTCAAGCACCGCGTCAAACACACAAGAAGTTTTTAAGAAGTGCGTATGAAAATGCAGCCCGGAGTCACGTTGCGGCAGCTTCTGCCTTCTAGGGCGAGGCCTCCAGGCCTCCTAAGAATTTTTACAATTCTCCTTTTGCAAACAGGAGCCGGAGGTGGCTGACCGAAGGCAAGCCACAGCAGCCAGATAGCACGGATGGTCCCTGGTGCCGCGGAGCAGGAATTACCAGCTGGGGAGACAGACCTTCCCACGAAGCTACTGTGTCCCGTCCGTGCCTGCCGGCTGCGTGAACGGCCTCAGACACAGCGCAGCCCTGAGCGAGGAGGCACTGAAGCAGCAGGACGATCTCGAGATGGACGCAGAGGTTACGGCTTTAGAAAGTGGTTTACCAGGTCACGTCATTTCTTCCTTACACTCCCATGTGACCCTAGGGCCTCCTGACCGGGGCACGCCCAGATCTCCGCCTGAAGTCCTTTGCACGACCTCCCGCTCCTCTCCCCCGCCTTCTTGCCCCTCTTCTCTTGTCTTCTCATGGACATGGAGCCTGTGCAGATGCAGAGAGAACCACAAAGGCCATTCTAGGCCCTTCCTCATCTTCTTCCCCTGATCCCTGGGTCATCTTTGAATTGAGAAAGCCTACGAGTTGGAACGTAGCCCGAGGCATTGGAGTCATGTAACAGTGTGGCAGGGGCTGGAAGTTCTTCCTGTTGAAGCACACATGTCTATTCACCTGTTTTAATGAGCAGCTACCAGGGGCCAGGCCCTGCGCTCAGGGAATATAATCATGAAGTCGTGCTGCCAACGGGTGACGGGGGACAGCCATATCTTACCAATGGTCAGAGAAGTTTATACATAAAGTCGTACACTTTGATTTGATCTCCTCTGGGAAGCCTGTCCCCCGGAGCTGGGCTAAGTGGTCTTCCTCTGGTCCCGGGGTCCCTGTTGTGACCCCTCTCCTAGCATCAATTACACTGTGTTATAATTGTCTCTTTATCCACCTACCAAAATTGACTGTGAGCTCCTGATTCACTATTGGCAGGGAAACTGCAGAGTTTCTGTGTGGGAGAGGCTAATGGGTAACACTCTGGAGCCAGGGGAAGAGCACTTAGCTCTTGGGAGAGAGCTCAGTTTTCTCATCTGTAAAGCAGGCCTAACAGTTGAGCTGTCCTGACCACTGAGTGCGAGGAAGGAGGTGAAGTGCTCCACGCCGTGCCCGGAGTGATGTAGACTGTTCTCCAGAGACGGTACTGTTGTTAACTGTTCCTTCCTCCTCAGTTACGCCAAGAAGAGTTCATAGTTTATCCAAATATTTTCTTTCTCAAGCATCCAAATATCCTCATCTCCAGGACAACAAGGAGCAGGATTTGCTATCCCTCATTGAAGCATAAGATCAAAGGCCACAAGTCAAGAGACTAGGGATGGGTAAGTATGCTTACTTAATATGCATATTCCCATCAAGAAAGGATGTTGATAAAAATGTGGGAAAAAGGAAACACAGTTTGGCAGTTCCTCAAAATGTCGAACATAAAATAACCATATGCCCAGCAATTCCACTCCTGGGTATGGACCCCAAACAACAGAAAACAGGTGCTCAAACCCATCCTTGATCTTGCTTGTTCACAACAGCCAAAAGACAGAAACAACCCGAATGTCTCTCCACAAATGAATAAACAAACAGATGTCGACACACAATGGAATAGTACTCAGCCACGAAAAAGCACGGAGCACCAACACAGGCTACAACGTGGATGAATGTGGAAAACATGTTATTGAAAGAAGCCAGACACAGAAGGCCGCATCCTGTAGGATTTCATTTATATGCAATATCTAGAATCGCTCTATCTATAGAGATAGGATACAGATTTGTGGTTGCCAGGGGCTGGGAAGACGGAGCATTAGGGAGTAACTGCTTAGTGGGAACTGGGGCTGATTTCAGAATGATGGAAATATTCTGGAACTAGACAGAGGTGGTGGTCACACAACATCACGAATGTCCTAAGTGCTGCTGAATTGTTCACTTTAAAATGGTTAGGATTGGGGCATCTGCGTGGCTCAGCAGGTTAAGCGTCTGACTCTTGATTTCTCCTCAGGTCATGATCTCGGGGTCTTGAGATGGAGCCGGGCGTTGGGCTCCGTGCTCAGTGTGGAGTCTGCTTAAGATTCTCCCTGTCCCTCTCCCGCTGCCCCTCCCCCCATTTGCATGCACTCTCTCTTTCTCTCTCAAAAAAAGTTAAATTTATGTGATCTGAACTTCACCTTCCAAAAAAAAGTGGGAAGAGATAATGTAAAATTTCTCGAAAGCTAAAAGATGGTAAATGGAAAAAAAAGGTATAGTTTCTATTGGTAATTAAGAAGTGTAAAATGGCATTGGTTGTTCCTCTTAGTGCATATTTATTCATTCACTGCAATACCGAATGTTGAATGACCACATATTTTAATGGTTTAAGTATTCGTTATTGAAGGATTAATTTTTTTTTTTAAAGATTTTATTTATTTATTCGACAGAGATAGAGACAGCCAGCGAGAGAGGGAACACAAGCAGGGGGAGTGGGAGAGGAAGAAGCAGGCTCCCAGTGGAGGAGCCCGATGTGGGGCTCGATCCCATAACGCCGGGATCCCGCCCTGAGCCGAAGGCAGACGCTTAACCGCTGTGCCACCCAGGTGCCCCAGGATTAATATTTTTTAAACCACTGAAAACTTATTCTTGGAAAATGTCAGTCAGGACGTCAGACCTCCTTCCCCATGTGGCACATGCTCTGTGACTGTGTGTCCCGTTCCCTTACCCCAGACAGGGCGGGGGAGATGTAGTTTCTCTGTCTGGAAGTGAAATATTCTTTCCATGGCAGGCTGTAAAAATCCGTGCCATTCATCCATTGCAAACACAGTAAAAAGCAGCGTTTCCTCAGAGGGGTCAATAATATCCTTGCGCAAAGCTACCAACAGCATGGTAGTTGGAAATCACCAAGTATCCCAAGGCACTCGGCACATCATTGCCTTCCTTCTGAATCAGAGAAGGCCATTGGGCCAAATCTCCTGCAGGCCAGGAACTGAGTTTCTCATTTGGAAAGCAGGAGAGCTCTGAGCAGGGCATGTCTGGATGGTGTGGTGTGCAAATGGGCCGCCCTCTCCCAGAGGCCGTCTCATTATGGCACAGAGTGGGTCACCCAGGCAGTGAGCCTGGGGGTTTTACTCTAGACCACTGCCGTGCTGTGCTGGCCACCGCTACTCCGCAGATGCTGGACCCTGGGGGGTGGGAGGGAAAGTTTCAGGTCGGGAGTGGAAGGTAGAGAGAGGGCGGAGGCTGTAAACCTCAGTCGTTTACAAGAAACGGGCTTGACAGATGGGTAAGTCTGCAGGGCTGGCCTTAAAAGTGGTGTGTTGCCTTTCAGCGTTGCCACTTCTCTGTCCCATAACGTTGAATAAATAATTGTGTTCATAAAGCAACCTGGCGGGGGGGGGCAGCATGGCTGTCAGATCGCATGCCTCAAATTCTTAGCACCACTGTTCAACAAATGGCTATCGAGAGCCTAGCATGCACACTACAAATGTGAGGGAGCCAACAAAGGTTGGCTGAACGTGTGTTCTCGCCCAGTCCCAAATCATCGGGAAAGTGATTCTGCCCTCTGTTAGTGCCTGGGGAATTTTAGGCCACTGTGCACAGCGGGGCCCGATGGAGCCTCCAGGCTATGGCAGGGGGCTTTACAGCAGAAGGGCTTCTGAAAGCCCATACTTGGTCCCCCCATACTGCAGAAGGTGCTAGAATTAGAAACTAAGGCCAGAAGGACAGAGACTCAGGATCTCACTCGGGTTGGGGAGAGAAAAGCAAGCTTCCAACTTGCACTGAAGCTTTCTCTTCTCTGTGTACGGCGGCCACGGTCACAGGTCATGCAGGCTAAGACACAGCCTGCCCCCTGTGTGTCATTCTGTGCGCAGAACACTACAGCTAATAGAATTCTGCAGTTTCCACTGCTTCTTTCACTGACCTTAACCCCCAGCCTCTGCACCCACCTCCACACCTGTGTCCTGGGTTCTCAGGACAACTTGAAGACTGAAAGTACTATAACCTGCAACTATCCTTATTGCTGTTATATTTTTTTTCCCTTTCTTCTGCCAGTTTTCTTTTACGACTTGCTTGGAAAACTAGAGAAGTTGCTGATGGGCTTTCCTTAAGCCTATCCAGCTTGAAATCAGGAGTGTATCTGAGGAGAACAAAAGTCAACTGAAAAACATCCTGGGGGGACGAAATTGTAGACAGTTAAGAGCAAAGGCAAGTCTGTGATGGCTTACAAACAACCATCTGCAATTTTGACCAAGAAATACAGCAATGATTAGGTTTTCTTTCATTTCTTAGCAACAAGCTCCAAGGAGCAGCTCGCTTGCAATCGTGAGAGCAAGTCTCTTGCCAGGGGCCGGGATTTGGTTTGGATACTGCCATGGCCCCTTGGGAGTTGCCCTGAGAAAGAAATGTCGTGTTTGTGGGAGGTTCGTTTTGGAACTCAGCTGTGGGGAGGCCCGCTCACGTCCCCAGGTGGTGCTCTGCTCAGATGGCTCGGGCAGTGCGGGTGGAAAAGTCAGAAACTGAAGCTGGTCTGTGGCCCTGGGGATCGCCCTTCAAAGAATTGGCTGTTGATTTTCCTCTTGTTGCATGGAAAGGGAAAAAGTCTAGCTGCCACTGTTTTCTCCCTCTTACAGTGCCTGTGATGAGTCTCCTGAGCTCCTGTTACTCACCTGGAGCCTTTCTCATGGACACTAAAAGGGTTTTGGTTAATTAAGGCACCCAGTGCTATCTCCTTTTTTGAGGGGTATTTGGGAATTTTAATTTTTTAAAGATTTTTTTTTATTTATTAGAGAGAGAGAGAGAAGAGGGGCAGAGGAGGGAGGGGGACAGGGAAAGGGAGAGAATCTCAAGCAGACTCCATGATGAGCACAGAGCCTGACGCTGGGCTTGATCTCAGGACCCTGAGATCCTGACCTGAGCTGAAACCAAGAGTCGGATGCTTAACTGACTAAGCCACCCAGGTGCCCTGGTATTTGGGAATTTTTGAGAAGTTTCAGGACAGAAGTTGAGGAAACAGAAGGGATGGGTGTGGTATGGAGATTGCCTTAAAGAGGAGACCTGCCCCCTTCTCTGGAAGATCTGCTCCTGGTTTTCCCTGGAGGCCACTCGGGGAAGGCTCAGCCTTCAAGTGCCGTCTTTTCATTTCACATCTCTGCCAGTGTCTGAGTGCCTGTGTGTGTCCTCGTGTCTGAGGTACAGACGGTGCAGGTGATAGAAACCCTAGAAGTGTCTGCCATTTCTGAGCGGAGAGCGACAGAGCTTGGGTTCTGGTCTCTCCCTTCCTCAGCCGCTGAGCCGGGACACACTTCACCTCTCTGAACATGAGTTCGCTCATCTGTGAAGTGACGGGCGGGGCTGGCTCATTTCTAGGTGTTTTTCCACTTGAAGTCTGTGAGCCTGTGGTTATTTCCTTTTGCTCATCAGTAGCCAGCCCTTATCAGAAGTCTGTTTAGTCGAAAGCTTGGGTGTCGGCTTCAAATTTGAGCTTCACGGGGGTTGGACTATGTCAGGCTTCCTTGGTTGGGACAGAAGAAGACCACAGATCCACTCAAGCCATCAACTGAGGCTCAGATTCAGGGCCAGTGCTGGCTTAACCAGCACCTTGGTGACCATTAGGAAAAAAGCATCCCCTCTGAGTGGACTCGGTGCAACTGGGGTTGGGTCCACGTCCTGACAAGTGGAATACTGGCTGCTTTCAGCCACGAGCTCCCAGGAGTCCTCGTGCTGTACAAGAGCTGCGAAAATATTAGCAGAGCATTCACTTCTTGGGCTCTGACTACTGGAGGTAAGGAGTAAAAGAAGTGGCCAGAATAGATGCATGCCATTGATATGACGGAAGGAGACTTTTATAATACAGCTAAAAAGCTGCAAGACCGGGCCTAAGATACTCCCCAGATCCTACACGTACACAGTGCATCTGAGCTGGTAGCTTCAAGAGGAAAGATTAGTAAGAATAATAAAACAACTTACATTTTTATAGAAAGTTGCAGTTTACAGAGCACATTCAAAGTTTCTTTTTCAATTTGGTTCTAACTATTGCCCTAGAGAGTAACAACTATACCCCCTTTATAAAGATTTTTATTTATTTATTTGAGAAAAAGAGATTGAAAGAGAGCACGAGCAGGGGGAGGGGCAGAGGGAGAAGCAGGCTCCCCGCTGAGCAGGGAGCCCAACGCAGGGCTCGATCTTAGGACTCCTGGGATCATGACCTGAGCCGAAGGCAGATGCTTAGCCAACTGAGTCATGCAGGCGCCCCCAAATGTCCCCATTTTCATGTAAGGGAGATGAAGCTGAGAGATTCAAAGACTTGTCCAAGGTCAGCTAATAAGTGGTCAAGGCAAAAATTGAAGCCATGTATGTCTAGTTCCAAGTTCAAGGTTTTTTTTTCCTTCCATACTGGCTCACATAATTTCCTGACCTGGGCCATAGTAGCCAGACCTAAAGTACTGGTCTATCAGGGTTTTGAATTTGTCTGAGAAAGTCATCCTTCTTGTTCTAATGTTGGTAGGGCTCACCCATACAGATACAATTACTAGACTTGGGGTATGAGTTCTGGAGAGGTCTTGGCAGCTCTTACAGTTGAACTAAATTATGCATTTCTCATACGGTGAAGTGATTCCTGGGGATTCACCCGTTTGGTTAAATGCATCTGTACTGCCTGTGTGCCATTAATGCAGGATACCCTCCAACATTTTAGGTCTCACCCGCAAGGCACCCTGGGAAGGCCTTGGAAGTCTAGAGAGAGTCACTGGGGAGTCACCATGTGGCATGAAAATAATATCTCTAGGCAAGTCAGTATTGACCAAATCCAAGACTCTTCAGTGTTAACATGGTCTCACTGATAGTGTTATTAACAGGCTCCTTCATCCACCGTCAACATTGCTTTTATGCACATCGTTTCGGAGAGTTAAATTGGAGCCCCCTCCATCTGTCCCTGAACTCCAGACCTGAATATCCACCACCTACCATGTGTCTCCGCCTGGGCATCTCCTGGGCACATCTAACCTAAATGTGTGTAACGTGTTAATCGACGCCACTGCCCGCAATCCACTTCCCAAGCCCACTGCTCCCTTAGTTCATATGATTTCCATTCTGGACATCGCAGTGCATCATCCCCCATCCCCAGCGCCACACCTTATAATCATCCTCTGTTCCGTTCACTCCTCCCTTAGAGCATTCACTTGGCCAGGAGACGGACTTTGACTCTACTTCCTAAATACCACTAACATCCATTCCCTTTCCTTCGTTTCCACTGTCATGATCTTAGTGGAGGTCCTCCTTATCTCTGCTTCCCATCTCTCCAAGCCAGTTTCCATCTGGCCACTAGTTCTCACTCCAAAGACAAATCTGACCACACCCTTTTCCTGCTTAACCACCAAAAATGACTTCCTTAGTAGAGTACTGTTACCCCATTACTTGCGGTTCTCCCATCGTGCCTTTGACTTTGCATATACTCTTTCCTCTGCCTGAAATGCCCTTTCCCTAATTATTTCCTAATCATTTCCAACACCTTTCTCATCCATCATTCCTGCAGTGTTGACTTCCAGATAATTCCGGGGGAGTTTATCACTCCCTCCTTTGGGTCATTTCAGTGCTCCATTGCTACTGCAACTATAATGTGTATTCTTCTTCTTCTTTTTTTTAAAGATTTATTTCTTTATTTGAGAGAGAGAGAGTGCGCGCATGGGGGGAGGGGCAGAGGGAGAGAGAGAATCCTGAAGCAGACTCCCTGCTGAGCACGGAGCCCATTGCAGGACTCAGTCCCAGGACCCTGAGATCACGACCTGAGCCAAAATCAGGAGCCGG
Organism: Ursus maritimus; assembly: GCF_017311325.1. NCBI lineage: Eukaryota > Metazoa > Chordata > Mammalia > Carnivora > Ursidae > Ursus > Ursus maritimus. The sequence goes on from NW_024424452.1 coordinate 78,828,460, forward strand.
CCATTTTACCCGACTGAACCACCCAGGCGCCTCAAGTATAATGTGTATTATTCTGAACTATAGTTTGTTTCTGTATCTTGTGTCATTTATCAGATTGTGGGGCCTCCAAAGCAGAAACGATCTCATTATCTTTGGATTCCAAGGACCTGGCATGCTGCCCAGCACACAGTAGGTATAGTAACTATTGTATGAATGGATGAAGTCAGTAACTTAGCTTGGTGAGTGTTTATTATTCTCTCGAGTTTAGTATTCAGAGAAAAGGGCAGAAGTCATTCTCTCTTTATTCTACAGGCTAAATATTGACAAAGTATGGAGGCGGGAGAAACATTTGTTTTGTCCTGTATTTCTTTCCTAGATTGTATCTTGGGTGGGAATGGGGAGGCAGAATTTCAGAGGAAATGAAGGACTCAATCAGATTTCCCTGCACAGCTGCCTTGCTAGCCCAGCACTGGGCAAAGGGAAGGTACATCAGAGTAGGAAGTTGATGGTAAGACCCTTGCTAAGTTCTTTGGAACTTGACAAATGACGCATCGATGGTACTTTTCAGACCTGTTCCTTATAACTCAAGGCTCTCCCATTATTCATCCGGACTTCAAAACGAGGGTTCCTTAAAATTAGCTTCAGATTCTTACAAACTTTAGCTGAGTGAATGAAATGCACCCGCTTTGAAGGAAGGTGCTTCTGAGGAAGGAGTGATCTTCTCAAGCACACTATCCCTCCCCTTCCTCATTGAACAGAATCCCTGAAACAGTCCTGCAAGGTAGCTAGCACGCTGGCTGCCAGCAGCCTCCGTAAAATTAGGGCAGTGCGCCTCTGGGTTGGTTTCCCTTTCGGTTAGGCAGGACATGTGTTCAAACTAGCTAACGCGTATAGTTTAACTCAATTATTACACAATGTATTCTGGGAAGCTCTTAGAAATACTAGAGAAACAGGTCTTTTTGTGTCCTCTACTCTACCTTCATGGGTGAGCTGGGGGTGGGGCTGGGAGTGAGCCCATTTAGAGACCCAAAAAAATTAGGAAGCAATCTGTGTCACAGTAAATCCCCTGGAGGCTCAGAGGCTAGCAGACAGGTTCCCATTCCACCCCTGGCTCCGGGCCATATTTTCGTTTCGGCTGGTTTCTTACCCCTGTTGAAAATTTAGCTTCACTTAGAAAAATTTAGAAACATCTACGACTGAGATGCTTTTTAGTGGGTCTCGGGCCTTGACTTTTTCAGTAGCAAACAGAATGTCCCGCTGTCCCAAAGCTCCTACCGGGCAGCACTGTCAACTGGACTAAGAGAACTCCACCCCCACCCTCCCACCCCCAACCCATGTGGACTCAGCCCAGAAGCAGATGTCAGCCTGCTGAGAATCCTCGCAAAGAAGGGAAACAAACTAGAACCAGAATCCTGAAGGGCCAAGACGCTATTTAGAAACCATCCTTAAATCTCACTTATCTCTGGGACTGGTCAATCCTTACAAAGAACGAAAGTGAGCTCGAAGTTCCCTTCCAAACAGAGGGCAACTTAACCCCCCCCCCCACACCTTAAAATGTATTAAAACACACACACACAGCTTAAGATATATTAACACACACGGCTTCAAGTGTAGTAAAACATACACACGCAGCTTAAAAAGTATTCACACACACACACACACACACACACACACACACACACACACACACAGTCTTGAGACTCACCTTTGGGTGCACCGGAGGGCTTCCTGCAGGCGCGGTGGCGCAGGGGACCCCGCGCGCTCGAGGCCCGTCTGACAGCGGCGGGTCCCGGGAGAGGTCCAGGTCCCGGTGCGGAAGCCCGCCCCCCGCGCGGAGCCGGGTGCCGAGAGGAGGGGTCAGCGGGGGCCGGGCGCCGCGCGTACCTGCCGCTCGCCCGGAGGAAGGCACCGTCTGCGCTCTCTGCCCTCCCGCGGGCCGACGCCTCGCATTTTTGAGGTTTCACTCCAACTCCGTCCTGCCCCTGATGTCAGAGACACGACTTCCTGAATCAGACTCGCCCTCTCTCCCGCCGCCTGGGCTCGGCCCCAGCTCCCCTCCCGGGCCCACAGACCGCCGGTGCCCTTGGACTCGGCGCCCCCGCCCCGACGCGCCCTGCTCCGGGTCTCCCGCCGCCCTCCGCCCCCGCCCCGCCGTGGCGGGCCGGTGCCCCAGCAGCGCCGGAACACGCCTCCTCTCCCGCGGGACCGGCGCTCTCCCCGCCCGCCCCGCCCGGCCCGGTCAATTTCACAGACGCACCAAGTTCCCGGGGACCTGAGACGATTCCGGGGAAACTTAGGTGAAAGCAGCCCGGGGTTGCCTAAGGGAGCAGCCTTCCTGGCAGGGGAAGTGGAAGGCATCTGGGAAGGGAGGCCATGGGACAGACTGGGTGAAGGCTCCCGAGCCTTATCTGGACGAACAAAACAACCGGCTGCCTTAGTCAACCTCAGGATGCCTGGGGGTGGGGGGGGGTGTGTGTACACGGAGTCTTGGTGCCGCACCCTGAGGGCTGTAAGGAAAACCCTGCCCCATCTTGAGCTGTCAGAGCAGAAATGAGGGGGAAACTGGCTGCAGAAACTTCTCAGAGGTTCTTCCCTGTCATCCTCAGTTACCCTCCATTCACTTTTTACTCTGATTTCCGGGGTCCAGTTTGGAGCACCTGGAACTCTAGAAAATGAAAGGGCCTGTGTCAGTGTGGGGTGTAGGACCCGGGACAGGAAGCTTTTCTGTTCACCCATGGCAGGGAGAGTTCATTGTCTCCAAGCTTACTGGGGGCAGGCCGGTGTGGGGGGTGATACCAGGACCTGGCCCTGGAGGGGCCTCCTCAGAGTCATCTGGGCAAGTCCTTCCATGACACAGACCTGGGGTGCTGCCCTCTTGACCGTATTTGCCAGGTGCCCACGGACCAGGTGCCAGCTGCCAGGTGCTGAGCTGGGTCTTGCCCTCCTCTGCACGTGGGCATTAAAATGACTCTTGCAGTCAACCGTTTCGACTGAGGAACAAGAGACCCCTTTCTGTTAGTTCTGGAGAAACCAAACGGCTCTGAGTTGAAAGGCCAAAGAGAAAACCAGCCCTTCAGTCAGAAATGCCAAGAATGATTAAGGAAAGAAAAAAAAAATGTGTTCTTCCAACAGAAGGAGATTAGATGAGACTCTTTTCCCAGGAATCCTGATGGAGTGAACTCAGTCTAGATCTGAACAAGAAGGGGGAAAGCAGGTTCCAAAAGCAAGTGGGCTAACGAGTACTCCTGGCAGAAGTGGGAAGATTGGGCTTGCGAGGTTGCTTGGAAGTGTCCAGATTGAGGGGCTTCCCGCAGTTGATGGGTTTACCAAGCTGGCCAAAAGCTCCACCGGTAATCACACTTTGAGCCTGCAATTGTCAGAGTTGGTTCCTCTAACACTCCTGGAATTTAAAGGCAGGGTACAGAGTCTGAGGGCATTGAGGAAGCCAGGCGGGGGTGGCGGGGTGCTGGCCAAAGGATTGGGGAATGGATATTTCCTTCCATCTTAAGAAAGGACACGAGATACTGTGCCAGGTGCTTTACACATATCATTGAATCTTTCACAACACATTTATGAGATGTAGTATTCTCCTCGTTTTATGAGGAAACAGGTTCAGAGAAGTGAAGCAACTTCCTCAGAGTTATAGAACTAATAGATTGTGGAGTCCAGATTTGAGTTCCAGTGTTTCTGAACCCCCAATCCGTCCTTTTACTACTATACCATCAAGTGGAGGAGGAAATCGCCTTCTGGGAAGGAATTCCACACTTGAACAAGGGTAATGGTTGGGTCTGCAATGAATCCTACTGAGGGAAGGCTGCAGAAAACACTTTTCTGGAAATCTAGAGCAACATTACAGATTGGCTATGGCCTAAGTGGCGATTATTTAGCGTTGCTTTTGAGAGGAAACAGGAAGAAACCAAACCAGAGAAATGGAGACAATTGGCTTGAGCTGAGGGCTTCATGGACATTGTTTTAAATGCTAGAAAGAAAATCAGAGTCCTATCCATAAGGTGGCATCTCTATGATGTCCCGGTTAAGCAAGGAAAGCCGACAGCTTCTGGGGAGAGAAATCAGTGACTCATGGGTGAGCAAGATGGCGGATTGACTCATACTTGGTTGCTAAGGCTGCAGGGTCTGCTGAGGGGCTGACACTACTAGGCAGATGCAATTATGGTAGAAGAAAAGGAGTGGGCATCTGGCCAGATGTTCTCATTCTGGGTGGATGATGCATCCTTTACTAAAAAGCAGGTTAGAGCACCCACCTACTATTTTACTCTCTTGGCAGTTAAATCCTAACTTTGATGAACTCATAAATGACCCTGGGCAACCACAATGCTGTTACATTTTGCTTAATCCTCATTATTTCTCAAGTTTTCAGTAAAGGTATTTGAAGGTGGTCAAGGGGTTAGCGGGCTCCAAATGGAGTGAAACAGAGCACTAGTATCTAATTAAAAAAAAAAAAAAGAAGCCAAAATAAGCAGATATGCGAACTGAGACTGGAAATTTGAGTGATCACCCCCTACTAATTTTAGCACCTGCTTTCACAAAGTTATGTTGGGGACGAAAGTCTTCCCTCTCAGGGTTGTGAAAATAAGTGAGGTATTTAGTATACAACCATAGCCCGTTATGAAGGTGAGGACTGACTACACTGGCTTTTCTTTCTTGGCAATGCCTGTTTTAGGCAGGTTGACTTTCACTGGGCAGCATCGATCCACCCTGCGCTCCCTGCAGACACTCTCCCATCAGTTTGCACATGCCCTGAGTCTAGAAGCCACATCAAAGATAATGTGTTTGCGCCCAGGACAGTGCTGCCCCCAAATGGGCATGTTCCTCAGGTATGGAAAATATTACATTGAGAATCTTATCTTACTCTCCCCTAAAACTGTGGCGTATTCTTACCTGTGACACTTGGGTGAAGGTCTAGAAGCATAAACGGGGCTCCAGAAAGTCAGCGAACGGCAGCCTGGACCCTTTGAAGTCAGAAGGGCTTCCGACTAGGAGCGGACTGTTAGGAAGGAATGATCTTCCTATAAATGGTGTGGATAAGATGAGCACAGACTTGTTCACCAGATCCTGAAATACAGCAGCAGCTTGGAAGCACCAGAGAGGCAAGTTCAAGACAAGTCAGCGGAAATACTACACTGCGTAGCAGGTAATGAATTTAAGGAATGGATTATCTCCCAGAGGTGGTACAAGCTGGCAACGTAAATGGATTCCAGAAGGGTTTGGACAGACGTGTGAATGGCAGAACCATAAAGGAGAGCTTCAGGAAGCTAAGATCTACTCCATGCGGTGGGGAGTTCTGGGTGGCCCAGCAGGCCCTTTCACTGTACGTATATGGGCTCTTCGTGGACAATAGTCTTGGCCTCGCTAGAACTGGGCTTTGAGCCAGTTGGCAGTGCCCGTGCTACCTGTTCAGTCTCCAGTCTCAGTGGCCTTTGCCTCACGAAGGCGGCAAAACTTTGTGCTTTTTACCTTGGCCAACTATTTTCTGCAGATACCGTCTTTTATTTTTAGTCTTCGTGCGTGTTTCAGTTTTAGCAGGTTATCCAAAACCCAGCAAGTTTTTCAGCTTAATTATAGCCATTCTAAGAAAGCATTTCCTCTGCTCTCCACCAGCTTCCCTTACAGCCCTTTTTAAAAGGCATTGCTTTTTCATTTTGGCTTTGGACTTCTAAACAGATTTGGAGAGCCCGTTTTCATACCAGTTATTCTATTTACTTCTTGTGATTAGATTTCTGTTCAGAACGTTCCATCTAAACTGTCGAATTCTGACAGAAATTACTCTAATTATGAAAGCTCCTCTGAAAAGAGCAGCGACAATATACTTTTCTTGGGAATTCTTTTCAATGCAGCATCCAGAATGCTTTCGATGCTGCTTCTGGGCTGCCAGGACAAATATTACTTCCATGCCTGTAGCTCTGAATCTTGGCAGTGGGGAAAGTTTCGGAAATTCTTGGATGTCTCCTTTGATAACGCACGTGTCTGCCCATGCATGCATGTCCTACGGCTGCCTGCGCTGTGCGCTTGCTGGGGCGCTCCTGTAGGTCCCAGAGCCAGAGTGCCTTGCCCCAGCCCTTCTGATGGGGTGGGGGGGGGGAGGTGCTGGCTTTGTTTCTACCTCTGGGGCGTGAAGAGGCTCAGTGTTCCTTTTCTGCTTCTGGCGCATAGCCCCCCAGGGCTGTGTCTTGGAAGCTACGCTCAGGGCACCATGGCTGGCTGCTGGGAACTGGCCGGCACTACTGTTCGGTGCTCTGCAGCGGTTCGGCATCGGCTTTGTTCAAATGTAAGCATCAGGCCTCTGGATTCCAGTTTTCTGGCAGGGGTCTCGGGCTGGAGGAGAGCCCCACGGAGTTCTCATTTTGCCTCTCTTTGTGGTTCCCCCTTGTCTTCTGCTCTTCTCTTGGGGGCGGATTTACGTATCGATTTATTGAGTGAGCCCACTGTGCATCTACGCGGACGAGATAAAACATTTCTTGTCACTTTGTCAGCGAGACGTCTGGGAAACCCCAGCCTGCCCTGCCCAGCACATTCATTCTGGCAGAAGTTTTTGTCAAGGCTGAAATTGTTTATTCCTCTTGCCTCTAGGGCCCATAAAGTAACTGTGCCTTTGAAGTTTGCTTCCTTAACTAGTTCAGTGACTCAGAACCTCAACGTTGCCATCAACAAACTTCCTCTCCCTGGGCTGGCTCTTTCATAATAGGTAAGTGGAAGGACGGACAAACACACAAAATAATGGGATAGCTTTCATTTGCTAAGCTGCAGAAATACACTCAACCTCTCTATTTTTACTACCACTCACTTATTGTTTTTTATGTGCTAAGCAGTGTATGCACATTGCCTTTAAATTTCTCGTAACACTATGAGGTACTATAATACCAGTCTAATAAATGAGGAGACTAGGATTCGGAAAATTAAAGAAAATTTTTTCCCAGAGATCAGGTAAATGGTAAGTAGAGATTCTGAGAAATAGAAATACATTTATTCAGCACATGTATGTTCCCGGTACTATGAGAAACATAAGATATACAAAGATGGACCAGCTTACCCTAGAGTCAGACTTCAACCCAGAACTTTCTGGATTCAGAACTCTACTGCTACCCACTTTAATCAACTGGACAGGTTGGGGAAGCAGCCTCTATGTCTGTGGAACACAAACAATGAACTGATCCCGGGATGGTAATAATAATAATAATAATAATAATAATAATAATAATAATACTTGGAGCTTATATGTAAGTTTCAGTTTACAAAGACATGTCACATGTATTGTTTAATTTAACCCAATCTTTATTAGGAGGGCAGGGTGGATGAGAAGCTGGGGCTTGAAGAGGCTGGTTGCCCACCATAGTTGCATAATTGGACAAGAACCAAGGTGTTCTGTCTCCCAGGCCAGTGGTGTCTATGCTGTTGTATGCAGGATGAATGATGCATTCCTGGAACATTTCTTGGTGGAGTGTAGACCTACTGGTCATCTGAAAGTATCTAGACGCAAAGGCTAAACTGATAAACTCAAGCAGAATCTGGATATCTGCCTTGGAAAATTCCTGTCCTTGGAAAAGCATGGGCTACAAATTGCTTCTCAAACTTTTCCACCAAAGTCGCCCTAAGGGGTAGGAAATTGTTGCCTTAGGAAGACATTATTTAATATCTTGTGGCTTCATATGCACTTCACACACTTTTCCTATACCTCCAGGGATGTTACCGCCCTCCCAGTTTGAGAAGCATAGGAAGGGAGGACATATGACACTTATTAGCTGTGCTCTAACCAACTGAACTAATAAATGCAGCAGAGCGGGATTTCAGCCATCCAGCCAGCCATGAGCAACTGTCTCTAGAGAATCTGCAGTAATCTCTGCACTGTGCCAGGTGGGCACTATGATATGGTCTTTAAGGAATTTACAATCTACTGTGAAACTGACCCATGAAATGATTAGCAGATATCAGAAAACTGCTTATAACAAAGTGCTAAGTTTTAAAAGTTAAATTTAAGGGAAGTAAGGGCTGGAACATTCATGAAAACCATCCTGATAGAGCTGGGTTGGCCAGAATTTAGGAGCTGAGGAAGAATCTGAAGACAAGGAAAGAGAGTGAAAGGTTTCTAGGTTGAACTCACCATACACAAAGGTGTAGAGAAGGAATAAATGGTAGGACTTTTCTGTAAATAACATTAATTATTCAACGATCCGTTCTCAATCTCTCTTTTTCTCTCTAATGCAGAAAACGAGGGAAAGACTCAAAAGTATGAAGGAGAAAAAATATCGTCTATGAACCTGGTGACCAATAATAACCATTGTTACATTTTGATATGGGCTGTTCTACTCTTTTAGCAGGAGGTTAGAATTTGTATGGTGGTAGTTGGGGGTCACTGCAGATTTTGAACAATGGACAGACCACTCTCAAAAAAAGTCAAGCTGGTGGCCTTTTGTAGGATTTAATGCAGTGTAGAGAGACTGAGAGACTGGAGTCAGAAACTCCAGCCTGGTAGGAGACCACTATCTACTCTAGCTCCTGCCTTTAAAACTAACTAACTAACTAACTAACTAACTAACTAACTAACTAACTAGTTGCCTTGATCAGTGCAGAGCGCTCTATCCCTGGAACAATTCAAGCAGAGGCTGGGTGACCACCTGTCAAAGACACTGTGGAAGGGATTGCTATCCTTGGAGATTTAGTCCATATGATCACTTTCAGCCTCAAGTTCTAGGGCTTACATTGTTAGCTGTGGAAATCCATGTTCAAATAGAGAATGATACTCTTTCTTATGACTGGACCACAATTGGTTTGCTCAGTAATGTTATGGGGAACAAGATAAATGTTACTGGGAAGTAGAAACCAACTGTCTTTGCAGTGCTGGATTTATTCTTGTCTATTTTAGCCTTGTCATATCTCTCGCCATATTATTTGAGAGCTACTCTTAGATGAGGAGCCTTTGAAGAGATATTCTTACCCCTACCCAATCTTACCTTGCCTGAAGCCACCATCCTCTCTGAAAACATCTTGACCTTCCAAGGCTGAGGAAAAAGCCAGGCCTTTGTATTCCCAAGGGACTCTGTGCTGACCCGCCGCAGAGCTGCCCACAGTAAGGAAATCACCTGTTTATTTGTCCCGCATGCTGGGCTGCAAGCTCTGAATGAGCAGGGGTGGTACAGTTCTCAGGAAATACATTTGCCAGTGAAGGAAGTCCCTTGGCTGGAAGGCCACATCTGGGAGGTTGTGCAGGCATTCCCCAAGCATGGAAGAGCATGGCGCCCTTCCTTGTGAATTCACCTCCTTGTAAGCACCTGAGGAAGCACTGGGTTCTTTCCTTCCTCAGGACGGTTTTGGGGCCTGCAATGCTATCTCCTCACAAAGGGCTGAAAATATAGCTGGGACTATGCACGAAAAGGGACACAGGAAAGGAAAAGAACATAATTAAAAATGACATGGGGTCAAGGTATGGCATGGCTAAAGGGATTAGCATGGGCAGAGAGACTTTCTTCTGAAATCAGATCAGGTAGACACTTTTCCTAAAGCTGCTGTGACATTTATCGTAAGGAAAGGACCTTTCTACCCCTCCTCTGTGGCGGCCTTGGAACACTTCCTTCTCACAACACCTGGTCCTGTTCCAGGGAAACAGAAAAGAGAACGATAGCTTCTATTCTTCCCCACCTCCAGCGGCGGGCTTGTCCTTTGTCAAGTTCCTGACGCTGCCAGCTGTCAGTGAGGGCTGGGCAGGAGAAAACGCTGCGGGCTCATTGAGAATTCTGGACACAGTGTTTAAACCCGGAACATGCTGGAGCTGAGTTCCTGTGAGATTCCCACACGTTCCGAGAGCCTGAGTTAAGACGAAAAAGGTCTCTACTTGCAAGTGAGCTTCTACTCCTCCGAAGGAGTCACTAGGCAACAGTTTTCTGTGGCTCTAAAAACCATGTGGGTAAAAGATTGTTTATTTCTATATATGGCCGGAAAAGAGCCCAATGATAGACCGGCTTCCTGGTTGACCCTCTCCAGTTTTTCCAGACCTGCAGACTCCAGAGACTTCCAGGCTGGACATTGGTTTCTGTGGCCTGTGTGTCATTGGGCTCAGCAACGGAAAATCTGGCTCCCAGAGTGACTGCCCCCAGTTGTCCTCGTTCCCCACCCCTCTCCCCTTGCCTCTCCTCCCTCAGAATGCGGCAGCTAAAATGCAAATAATGAAGCTCTCACAGCTGCAGCCCTGCTAAAAATAGAAAGTTTGTTTATTTTTATGTTCGTGAAGCCCTTTTCCTGCTGTTGCTGTTGTTATGAGCATAACTCCCAGGCAGGAATGGGAAGGACTCTGTGTGCTGGTCACCAGCCAAATGAATTCTGTCCTGTGCTGGGGGCTCAGATCTCGAAAACTATTCGGGGACCAGAAGATCTGGCAATCTGTTTTCTTTTTTGAGCCTCTCCTCTCTTAGCTGACACCTGCTCTACAGAATTTGGGGTGTGGGTATCTTGGTTTTTAGATGATCTGCATGAATGTACTTCCCTCTCAAAGACAGCCTCCCCTTTAGTTATGATCTGCTCACAGGAGAGATGTGGGCAGAGGAAAGGACACTTGGCTAAGAGGCAAGAAGTCTGGGTGACCTTGGGCAAGTCTCAACTTCTCTGACCCTCAGTTTTCTTATCTATAAAATGGGCATAACAGCATTTGCCTACAACTGAAGTGCAATAATGGATATGAAACAACTTTGAAAATTTCAAGATATCTGCAAATGAATTGTTTTCTGCTCTTGCTAAACAAACCCAGGCTTCTCGCCTGTGTCCCAAAGGTAGCTATTCCCATGGCCTCAAAAGGAGGAGTGGAAGGGGGACAAGAAAACAGTACATGAGGGGGTGTGTTTGGATCATATTTCTTTTGAGATCTGAACAAAACGAACTCCTGTTGAAATACGTGAGAGGTGATGTAGGCGAGAACAGAGACTCCCGGGTGAGGGTTCGGGAACTCGAAGAAGGGGACTGTTCCACATTCCCTTAGCTTGCTGGTGGCTTTGGAGCAACCACGGTCCTGCTGTGTGTCTTATCTCCTTTTTTATAATGTAGAACCATTATTAATAGTTCTCTTCTTAGCTAGAAGGGATCTCTGCTTGCAGGACCACCTACATCACTTGGTTTATACCACACACGTGGAGCTTGTCACCTGATCTCCAGACAGTGTCCTGGGGTGACACTTCCTCCTCAAAGATACTAATAGCGGAGGGCAGGGCTGTGTTGGCTGCCTCTTTGACTCACCTGGAGCCACTGTGACTACAGTATTTGCTTGTTTTTTTGTGGCAAACCTTGGAAAACTCAGGGCTGGTTCTAGAGCCTGGGTCACACTGGGCACCTCTATCCTATAGGCTTCTCTGTTGTAAACAACAAAGTAATGACTGGCTGATTGGAGCAGAAAGAGAATTTATTTAAATTTAATTTTAATTTAGTTTTAAAATTAAGTTAAAATTAAATTAAATTGTAATTAAAATTTAGGGGCTCTGCGACTTGGATGAATCACTTCTTTTGGTTAGTCTTAAACTGAGTTTAGCATTTCCAGGGACACCTGAGTGGCTCCGTCAGTTAAGCATCTGCCTTCGGCTCAGGTCATGATCCCAGGGTCTTGGGATCGAGTCCCTCATTGGGCTCCCTGCTCAGCGGAGAGCCTGCTTCTCCCTCTGCCGCTCCTCCTGCTTGCGCTCGCTCTCCCTCTCTCTCTTTGACAAATAAATAAATAAAGTCTTAAAAAAAAACTGAGTTTAGCATTTCCCCGTTTTGAATGCAGATAACAAACCAGGTTCTGATCTGAGAATTTATTACCGTCAGAAATCACAGATATTTTTAAGTCAATTGCAGTTGTTGCAGACGTTTCAAAATATTGTTTATGCTCATTACTACTTCTGGGTAAGAGTGGTTTATTAGACCTACCACTAGATTTATATAATGTACTAATAAAAAAGCACAGATATTCTGCTATCATATATTTGTTTTAAAAAATTTTCTAACTATATTTCAGAATTGTTGGTTATTATATTTTGTGCATTTAGAAACATTCTTGGGGCGCCTGGGTGGCTCAGTTGGTTATACTTCTGACTACAGCTCAGGTCCTGATCTCAGAGTCATCTGGCCGGGAGGCTGGGCTCTGTGCTCTTCCGGGAGCCTGCTTCTCCCTCTGCCCTCCCCCTGCTTGTGCTCTCTCTCTCAAATGAATAAATAAAATCTTCAAGAAAACAAAACATTCTCCATTCACTTCATAGGCTTTACCAGGCACACAAAAGGTTAAGAACTCCCTGCCCTAAAGCATGTCAGCTAGCTTACAGCAGGTTTGGCTGCATAACTTGCAGGGCCTGTGCCAAATGAAAACATGAGGCCTTTGGGTCAAAATTGTAAGAATTGGAAGACGGACCGCAGAGCATTAAACCAAGCACGAGACCACGCTGAGCCTGGGGCCCTGTGTGACTACACAGGTTGCTGACCTGTGAATCCTAATTCACAGGCCCTGGCTCATAGAATTTCCAGGAAGGTCAAAGGGCCAGACTCAGGGGCTCTGCGGCCAGATATATTTACATCAATATCTATCATTGCTCACCTCCATAGACCAGCTCAGCCTCATGGGGAGAGGGACTCCCCAAACATAAAAGGGGCCCAGATGCTGAAGTGGCCAAAAAGCATGAGAAATGTCCTTGTTAACACCGGCATACCCAACGGGTACCCTGACCACTAGGTACACTTCTGAAGGAAGCCATGGGCTGGCAGGAACAGGCGGATACCTCTAGGTAGATGGGGCTATTGGGAGAAAATACAGACTGAAACACTTTAAATTTCTGGGACATTTGAATGGTTGCTGGGATAATAAGGCCGCATATTTGGAATAGAGATTATTTAAGAAATTCACAACCTATGGAGGGAGAACATAAAAGCTTGGGACTTTCACCACATCTTCTCTATCTGCAAGGACAGACAATGCCAGGAAGAACGGAGGGGCTCTACACGGTCGCACAATGCAAGGTCTAGTTAATTTAAGAGTTTCCTGGAAACAAGAGGCAGTGAGTCAACATGGATATACTTATAGTTGAGTCAAGACAAGGGGAGCAAGGTTTGCTGTAGAAATGAGCCTCCATGTGACGTAGCTTGGTGACACTCTGTGGGGCAGGAGCTGGGCCCCCAAGCCTCAGCTCATGGATCATTGTCTCCCTTCTCACTCTTATTAAAAAATAATTGGTAAGTAAGGGATAGGCTGTCCTGTTTCCCTATCCCCACAGAGTGATGGGTGGGCTGTTCTTTAGAAAGTCGTGCAAGGACAGAGCTACTCCCAGAGGCCTGGATGGGAGCCCAGCAGGGCACAAGCTGCTTTCTAGAAGGACGGCTGAGGGAGAGACTGCAGCTCGCTGTCCAGGTGCTCAGCCATCTGGCAGGTCATCCAGAGGCCAGCAACACAGGGAGCTCTGCTGGCCAAGACAGAGGAGCCCTCCTCCACCCCCACCCCCACCCCAGGAGGCTGACAGGCACTGCCTGTGGGGCTGTCCTGAGAAGGAGCGAAGGGAAATAAATGCCCCTCCCCCAGCTCCCGACATGTGTCCAGGGCTCTGCCTCCATTGTGTCCTTTATTTCCCATGGAGACACCTGAGAGTGAGACCATTTTCTCCATTTTACAGATTGGAGAGCCCGAATCCTAGAGCCGCCAGCTCTCTTTACCTTCCTAACGTGTTACCTTGAGGGGAAAGGGAATTGGCCACCATCTTTTGGTTGCTCTTTAGTCAAAGGCTGGAGGTTTTGTCTTTTTAATATACTTTTCACTGGGATAGAGAATAATAATCCCAAGCCTTCCCACCCGTCAAACAAAAGCTCTTCAGCAAAGAAATCTTGACTTACTATTACTGTTTTTTTGCTATTACTTACTTTCTTTCTTTTTTTTAAAGATTTTATTTATTTATTTGACAGAGAGAGACAGCCAGCGAGAGAGGGAACACAAGCAGGGGGAGTGCGAGAGGAAGAAGCAGGCTCCCAGCGGAGGAGCCTGATGTGGGGCTCGATCCCAGAACGCCGGGATCATGCCCTGAGCCAAAGGCAGACGCTTAATGACTGTGCCACCCAGGCGCCCCTGTTTTATTGCTATTTCAAAAATAAAGTTTTGAATAAACTCTGGAATAATTTTAGATTTACAGAAGTATCGCAAAGATAAATACCTTTCACTCAGTTTCCCCTAACGTGAACATCTAATGTAATTGTGGTGCATTCGTCAAAACTAAGAAATTAGCATGCATAGTATACTAGTCATTGATCTATGGAATCTTGGGATTTTATTACCAGTTTATCCACTAATGTCCTTGTTTGTTTGCTTGTTTTAGGATCCAATTTAGGATACCACGCTGCTTTGGGGAAACCTTGAATTTTAAGAGAACTTTCAGAGTCTCCATGGAGGATTTGACCCAGGATGGAAACGGTTTTCTTTGTATTTTCTCTCATTTTTACTACCAAAGTGCCGTGAACGTTAAGCGTTCTTTAAAGTTTTGTGGCTTCCATGAACCCGTAGTTGCTTCCCTGGGATGTTAATGCCGGTGTGAGGATTTTGGAATAAAAATACTGACAAGTTGCAAAATATTGTGATCTTTGATTGGAAATTTGGGATATCCAAGTTTGTTTCTTCCCCCCAAATTCTAAGTACTAAAACACAGTTGCTTTTCACCGAGATTTCTACCTCACATCTTCCTGTGAAGTCGTATAAGCTTAGGCTCCGAGTCTTGCTTTGTGCTGAGGAGAAAGACAGTAAATGTAGGTGAGGTATTGTGTGAAGTGAACCGTGCAATTGGTTTCCGCGGGTTATTCTGTCCATTGTTCACAGCATCGGGCACGTGCTGGCAGTATTTCAAGTCATGGAGCGTCTGACTGTATTTGGGTTTCTGCTTATTGATCGGGCATCCTTGATAATATAGTTTGTTTTCTTTTGCAATGGAACTAAAAATGGCATCCTAGTGAGCTATTGTTGAGTCTATGACAGGTCCCTTTTTATCGTCTACTGGCCTGGGCTCCTGGTGCTTTTGGAAATCTGTAAAATTTCAGGAGCTGGGCAGCTGGTGGGGGTGGGGGGAGGCGGTGGAGTCCCTGTCATGGTTATATGGAACCGAGATCTTGCAGAGTATCATGGGTATTAGAGTTATTTATGAGGCTTTATGGGATAGATCTAGCATAATCCTAAGTGCTCACCTGATGATTTAGCGCCCATTCCCGATCTTTAATCCACCATAATATAAAAATATGAGTATATTATACAACTGTACATACAACACTATCCATCTGCCCATAGCCCACCTAATTCTTAGGGCTTATTTTTAGAGTAGCGATAATCCCTAGTATTTATTGAGCATTTACTATGTTAGGCAGTCTGCCATCCCCTTTACGTATTTTCGTTTTGTGTAATTTTTTCACAACTCTATGAGGTAAGTACCATTATTGTATTCATGCTTTGGAAGAGGAAAATTAAGTTAAGAAACTTCATTTCATCCAAAGTCACATAGCTAGGAAGTAGTGAAGCCAGGACTCGATTCAGAGCTCTCCAACTCTGAATCCACTATTCTCTTAATCGCCTTGCTGCACTGAGCCAGGGGCTATGGAGAGTTGTCAAACACACGTACACTTTCCCGGTCAATGACTCCATACTCCCCCTTTAAGCAAAGATTACTCAAGTTCCAGAAATCAATAATCTAAATCATTTACTGAATTTTTCCTACATGCAGAGCTCTGTGCTTGATGCTGAAAGGAATAGAGAGATAAAAGAAAATTCACAAAGTATTGGAGTGGGAAAAGCCCAGGAGAATGGAATTCTCATCCCTGTGCTATCACTGATTGGTTTGGCCACATCATCCTTCTTTGGGCATCAAATAATTTATCCGTAAAGTGAGCAGGTGGGATGAGATAAACCCAGAGTTCCTTGCCTGTTCTTCGATTTTGTCCTTCCATCTTTGTGCCAGACATGGCATAGGATAATGCCAGCTGTCGTCCCTGTCTGCAAGGATCATGGAACAAAACCTTCAAACACATGACACGACTGAAACGCAGCAGAGAGGTGGATTGCCTGCTAATGGTATAAGCAAGCGCTGGACATGCACTTTCTTGAAGCTCTTATGTACTCAGCAGTGTGAGGCATCAAAGACATATGTCATAATTTCTGCCCTTAATAAGGGTACAAATTAGTTGGAAAACAGGACATAAGCGCTTGGAACAATGACTAATACGAGACATTAGATAATTAAGTGCTAAATTGTGCTGTGCAGTCCTTGTATGATGATGGTAAAATGATAAGAAGCAACAGTTACTGAGTTTGTAGGCATGTGTAAGATTTAAGGGATGGCAAAAACCCTCAACAACCAAGATAAGTGATACTTTAATGCGATATTTTTTTTTAATTGAGAAATGCAAGAACTTCATGATGAACAAACTATCAAGATTTTAAACAAAGATAAGTTCAGTCGTATTGAGTTTTCCTTCTGTCTCAGGCTCAAGTATGACTCGGCAGAGTATGCTAGCTACCACATCTTACTGCTTTGCATTCGTCTTATGTAATCCTCACAATATCCCTGATTATTAGATTCCACTGTTAGCCTCGTTTTATGGATGAGGAAGCTGAGGCTTGGATCACTCAAGTCACAGAGGTGGTAAGGGGCAGAGATGGAACTTGAACTCAGGTCTCTGGCTTCATAATTCATGCTTTTAAACACCGCCTTATATGCCCTTACAAATGTCCAGACAGAACTCCCTGCCCCACTGGAAGGCTGTGCCCCAGTGTTGCTGAGCTAGGGGTGGGCTCTGCCTGGGGCAACTCTGTGATGCTTGTGGAGGAATGTTCAGTGCACCTGTCACCTCCTGGTTGAAACCCTTGGGGGGCTGTTCTTTCCATACCGTGTAAATTCCATGAGGCTGGGAACCACTGCTGGGGCGGGAGTGGGGGGGGCTCCACCTAACACCAAAACTCCAGGGTGCACTTCACACTCACTTCATCCATAAGTAGGAAATCCAAGGTGAAGTTCATCGGAGTTGTGCTTTCTGCCTGACACCACAAAAAGAAGGCTCTGTGGTGTTTACCAATATGTCACAGCGAAGGAAACCATGCTGAACGCAGAACCTGTCTCAGAGACATTTGTCACCGTGGGGCCCATCTGCAGCACCGAGCTCTGTTTCCGGGAGGAAATGAAACCACAGTGGGCAAGGTAAATCTTGAGGTTCAACTTAACAATTTGGGAACAGTTATCATTGTCTTGCAGCTTTACATCTAGCCTGCATTTGCCCGAGGTGGGGAGAGAAACAAACTGACCAGACAGGCCCGTGGGGGCATTTCACCTGTGCTGTTTGGGCCAAGAATCCACCCAGCCATGTGCCAAATCTCTGCCACCCAAGACAGTTAGCTGCTAGTCCTGATAGAGGCTTGGGAGAACTAGATGTGGGGTAAAAAGAAAGTCAGAATTACAAACTGTCAGCACGGGAACTGATTCGGAGGTTATCGAGGTCCAAGCCTTCATTTTACAAGAGAGGAATTAGAAGCCCAGAGAAATTATGTGACCTTAGGAAAGGTCACATAAGCATTTTTCTGGCAGGCATGAGACATGAAATTGGGTAGATGACATTTTGAAGTGGCAATTTTAATGTAACCATAGGGCCATTTCAGTGATGCCTAAAAAGCACTGTTCTCATCAGCACAACACACACTTTCACTTTGTTCTTTGACCTCACCTTATCCCCTTATCTCAGGTTCAGTGGGAAAACATACTGAGATCGTTTAGTGATTCCTGCAGTGGAGGCCCGTGGGCAACATTATTGGCTATTTCTGTAGCATAAATAAGGTGATCTGTAGTGGCACCGAAGCCTAGGGTGTCGTGGGTCTTACCATAAATTGGCATGTCTTGTCTTTGTTTTCAGTTTTTTTTTTGTTTTTATTGTTTATTACAATGGAAATTTTTCTGTTTTCATACTGTGGAATCAAGAACCTATGGCTTAGGTTTCATAATGTGTTTGGTGGATGTATATGCATTTGCTATGCACAGCCCGATCATGTATTTGACCATTGTGAAACATTTATTTCTCCGGGATGTTGGCTTATTTTGTTGGGTCATTGAGATGCCCACACTGGGAAGTTTGCGTCTCTTTATCCTTCAGCTTTCTTCCTTCGCACGCCTCCCCCGGACCTTCATAATTGTGAGTGGCCAGTCTCGTATAAATTCAAGAACCTATGAGGAGCAAGGCATCAATGATGAAGGGTCATTTAATGATCTATAACCAAGAACAAGTACGGGTATCCAATTTAAAAATATTTGGTGAACCGAGCCCCTGGGTGGCTCCGTTGGTTAGGTGTCTGACTCTTGATTTCGGTTCAGGTCATGATCTCTTGTTGGGCTCTGTGCTGGGCTTGGAGCCTGTTTGGGATTCTCTCTCTCCCTCTCCCTCTGCCCCCACCACCCTCTAATAAATATATATATTAGGTGAACCTGATGAGTTCATGGAGTAGGGAGTATAAGTTCATCGTATACACATCAACAAAATGGGAATAATTTTTTTTAAATTTTATTTATTTATTTGACAGAGAGAGAGAGAGAGAGAGACAGCCGGCGAGAGAGGGAACACAAGCAGGGGGAGTGGGAAAGGAAGAAGCAGGCTCCCAGCGGAAGAGCCCGACGTGGGGCTTGATCCCAGAACTCCAGAGTCACGCCCTGAGCCAAAGGCAAACACTTAATGACTGAGCCACCCAGGCGCCCCGGGAATAATTATTTGATGCCAATTTCACAAAGATATAATATCTTATACATGTAAGATATTATATATACATACATTATGTATGGCTTATAAATGACCCAGTTCTTATGGACCTACCCTGGATTTCCTGATTTTTCCCCTTTGTTTGGACCTTGAGTCTTTGTCCGAGGGATCCCCCTGCCTGGACTGCCCTTACCTTCTGTTGGCATGGCAAACATTTTATCCTTTAAGGTCCAGCTCAATTGTTATTGCCTCTGAGAAATATTTCCTTAATCCTTCAGCTTAAATGGTCCACTCCTTTCTTTGTGCTATCATATGTCCTCCGACATACCTCAAGGATAGCCGGTCACTCTTTACTTGAAATTATTGATTTATAAGTCTACCTCCGTTCTTGAGGACAGGAATTGTGATCCATCCATTTGGTGTTCCTGAGCCCAGCATAGTACTTGGCACATAATAAAGCTCAATAAATATTGGGTAGGTTAGCCCTGTCTTCTGGGGCGATGACACTCTAGAAAGTGTTCTAGCAGGTGCTTCAGTCCAAGTAGGTAGGACAACTGGGTCTCCCGCTCCCTGGGTCATGTAGAAAGACATGACAATGGATATCGTGAGTACATATACCCTTTGATACCTGGAGCACTTCTGCTTCCAATTTTACGAGTAAGATACCAGCATTTGGGGTACGGTGCCTGTAGGCATTCATATAAACTTGAGGCTGTAAGAGAAAACCTGATTTTTTTTCAAACGATTTCGTTTCCTTTACTATTGCTCTTAAGAAATAAAATACTTATTGAAGTATAATCATTATCCTGTGCTGATTTCAAATTACTTTTTTATGCTGTTACCTCTTCCCATCTCTGTGATTTTATGCTCTGACAATACATTTGTCAGTCTATAAGTATTTATTGAGAGCCCTGCAGGGTATCTAGCATTTTTAACACACATCATACTTTCCTTAAGTATTCTCCTGGTGTTATAACTTTAGCTTCTAATATAGTCTAAATGAGAAAAATATTTCACTTGAAGGTGTTTGGAAGTTCATAATCTTGAGATTGGTGCTTCTGATGGGGAAAGAGACAGTCATAATTTATTGGCCTACTATGTGGCAGGAATTATGCTCCACAGTCTATGTACATTATCTTATTTGATCCTCCCACCTGTCCCATGTGTAGGTGGTCTGATGCGGCACCTTATGGCTAAGGAAACAGAGCCAGAGAGGGCAGGCAGCTGTAATTGGCAGAGGGTCAATCCAGGGCTTGAATTCAGGCCTGTCTGAGCTCAAGCCCACACTGCTTCCTATGCATTATTTTATTTCATTAAATCATCCTAAAGGAAAACATTTGGAATGATTACAATCGTAGATTTCTCAAGACTGAGACTGTGCATAAAACTGAAATGTGCCTTTTGATGATTTTGTTATGTCTTTCTGTCTCTTTTCTTCCCTGTACATGAACAGTAGGACTCAAACTGGGGTTCCTCCCAAAGCAGCTAGGAATAATGTGATGATTTCTCACCCTCCCTCCTTCTGTCAGTTCCAAAGAACAATTCGCAAGACTTAACCCCAAACTCAAGAGCTGCACAGTGATGTTCATGATTCCAACCACATAGTCGTTCTTTTTGTTTGTGCTTTTTATATGATTTTCATGTATCTTTCTGTCCTCTCTCTCTCTCTCTGTAAAACATCCTGGAGCAAAGTAAAACAAAAAACCAAAAATCTACACCGTGTAATTTACAAGGTATTTCAAGGTCATTCATTCTTTTGTTCATTCAATCAATTGAACAATTTGTTTACCAATCAATTTTGAGCTCTTTGATGTGTCCAAAGTGTGTCTGAAAAATCCCCATCCTTGAGGACTCTTAGGTGAGCGTCCACACAGCTGACTATAAGATCATGAATTTATTCCATATTAGTCCTGTGAACAAAGTCTAAAGGATTTCAAAAGAATATGAAATGAATTTTACTGGGGAAAAGATGAGAAAAGGGAGAACAAGGAAACCAACAGAATAGGGGAGTCATGTGAGCTGGGTATTCAGCCATTTGTTCCATAAACATGTGCTTGACCATCTCCTATGTGTCAGGCACTACTTGAGGCACTAAAAATGCAAAGGTGGTTATCCTCAAGGAGCTCACAGACTAGAAGGGGGAAAAAGACATGAAAGCATCTGAGAGCTAGGTACCAAGACAGATGTACAAATTACAGTGTGACTGCAGAGGGAGGGCAAATTCTATCTGGCCTGGGCTTAAGGGAGGAATAAGCAAGAATTCCTAGAGGAGTGGGGATTTAGCTGAATCTTGAAGGATATAAAGCATTGATGTTTTGAAAGCTATGAAGGTGTTTGGGGGGCAGAGTGAGCAAAAAAACATGAAACAGCAAGGCACATTAAGGAACTTTAAGCAGACAAGGGTTAGAGAGAGGAGTGGGGGCAGGTGGGCAGTGGTAGAGGATGAGTCCAGGTTGACGGGCAAGGGTTGATGGAACAAAAATGGCCTTGAACGCCAAGCTAAGGAGTTTTTATCCTATAGATCTTGGAGAGCCATGGAAAGATTTTTAAACAAGGGGTGACATTTGAGTGTGTTTTCATCTAAGTTATCAATGAAAGTAAATGTTTAAAAGTGAAAATTTAATATTATTTTTCATATATGTTACTGGAAAAGTTTTTTTTAAGCATTTACAATTACATAATAAATTGAAAAGAAAAAGTCAAATTGCAAATAATGAGTATAGTTTTAAATATTTTTTTGAAGATTTTATTTATTCATTTATTTTAGAGAGAGAGAGTGCATGAGTGAGGAGAGAAGCAGAGGGAGAGGGGGAGAGAGAATCTCAAGGACACTCCACTCTGAGGGTGGAGCCCAACATGGGGCTTGATCTCACGACCCTAAGGTCATGACCTGAGCCAAAATCAAAAGTCAGATACTTAACCGACTGGGCCATCCAGGTACCCCTGAATGTAATTTTTAATTAAAATTTTTATTTTGAGATAATTGTAGATTCACATGCAATTATAAAAAATAATATAGAGACATCCCACATACATTTTACCCAGTTTCCTCCAATGGTACTATCTTATGGGACTGGTATAATTTCACAACCAGGGTATTAACATTGATACAGTTAAAATAAAGAATATTTCCATCACCACAAGAATCCCTCATGTTGACCTTTAATAACCATACACTTCTCCCCCACTCACTCCTTAATCCCTGGAAATTTATTATTTTTTTCCTTTTTTGGAGGGTGCTGTGGATGTCAAGTCTAAGACTTCTTTGCCTAGTACTAGATCCAATTAAAAAAATGGGCAGACGGGGCGCCTGGGTGGCACAGCGGTTAAGCGTCTGCCTTCGGCTCAGGGCGTGATCCTGGCGTTATGGGATCGAGCCCCACATCAGGCTCCTCCGCTATGAGCCTGCTTCTTCCTCTCCCACTCCCCCTGCTTGTGTTTCCTCTCTCGCTGGCTCTCTCTATCTCTGTTGAATAAATAAATAAAATCTTTAAAAAAAAATGGGCAGAGAACCTAAATAGACATTTTTCCAAAGAAAACATCGAGACGGCCAACAGACACATGAAAAAATGCTCAACATCACTAATCCTCAGGGAAATGCAAATCAAAACTGCAATGAGATTATCACCTCACTTCCGTCAAGATGGATAATGTCAAAAAGATAAGAAGTAACAAGTGTTGGCAAGGAGAAAAAGGAACCCTTGTGCCCTGTTGGTGGGAATGCAAATTGGTGCAACCACTGTGGAAAACAGTACAGAAATGCCTCAAAACATTAAAAATAGAAATCCCATATGATCCAGTAATTCCACTACTAGGTATTTACCCAAAGAAAACAAAAACACTAATTCAAAGAGATACATGCACCCCTATGTTTATTGCAACATTATTTACAACGGCCAAACTATGGAAGCAACCCAAGTGTCCATCGATAGGTGAATGGATAAAGAAAATGTGGTATATATATTCAGTGGAATATTACTCAGCCATAAAAAGAATGAGATCTTGCCATTTGCAACAACATGGTTGGACCTAGAGGGTGTGAACAAGTGAAGTAAGTCAGATGGAGAAAGATGAATGGATCATCTACATTTAGTGTGGTTATTTATAGGGGTGAAGTCTTTTTTGTTTCTTCACTCTTCTCTCTGATTTTTTGTTTTTCTGTTTCCTTTTTCCTGCCTTGTTGTGGGTTATGCGAATGTACTTTAGAATCCCATTTTGATTTTTTCTCGTTGTTGACATCTTTTCTTTTTATATATTTTTATTTATTTTATGCAGGTTCGTGATTGGTCACTGCAGCGCTTGTCATGGCTGTGCCTTAATGTCTTTGTCGGGTAGCTCTACCAGCTCTTTCATCTGAATGTTGGCGCTATTATTTGTCTTTTTTCATTCAGTTTGAGCTCTTCCTGGTTGTTGATATGATAAATGATTTTCAAATGAAACTTGAACATTTCCCCATTATGTTCTGAGATTCTAGATTTTATTTAAACCCGTTTTTGCTGGTTTTTTTGGGGAGTCATCACATCATGACTGTAAGGTGGAGGTAGAAGTCTAGGTTCCCCACTTGTCCTTTGTGGACAGTTGACCTCTGAGGGGCCTGCTACTTGTTACTACTAGGTGGAGGTGGGAGTTCCAGCCCCTACACACCAGCCGCTACACACTCTCCAGTAAGTGTGGCTTTGTTACTACTGAGTGCTGGTGAAAGTCCTGATTCTCCACTAGGCCTCTGTCCAGAGGGGAAGGAGAGGGGCTGCTTGTTTCTTTTGTTGGGGGGCAGAAGTCCAGGCTCTCAGCGTGGACTCTATGGACACCATGGGTGGGGGGAGCTCATTACTGGCCACTGAGGATGAGAGTCCAGGCACCATACTCAACTTTCTCTGACACCATCCGCTGTGTTGGGGGCACCTCACTATGGTCTTGTGAAGGGAAAGTCTAGGCTCCCACTTAGACTTTTCTGGCATGGATGGGGCTGCAGATATTTTTTTGTGGCGTTTGGCTCGGGTAGAGTGGTGATAGTCTAACGAGTTTCCAGTCTGCTAGGCTGCTCCTCTCCTAGTCCTTTGTTGAGAGACAGGTGGCTTTTGTTGGCGCTTGTTTTGTCTGCCCGTTGGTGCTTCTGAGTTGCTGGGTTGTTTAGCCCCAAGTCTAGAGTATGTGAGGCCAAAAGAAAATCCAAGGCTCGACCACTGTCATTCCTTGGGTTCTGACGTCTCTAGCCAGTCTGCCTTCTCTTTGCCTTTCAGAATCTTCTGATCTTTATTTTACGTATAATATTCAGGGTTTTAGTTGTACAGAAAGGAGGGAATGGGCATGTCAAAGTACGTCTACTCTAGGTTCCCCGAAGAAATATCAAATGTAAATATTTTCAATAAAGTTGAATTTTAATTGGAATGTTTGAACTGTAATTAAATATTTAAAAGTATTTTTACCAAAAGAAAACAATGTATAGCTTTAACATTCAATACTCTTTTAGTTACCAGTAAAAATATTGGTTTCACGCTTCACTCACACACACAAATTTAAAGGGTAATATGATTTGTTTAATATTGCAAAATGCTCCTCAGCTGCTACCTGCATCTGTTGCCAATACTGTGATCATTTGTGAATTCTTCTGGAACCTTAAATTAGAATACAAAGAGGAGGAAGATAAGAGACACCTGGCACTTACTAGGAAACGATCATTGGGTATGCAAGAAGTATTGCATTTACACCAAGAGGAAGGATCTGACAGGTTAATTTGTCTCTTCTCTTATACCTAAATGCCTCTGTTCCTCAAATTCTCCCCGTGGCTCAATGTCTGCAGGATGAAACCCACAAAGCTTCACGGCATTCAGATGCAGCTGCCTTTTGTTTGGAGGACAGGGGCAGGAGATGTGAGCTATTTCCCTGGGGCTGAAGGGTGCTAGAAAGAAGAGGGGTTTGGGATTGTGGGTGGCTCCATGCCTGTCCCGAGCGCGAGATCCCAAGTGCCAGAGCCATTCACACGATCTTCCTAAGCGTGGGCATATGTGTGTGTGTGTGTGCTATAAGGTGTGGGAGCCCCCTTAACACATAGGTCCAGGCCAGGGGCCCCCTTGCTTGGAACCTAAGGGCAGTATTGTCTTCCATTGGGCAAGTTCGGGGAAGCCTTTTCAGCTCTGTGTCCCTCTCAAGGCCTTCTGTCTCATCTGTTTCCTTATAATCTAGTGTAAAACTATTAACAATGTAAATGAGGCAAAACTAAACATTTCCACATTCAATTGAGAATTCATACGAGGCAAACACGGATCAGGCGATGGCGAGCACTCTTTCTGTCATTGACGGCACCATTGTAACGGCACCACCGTGCTTCTGCGGAGACACTGTGTGGGCAGAAAGGGATATTTCTCTGTCAGAATTATGGGGGGAAAGAGCTGATTTTTTTTTATGGTCAATTTCATTTTTTCTAACAAGAGTCAAATGCTTGATATGATAATTAAAAACGCATCAAGTCATCCAGAGCGGTAGCAGTTGTGTGTTTGCTTAGATGGCAGGATAATTGCCAACCCTTATCTTCGATTTTCAGACTTAAATCTCTTTCCCATTTAGTTTTAATTGGCTCTAGGCTTCCATCCATCCTTAACTTCGGGCTAGCTTGTTGCAGTTGTTTTATCTGAGCGAAGTTGCTCTGCAATGAATACAATAAATCTATGTATCTGATTCATCTTTGTTTTTACGGTCGATATTTAAGATTATAGAACCGGACTCTTCAAAATGTGAAATATAGAAGTAAACATCTCCATTTCAGAATTACTCTGTAGATGTCTGTAAAAAGGCATTAGCTGTTAGACATCGGCTTATTGAATCACATCTTTAAAAACTCTCCATAAAGAAAATAACAATTTGTATTTTTATTTTCCCTGCTCCTTAACTCCTGTTGATTTTTTTTTAACAACTCTCATAGCAATGATTTTTGAAAACGTATGTCTTTTCATAACGATTTCTCCTCTTTCCCAAACTGCCAATTAAACAGTGACCCGGTTTGAGGCGACTTGAGCCCCTCGGCCTGCATTGTGGATACAGATCTCGGTCCTGTTCTCAGGCTACTTGAGATGGTTAAAACCTTTTGGGGGGGAATATCTTATTGAAGTTATAAACCCTAGCTGCAGAAGAAGGCACATGGCAGCATACAGTTTTAGGGGCTTCACGGCCCTTCTGCAGTTGTGCCTAGCTTCCTAAGGGTCTCCCGGCACCCAGGTTAAGCCCCTTGGCTTACGCCACTTGGCGACAAAGGTGTCTGCAGCAGTTGTAACGTGGTAACTTCAAGACATTGCTTACATTATTTGTAAGAGCCAGTGTGCTGGTGCTGTTGGGGGTGGGCAGTGGAGTTCCAAGGTGGCAGTCTATTGACTTAGCCATGAATGCAACTGGAGGCTTGGGCCTCCAGGACGGTAGGCAGAGAATGCTACAAATCAGGAAGTGAGCTTATAAAGGGAAATTGAAGACCTCTCCTTTGTTTGCTAATGAATTGGAATTAAAGTTATAATTTTCCTGGTGAGACAAAGAAAAAGGATCACCACTAGCGCAAGCATTTGCAAAAACTGGCATTTCTAAAGGTTTCAGGTCTGTGGCACCCAGATGGGCTCTGGATGTGTCAAGCCCGGGAGGGAGCCACCCTGCTCTGAGGGAGGATGGGAAGAGTTCCTGGAGGAGAGAGGGCAAGAGAGGCCTTAGTGGTGCCCATGAAAGCATGGCCAGTGAGAAATCCCTAGAAATGTTCCAAAAACGGGCCATCTAGTATCAGATGGGAGGTTGCTTGCTGAGAGGTGAGCAAATGTAACCCATCCCTCGTGACCCACAAACCATCAATAAAAGTTCTGCTAATGTGCAATGCTTATAAAAATAATTGCTTTTAGGCAAGAGGATAGGGTTGGGTGAAGAAGGTGCAGAATTATGGAGAGCGGAGAACGAGAATTCAGTGATGGCAGGAAACTGGAGCCAGAGGTGAGCAAGGAGAGTAGAGATTCCCTTGCAATTTGCAGAGACCTCAAGGCAGGCATTAGATCTCCCCCTAGGATATAAAATGGGGGTTTGATTCAGACAGATGTATATTTTAAGGAGCACGGTGACCCTGCTGACCTCTGAGCCAAAGTCAATCGTCTACAGTGTTTCCTTTTGTGGAGCACCTTTGTACTCATCGGCATTGTTTGCGCTCTTTGGGTCTGGGGAGGGTGGGGGTGGGCGTGGGGGTGGGGGACACAGGCATTTGCAGGGCTGGCAGGTGCAGGCTTCTCTCTGCCTCGTGAGACTGGCAAGTGCCCAAGGACAGACAGAGTCACTGGGGGGTGCAAGAGCTCTTTTAGTAAACCTGGTGGGTGGGGATGGTGACTGCAACCCCGCGAGTCAAAGCAAGATTTTGGCGGGGCCTGATAATTTGAGAAGCATTTGCAAAGCTTCATGGCAGCGTTCCCCCGTGCAGTCATATCGAGTTCCCTGGTGGACAGTCCTGAGGGCCAGAGACGTCACTCTCCTCTTTCCTGGGAGACAGGTCCCCCAAGAACACGCTGACCTGAGCTGCCTGGCTCTATTGTGGTGAGGCAGGTATAGGGGGTGGGGCAGGCCGTGGTCCCTCCTTTCTCTTCTGCATTGCTGACTGACACAGCCAGGCCTTGGGAAACATTTACGTGCCCACTGGTGCTGCGTCACATGAAAAAGGAACGAGTATACCCATTTCCCTTGCTTATCCGCGTGCCTCCTACATGTCTTGCCTCTGTGCCGGGATTCCTTCCGGAGGAAATCCTCAGTGCTCCCTGAACGGACTCATGGGAAGGCTGGGTAGGGGGCAGAGGATGGGGGGGAGGGGGAACGAGGGAGTAGAAGGGAACGGGGAGAAAAGGAGGTAGAAGGGAAGAAGGGAGAGGAGGGGAAGGAGGGGGAGGAAAAGGGGAAGGAGGGGATGGGAGGCAGTGGGGAGGAGGAAGGAAGGGGGCAGGCTGCAGAGAGCAGAGCCATAAAAGGTGGAGTCCGGGATGGAGGGCCTGGAGGTCAGTTGACTGGCTGGCTTGTTCATAAGGTCACACAGACCTGCATTCCCAGCGCTTTTTCTCCAAGAATTTTATGTAATATGGTCTCTGGAAACATGTGACGTGTCCCTTTAGGGCAGATAAGGACAGGGCTTTGGGCGGTGACTGATAGAGTATCAGGGCGGCTTGCAGGGCTGGAGGGGGCATGGAAGCGTGGGACAAGGCGAAGAGGGGCCTGCGTGATGACTCAGCACTGACCCCACTCACATGCGGTGAGTCACGCCACAAGTACTTGCTGGGGCAGGTAATACACCAGTATTCAGAGATGAAAATGCGCGGCCCCCGCTGTAATGCAGCTTACGGGGGTTTCTGTTCAGCTGCTGGGTTCCAAGTTCTAACGGTGGCTTAGCCCTGTGTGGCTTCGCCTGTGTCACCTCTTCACCTCATCCTCTCCTATGTCACCCTGCGCTCCCTCCGCCCACTCAGCCACACTGGCCTCTTTGCTGTTCTCGAAACACACCAGGCACGCTCCCATCTTAGGACCTTAGTGACCTCCCCCTGCTAAGAATGTTCTCCTCTCTCACGTCTTTCCGTTTGTACTCAGATGTCACCTAGTTCTGATCACCACATTAAATGTGCAATGGCCATTCTTCCTAATACTCCTGATCTCCCTTGTCTTTTGCCACATTTTCTTTCTAAAGCATCTTTCTCTTCCCACCGTACAGTATAATTGACTTGCTGGCTGTGCTTTTATTATGTATTATCTGTTTTCACCGGCTAGAATATCAGCTCCCTGAGGTCAGGAACCACTGATGCATCCTAGGCCCCTAGACCGCAGCTGTGGCAGGTGTGACTAGACGGATGTCATCCCTCCCCTCCGCCTTCCGATGCTGGGCCTCTCAGGGGGCCCATGGGCTGTGCTTTCCTCCCCCTCTTCACCCTTGGCATTGTATTGCGGGGATGTGCCAGGTCCTCCAAGCCAGCTTGGTCACAGGAGGACCCTGCTTCCGGTGGTGCCTGCACGAAGAGCCATGGAGCCAAGTAGGAGTGGGGACATATTGCTGTTCTGCTCGTTGTTTCCAGGAGCCTAATTATTGCAGCTTTGAGATAATTTAGCCAAGGGAGTTCTTGAAAGAAGGGTTTGCATTGGTCAGAGATCCAATTCTAGTCTTCCAAATAGGATCTAAATTTCATCCATCTGTCTAGTTCTATTCTCTTTCAAGACACTTTCCAGCCATCACTGGTCACTAGCGTTACTACCCAGCTGCCGTGGTGGGAGACATGGTCTCAAGACTCCTGTTGTCCCAGGTGTTTCTGAAAATCACCAAAGAGTGCTCCCAGGTCCCTAAAGTCATCTCGGTTTCTTGCAGCTCCACCTGACTTAGACTTGCTCCACTGATCACCTTGGCCTTGTTTTAACGACTTCTCTAGAGCTCCCTGCGGTCTAGCCCTTCCAACAAGAACACAGCCTGCACTGTGTCTCCCAAAACAGCTAATTCAGGGCGATAGGGATTAGATGATTTTTCCCAAGGACCTGATGCTACCACAAGAAAATTATAACCCATAAAAGGGAAGCTTAAAACTCCATATCAAACACCAGTGCTTCTAGAATCCACTGGCCATGCTTCTTCATGGTCAATTATCCTTAGTTGGCCACCTCTCTCCTTAGGTCCAACCTGCTGCATTGTTCCAGGACTCCCTTCTCTCCTC
This sequence comes from Ursus maritimus, assembly GCF_017311325.1. Lineage (NCBI taxonomy): Eukaryota > Metazoa > Chordata > Mammalia > Carnivora > Ursidae > Ursus > Ursus maritimus. The sequence goes on from NW_024424452.1 coordinate 78,857,844, forward strand.
TGCAAAGGCTTTCCCTCCTCAGTGCCCTTCTTTCCCTGAATTCAAGCCCTAAAGCACAACTCTGATGTCAGCTAAACAGCCCCCCTGGCCTCTTGTCTGTCACTCCTAGAAGTCAAGTTTATACCCAGCATGGGGCTTTGGTACTCGGTGTCTCCCCTGCCTGGCCTGCTCTTTCTATAGATCTCCATGTGCCGAACTCCTTCATGTCATTTAGGTCTTCGCTCAACAACACCTCCGTGGAGAAGCAACACTGAGCTCTCAGTCTAAACGAGCTCTTTACTCTCCCCACTAACGCCTTGGTATATTTTCTTCTCGGTCCTCATCGTTGGAAAGGATCTTGTTTGTAGCTGGTTTCTCATCCCCCGCCCCAGTCAATGCTTGTTTCTATGTCCCCAACATGAAATAGGATGTAAGCTCCCCGAAAACTAGAACCTCATCTGTTCTGTTCACCCTTTTGGCTCCAGGACTTAGATTATCACCTGGAACCCAACAGGTGTGCAGGGAATGGATGGGCAGACCCCAGCAAATGGGCCTCATTTGCCATATTTTCTGATTTTTCAAGAAGAGTCAGAAATCCATATTTTAAGTGTCATCCTCGAATGTGGCAACAATGTAAAAAATTAAAAATACTGTGGTAGTCAAATAAATCGTTATCTGAGGGATTATTTGTCCTGCCAGCTTCCAGTCTGAGGTCACTGCCTCAACTCCTGCAGACACCATGTGGGGTTTCTCAGGGGCACGGGCCTTTGAGGGANAGAGGTGAGAGGACAGAGGGAGAGGTTCCTTTTCTCTGGGAAGGCGGTGGTAGCCAGAGAGCCCCTCAAAGAGTGGGAGCCCCTGCTCCTTTCCCTGACAGTGTCTCTGGGGAGCTGACAAGGTTTTGGAGAGGATGGTACACCTAAAAGGGGGCAAGACCCCAGGCTCCGGGGTCATCTGGCTCTCAGTCTCCCGCTTCCACTCACAGCGAGGTTAGATTTCAAGGGGTCTTGTAGAGAGCTCAATGCCATAACCAGTGTGGGCTGCAGGGGTCTCTTGAATATTTGGGGCAGCAGAAGCATCCTGGGGCCCTTTGCACAATTCTGGGGGTGTGGGGGCTGCAGTAACGATGGTTGGATTTCCCACCAGACTGGAGTCAGATTTGGTGAAAGTAAATAAAGCTATGTGACATTTCTTGTACAACCATGTTGGCAGACTAATATCCTCCCCGTTACTTGACATTTTGTCAAAGTGGGGGAGACAGCTGGGCAGGGTGTTGGGGAAAGGATAACACCAGACCTCACACCAGCACCGGCCCCTCGTCCTAAGGTCCCCTTGAACTCTCTGGGGTCCCTCTGGCAGCATCCTCCCAGATGCGTCTCTTGGCTTTAGCTCCTGCCCGGCCAGAGTGGGGTCCAGCTGGCTCCCACGCTGCGTTTCCTAGGAATCCGCAGCCATAGCATTTGCCACATATGTTCTAGCAGCGGGGATGAGGTTAAGGCCTCCAAGGCCTCTTATGGTCCGGAGGAGGGTCGATCCGGGCCACACTGACAGCACCCACGGCCGCGTCCTCCACACCACCGGCTCAGGAAGGGAAGTTCCCAGGCTCGGCTGGCTCAGTCCTTTTTAGGAAGAGAACAAAACCCTTCCTGACTCTTCATGCCCTAGACACCCTTCTCCTCCGCGGCCTTCCCCCTCCGTGCCCTCCCTAGAGAATGAGCTCAGGGAAGGAAGCGAGCTGGCTCGGGCAGGAGGACAGGATGAGACTTTGGCGCAGGGAATTTCCCGCCAAGTGGAGCCCGCAGCTGGAGTGGGGCTGCTGCTGCCATGGAGGGAGCAGGGCTTCTCTCTGGCCGAGTCCAAAGGGGCAGGTGCAGCACCCCCCTCACAGGCTCTCTGTCCCCCAGCCCGCAGACCTGGCGGCCCCCTGGATGGAGTTACGGCTGCAGGATTTCCTCGGCCAGGGGATTGCTCTATGCTGGGAAGTTTCCTTCACAAGGGAGGTGAGTGCAACAGCACGCGATCAAGGTCTCGAGTCTGCTGAGGACTGGCAAAATATAAAACACATCATCTGCTGGGGCGACGGAGGGACAATATCCCCAGGCTGACTCATGCTTGCGCCTTTCTTTACAACTCAGCCCTCGCACACCGCCCCCTCTTCTTGGGCAAGTGAAGCACGTAAAGAGAGAGACAGAGGCAGAGATGGAGAGACAGAGGAGAGGAGCCCAGAGGTCAGGTTTGGAAGTGGGTTGGCCAGGAAATGAGACTAGAAGGGCCGTCTTCATGGAGGCAGGACCGTAATGGCCTTCGAGGTACACTGCATCCGCCACTGGCATTCAGACTGTCCAGGCATCTCTGGAGAATTTGTCAGTGATGGAGGGACTCAGGAATCTCCTAGAATACTCCTTGTCCTATAAAAGTGGGAATCAAGCACCACAGTTTTGACCTGGTAACAGGGTTTTATGCTTCTGAAGGGTATGGTACAGGCCCAGCATCTGTCATGCAAATCTGTCCCAGCCCTGGCCCACCTGCCTTAGGGAGGCAGGGAATAAGCTGGAAGAACAAATGGAAAGAGTTCACATGAACAGCACAAGACACCAGGCAGGAACATTTCTGCTTCAGGCATCCTGAAAAACTTTGCAACCGCATGCGGCGGGGGGAAGCATTCTCTTCCATATCTGTCCATAGGTAACTGAGCGTCCGGTGGGATGTGGAGGATATCACTGGACGTGCGTTTCAGGAGCCACGTGGTAGTTGATGCAAATGTCGGTAAAGCCAGGCAAGACAGCTCCTGAGAAGTAGTTGCCTCAAAATAGTTGGTGGAACTTACCTGGGTGGGCATCTGGGATCCTACATCAACAGGATTACAAGAGCCACAAAAATAATTTCACCTTGCACTCACATGCCAGGACAAACTGCAGAAATGTTCACGTACGTGTTCTTATTTGTTCCTTAGAACCCCCACGGGCAGCAGCAAGTGTAGTAATCCCCCCCAGTTCCAGGAGAGGTTGGACTAGCAACCTCAAGGCTGCTTCAGCTCTGTTAATCCAGGCCCCTTAGCAGATGTCCAGGGACCCACTGCGGCCTTATTCTCTAGGTAGATACACTATAGAAGCTATGAAGTCAAGACATGTGCATTGGCTGGGGGCCTCGTCTCTGCTCGGGGCTCTGCACTGGAAACAGCACAGTAAGCATGGAGAGAAAGTATTACCTTCATTACTGATAGAGCCTAAATTGGACAACGCAGCTTATAGTGAGAAACAAATTGAGCACAAAATTGCTCAGACTTGCCTACCTTGTTAAAGACACAGCTGGACGTTTCCCCAGGTCAGACTAAGTGTGGGAAAAGGCAGGAGGAACTAGAAGATGAGGAAGGGGCTGGGCAGCTCTGTCTGGTTCCTCCATTAACTCACCAACCAGGTGAGTGGGGAGTCGAGAGGGCCAGGAGTGTCACACTGATGGATGTCCCTCCAGGTGGAAGAAACATCAAGGGTTGGGGAAAAATGTTCCTGTACTGGATTGACATGCATTATCCACTGGGGCCAGGCCCTCTGTACTGGCAAGAGTTGCTTAGTTTTCAGCCTGTGGAGGGTGGATTGGTGTCCTAGTCAGGATTCTCTAGGGAAGCAACAGAATCAGTATTTGTGTGTGTGCGTATGTTTACAGGAAGAAGGAGACAGCTATCAATGTAAGTAAATTCAGTGGACAAAATTAAATTGTAAAGATTTATATCAGGATATTAATTCTTGGACCAATTAGTACTTCGTAACCATGTAGGATCTGAAGACCATTGCCTGAGCCATGGTGTTTCTTAAATATATTTATATTTTTTATATTGTAAATAGAAAAGAAAATGACTTGCTTCTTCATTCAAAGAGTAGCAAACAAGTATCTGCTGCCTGCTGGGTCCTTTAATGTGAGGGATACAAAGGGGAGTGACATGTGGTATTTGTTTTCTGGGAGCCCAAGGTTAAGTGGAGGGTGGCAAAGCGTAATATGACGAGTACAATGGAGAAGATGTAAGCCAAGTGCCATTGTGGTCCCACGTAGGATTCATTCTGACTTGAGGTCTGAAGAGGGCTCTTTGGAAAAGGAGTCATTTAAATTTCACCTTGAAGAATGACTAGAACACTGACAAGCAGAGGTGAAGGAAAGGGATCTTCCTGTTTTGTATTTGAAGATTATTGGTAAGTCTAGTGCTCTGGATGGGAGTGTTGGGGCGGGGGAGGTGGGAGATGTCTATAGGGGTTTGCTGGGGCCTGGAGGCAGGAAGAAAAAGCAAAAGAGAGAGCTCCGTCTGGGACGATAGGTTGTATTAGGCAAGGCACTGAATGCCTGCCAGAGAGTTAAGACTCCCTAGCAGGTAGTGGGGCCTGTAGCCTATTTTTAATGAAGAGAGGGGGAAAACATGGATTTTTGAAAGATCTTTCTGACAACACATGGAAAATGGATTGGAAGGCTGCTTGAACCTGGTGAGTGAGTCTTGGTGAGAGCGGAACTGTTGCAGAAGTAGTGGGAACGGATGCAAGGGGGCTCCTCTGGGGGAAGCTTGAGGGCAGGGCCTGGTACCAGACGGAAGAGGCATCTGTGGTTGGCGTGGGAGGAAGTCAGTCACGGGTTTCCCTGTTCATCTCTATTTTAACAGTGAGTGCTACCTGTGTCGGAGGCTCTTCTGGGTTTTCTGTCTCCCTCTGCTCAGGGGGGTCGTTGAAGGCAGAGTCGGGGTTACCATCTTTGTGTCCCCCTCAGCCTTCAGCTCAGAGCTCTGACCCTGTGAAGGCAGAATTTATAAATGTCTGTGACAGTGATGTAGCCCCAGGAGGCCAGGCTGCGGCATGCAAATCACATGAGGGAAGGTCTAGTTGTTGCTCTGTGGTGTGATACCAGGTCCCTGAAGTGAAACTCTATGTAAAGTACACAAGTGGGACCAGAGAATCTGTGTGGGAGATCCCCGCCTGACATCCCTGAGTGGTCACCTCATGGGGCCACCTAGACTGTTGAGGGAGCCCTGACCAGTGACAGGAGGTGGGGGAGAGGTCTGCCACTTGTCCAGTCCTGTCCTGGGCTGGGAAGCTCCCTTCAGCTCAGAAGACAGTCTGGCCAGTGTTTCTGCTGAGGGGATGGTGGGCTCTGGCTACTCTCTGGCCTAGGAATCACCACCTGTGGCCATCCATGGGGGCCACGAAAACACCCGGAAGTCATCATTGCTTATAGTTTCCTGGGGTCACCTCCAGGGGCACTTGTCTGGCAGGGTGAGGGGTGTAGACTAAATACCCACTTCTTTATATTTGCTTTACTTTTTTTTTTTTTTGAGAAAGTAGTGTATTCTCATTGTAGAAAATTTGAAAATAAATACAAGTAAAAAAGGTAAATAAAAGCACCCATTTTCCTGCAAGTAAATTTAGTAGGTGCCACGTTTTTATGATTGTTAGTCAGTACGTTCCGATTATATGTGTAAGGTGTACATATGCGTGTCTTTCATATGTCGGTACGTCACACATCGTACCACGTGAGTGTCCACTACCAAATATATGGTGTTTTTATTTCCTCAGTTAATCACTGGGGTCCTCATCTGTTCTTATTTTCAAGATGTACAGGATTTCATCTTCTTTGTTTTAAAGTTTTTATTTATTTATTTACGAGAGAGAGAGAGAATGTGCAGGGGGGAGGGGCAGAAGCAGGTTCTCTGCTGAGCAGGGAGCCCAATACGGGACTCGATCCCAGGACCCTAAGATCATGACCTGAGCCAAAGGCAGTTGTTTAACTGAGCCACCCAGTCGCCCCCAAGAAGTACAGGATCTCATCTTGAGGCCCTTCCCTCTTTCTTGTCCATGAAGACCAGGGGCTCATGCGGTCCAAAGGGATCCAGAGATGCTTTCAAGGTAAGAGGTGATAAGGCAGCGTCTGATCTGTCCCATGCTGCTTGTTTGTCTCACTGCCTTGTGGCACCACTGTTGAAAGCTATTTGCCTATGTTGTGAAGTCTTCACAGGTCTAGACTATTGTCACTACCGTCAAGGAGCCCCATGCTTGAGCTCCAAAATCACAGCTCTCTAAGTTCACATTCTTCTCCCAAGTGTCATTCCCAAGTGCTACCATGGCTCTGGAGGCAGTGTCTCGAAGCTCCTTCTGCTTCAGCCACGTGCTTTCCCAGAACTGGTCCAGCCCCATGAACCTCGGGCTCCTGCATGAGCCTGGGTTCCTAGCATGGTGTCCCTTTGCCTTGTTGTTTTGGGGGACCTGAAATCTTCTTTTGCCAAAGAAACATGGTCAGGGCTATTGCCATTTCCCTTATTTTATTTTATTTTATTTTATTTTATTTTATTTTATTTTATGATTCATTTTTATTTGAGGGAAAGAGCATACAGAGGGAGAGGGAGAGAGAGTCTTAAGCAGACTTTGGGAGCCTGACACAGGGCTCCATTTCAAGACCCTGAGATCACGACTTGAACAGAAACCAAGAGTCGGATGCTTAACCGACTGTGCCACCAAGGAGCCCCTCCCTCATTTTAAATCTTGGGGAAAAGGTGTGGGAGGTTACTTCCCAGAAGGTTACTTACCAGAAGACACTGGGCTTCTTATGCAAATTGGTCCTCTTTTTTTCCCAGAAACTAGTTCTGCATGTGAAGGAGTATTGGTCAGGCTATGAAAAGCTTAATAATGTTGTTCTCAAGGAGCATGTCCTTGGAGATCTTCTCCAAGATGGCAGATAGGACAAATTCACTGGGTAGCTGTGTGACTGATTGGAAAGTTACCCAAACTGTCTGCCAGGCAGATAAATGAGTCATCTCTGGCACATGGTTATATGGAGCTTTCCTTTGGGATCAAATAAAATCCACTTGTCTCCTTGCCCTAGAGCCGTCCTGGTGATTTGGGTGTCTCTGCACTCGGGGCAGGCTTGGAATGCCAAACATTGCCTTGCAGGGCATTGATGAAGTACTCGGCCAGCTCTTTCAGTCATCGGTTTAAAAAAACGGAAATGCTTCCAACTCAGAGCTGAGGAGCTTGATCTGAATAATAATTGTGTATGCGTAATTGAGGTACGCCACCTTCAACACACAGTCTTATCACTTCTTCCCACTGAGGCGCAGCCCACTATCATTGCTCTTCCAGACAATCACAATAACCTTCCAACAGTTCCTCTGCTTCCCTGCTTTTCCCTCCAGAGTCTATTTGTCATCGAGCAGGACTACATGAACTGCTGAGTCCTCCTATGCCTTCCCACAACATGCTAGAATAAAATCCACACTCCCCTCTGTGGTATGAAGGTCTCCACCATGTGACCCATGCACCTCTCCAATCTCCTCCTTCCCCTCCTCCCTCCAGCACACTGCTCTGTCCTGAGTAGCCCAAGCCTGTTCTTCCTCAGGGCCTTTACACATGCTTTCCCCTCCTTCTGGAACATTCTTCCTCTATTTCTCCACACAGTTTCCTAGCTTGATTTATGCAAGTCTTTGCTCAAAAGTCACTTCTTCAGAGAAGACCTTAAAAGTGGATACTGCTCCTTGCCACACCCTGCATCCTTCCTTCCCCGAACCCCCACCCCACCCCAAGCTTTACCCCTGGCTCATACTTCGTATTCTTCAAAATTCTTACTATTACCATGCCTCACCCCCCTTTATGTTTTATTGAATCGTTTCCTTATTCGTTGCCCGTCTTCCTGGCAGTAAGAGTTGAACCTCCTTGAGAGCAGGGCCCCATCTGCCCTTTTTTGTAGTGGAATCTGCTGGGCCTAGAACAGTTGCCTGACACAAAGTGGTTGCTTCATGAACGTGTTTTATTTTATTTTTATTTTTTTAAAGATTTTATTTATTTATTTGACAGAGAGAGAGAGAGAGAGACAGCCAGCGAGAGAGGGAACACAAGCAGGGGGAGTGGGAGAGGAAGAAACAGGCTCCCAGCGGAGGAGCCTGATGTGGGGCTCGATCCCAGGACTCTGGGATCACGCCCTGAGCCGAAGGCAGACGCTTAACGACTGAGCCCCCCAGGTGCCCCCGTGAACATGTTTTACATGAATGAATGTATGGGGCCATTTCTCAAGTTTATGGAAATGGAACATAAGTAGTGAAATTGCTATCTTTGATGTGGAGTCAGTAGTCTCTCCATTACCGAGTGTTCCTTGGCTACCTTCTGAAGTTCTTAGCAGTGCCCACGTAGAGGACATTAAGCATGGACACACAGACACACACTCACATACGCTGTAACTATGAAATGGATAGACCGAGACATAATTAGGGGTTTTACCCTGAAATTCAAAACCATGGTTTGGGGCAGTTTCCAGCCAGAATCTGCTCTACCTTGGGCATTCCGACAAGGGCTACGTGTTTTTGGCCATTGCTCAGGTAGGTGTTTCAGGAGGAATTTGTCCGGGAGAAAGCAGTTTGGTTCCTGAGTGACCTACCTTCCTTAGCGGAGACTCCCAAAGGCCTCTAACCTTTAAGGTTTAAAAATGGAAATGATAAGGGATTCAGTTCAAGTTTGGCCAGATAGTTCTGTTCCGTGTGATGCTGGTTGGAATCATGTACTTGTCTGCCTTCAGCTGGTGCCTAGAATGGACTGGGAGGTCCGAGAAGCCTTTGTTAACATGCCTGGTTCCTTGATGCTCCTCTGCGAGGCTTTTCTCTCTCTCCACAGGGCAAATGGGGCTTCCTCGGAGCATGGCGGTCCCAAGCTAATCGGACTTTTGCGTGACAGTTGGTTTCCAAGAGGGGGCAGCTGTCCAAACACTGGGTTGTAATCTTCATTCAATTACATTTTAGCTTGTGAAATTGGGAAAAAACTTTTAATTCTCTAAGCTTAAATTTCCTTATCTGTGAGATGGGGATAATAATACATGTCTTAGAATGTGGTTGTGAGGGTTTCAAGTGATCTATGTGTATTTGGAAGATAGAATCCCAGAAACTCAGGACCGAGAAGTTCGCAAGGATTGGGGTGGGGGGAGGATAATTTCTCCCTTCCTTTCCACTCACAGGTGCTACTTATGGGAGTGGGATCTCTGACCAGATGTGTGGTCTGGAACACGTGCAAGAAAAATTGCCATTTCAAAGCTTCTGATGACTGTGTGTTATTTGGGGGTGGATCCCAGAGTAGAAACTCACATTAAAGTGGCCTTCGTGGTTGCTGAAGGCAAAGTCAGGGGGATGAGGTGAGACCAAAGGGACCTGGAAGTGTCCTGCATCATAAAGTAATAGAAAATGTCTGGTTTTCGGCCCTGGAACTCAGAGGACAGACAGGATGAAGGAAAGCTCGCAATGGAAGGTTGAGATCCCAGGTCCACGGCAGCCGTAGGACACGCTCAAGAGGGGGTTAGCAAGGATGCCATCTCGTCTGATGTGTAATGTTCTACTTCAGTCTGCTTCTTTTTCTTTAAGTGCCTCCATTAGCACTAAACCTTCAGGAAAAGCNTCGTGTTGGTGCTGTGTGGAGGCCGAAGGGGGAGGGGCCCTGTCTACTTCTCACTGGAAAGGGAGAGGGGACAGCATCTCAGGAGGGAGGTGGTGAGGGGAGGTAAGGGATGAGCTGACAGCAGGAGTCTGAAGAACATTCACGACCATCTTGGTAATCCTGAAAAGGATACTAGACCTCTCTAATTTAGTATGTTAGGGAGGGGCTCTATTTCACTGGGGGAGGCTGACCCCAGGAGGTGGGTAGAGTTGGTAATAATCTAGTGATGTACATAAAGAAATTGACCCATCGCTGACTTACCTTAAGTGGAGACTTCTATTCAGAGTTCAAGTGACTTGCTAAGGGAGATAAAGCTGGGTCTGGCAACTGGAATTCAGATCTAGATTTGTCTGAGTTTAAAGTCCTCTCTTTTACCCTGTTCCACGTTTCCTTCAAGTACTACGTATTTGCTACTAAATCTTTTTAGAATAATAGAGCTAAATAAAAGACCAGGTTGCAGCTTGCAGCCAAGTTAAATGATGACTCACCCTAGGTCACCCAAGGCAAGGCACGGACATTCTTAAAGCTGGCTGAGAATTGCCCGAGTACACTTTCTCCTGATTATTTCGAGGTCAAGACCCTGAGGATTAGCAGGCTCTAAAGTCCTTCTCTGTTCCAGCTATTTTAAAATCTTGTTTATATGCTAATGGTACTCCACCCTCAGCTGGCCTTCTATCATCTGTCAAGTAAATAGTGACCATAATGAGAAAAGAAACCAGAAATGCAAATGAAGAGAGACAAAGGGTGTGAGCGAGCAGGAGCCTGCTTAGCAGAAACATACACATTCCTGCTCAGAGCCACACTGTCTCGGATCTAAACTCACACCTTTATTTTTTATTTGCTCTGGCATAAGAAGGTTTCCTTGGATTAGTAATGATACTGTTAATGTTTTATAGAGTATAGAAGCCTTAGCCACATTGAAATCCTCCCTCAGCAAATGGAGGAATCTTTGACTTACTGAAATGTATACTGAGTTTGAGTCAAGCTGTCATATCTTCTTATCAAGGACCCGAGAATTCTTTGCGGGTGTTGGTGACATCTGCACCCCTTCTGTTATTAACGTACACTCCTCTATATCTGCAAAGAGGTTTCAGAAGACCCCTCAACCTCCTTTTTTAAACTGAGATCTGGATCTCCTCAAAGTTTCAATTCTGTCTACAGCTTCCACCAATAGACACTGATCATACTTGTAAATTCCGTGCAGCGTTCTTCCTGGAAAAAGGTTGCTGTTCTCCTGACTCTCATATCCACCTCCAGACAATCCTCATCAGTCTTCAGGTAGAAGCTCTTTTCCCTTGCAGGTCATACCACCCACTTATACCATGTTCTTTGCCTCCACTGACCTCTGCCTATTTCCTGGTTAGTTTCCTTCCTTCACTGACAATTTCCAGACGGTTGCCAGTCATTATTCTCATTTATTTCAGACACAATCTTAGGATATTGTAGCACTTGTTAGACATCCAGTCCAGGACCCAGTCTTCAAACTCCTGGACATTGTAAACTCCAATGCCCTTTATTTCTCTCTTCTTCCACCAACCTTGCTTGGGCAACACCATGGTGTCCTATTCTCTCGCCGCAATGTACTGTGCTCACACTATCGTTCCCATCAAACTTTGGCCTCACATGCACATCCTGTTTCTTGAGCACATCATTTTTTCAGTGTTTATCAACCTTTACAACTCCCCTTTTCTTTTCTACAACCGAGATCCCATGGGTTATACAGAGATCCGAACCACTCTTTGATAAATATTTTGGCTCCTTTCCATCCTTTAGTTTTCTATCTTATCACTCATAAAATCCCAGACTAGAATCAATGGTACTATTACTCTCTAACATCTTTGTTCTTGTACCTGAGGAAGGGGATAGACTGGAAGAATGGTCAGATGTTGATTGACATGTTGAAAAGTTCATGGGCTCTCATCTCAGCTTGTGCCTTAGCACTATGTCTTAATCTTTTGTCTTTGGTCAACTCTTTTTCTCATTTCTTTCAATGACTTTCAAATCCTACCTATTCCTTCACACTTCATGCTTAACCTTTGTTCCCCCACTGTCAGCAGACGGTCAAGAGAACCAAGGAAATAAAGCATAACTTCTGTCCTTGGATACAAGCTTGTCTGCATTTATCCCCACTGTGGCAGGCACTTTTGGTTGCCTACCCGACAGCCGTGCTCATCCACCCATTCTTTTTTGATAACAGAGCCCTGATTTGTACAGGTACTTGATGGCCATGTTCTTCAGGGGGGCTGGGCTCTTGTCTAGCCCAAGTGGATGAATCGTAATTAGCCTAACCCAATTTTGACTATTTCAGTTCCTTTTTCAGTCTTGGCTTAGCCCTGTGAAAAAATTCTGGCCATTGAATGGAGGTCGGTGGAGGGGCTTCTGGGAAATTTTTTTCTCCCTCTCAAAATGGAGGCTAAGGGACAGTTCTTTTCTCCTGGCCTTTGGATATTGTTCTATGGAACAATGTAGTCAGGAGATACCGTGGTAGTCCCCTGACCATGGTGGGAGTTAGCTGTGTTGAGGATGCCAATGCAGAAACCTGGAAAGAACTTGGATCCTTGATGACATTGTTAAGCCACTGAATTAGCAACCTTTCCCGTAACCATCCTGCTCCTTGACATCTTGATATGTAAAACAATGTTTCGTTATTGTTTAAGAATCTTTTGATTGTATTTTCTGATGCTTGCAGCAAAAATCATTCCAGATATACTAACCTTTCCAGTCCTGGAAGGTTCTCTTCTCATTCCAAGGTCAATCGCTCCACCTGTGCTCTAGATCCTGCTGCCTGCTGCCTTTTCTGGAATTTGTCACATGATTTATTACCCTCCATTCTGTATCCTCTACTCCCTCCCCCAAGTCTGTCCACTTGCTCAAGTTTCTTCCAATGTTAAAGTCTTCCCTTGAATCCACATCCTCTTCTAGCTCTCAACAAATCTCTTTTCTTCTCATGCAAACTCTTTAGAATGGGCTATACTTTCTGTCTCTACTTCTTCACTTCCCATTTCTTTTCATGTCGCTCGGCTTGGCTATTGGTTCCATCATTTCCATTCAGATGGTCTAGTTAAATTTACCAATGATTTCTTAACCACCATATCCAATGGGACCTCTAAGATCTCACATTTTGCTGTACTTCCATGCATTTGATGCAGGTTATTGAATCTCTTTAGTATTTTGGCTCTCATATAGCCTCACTTTCCTGGTTCTTTTTTATGATTTTTCCTCTAGATCTCTTGTGGTTGGCTAACCTTCTGTCCTGACGCTTCTGCCATATTGGTGTTCCATAAGGTTCAGCTCTCTTCTCATTCTACATGTTCTCCCTGGAACCAAATTTATGGTTTAAATCATCACCTTGCTGCTATTAACTCCCAGATCTCAACTCCCTGCCTGACCTTTAGATCATTCTATTGAATGACTTGCTGGAAATCTATACCTAGATACCACTCACCGCTCCCCTCTCCAACCTAACATGGCCATGCTGAGTCCAAACTTCCTCTTTCCTGTATTCTCTATCTAGATTGGTGGCCCCACCATTTACTAATCAATTCAGTAAGACACTTGAGGGCCATCCTGAACATCTCCCTTTTTTTCTTCTCCGCACTCAATCTACTACCAAATGTGGTTAGTTCTGCCTCCTACATAGGTCTCAGTCCTGTTCCTGCCTCTTCATCCCCACAGCAACTCCCCTAGTTCAGGCCCCTATCACCTCTCTAGTAACCATGACGGTGACTTCCTGATTGTTCTCCCTTCCTTCTCCAATTCATTGCATACCTCCTCCAGTTCATCTTCTACATAGCTGGCAGGGAATTGTATCTTCATAAATAAGTTCAGCTAGGATATGCCCTTCACTGAATTCTGCTCATGGCTCCCCAGTTTTTATTTACAGAGCAAAGTGCACATTCCTTAACATGACATACGGGGTTCTTCATGAGTGACCCCTGCTGCTCTGCTGGCTTCTACACGTTATCTCCTGGCGTCCACTGCACAATTTATTCTCCAGCAACAGAATGTTTCTTTTGTTCCATAGGCATGCCTTATTATTTCTCAACACACACACACATACATACACACACACAGCCCTTTGCCTAGCTAATTCCATTTGTTGGATGCCATTTCTTAATTCTGCTACAAGACTTTGCCATTTCTACCACTATAGTTGACCATGTTGCATTATATCGTTCTGTCTTATGACTGTCAAGAGCAGTCCTATTAATTTTGGGGCTGCCAGTGACCAGCCTATCGTAGGGACTCCTGGTACATAGTACAGGTTTCTTAATATTTATTGAGTGAATAAATGGATGAATAAACATATCCTCTAGGGAGTTCAGTCTCCTGACTCCGTCTGTGTAGATTCCCTCTGCAGCTTCGACTCACAACTTGAGGAGTGAACTAACAACTGTGCCTACGGATACCTCTGAGACTGCCTTGTCACTGTTGCTGTATTTCCCATCCTATTGTAATTCTCAAATTGTTTTGTCACTCTTCTGGGGCTGGAATAGTAGAAGGATTTCTCCACGGATATACATGTGGGAAATAGTAAAAGCCGCACACGATTCTGGGATTACTTGTATAAAATTAACATGTAGGTAAAGCAACTGCTATGTTTATTTTTGGGCTATCACTGAGGATGTTGTTTGCTGATTTTCTTTTTTTCCTATACCTCCTTATTCTCCCACTCAGTTGCTGGGGGAAGAGAGATGCCTTGTTAAGAGAAGGAAATTCTTGGAACTGGAGGAGGCTGAGAGACACTGCAAACTTTGCCTCTTCCTGGATTTACAGAGCACTGCATCAGGATAAGAGTCTTTTCCAGTTTAAAAATATTTCTATCGCTCTGATGCTTACTCTCCCCCTTTCACCCCCCTCCTCAGAGCCCCCAGTACCAATTGGTACCCCCTCTACCCTCCTGAACATATGTGAAAAATTCAGAGCAAGTTTAGTCCTGGGAAAATTGTGGAATACATGAATTTAGATGTATTGTCTTGGTTACTCTCCATCCCTGAACATAAAAAGAGAAGGAGGACCCTTCCATTAGCAATTTAGTGGCAGAATTTCAGGTCAGAGAGAAGAAAATGTATGAGGTAGGCAGACCTTTTGTTGATTAATGTCTTCAGACCACATTACAGAACCAATTGCCTACTTGACCTGTTAATCAGAACAGGGAAACATTTGTCTTTGAGCAATACATTTTAAGATTCTTCAGACTTCCTGCATATTCCTTAGTTTCTTCCAATCACAAAGATTTCTCGAAGCAAACTGAGGGGGCAGGAGTGGTAGTGATAAAATTATAGGTTTTTCTTTGCTAACCAGAAACTTCTAAATGCAGGCTGTTCCTGAGGTTAAGCGATAATTCTAAACTGGGAAATACAATGTGTGAGGACAAGGACAGCAGGGACACTTGCTAATAAGTGGCAGACTCTATTCTTCCTCTTGTCATTTGCTGCAGAAACATGAATCATGACCACATCTTTCCAGATCAGGGAGGACCTCAGAGTGACCCATAGATGCTCCCCTGCATGCTGACATGTGCCTCGTCAGATGGCCTGAGCGTGACTGTGAGCTGTCCAAATGCTCTCTCCTGTGTTTAGGGCACAGAAATGGAAAAGTCCCAAGAAAATACTGCAGTGGAGTCTAAGACTCCTAGGTCCCGGTTTCCTTAGCTGCTTTGTACGAGATAAAAGGAGGTGGAGAATGCTAATGGAAGTATCATAAGTGGAGGCAATAGGTAGACAGCTTTACAAAAACATGGGATTATATATTTCACGATGGGAGCCATGAGGGATGGAGTGGGAGGACTGAGGAGTATATTTCCCCTTCTCCATCCTTCCATCCTTGCCCCAAGTTCCTCAAGAGGTAACAGATCTCAAATGTGCAAACATGGCAGTACATTTTGTCTAAGCAAACATTACTCAGCTTTTGATTCTAGGTAGTTAGGATCCTTCAAATAGGATAACCTTGTAAAAATGTTCGAAATGTAGATGAGCCATAGAGTATGACCCATCAAACCCTTCATTAGGAGAGCTATAGTTTTTTGTTTTGTTTTTTTTTTTAAAAGATTTTATGTATTTACTTGACAGAGAGAGATAGCCAGTGAGAGAGGGAACACAAGCAGGGGGAGTGGGAGAGGAAGAAGCAGGCTCCCAGTGGAGGAGCCCGATGTGGGGCTCGATCCCAGAATGCCGGGATCACGCCGTGAGCCAAAGGCAGACGCTTAACGACTGTGCCACCCAGGCGCCCCAGGAGAGCTATAGGTTTTTATATTGACAATCATTTATTGAACTCCCCAATTCATTCTACAAAACAATCATAATTTTAATCTCATGATCTTCACGAAGAACTAAAATAGAGAGAAAGCTTTAGATTATTTTCATTTTAAATGTAGGTACGAGATGTTTAAATAAAATATTAGTAGACAGATTAGTCGCCAATCCAGCTGATGGAGTCCTAAAAAGGGGATGGGAAAGGAAGAAGTGAGTAGAAAAACATTAAAGAGAAGCGCTGGTCATGTCATTGTTTTAAACTAAAGCAGACCCTGGTGAGTTAATTAAGTGAAGAAATGAGATCTAAGAAGGCTGCAGAAAACTCTGAAGCCATGTTATCAAAAATGCTAGTCATGGGTAAGAGGAGGAAATCTGAAGGCCAGATCCTGACATACCTTTATGTCAGTGCCTACTATCGTGCAAGGAAATGAGAGCTGGATAAAGCAGCTAAGTATAAATGAATGAGTGGGATTGAAGAGGTAGTGTGGGGCAGCATTAGTAATCAGGAGGCCTGAGGTTCACTCGGTTCAGCTGCTAATTTGCCATGAGACCCTAGAGAAGTCACTTGACTTCTCTGTGAAATGAGGTGATTAGTTGATTTAGATCAGCACTTCTCAAGCTTCAGTCTGTAGAGGAACCACCCGAAGCTACTGTTGAAATGTGGATTCTGGTTCAGTAGGTCGGGGGCAGGCCTGAGATGCTGCGTTTCTAACAAGCTTCTAGGTTCTGCCATGTCGCTGATCTGCAGATCACACTTTGGGAAGCAAAGGTCTAGAGGACCTTTAGGTCTCTTCCAGTTCAATCGAACATGGTTTTATTATGTGCTCTTTCACAGGTAATCAGCTAAAAACTTTAAATTATAGGCATGAAGGTAAAACAATGGCCAGAACTACTGTAGTGAATAATAAAGACGTGTTCTTCTTTACTACACGTCAGTAGAGTGGATCTAGCAATGAAGTTTGACTTAGCGACTCAGTGAGTAAGAGGGGCGGAAACAAATCTCAGTCGGAAAGATGTGAACAGAGAGAGAAGAACAGAGAGAGACACCCAGGACTCTCGTGAGAGGTAAAAGCCCTTGATGAAGATCTTTCATAATACAAAGGAACAAAAAGAGCCAGAGGACTCTTAGCCCTCTCCTAGTTCCCTCTGAATCTCCCTGACTTCATTTGGAGAAAAACAGTCACTGTGATCACTGACCCTCCTTCCTGCATCACCCAGCCTCCCTAAATGCAAAGACAAACAGGGGGCTTAAACGTGTACCTTAGGGTGAATTCAGAAAAGTGGCTCAGGTACTGACTGACGGACATCCTGGTCCTGGGCTTAGGGCCAGACACCAGGGGTGGAGGGTCCATAACGCAGCTCAAGGTTTGTCTGAGAACTGGGGACGAGGCGGAAAGGGTGGGAAGGACCCAGTATGATGACCGCGCAGCGCGTCTTCAAAACCAGAAAACTTCCTTCCGGCATTTATTCATTGGAAAAGGACTTCAGTTTAATGACAATAATGATTAGTGAACCATTTATATTCAGAAAAAAATCTGTGAAAGATTCTGTGAGGTAGATAGAGGCAGGCAAGTTAAGACCACCCAGCTAGTTAGTGTCAGATTAGAACTCACGTCTCTTCACCTTTAGTCAGTGGAATTCCCTTTACAGTGTGTGTCTAACACTATAGGTATTCAACCATACTGTACTCTGACCTTTTTCTCATATTTCATTCACCTTACATATCAATGATGGTTATAAAATTACCAGATGCTTTGTTATGTTATTTCATAGCAAGATGTTTTAGGAAATAATCTGCCATATTGGTGGGCGTGACGGCCATTGCTCATTCCTGATCCCAGACATTTCCCTTTTCTTCTTTGCTGACAAATTTTATTTATCCTCCTCTAAGAGTCCATGTTCTTCAGCAGGGAGTGGCCTCTTTCCCAGACGTAGGGCATTGTATCTTGATTGGTCTCAGCTAATCAAGATGGTGTGTATCTCTTGTCCAGTGATTGACAAGTTGAGATAAGTGTATGTGATGAAATCGTGGCCAATGAGATGTGAGGGGTAGTTGCTTCTGCTTTTAAAAAGGGATGCCTTACAAACATAGACCCTTTTCTGTCTCTGGACTTTGTCCTCACAGGTGATGCCTGGAACTGTGGCAGCATTTTGAAACTGTGAGGGGATGACATGTGACACAATGAGGGTAATAGAGATGAGAAATGAAAAGAACCTGGGTCCCTGATGATGTCACTGAGCCACTGAACCAACCAAACCCAGGACTGCTCTTCCTTTGGATTTTTAGCTCGACTTTCTTTTATTTGCAGTCAAGAGCACCCCAATGGATAGAGAGAGACTAGGAAGAGCTCAGTCCAAACTGGCATCGGAAGACCGGGATTGGAATCTCAGCTATGTCATCGACTAGCTTTGTTACTTTGGGCAAGTCACTTTCTCTACAAGAAACTTATTCCTTGTAAAAATGGAGATAATAAAATGACTACATCATTAGGTATTCAAAAGTGCTAACATAAACTGTGAAAACACCTGAAAATTGCTATTACTATCATTACTGTTATCTTTATTAATATTACATAATATGTAATCATAATCGGGCTCTGTCATAAGCAATCCGCAATGAGAATGTTGGTGTTTCTAGGAAAATCTCTGCATCCTGAGATATTTGTACCTTCCCTTTCTTTGAAGGGAGCATGAGAAAAGCCAGGCTGGTTACAGTTTTGGGGTGAGGGAGTTTGTGAATAAAATATGAGAGCAATATCTCACGACAAGCAGAAGGGGCTCATCCGACTGTTTTTGGAGAAAACGTTCCAGGAGAGTGTTTCCAGGGATTTCAATGCATAAGTGGGGCACAACACACACCAGGTAATTTTCCCCTCCACTTTTCTTTGCACTGAGAAGTGGAGAGCTCCACAGATTTCAAGTGAAAGGTCATGACTCTGATGTATGGAAGAGAAATAAATCTGAGAGCCTGACTGTACTGTATTATGAGAATACTAGTTCCTCAAGTAGAGGTTTGTAAAGGGCCTTCCTCCCTTCCACTTTCTTTCATCCTCTCCGCACCCCCAACAAGACCACTTTTTAAGCAGCCTCCAAACACTGTAAGACTTGCGTGGTTCACAGCTCTAGCCATTTTATCCCCCCTTTTGTTGCAAGAGTGAGAGCCAGAGAAGTTCTGCATTTTGTGTGTGTGTTAGAGACAGCCTCTTGTTACTGACTGAAAATAAGAATGTTGTGATTCCGATGAGTATATCATTTGGGAGGATACTCCCAGGGGGTTTGTTGTCTAAACTCCGGAGAGGAGAAGCCCTGGGCTGGGACTGCATAATGAGTGGGAGGAACCTATGAAATGGTTGCTTGGCCCAGTTCCAGTCCAGAGCCCACTATTTTTTATGGAAGGTCAAGAAATGAGGAGCTGGGCCTATGGACATCTGCCTGGAGTGATATTTCTAAACTGGTCTTTATCCTCTGGAGCTTCAGTTTCAAATTTAATTAGCTAGCTAATGATGGTAAATTATCATAATTAATTGATGACTGCTAAAGTGCTTTGACTACAAAGCACTAAACATAATTTCTAGGGCAGTTAATTTCTGGTCTAACTTTGAGAACTATTCTAGGAGAGAGAGTTTTATAATAATAATAATAATAATAATAATAATAATAATTTTTAATGGTTTAAACCATTAAAAAATGAATGAAGCCGTCTCTTGGTTTGGAACACTGCCTTAGGGGAGCGTCTTGTGTAGTCTCTCCTTCCGGCAGAGGCATCCTTGGAGGAAGAAGTTCTTGCAACAGATCTGTGAGTGTGCTTTGCAGTCCAGTGGATAAGACAGGAAAGTGAACGAGCGGTTATTATCAGGGAAGATAAGTAGCTGTGGAAAGGAGATGTCCAGGGAGCTGTAGAATTACAGGAGGGGGTCTGGGACATGTCCTGGTGGAGGTGAGAGCTGATGGTGAGGGATGGATGAACAGAAGTTCTTCAGATAGATGTGGGGCAAGGAGAGTGAGAGAGCCGTTCTAGGGGTGAGAGTCACATAAAGGTGTGTGTGTGTGAGAGAGACAGAGAGAGGGAGAAGAGAGTGACTGAGAGGAAGAGAGAATGGTACGTTTGAAGAACCATAAGTGAGTGTGTTTGGAAATGTAACAAGTGACATAATTAAAAGGCCAAGGGGCTTTTATTTAGAGAAGGTAATGCATTGTATCTCTCCCTGCCAAAACTCTCTCAAAGTGATGATAATGGGATTTTTAGAAGTAAATAAACTATAAGAAGAAACGGAACAGGAGAAACACAACAGTAGCAAAATTTTAGAAGCTAGGCAATATATGGAAGAGGGCAATTGATTGAGCAGATTGGAGAAAGTGGAATTCTAATCTTAAGTAAGCACGGAGGAAAAACAAATAGGAAGATGATTTAAATTATAGATTCCTGGGCCCCGCACCCTCCAAATCTTAGGAATCAGAGTTAACGGACACTCTGAAAGTAGAGGTAAAGGACGACCTAAAACCAGAAGAATCATTTCAAATCATTTTAAAGAAAGAGTTGGACCCTCAAATCATTTCTCCATCTATACAAGATGATCTCCCACCTCCACTCTTACAGAAAACAAGAGGATTATTCTCTTGAGAGGTAAGACTGATACCATATAGTTGAGTATGGGGATATCATGTTAAAAATATGGGGAGTTAATGAAAGTTTACATACTGAGATATGTGAACTCTGGTCTTGGATCTCCTATCAGGCTCTCAACATTTTGACAACTATCTCTTTTCTTTTTGACAACTTTACCTTTATCTTTCAGGAGAGAGATGGAAAGAGCCTTCTCTGAAAATGTGACCAAGTGAAGAAAAATGATTTAAGGGTACTGACATTGGGGCACCTGGTGGCTCAGTTGGTTAAGTGTCTGACTTTTTAAAAATATTTATTTATTTATTTAAGATAAAGAGAGGGAGAACTAGAGAGAGAGAGAGCACACATGAGCAGGGGAGGGGGGCGAGGGGCAGAGGAAGAGGGAGAAACAGGCTCCCCACTGAGCAGGGAGCCCAATTAGGGGCTCGATCCCACGACTCTGAGATCACAACCCGAGTCTAAGACGCTTAACTGACTGAGCTACCCAGGCGCCCCAAGCGTCTGACTCTTGATCTCAGCTCAGGTCTTGATCTCGGGGTCATGAGCTTAAGGCCTGTGTTGGGCTCCACACTGGGCGTGGAGCTTACTTAAAAATAAATAAATAAATAAACAAACAAACAAAAAGTGGTACTGACATCAGGGCTTCCATGGGGAGCCCAGTGAGATATCAATAATGAAGACCACAAGTCCATCTATAGGCACTTCCTTCAAGGAAGCAAAATTTGTAGGAAGTCTAATATAGTAAGGATGTTTATATATTTGGTGGAGACTCTGACGCTGAATTATAGATAAGTACACAGAAAAAATTAAGCGTATGTCCATAGAAATCCAAGCAAATAAACAAACAAATGAAAAACAGCTATTAACCTGGGAAAACAGAAAGTTGTGCCATAAAGGAAAAGTCATTATAATATATTACATGGCTCAGTTATGAAATGTGTTTACATAGTTATAATAACATAAACACGGTCTATTTATGGTACTAAAATTCTAAATTACAAATAGGACGGAGGGATGGAAAGCGTATGTTGGGAACAGGCACAGGACACTCTCTTCAAGTAGAATATCAATAGGTTATGTCTAAAAATACAAAAATCAGGAATTAATGAAATAATGATGGTCTTTATCAAGATAGGAAAAACAGGAGAAGAGGAATTATGAGGGAACGATAGGCTTATTGTGGAAGTGTGGCCTTTGAGGTACCTGTGAAACAGCCGAGTGGAGCTATCTCCTAGGCCGTTGGCTGTACGGGACCAGTGCCAGCCAGCCTCAGTAAGGGTTCTTGGAGAGCGTGAAGCCCTACAGGAAATGATCCAGGTGATTCTTTTCTAAGTTCTCCCCCAAGATGGTTGATAGCTACTCTCAGTCTAGATACACAGGAGAGAAGTTATCTAGTTTTATACAATAGATGCCTAAGGGCACTAGGGCTTAATGCCCTTGGAGAAACCGACTGAGAAGGGCTGGGTCAGTAGGGTGGGGAACGAAGCTTTGGAGTCATTGTCAGAGGATTAGTTGAAATTGGATGGGGGCCAAGGATAACCACTAGAGGACACTAACAGATTAGAGATGGGCAGGAGGATCCTGCAAGAAGACTAACAAGGAGCAAATAGAATAGTAATGAAAATCCCGGGAGACTCCAGAAGCTACAAAGAAGAGATTTGAGAGAGCAGGTGCCCGGTAGGTGCCAACAGCTGCACAAAGGTTATGTGAAGTAAGGACAAGAGGGAGGCTGTTGGCTTTATGTACGAGGAAGTTGTCAGCAACCTTAGAGTGGTTTTATTGGAGTAGTGGTATCCAGAAGCCAGACTGCCGTGTACTCGGGGCCCAGGAACTGGTCAGCTGAAACTAGTTATTTCTTACCACTCACCTCTCTAACCCAAGCTAAAACTTTATTCATGCTCCAAGTCACATCTCCTGGGAGAGAACTGTGTTTTCACCCAGGAGACCACTTAGACACACAACATTGGGTTTTTACAATGACTTGCGTGAGAACATTTCTAGGGATTCATGGGCCCTGGCCAATCCTATTATTGCATTCTTTAGATTAGTTATTTTTATGTTTTTTTAATGTGAAACCTTAAGTGGGATGAACTGCTGAAACTGACCAGGGAAAGTGTGTTGAATTATCTTGTCCTTCAAGTAATTTCTTAGCAGGAGCCAAGAACTTTTCATCTAGAAAAGTAAAAGCCTTCCTGTAATATGAATGGATGGTGTCCGTTTGTCACTGGAACCTCTGGTGGTTCAGCGTTGCTGCTTCAAATATTTATCATTCATTCATTCATTCAAATATTTACCATTATCCTAAGAGTTGTGGCGATAAAAACAAGGAACAGATATGGATTGCACTCTCCAGAAGCTTGCAGTAGAGTCAAAGGGATGGTTCATGTGTCCCATAGCTACAGTACAAGGTAAAAAGGCTAAAGAAACTTATTTTTATGGAGTCTTCTATCCAAATCAGTCATACGTGGGGAAATGGGGTCTCCCAGGAAGTGTGTGATTGCTCTGCCTTAATATCGGCCTTCATCTGACCTGAGTGTGACCTCAGTCTTTCCAGGGCTCTGTGGGTTGTGAACTCTCGACCTATAGGACAACTTCCAGATAGAGCAGCTGGGCCATAGATGTAAGGAGAGGGTGAGGACGAGGTTCCACCTGAAGCTTACGTTTGGAGTTTATGACGATGCTCCCTCCCCATAAAGGGATTATGAATTGGGGTGCGGGAGGAAAATGATACTTGCGAACTGCTGAATACTCGAAGGAGTGTACTCAAGTGTAAAGGAGGAGCCTCAACCCTTCTGCCTGGAAGGTCAAGATGTTCTTGTGGCAGAGCTAGACCTGTGGCTATGAAGTCAGATGCGATTTACGGTAACACCCAAATATCACTGCCCAGAGCCCATCCATCCTTAACAGGGAGGACGTCCTCTTGCTTCCAGGAGTTTGTTTCCCTAAATATTTCTGGGCCCGCCCTCACAGGTTTTGTTTGGGCATCTCAACTGTTCCCTTGGTCTCCTGGGGTTACCCTAGGTAGAGTGTATGTAAGGGTCAGCAGTTTCTCAGTCGTAATCAGAGTCTCTGTTAGCAGCTCTGACATCCCTGTGCTTGGCTGGTCACAGATATATGCCAACCAGGGAGCCCGTATATATATCCAGATGGCTTGTGGGCTTCTGGAACTCTACTCCCTCTGGGTCAGTTGGGAAATGTCTTTCTCTTCTGACCAGCTCTTTCGAAGGTGTTTTACGCAGCGGGGCTTGGACCTCAGCAACACAGTCTCTCTTTGCTCCACACCCCCCTTTCCCGGGATGGATGGCTCATCAAGGAGGGTTTTGTTTTTTTTTTTTAAGATTTTATCTATTTATTTGAGAGAGAGTGAGAGTGAGAGAGATCACAGAAGGAGAGGAAGAGGGAGAAGCAGACTTGCCGCTGAGCAGGGAGCCGGATGTGGGGCTTAATCCTAGGACCCTGGGATCATGACCTGAGCCAAAGGCAGATGCTTAACTGACTAAGTCACTCAGGCGCCCCCATCTAAGAGGGTTTTGACTGAGTGATGTCAGGCTCCACATCACACCTCCTTGTAACCTTTGCTTCTCCAAATTCCAGGCCCATTCTACCACCAGGTTCAGTCATGGTTTGGTTGTTCTATTGGGCTCCAGGCATACCAGGGCTATCACTGGACAGCTATTTTAGGGTCCATGAATATTTCCTCAAGGCTCAGAAGTTCCTTGAACATTCTCACAGAACCCCAAGAACTTCTTGGGGAGGGTGTTCTCCAACTTCACAACACTGACCAACCAGCTATGTGTGCAGATAAGGGAGAGGGTAGGATGAGGGTACATTTTTATTCCAGTGTCATGGGAAATCAGTAGAATTTCCTTTAAAAATACATGTGTGATTGCATTCAGAAACCGGGGATGTACTGTATGGTGACTAACATAATATAATTAAAAAACATTAAAATAAAAAAAAAATGCATGTGTGTACAGTGAAACCCTGAAGGGCTCCTTGGGGTAGGGGGTGGTGAAGTGGACATACAAAAACAAAACAAAACAGGAGGCTTTGGTCGAAACTTTCAAACCCAAGTCATCGCCAATTGTAGCAGCTCCATAGGTCTGAGCGAGCTTAGCTCATTAAATAATGCCCTCTTCTAAGTTGCTGGAGAGTCTCGGGTATTTGTGGATTAGCTTCTGAAACTTTTTATATTTGTATTAAAAATTGTGCTTGATAGTGGAGATGGAATGTGTGTAGGAGAACAAAGGATAATTGAATATATTCGTTCTCCCCCCCCATATGTTAGGGGGAATAAAAAATACTTGGGGAAGAGGGCATTTGTCACTGTTTTTGGCTGCCTGCTCAAGTCCCCCCATCCCCATGTATCTTTGAGACATTCTTCATCTGGGCAAAGAGTTGAGTCTTCTTCTTTCCATAAGAACAGTAGATCACGGAACACTACATAAAAAACTAATGATGTACTGTATGGTGATTAACATAACATAATAAAAAAAAAGTAAGGGAATAGAAAAAAAATACATGTCACAGAAAACAAACAAACAAACAAATAAGATACCATTTCAGCTTTCCTTACAGCAAACCCTAGTCATATGATTTAGGACTCATGGGTCAGGTTTACCCAGAGAGGACTTTGACTTGAAGTTAGGAATCCGAAAGAGCTGGGGCTATATAAACACTCTCTTGGGGGGGCTAATGGCCCCAGTGGAATTAGATCCGATTTCCGGAGTCCATGGTGGTAACGGTTGTAGCAGAGGGGCCGGCCTCCAGGGTCCATGTCGTCAGTGGGATGAGCAGTTGTCTCTCTGTCCAGCAGAAGCAGCAACTACGTGTTCACGGAACCAGTTCCAAGAGGGTTTTGGATGTTTTTCTTGGATGGATGCATTTAAACCCGATTCAGATTCTCCTGAAGCCTCCGTGAACAAACCCAACAGCCTCGAATAATTCCCTTTCTGCCCCAATCGCCCAGCACACAACTAAGAAACTTGACACCAAATAAACAAGTGAACCGTCAAACAATTTAAATTGCAAAGTGTTTGAAAAGGAGGAAAAGGGACCCATAAATCCTCACTTGAACACAAAAATAATGACCTTATGATTCCCTCATGACGCTTTCCCGTAGTATGTTTCCATGGACGGTAAAGGTCATGTGAACAGAAAAAGTCCCCATCATCAAATGATTTTGCAAATTTGGAAAACGTTCTGATAATATTACACGGTTTTCTTTACTTCAATACTTAACACCTCAAAATCTTTAGTATATTAATTCACTTCGAGAAGATTCAAGAGAGAAACGGTTACATTTTCCCATCCCGGAAACATGTCAAAGGATTTCGAGGTACACGTGTTATAAAATGCTGCTTTTTGCTCTTTTTGCCCACGCACGTGTTCCATATAATGCTACTCATAGGGCACGTGAAGTTGTGTGCGCTGCTTTACTCTTCTGTGTTGTATCACGGGGACTTCGAGGGCAAGACTTTGCATGGAGGAAGCTTCTCACCTTTTGTCTATGGGGTCTGTAAGTGTGAACCTGAGGTCATCCAGCAAGCGAGCAGGTGGGCACCCCTGCCCTGAGCTAGCAGACCAAGTCTTGGTACCTGGTCTCTGCTGTGTATATTCTGATAGAAGTAGGTGAGGACTTGAAATCAGGGCCAAGACCTAATCCTGAACCAAACTACATTTATTTGGGCATTTCCAGCTCTCTAAAGAACATATCCAACTTCCCACCCTCTCCCCAAGCTTCAGGATAAGACCTTTCACAGTGATTTGACTTGGACTGTAAAGGAAGGAAGACAATTTGATTTTCCTCAAAGGAAGAAACTCAAGTGCAACAGGCTGCTGGGGCAGGGTTTGTCATGCAAATGGACACACAGTATTCTTTTCCCTCCCGTTTATGCCCACTATGAAAACGGCAGAGATTTTAAGAGATTTAAAACAGAGAAAAGAAAAATAATGGATCATCTGTGGGGCACTGGCTATTAAAGGAGAAAAAAAAACACTTTTCACTTTATTATTTTTTTTCACCTGCTGAGTTGGCCCCAGGAGATATGACACTAACTGATAGCTGTATCCCAACTGTGCTACATTACTTGGCTGGTTAGAACGTAGTGTGGAGAGAGGCACAGGCATGAATCTCCATTCGAATTTATATTCAGTGAGGACAGGGACTTGTTGGTTTTTTTCACTGCTGTATCCCCAGGATGTAGAGTGGTCGTGCTATAAATATTAGTAGAATTAATAAAATCGGTCTCCTTAGAGAAGAACTCATTTTGCTGGGCCTCACTGACAGAGGTTGAACCTCTAATCCCTACCAGCCTGAAACTTCTAGTTTGGTATAAATGTGTATATTAAGGCAATTACCATCCTATTTCTCTAAGTTTCCTTTGAAAAATTGTCAAGCCACAGATCTCTGCATTGTCCTGTTTAGTAGGAAGGCAATCGGAATTATCTTCTTGCTGCAACTTACATGTTCAGAAAATGCATGGTTTTGTTTCTGGTAATATAATGGCAAGGCACCTGGAACGATCTTCCTGCTAATAAAAATGAAAAATGCTGGTTAATGTATATTTTAAAGATCTTCTTAAAAACACCGGAGAACTGGTAAAATATAGCAGTAAAGATTTATCAGCCCAACATCTAAGGGAAAGGAGGACCCAAGAGAAGTAAGCAAAAATTTTACCCTGAGGGTTATTGCTGAACCTGATAAACTGGAGCTTCAATTTTTATAGTTTTATAGGACAAATGCCTGTGTGTGTGTGTGTGTGTGTGTGTGTGTGTGTGTGTGTAACAGAGAGAGGAGAGAGAGAAAGAGAGAAAGAAAGAAAGAAGAAAGAAAGAAAAGTTCAGTGACATGCTAAGTTGTCAGTGTGAGCCAGAACTAAGCCCAACTGCGCCTCTTGCATACACAGGAAACGTCAAAGCAAGTTGCTTAAGCACCAGAGAAAACAGGATCTTTAAAAATAGTCCAAATCACTCCCTGATAATTAAAATCTTAAGCTGACCTATGTGTGGACATGTAAGTCAAATTCTAGTGAGCTGGGTGGTCCAAAAACCTTCAAGTCAGATTTTAAAGTAGTCCCAGAATGGCAATGCCCCAACCATCTGGAAAAAGCAAGCACAGATCCTCTCTGAGGAATCCACTTCCAGCCAAGGCTTTAAAGAATTTTCTTAAGGAAAAGGAAAGGGAAAAGGAGCAGCTAACAATGAACAATTACTAAATATATAGACGGAAGAAATTGATCTGCGTACGTTTCTGGTATTATCAGCCTCATAATTCCAAGTAAACATGATTACTATGTTTAAAGAAATGAAAGACAAGCAAAATGTCTGTAGGGGACATTTAGTTTTGCGTCTACAACGAGGGTCTAGATAGGTGTTAAAAGATAAAATGAGGTACATTAAAAACTGTAAGTTTTTTGGAGCGAAAAATCAATTCAAATCTAACAGCACCAATACAAAAGTGGTTAGAAGTGCTCTGCTGAGAGAAGCCAAGGCAGGACTTACATAGAAAAAGTGCAGAAGAAAAGTAAGGAAATTACTGATTGGCTATAGTTTAAAGCCCAGTTGGCTGTTTGTGATTGGTTATCCTTGGCATTCTGATTTTGTAACCTTGAGGCATTGACAGGCTTAGATTTTAGTTTGCTAGCATAGTCCACCATGGCATTAGAGGCACCTCAGTATAAAAGTCTCCTTTTAAAATGAATTTAACAGAGATTTGAGCAAAACCAAATATAATTTATTGGAATGACAATTATAATAAAATTTAAAAACCCAGTAGGTGAGTTTAACATCAAATTAGATAGAGATGAAGAGAAAATGAATGGACTTGAAGATAGGTCAAATAAATTATCCAAAATGTAGCATAGAAACACACGCGTGAAATGAAAATACGAGAAAGATACCAAGAGCCATGGTGAATAGAAGATCTAACAAAAATTTCATTGGAATTTAGAAGGAGAGGTGAGAATGGGATAGGGAAAATGTTCAGAGAGATAATAGGTGAAAATTCTTTATAACTGTTAGAGACTAAAATCCACAGATTCAAAAATCCCTGCAAATCACAAGGAGAATTAAAAAAAAAATGCACATCTGGCACATTGTAGTGAAACTGTAGGCCATCAACAACAAAGAAAAATCTTAGAGGCAACCAGAGTGGGGACACAGACAGATTACCTGTAAAAGAGTAATCGTGAGACAGCTGATTCAACAGCAACAACAATAGAAACCTGAAATCAAATCTTCAGTGTGCTAGGAAAAAAATAACTATTAATCTAGAATTGTGCCCCCAGGGGCGCCTGGGTGGCACAGCGGTTAAGCGTCTGCCTTCGGCTCAGGGCGTGATCCCGGCGTTATGGGATCGAGCCCCACATCAGGCTCCTCTGCTATGAGCCTGCTTCTTCCTCTCCCACTCCCCCTGCTTGTGTTCCCTCTCTCGCTGGCTGTCTCTATCGAATAAATAAATAAAATCTTAAAAAAAAAAAAAAAGAATTGTGCCCCCAAAGAAAGAATATTTCAAGAATAAGAACAAAATAAACACATTTTCAGAAAACCAAAACCAAGAAAATTTACTGCAAGAGGACCCTCTATAAAGGAAAATTTAAAGGATGAATTGCAAGCAAAAGGACAGGCTTCCCAGATGAAAGGCTTACAATCAGGGAAGAATGAAGAGTGAAAAAGTGGTAAATACAGGAGTAAACGCAAATACTCATTTACTGCCTGAAACAAGCTCACTAACATCTTATGTCTGTATGTTTTCTAACATAACGTAAAGATAAACTACTTAATGAAAATAGTAAATCTGGAGGTTGATAAACGGCATTAAAGTGTTATGAAGTCCTTACACTGTCTAGACAAACAGTAAAGGTATTGTTTAAACTTAGATTTGATAAATTAGTATGCATGTTGTAATTTCTATGCAAGTTACTGAAAGAATAAAATATCATGTACAATTTCCAAACCAGTGGAAGGAAAAAATGAGAGGATGAAGAAAACTAAGTCAAAAAAAAAAAAAAAAAAGAGAGAGAGAGAGAGAGAGAAATGAGAGAAAGAGAAAGAACAAAACTAGAAAGCACTAAAGAACGTGAAGGAATATATGCAGAAATATATCACTAATTTCATTCAATATAAAAAGAACAAGTAAAAATATACAAAGAACATGTAAAACTCAACAATAAGAAAATACACAAACCAATAAAAAAATGGGCAAAAGATCTAAACAGATACCTCACCAAAGAAGACGGAGAGATGGCAAATAAGCATATGAAGAGATACTTAACAGTGTTTGTCTCGAGGAAATTGCAAATTAAAAACAATGAGATACCACCACACACCCATGAGCATGGCCAAAATCCAAAAAAAATTGCCATTATCAAATATTGGCTAAGATTCTGAAGAACAGAAACTCATTCATTGCTGGTGGGAATGCAAAATGGGACAGCCATTTTGGAGGACAGTTTGGTGATTTCTTACAAAGCTAAACAGTCTTACCATACACAGCTATCACATTCTTATGTATTCACCTAGTAGAGCTGAAAACTTATATGCACAAAAAAGCCTGCACATAAGTGTTCGTAAGGGCTTTATTCATAATTACCCCAAACTGGAAGTAACCAAGAAGTCCTTCAATAAGTGAACGGATAAACAAACTGGTACATCCATGCAATAGAAATACATAAACTTCAAAACATAAAGACTGAACCTCAATGCATGCAAATTAAAAAATATCATTTAGGGGGCGCCTGGGTGGCACAGCGGTTAAGCGTCTGCCTTCGGCTCAGGGCGTGATCCCGGCGTTATGGGATCGAGCCCCACATCAGGCTCCTCCGCTATG
Source organism: Ursus maritimus (assembly GCF_017311325.1). Lineage (NCBI taxonomy): Eukaryota > Metazoa > Chordata > Mammalia > Carnivora > Ursidae > Ursus > Ursus maritimus. Next base: position 78,887,970 of record NW_024424452.1, read on the forward strand.
AGCCTGCTTCTTCCTCTCCCACTCCCCCTGCTTGTGTTCCCTCTCTCGCTGGCTGTCTCTCTCTCTGTCGAATAAATAAATAAAATCTTTTAAAAAAAATATCATTTAGGAGTCTGAGGGATCCCAGGGAAGAATCCAAACTATAGCAATAGAATCTAAGTGTATCACAAATGTATTTTAAAAGACCTCACTAAAGAGGAAGGGGGAAAAGGTGCTGAACCAAGTAGCTTTGGAAATGACTAGCATTTGTGAGACCAAATGCAGAGGCAGCTGAGCATCACGCTATACTCTAGTTGGTAAAGTTGCTTCCTATGGAGGTACAGGCTAGCAATTCCTTTTTTTTTTTAAGATTTAAAAAAAACTCTATTTGAGAGAGAGAGAGAAAGAGAGAGAACGTGAGCAGTGGGGAGAGGCAGAGGCAGAAGCAGGCTCCCCACAGAGCAAGGAGCCCTATGTGGGACTCAATCCCAGGACCCTGGGATCATGACCTGAGCCAAAGGCAGATGCTTAACCGACCGAGCCACCCACGTGTCCCCAGGTTAGCAATTCTGATACTGTTATGCATGTATATTGGAACTGAAAAATTACGTAAATGATGGCAGATGGTGACTCTTTCTCACTGTTGGGGAGATGCTGGAGTCATCCATATGGTAATGGATTAGAATTAGAGACATCAGTAAGAACTCATGTCTAACTTAATATAGATACAAATGGTTACATACAATTAACAGGAGTTAATATACACACATAAATTCTGTTGCTTTGCCAGCTGAGAGAGCCCAAAAGCAACGACACAGCAGTAATGAGCATGTGTAGTGCCCAGATCTTGTAATTCCATTAGCCCATGAAAAGAACTTGGAGAAATGGTTGATTCCAGGATTGGGGGCAGGAAATATGCAAGATGAGTCTAGAGCATCTTATAGTGTCAGAAAGTAAGGAAGTGCTCAAAAAACATGTCACAAACAGATAAACCCCTCATAATGATGTAGGTAAATGGAAGGAGCACAGGAGCCTACGAAAAGGGCTTCCAATGGCCAAAGCTGGAGCAATTTGAGCAACAAAATAAAGTAGTGTTGGTTTATAACCAAACTATAAAACAAATATCCGTGAGTCTGGACTGATATAAATACATGATGGCGTAAATAAATAAATAAATAAATGGGAGAGAAGAGACAATTCTCTCATGCAGAAAAAAAAAAAAAACTTCAACCAATTTATGTAGGCACTCTCAAGGAGGTGACACATAACCCATTCTTTAAGTGTGGCCAGCACATAGTGACTTCCTTCCAAAAGATATGGTACAGATGGGGGCAAAGGAGTAACTTTGTGGTGGAAAAACATGATAAGCATTATCAAGTTATTAGTCGAGTGATCAAGGTCAAAATCAACAGTAGTAAGTCAGGTTGATAATATGCACCTTTGATCTGATGTAGTAAAAATGGCTCTTAACCTCTGTGGTATTCCTCCCTTAAACAAACTACCCCAGTCTAATCATGAAAACACATCTGAGAAATCTCAATTGAGGAACATTCTACAAAATGGTAGACCAGTACTTCTCAAGACTGTCAAGGTCATCAAAAACAAGGAAAGTCTGAGAAACCATCACAACCAAGAGAAGCCAAAGGAGAATTGAGGACCCTCTGTAAAGTGGTATCCTGGATAGAATCCTGGAGCAGAAAAAAGATGTTAGCTAAAAGCAAAGCAAATATGGCTTTAGTTAATAATAATATACCAATATTTGTTCCTTAAGTATAACATATGTACCATATCAATGTACGATGTTAATAATAGGGACAATTGAGTGTGGGAAATATGGTACTCTTTGCATTATCTTTGCAACTTTTCTGTAAATTTAAAACTTCTTAAAAATAAAGTCTATTAATAATAACTTAAAAAAGCAATTTGTGCTGTAGAGTTAAGAGAAAAAAGATGGTCTGGTTGGAGGAAATAGAAAATCCAACTACAGGAGCACCTGGGTGATGCAGTTGGTTAAGCATCTGACTCTTGGTTTCGGCTCAGGTGGTGATCTCAGGGTCATGAGATGGAGCCCTCTGATGGGCTCTGTGCTCAACAAGGAGTCTGCTTGAGACTCTCTCTCTCCCTCTCCCTCTGAGCCTCCACTTTCTGAAATAAATCAATAAATCTTAAAAAAAAAAAAAAGAAAATCCAACTGTATGTTATATATAAAAGAAACATCAAAAGTATAAGGATATAGAAAGGGTGAAAAGAAAAAAGTGAAAAAGGATATGTTGAGCAAAATCTAACCAAATGGAAGCTGGCGCAGTTATTTAAAGAACAGAAAATATATAGATTTTCAACCAAGATCCTTACTAGTGAGAAAGAGGTTCACTTCATTAAAAGACTACAGTTCACCAAAAAGATATAAAAATTTACAATTATATGTAGCTTAACAAGAGGACTTCTAAATATTCAAGCCAAAATTGATAACTCCAAGGAGAAATAGACAAATCCATAATTATTGGATCATTTTAATATCCTTCTCTTAGTAATTGATTGAACAAGCAGATAAAGACATCAGTAGAAATATGGAATATTTGAACATGATGAAAAAACCTGATTTAATGGGCATGTATTATTGACCTGACTAGCATATGCATTTTTTCAAAATATACAGAATATGCCAAAAAATGACTATATCCTGAGCCATAAAGCAAACCCAAACAAATTTTGAAAGGCTGAATAATGTAGATTGGGTCTTTACAGAACAATCCAATTAAGCTACAAATCAATGATAAATCACAATTAGAAACGTATGTTAAATATTAAAAACACACTGCTAAATAATCCTTGGTTCAAAGAAGAAATGCTTATAGAAATTAGCGAATGTTTTTAACTGACTGATAATAGAAAATACTGCAAATCAAAATGTATGAGATGAAGCTAAAGTGGTACTTGCAGAGAAGTTTATACCTAAAATGCCAACATAAGTAAAAAGAAAGGCTAGTCAAATTTAAGAGGATAAAATTGATAACATATCGTGACAAAGTTGAGTTTATTTCAACAATGCAAGGTTTTAAGATCAGAAAATTCAATGTCCCTACATTACTAGGTAAATAAGTGAAATTATGCAATAATTGCAGAAAAAACTTATTTAATTATTATAAACATTTAGCAACCTAGGAACAGAAAGGAATTATTTAATTTAATAAAGAATATTTGCAAAAAAAAGGGAGTGGACTAGAGAAAGTTTTGTTTATAATAGTGAAACGTTATAAGCTTTCTTCTTGAGATAAAGCATGAGATAAGAGTGCCATTATTATTTCTTTCAACATTGCTTTAGTTAAACCAGTGAAACATTTTGGCCAGTGAAATAAAGCAGGAAAAAGAAAAGGAATAAGAGAGATAAGTTTTGGATCAAAAGAAACAACATTTCATTTTTCAAAAATGGTATGATTTTGTATGTGGAAAATTCTATAGAATCCATGGATAAATTACTGGAATTAATGAGTTTAGTAAAATTTCTAGGAAGAGCATTAATAAACAAAATTCAATTATTATTATTATTTTTTAAAATAGCAGCAGCAAACAGAAAATGCAATTTTTGCAAGGTTAAGTGAAGTGCTATTGGGGGATACTCCTCCATGAGTCTTTCATTCTGCTATATGTCTTGCTGGGTATGCCAAGCAAGCAACGTTCTGACAACTGTTTACGTGGGTCTTATCTTAAGGTTGTTTTTGCACCAAGAAATCTTGAGGCAGGACATAATGTCTTCCTCTGGGACAAGGAGGAAGCTTGTTTAGTACTTGCAATTAAATAATGGGTTTCCCAAGCTCAGTGATCCTTAGCTGTAAAGCAAACCTACTCTGTGTGTGGATGAAAGCCATCTGGGCTCCTCCACGGGACTTGGATCAAGGAAAATAAAAGCACATACTTCCTGCTGAGGAAAATAAGAGGTTTAATCTCTGCAGGAGTCTCACACCTTCTACTAGCATTCATGAAACAAGAACAGGCTAGCTTATCAGCTTGGAGGTAGGGTAAAATAAAATCACAGACCCAAAAACTTCTTGGCAGTAAATCTAATAAAATATGTGTAAAGCCTCTTAGGAGAAAATCACAATCCTTTATTGGGAGACATTAAAGAAGATACAATAAGTTAAGAGATATTCTGTGTTCATTGACTGGAGGACTCAACGTTGTAAAGAGGCCCATTCTTCCAAATTAATGTATAGAATCAATGCAACTAAAATAAAAATTCCAAAAAAAATTTTTGGGGGTGGAACTTGACAAATTGATTCTGAAATTTATTTGGAAGTTCAAGGAGTCAAGAAGAGCCAGACTCTCTTGAAGAAAAAGAACAAGGTGAGAGGTCTTGCCCTACAGATATCAAGAGTTAGTTTAATTGAGATGATGTAGTATTGGGGCTGGAATTGACAAAAAGGCTTACATTGGAAAGGTAGCATGGACAGATCAGTGGGCAAGGATAAACTTTTAAATACATAGTACTGGGAAAAGTTATTATTCCTGTAAAATAATAAAAATATATTCCTACCTCACACCATATATTGTGTTGAACCATAGAGAACCTTCATTTTGTAGGTCAAAAATAGTCAAATATAAGCAATTTCATGTAATTCTACCTAATAAAAAATTCCAGGTAGACTAAAAACCTAAATGCAAAAGATAAAATCACAAATAACACAGAGAATACATTCATGTTTCCATCTGAAAACAAGACCAAACAAACACTAATCATCAAGGGCAAGATTGATAAATTTGGTTATATTGAAGCCAGAAACTCTCTATCAGACACCATCAAGGGTGTGGAAAGACAACAGAGTGCAACAAGATATTTTAAATGCACATACGGACAAGTGCTTCCTACTAGAAAACAGAAAAATAACAGGCAAATGAATAGAAAAAATGTTCAGTGAACTTAGATCTTCATTTGACATATTTTATTATAAAATTTTAAAAAATCACATCTTTTAACATCACACTGATCTCATCAGGAAAGTTCTTAAGTTTTGGGAAGCTGTCAGGCTTAGCATAATAGATCCAAGTTTTTTAAAATTCTGACTTCCTTTTGAGAACTCAAATTTTATCACTAGCGACAAATAAGTCCATTGTTTTTCTCCAAATGACAGGCTCCCTTGGCTTATTTTTGAGAAAATTTTTGCCAAATGCCCGTGTCAAAAAATCCATAGTTTGTCTGTTGTTCTTTCAAGGAAAAATGGTGTTTTATGAAAAAGGCAACTAGTTCAGCTGATGACTCAGACAATGGTCCGAGTTCTTTTTCTGGAGACAACGACTACTTGCGAGCTCTGCAGAAGCAGGTGGAACGTTTTTTCCACATGTGCACACAGAACTGAAAAGACACGCATCAGGGTCAAGATGTAATAGAATTAATAATTTTTACTTTTTCAACAAGGATCTTCTTAAGTGAAATTGTCTGGGTTTTTTTCTTACTGTGAGTAGAAAATACAGTTATGGGTGCAGGGTTTATTACCATTTGTCTTGCTCGTGATCAGGCCCCTGCAGGTTTACCGCCATCCATGCAAACGTCCATGCGATGAAAAAGGTAAACATTATCTTAGCATTCTTAGAAAAATAGTTAGGATTTTGTGGGCACCCTGGAAAGGTATGTAATGTAAAGTTCATACTGGAATTTGAAGATAAATATAAAAAAAGAATCTAATATCTTTTAAATTTCTTTTACATTGATTACATGTTGCAAAGCAGTGTTTTGGAAATATTGGGTTAAATGAAATATTATTATTAAATCCATTTTACTTGTTTTAATGTGAACTATGAGAAAGTTCAAAATGACATATGTGGCTCTCATTCTCTTTCCATTGGCCTCCCACCACGGAGCAGATCTCATTGCCCGCCACTCTCCCTGGATCCGGGCCTGTCCAAACCAGCCTCTGCTGGTGCACCTGGGACTTGAGCGGGCTCCAGCTCCAGGTCGGCTTTTCACTAGCTCTTCTTTCTGCCTGGAACACTGTAGGGTCAGATATCCCCGAGGCTTGCTCCCTACCTTCTTCATGGGTCATTATTCCAATGTGACTTTCCCCCTGAGTCTTTCCCGGCCTGATTTATTTATTTTTAATGGGTTGTCTCAAAAGCAGACCATGAGACAGTGAGTGCAAGCCATTTTTTCAGGAGGTGCTCACAGGAAGCACAGTGGGGTAGCAGGGAGCTGAGACAGGGGAGGGTGGAAAGCCCTGGTCAGTGAGCGGCCACCCCTGAGAAGTGATGTGGACCACGCACCTCTGAGCTGTCATGCTCTGGAGCAAGGAAGCTGGGGATGTCCATCACCACTTTTCCTTAATTATTTAAGAATTGCTCCTGGGGGTTTTCATTCCTTAACATCTTTGCAGAACAGCATTGGCGCTTGAGGTGAAATGTTGTTGGCATGAATGGGAAGAGTCATGGAAGGCATGGGTGACCTCAGAGGTGGGCTGAGAAAACACAAGTGGAGAGCTGTTAGCCTCTGCTCTTGCTACCTCCTGTCATGGCCTGACTTGTGTCTCCCTCGCCCCAGTTCACGTGTTGAAGGCCTAACCCACTGAGTGGCCGTGTTTGGAGACAGGGCCTTAGGTTAAATGGGATCCTAAGGGTGGGACCCTGATCCAGCAGGATTACTGTTCTTATAAGAGATACCAGGGAGCTCTTTTCCTCTCCCCTCTCCTGCCCTGTTCACACAGAGAAAAGGCCTTGTGAGGGAGTGGCAGTCTGCTAGTCAGGAAGAGAGGCCTCAGCAGGAACAGAATTTTCCAGCACCTTGACCTTGAACTTCTAGCTTCCAGAACTGTGACAAAATGAATTTCCGTTGTTTCAGGCCCAGTGTGTGGTACTTTGTTACAGCAGCCCCAGCAGACTAATGCGGCCCCTTTACTTACTTAGCTTCAGAGGCTTATCACCGCCTCACATACTGTATTGTAGACTAATTTATCTCGTTTTATCGAGTGCTCAATACATGTTTGTGGAATGAGTGAATGAATCCATGCCTGTAGCTTCAGTTTCTATCAGTATCTTTATTGATATTATATGTTCAGGACCAGCTACAGAATTTTCTGAACTTCAGGCAAAATAAAAATGTGGGGTCTCTTGCTCAAAAATTTCAAGGTGGTGACAACACAGCATTAAACCAAAATGTGGGGCTCTCGTAAGCATGGGGCCCTGTGTCATTGCATAGGTCACCCGGCCATGAAGACTTCGGTCTTGCCCATGCAACTCCCTCTTGGCTGGATATCTCAGTCTCTAGCTGATGCTCAAAATGGGGCTCCTGCCTTTGGCTCAGTGACTTTTCCCTCCCTGGGTGGCCCCCGCCCAACCAGTAGTGCCACCCAGAATCCTACACACCTTCTGTGTATTGTTCCAAATCCACGTGTCCGATTTCTGTCCATTTACTCGCCTACCTTTCCTGAATATATCCATCTTTCCGATTTTACTAAAATCACCCGAGGCCAAGTTATTCTCTTTCTCATCTGCCCCACTCCTGCATTTCCCCCCAGATCTTTTGCATCCCCTCATGACATTGACACGACAGCCACAGCCAACTCTTCAATGTGGATATGGTCATCTCGCTCTCCTGCTTGGAGTCCTCTGGTGGCTTCCCGCCACTCCTACAATAGACCCAAATTCTCACATGGCTTGCAGAGCCTTGTCTGATTAGGTCCTGCCCTCCTTCCCAGCTGCATTTGTGGTACCCATCAGCCACCCATCTGTGCTCCAGCCGCCCTGGCTTTCCACGAGTTCCCTGCACAGTGCAGACTGCTAGGAGGTGTTCAATGACTCTTTGTTGAGCGTGTGAATGAATGACTGGATAGACAAGGGGGTGAATGAGTGAAGGAATGCTCTAGGGCAAGAACGCCTGGGTGACTCAGGCCAGAAGCCCCACTGAAAGACACGGTTTCCTCTCCACCTGGCAGGGCTCTTTGGCCCTGGGTGCTCTGAGAGAGGAAGTGTTCCCTTGCTTTCAGGGTGAATGTCATGCCTTGATGGGGAAAATTGCAGCAGAGAGGCTCCAGGGCCCCAGCACATCTGTCACTGTCCCTATGTCGCCGCAGGAGTAAAAACTACTGGCCCAGTGAACTACCAATTTTTCTGTGTCCCCAGGAGCCAAGCACTAAGTGTGAGCGTGGTCGTTTCTGTTCCTCTTCTTTTTCTAGGTCAGGACCTGGGACAGGTGAGTGGCTCTAAAGGTGGCTGTTGAGTCCTTTGCCCCTTAGAGTAGCAGGCAGAATCAGGGCTGGGTGTGACAAGCTGTTCCTCCAATCTCAGGCCATTAGAAGGGATTTGGAGGAGAGGCAAACACCCAGCTCCTGGCTGGCCTGGGGTGGGAATGGGGGTCTTCTCTGGGAGACCAAGCTTCTGTTGGTGGGAGGTTTGGGGTCCATTCTGAGGGGCAGTAACAGACACTTTTTCCTATGTGAGGCTTCTGTGAGAATTTGAGGACAGGCTGGGTTGAGATGTGTGGGCACCCAGAATAATTGTCTTTTCAAATGAACGTTCTTTAAACATTTGTTTCACGTTTATGGAGAAGTGGGACTAAGTGTGTGGGCCCTCACAGGGGGATTGTAGGGTGTGCTGGTGGCCGTGCTCAGCCTCCCTGTCCCTTGAGCAGTTCAACTCCAGTCCCAGACACCCCACTCAATAAAACTGAAGTCCACAGCTCCTTAGAAACCAGACAGAGGCCCCCTCCCTAGAAATCATCATTCATGCTATTAAAAGCATGGCCTCCAGGAGCTCATGCCTGAAGCCAGCAGGCCTCAACCACAGGTGTGGTGTCCTGGTGGGAGTTTTGATAAATCTGGGTCTTTACCCTGAAAGAGTGCTACTAAGCATCTCTGTGGTGGCTGCTGAGGGCCCTAGGGTTCCTCTGGTCCTCATTCTATGTCCCAGGGAAGGGCGGGGGAAGGGCCTGGAACCACACCGTCCTTAGCCTGCAGCTCTGGAGCATACTGGGCTGGCTTTCAACGCAGCCTGGTCCTCTTCGCCTCTCTCTTCTGGAAGAGTTGCCCATGAGGCTAGCCTCACATGGCTGCTTTGTTCCACTCCTGTGTCCTCTGTTCCTTGTTCTCTGGCTTCTCCTCTGCCTCCTCCCCCACGCTGACCCCTTCCTGCTCTCAGGTAGCTCTCAGCTAATCCCCGATAGCCAGCTAATGCTCTTACTTTGCCCAGGGCATTTTTTAAGGCAATAAGTTGTTTTAGGGAACCAGGTTAGTGACATTTTAGGTCATAACACTGCTGGGAAGGTATTTGAGATTGGAGGATGATTGTCAACATCCTTTAACTTTCACCAAATTAGCACCGTACCCCATAGTGATGGCACCCATTTCAAAGCATTTTCTGCCCGTTGAATTTTGCCTCTCGCAGTAGTCTGTGAGGTAGGAAGGACAGCTATTCTTATTCCCATTTTAAAGACAAGGACACTAAGCTTCAGAAGGCAGGAGGACTTCCCCTCGGGCACATTACTAGTAAGTGGCAGAAATGTCACATAAGCCTTTGACCTAAAGTCCAGCATTCTCTCCTCTGTTCTTCAGAGAGTCTCCAAGTATGCTATTTTAGGGATCTATCCTAAATTTCAACATAATTAAAGCAGTTAACTGAGTCTCTTTCACAGACATAAATAGGACTGATTCAGTTCAGTTTGTAACAGCTCTACACTGGGTCTGTGTGGAGCACTGAGCTAACTGTTGAGAATGGGATGGGAAACCCAGGCTCTTCTCTCAAGAAGCTCACAGGTGAGAGGAGGCCATGCCTCACTGGGGCTTTTCCAATGCCTTCCTGATCCCCTCCTACCCTCAGGAAAGAAAATAAGCTCTTTTCTCCATCCAGCTGGAGGGCTCGACTTTTCAAAGTGGCTTGGTCTTGGAAGAGAAGTAAGTGGTTCTAGAAATCTGATAATGGGTTGCAGTTAGACCCTAATGGGAAACGCACTTTTTGATCTGCTTCAGTGGCTCTTGATCTGGAAGAAGACCCTGTGGCAAAAACCAACATGAACCACAGCAAGGTATCTCCTTTGGCACCAAAATGTGAGCCCCCAAATTTCTATCCTTGCTGTGAGTTCTGTGGTTGCACACACCCTACAGGAAAGGACCTCATCAGATTCCCAGAGACTGAACCTGAGACGCCCCATCTGATCAGGAGAAGCAAATGTGAGGGCAACTGTGGCCAGTCACACCTGCATATTGACCCTTTGCTGATCCCTGACGACTTTCACAGCTAACAACACTGCAGAAATCTACTATAGTGACTGCATTTTCAGAGCACAAAATTAGGCCAAGTGGCCCCAAAGGCATGGCTGGGACAATAGGAAAGAAAAATCGATCTTGTGACTTCTTTGAAATGCTAGAAGTAAAAATGGCATCCCTCCTTCCTGGGTACTGGAAGTGCTTGTTTGGGAGGGTGAACTCGGTAAAGGGGTTTAATGGCAGGTGTCCTTCTCTGCCCCATGTTGAGAACATAGTAGGTTTCTTTCATGGATGGCTATCTCTTTTCTTCTTTTGCTCCATTTCCCTTTGCTCCAAAGTTTTCTTTGGGAGGAGGGGATCAAGTTAACCCCTTGCTTTCCCTAACACCATGGAATACTCTTTTAGGTATATGACTTTGATATCCACATTCTCCTAGGGGCCTGGGAATTGATACTGACTTTCCCTGTTCAGATGATCAGAATCCTGAACCAAGGCAGAAGTTTGGGACAAAGTCTTCCCTTCCCCCTATCTTTGGTGCCTAACATAGCCCCCCTCCTTGATTTCATTTTTTTCCTGAAAAACTTTAGGACATACGAGATCGTGGAGATCGTGAGGTATTTGGAGATCTTAAACAATCAATACCATTTATTAATGTCCATCAGGTGAAGCAACAGAGCCAAAAGGTCTAATTTACAAGTGATCCTTGATTTGAAAATTAATTGAGTCCTGGACAGCCATGACAAATTAAACCAGAGTCAAACTCTCATTTTCTGTAAGCACCATCTTATAAATTCTACTCCCTACCTTGGAATCTAATCTTGTACCACCAAAATACCCTGAGCGATTCCAACAAAATAATAAAATAAAACACAGATATATGCTTTTCAAGCATTTAGAAACTGTATAAAAAGAAATTCAACAGAAAAGTTATAGCACTGTTCCATTTGGGGGCTTCTTTTGTCTTTTGGATTGAAATGAACTGGCTTCTTAAAATGTTGTTTCAGTGATGCCTGGATTGAAGTCATCCTTTTGTGAGAAATCTCCCTATGAACAGAGCTTCTCCACTGAGGGAGATTTTGCCCCCCAGGGCAAAATTACATTTGGCAGTGTTTGAAGATAGTTTGGTTGTTGCAACTTGTAGGACGGCAGTGGTTCTCCTGGAATTCGGTGGGGAGGAGCCAGGGACGCTGCTAAGGATTCTGCAATGCACAGGGCAGTTTCCCACAACAAAGAATTATCTGACCAAAATGCCAATAGCACAGCCATATTAAAACCTGCCTCGTAGCAAGCATGGACATTTCAAACCGAGTTAAAATTCAGGTCATTTCTAGGAAGAGAAAATGTTGAAAGCTGAATTTACATGAATACCTCTCAAGTATGGTACAAGGTGGGGTTGGAGGGGGGTGTAGGAGAGGAGGATAAGTGGTTCCACCTTGACTTCCTCAGTGATTCCTCACCCTCCCGCGTCAATAAGTCTGCCGAGTTGTCTTTGATAGCAACCTGGGTTGTCATTGTTTCTGTGTGGCTTTGGTTGTAAATACAAGTTTTGGTTATTACTCTGTGGGTTTTATTTATGGAAGAAAAAGTCATAAAAAGTGAGTGTGGGTCACAAATCATGGTGGGTCCTGCCTGCGCCCAGAAGTAATTTATACATTTCTTCACCGTTCTCCCTGTTTTTCTTGGATCTTTAAATTTCCTGTACAGCTAGCATATTGAATTTTCATAATTGTTACTGCATTTCTTGTAATTTATACTCATTTCCCAGAAACCTCTAAAAGGCTTATTGTTTGTCATGAAGAGTGGACCCAAAGCTTTCACACAAGCTATGAATGAGTGCATAGCTGTGATCTCTGATCATAGCAAGTCTCATTTCAGGCATTAAAGGGCATCAACATCTAAAAGTACCAGAACCTTTTGGAATGCCCTCCCTCCCCTCTGCTCTCTCAACCAAGGAAGATTCTATAGTAATCAGTCCTTCGAGAAGTTTCTGTTAGCTTTTTGGATTCGAGGAGCTCCTTAATTGCCACTTTTCCCTAGTATTTGAAGTGTTTGAAATGTGTCTGAGTTTAAAAAAGAATATTGTCAATATTGAAATGACAACCTTCATCCTGATTAACGGAGTTCTCTTACCCTACATCTCCAACCAGGTCCTCGCGAACATGTAAACCTACATTTGGAAATTTTACCCTAACCTAGTTTGAAAAGCTTTGAAGTTCAGGGCTTTTTCCACATACGTGTGGAACATCTGAGCTGGGGAGCCAGGAGTTTGGATGTGCAAAGTGGATGGAAACAGAATGAAGCAAAAAGAGACTCTATCTCTTCAAAGAGGGACCAAGCCTTCATCCCTGTCCAGTGTTGGGTCTGCTCCATGGTTGGTGTTCACTGAACTCAGATCGGGACATGAGGGAAGAGGAACAAGAGACACGGTTGTGTGTGGATTTATGAGTCCCATACACGTTCTTTCTAGGGTTCTTTGAAAGTGGAGTGGAACGTCACATGCACATCACGTGAGAGGAGAGATCCAGGTCCCAGGAGCCCTTATTCCTTAATGATGTCTTTCTGCTGACCGGCAAGGGGGCCGCCGCAGAGACACACGTCCCCGGGGCCACCAGGGTCATCGAGGGAGAGAAGACGCTACTGTGTTTAGGTTGGGTTCTTGGTAATTGCACTGATTACTAATGCTGCTAACATTTCTCTCGCTTAATAATCCACTTGTAATTTTCCCTGTGGCAGTTCTTCGTTCCCACAACACAGCAATAATTAAATCTGTGTTCAGATCGTTGTAAACGCACCCAGAGGTCTTAAGCAATGGGTGAATCATACTCATTTAAGTTAGAACATAATGTTAGCATTCAGCCACCTCAGGAATAAATACTAATTACGGAAATTCCTTTCAGTTCCACTGTATCCATCTCGCTTCCGTGTCCCTGATAGCGCGCAGGACGAGATTCGGGCCCTGGGCTTTATCTGCATGTTACAGCGGTCCCTCCTCAGGTAACGCCATCCTGAGGGGCGGCTTCCGGGGTGGCTCATTTCAGAGGAGACCAGGAAATGTGGCTGTTTCCAAAGGTCTTCTCTTGCTGCCATCACAGAAATGTTTTTAAGGAAATGATGGGGGAAGAGGAAATGAACCGCAGGGAACAGGCTCCGAAAAGTGTCCTTCCAGCTGTCGGCTCAGGGTGGGTACTTCAGGGGGAGACTATCATGCGTCTGGAAGCTGGAGTTTTTGTCCCTGTTGCTCACATGGCCTAGGTTTGAGAAGAGGCCTGCTGGAGCCTAGAAGATACTGAGAGGAATGAAGCTTAAAAACCATTTTATCTCCAAGTTTGTAAAGTATTCTCTAGGTCCCCTTTAAAGGTATTTTCTCTACCTCCCTTTTAACACGGGGACATGGAGAAACACTGCTCCTCTTGGCCCTGGAATTTCATAAGGCTCCATCTATTCCTGGCCTGTGGGGAGCTCTGTCATCAGACTCCTTCCCAGGGCACCAGGGAGCCTGGCGCGCACGAAGACTCCGCCACTTCTGGCCTCGCTCCTACAGGTTATGCTGTTCCCTGCCGTCTCACTCTGATTTGTGCTGTTCCCTCCTCACCTACCCCCCCCCTTGGGTAATTTCTACTGTCATAAAACTCAGCCAAGTGCTCCCCTCCCCCCCGGGGGTAGTCTTCTGGAATGCCCTGCCCCCTCCAATGAGGGTGGGGAGAGGGGAGAAGGGCTTGTCTGAGTTCAAGGCCCCAACTCTGCTCTGTTACTGTCACCTCTACACTCGGCCTTGAGTGCTTGTGGAACTGAGCTGGATGGAAGTTCCCTCACGCCCTTGCTCTTTGGGCTGTTACCTGGCTGCGTCTTGCCTATATGATCTGGAGGTGAGAGTCGATCTTACAATGGACACGGGACTCATTTTCAAGGGAGGGAAAGGAGAATGCTTTCGCAGGTGACCAAGCCTGAGAGGCAGATGGTCATAGGTGTTGGAGACCGAGCTGAGGGTAGACAGGCTGGGCAAGTTGGGACAATGAAATATTCTCCACCAGTGCCCATAGATGGCACTAGAGCCTTGGAGATCCAGCTACCACTGGGCACTCTGGGGGCCAGGGAACCGGACAGTGAGTCAGTCTTTGTGGCTGATCGAGGGCTCCACACCGTAGACCAGACCGGTCTGGGTGATGCTGGGCATCCAGCAGAGGCTAGTGCCCGTCAGGGACCTCTCCGAAGGTGAAAGCAATGGGTGAGAGGAAGAATTCAGAGTGGGTGGGGAGTGGAGGAGGAAGAGAGAGAGAGGCAGAGAGAGGAAGGGTAGATGGTGGGAAGAGAAAGGGGCAGCGAGGCTATAATGAGAGAATGGGATCAAGGAAGGCAAAGGGCCCAGGTGGAGTAGCAGGACCTTCAGGGATGAGAAGAAGGTGGTGCAGAGAAGATCTTTCGTCAGAAGTGGTGGTAAACGTGGAGGGGAGGAGGCCCTGAGCAAAAGAGAAGGCCGGCCGGCCCTTGAGAAAGGCATGCCTTCCCAGTTCCCCACAGGACTCAAAAGCTGCACACCATTCCTTCCGGATCTTTTATTGACGTATAGAAAATGTGTTTAAAAAAGGAACTATACAGAAGCTAAAAGCAATCAGGACTAAAAATACTAGTTAACAATGGTTAACAAGCGGAGATCCCAGTCTTTGAGCTACAGTGCACGAACGGAGGGGGAGGTTGGCTTCTCCTCTCCCTGCCTCTGTTTTTACTTTTATTTCAGTTCATGAAAGTGTACATCGCCCGAGGAGTATGTACTCCATTTTCTTCTTGTTTTTTTTTTCTTCCTTCCAGTCTTTCTTTTAAGTAAATGCTTTTCCCAAGCACAGCGTAGCTACAAAGGCAGTAAATTGGTCGGTGTTATTTTTACCTGAAAAGGCCATTAAAGGTTAAAACGACAAACTCAAATTCGGGGGAACTGGAGGATTCGGTGTTTATGGTTTCTCAGAACAACAATCTAGAGATCACCAGGGTGGGTTTCAGCTGCCCGGGCCCAGCATGGCAGCTCCCTCAAAGTCACAGCGACTTGCTCAGGGTACCTGGGAGTTCCTGCGGGCCTGGGGCGCATCCGAGGTCAGAACGACTGGATGCCTGCATGTGTGTGCGGAACAGGAAGGAGGAGACTGGTGTTACTGGTAACGCATCTAGATTCTGAACCTTGAGTCTGTGGGACCATGGTGTGAGTCTAGAGGGCATGGGCAGGGAAAGGGGGTAGGAAGGGGGGGCGCTTACTTGACTGACATTTTTGTGGAAGCCATGGTGTCCACTGCATCCAACACAGAGCTATCTCAGCTCCCCCAGCAGCCTCCACATGGAAGAGGACCATGAAATGCAGAGCTCTGTCTTGGGGAAGTCTGTTCCTTTATAGGTAAGTGGTGTTCAATTAAGAGGAAGGGGTTCATTTCTGGAGTTTGGGCCTGGGAGCCAAAAATACAATTTACCCATTACTAATTTCCTAATAATTCCTCAGTGTGGCAAAGAGAGCTGAGACTGTACCTAACTGTCCTCTGAGACCCCATGTCAACACACACACATCCCCACTGAGGGGCAGGAGCAGGCTGGAAGAGGAGAATAAGTAACACTAGTCTCCTGCTTTCCTCTAGCCTCATTCCCCAATTTTTTCACTGCTGTGACCCTACAGGGACTCTGTCATGGTACTCATGAAATTCTGGGAGGAAAGAACCCAATCAGTCTGCAGCCTGCTGGTTTTAGCCTAAAAATTCATGGGATTTCTACATTTGGTACTGTCTGTATTGGTTTCAATATATTAATAATATAATACCTTTCCTCTTAGATTCTGGAGTAAAACTGGTGCTCCAGGGGCATGCGCCATGTTTATTCTCCCCAATCTTGCCAACCAGTCTACCCAGTTTGAGAAGAATGACTCTGGAATTTCCTACTCTTCCAATGTTGGGTGGGGAAGAGGCCACTATATTCCCAAAGGAGTAGCATTGGGAACCTAATATTTGTGTCCTACTCTTTTTTATCTGCTACCAACCTGCTGTAGAACTTTTTCTTATCTCCTCAATTAAAAACTAAAAAAGAGAGGGAAAAAAAAAAGGAAAGGAAAGAGTTGTCTGGCTGTTTCTTACTTCCGATGGTGAGGTGGAAGGTCCTCTGGAGTATGTGGCAAAAAAACCCACAAGAACTCCCTTTTCTTAAAAGACAGAGGGAAGTGGCATCAGAAGCCCCTTTGTGCAAACATTAGTAGATTCAATATGGCGGCCATTTGGCTAAACAAGTAGAAGGGGCAGCAGCCTCCTGAAGGGGCAAAAGCAAGGACTTTAGAATTAGACAGAGGGATTCCAATTATGGATCTCCTTAGTACCTGTGTGACTTTGGGCATGTCGCTAAACCTTTCTGTGCCTCCATTTTCTCACGTCAAATGGTTAAACTTGAGTCAGGGTTGTGGTGAGGATTTAATGAAGTAATACAGCTGAAGTCCCTAGCACAGTATCTGGAAAGTAGTAGGAGTATACTAAATACCATTTCTCTTAGTCTTCATTTGGGGAGAGAAATATTAAAAGGCCTATGCCAGATCCCATCTCAGCTCTGTTACTAATTAGCTGTGTGAACTTGGGCAAGTTGCCTAACATTTTTGGGCTTCTCTTTCCTGAAGTATGACATGAGAGGGTCAGGTTAGATGATTTCCAGTTCCTTCCTGCTCTGAAGGTATGTTCCCAACACTTGTCTTTTGGAGGCAGCGTTGAACACAGTAGCAGCCAATGGCAGCAGGAATGGGAAGAAAACAATAGTTCTCCGTGCACTTGCCTCCCGGCCACACATCTGGACCCAAATCCTCTCTGTGGCTTAGATGTTCCAGGCCTCCTGGGATCTTGCTCTGCTTCCATGGGCCCGTGGTGCCAATGGGCCAATGCCAGTACCTGGAAGGGCTGATTTGGTGAGACTGAAAAGGGTTAAATGTCTCTGAACTAGAAATTTAGGATCAGTCCAACCTCACAGCAGACAAGGAGAAGCTGATTTGTCAAGTTAACAGAGAGGGCAGAGCTCGTCTGAGGAACAAGAGCTGTGTTATTTGGATACCCTGCTTATTAAGTTTGGGAAGGAGGGAGGATTTCCGGTTTGGAGAAAATGCAACACTGTCCAAAGACGGTGAGGTTTGCCAAGGACGTTTGGACAATGAAGTGCTGCAGGTGCAATGAAGTCATGCTTCAGGCAAGGGGTGACCTTGAAAATTAATCAGGAATGCTGGAGATGACAAATCAGACTTGCGAGTGCCGTGAAGGAAAAGTGAGGACCAGGCAGGACGGGCTGAGCAAGCCAAGGGAGCCCTTCTGCGTCTCATTTTCTGCACAACAGGCCTCTGGCGCCTTTGTTTCTCCTCAGGTGAAGTGAGTGAACTGACAGGAGCTCTGGTGCAAGGGGAGACCGGAACTCAAGGAATTAACGCAGCTCCCTAGACCAGAGCCTCACACTTGCTCTCTGTACTTCTACTGTGGGCCGTCAGTAGAAGGCTTGCTTTCAGTCTCTAATCATCCATCAGCTTCTTTTGTTTTGTTATTTTATTTTATTTTATTATTTTATTTTATTTATTTTACATTTTATATTTTGCGTTTTCTTCTTCCCGGCTATTTCTCCAAGCTTGAAGAACACAGAATGGACGTAAGCAAATCTCATGTGGCTACGATTAGGATGAACCAGAGCCATTCTCTCAAACTGGACTTGAATCTAGACCACACCCACAGAAAGTATCCTAGAGCTTTTTCCCTGCTTGCTTTTGGAGGTCTCGTTTGGTCTGTGAACTCTCATTTGGCCGGATGGCGCCAGAATGCTGGAGTACAGTGGAGGGAAACTTGGTCACATTTGTGTGGGGTGGGGTTATGGAAGGCACAAAATTCCAGAGCCATTCTCTCAAACTGGACTTGAATCTAGACCACACCCACAGAAAGTATCCTAGAGCTTTTTCCCTGCTTGCTTTTGGAGGTCTCGTTTGGTCTGTGAACTCTCATTTGGCCGGATGGCGCCAGAATGCTGGAGTACAGTGGAGGGAAACTTGGTCACATTTGTGTGGGGTGGGGTTATGGAAGGCACAAAAGTACGGGGGGCATTTAGTCAAAGATGTTCGGGAACGTGGCCAAAGGACCTGGAGGTCTAGCCAGGGAGAGGCTACAGGCATCCCCCAGAAGACAGTCTGGTTGTTTGGCCTTTCCTGAGCGTGGAACTTCTCTGTCACTGTTATCTGGAGAAAGACGGGCCACCCAGGGAGGCTGGGCGGAGCTGAGTCTGCGGCTCCTGGCATCTGGAGCTCTGGGTGAGAGGGGGACTCTCAGACTTCACTGATCTACCAGCCCCCGCCCTGGGCCTCCGAGGTCCCAAGGCCTTGGCAAGTTTGAAGCAAATGAACAAATTATTCCACCTTCTGTGGCATTATTGGAACTAAACTGAAGTTCGAATCTTTCCTTTTCAAAGTGTTAGGAATAGACAGTGAGATACAAGTAGAGTACACACTAGACGGAAAGAAAAGGAAGTAGGAATGAGATTGAATGGGGCAGGTGATGGGAAGTAAGCACAGACCCCGAGTACGTGCTTCTACCTTTCCTGAAATGCTGGGCAGAGGTTAAAATTTAAAAAAAAAGAAGAAGAAGAAGAGGAAGAAGAAGAGGAAGAGGAAGGAGAAGAAGAAGGAGGAGGAGGAGGAGGAGGAGGAGGAGGAGGAGGAGGAGGAGGAGGAGAAGAAGAAGAGGAAGAAAAGTGTTTTCATGCCCCGGGAATACTCGCAAGCCCAGGTCACGGGCTCGTCTAGTTCAGCCTCCTCAGCTTGGCACATCTACTGCTCACAGGTTCCACTTTTTCTCAACTGATGCTTTTAAAAGAGCTCTTTGAAATGATTCCATAATGACCTAGTGCCCCTTAATCTACAGCTCTGTTCTGGGACCGGATTTTGAAAGTATAAATGTGATGAGGGTTGTTTGGTTTGGCACTGAGCTCACTGGCAACCTTGGTTCTTCAGGGTTGTCTTTGAAATAACAGTTTGCAGTGTGCAGGGAGCTGCTTGGTTTCCAGGGAACAGGGGGGGGAGGTGGGTTACCCCTGCTTGGGCCACCCAGTAGGGGAGCGGGTAGGCGAGGGGTAGGGTGGATTTAACTATTTATGGAAGTTTGCTCTGCATTTCCTTGCTGCCATTTTTATTGTTTTTCTTCTTTTACAATTCAATCCCCTGTATAAATCAGTTGGCTGGTTTTCCTGAAACTCAGTTTGGAGTGAGTTCTCCTGGAAACCCCAAGGGGCTTGCTGTCCTCAACCCCCATCATGTTTCATAGTTACTGGCAGCCACTGGGGGTGGTGATCGCCACCTTGTGGCCACACCTAGCATGTCTCCCTCCAGTTACATCCAGTCTAAAGGCCCCAGGAGTCTTCCATAGGTTTGTGGTCTCCCATCTCCGCCCCCGCCCCCCCGCCCCCACCACTTCCAGAAAGAACCCTGGAGAATGTGAGTTACTCTGTTGGGAACTATCTTTATCTGATGGGGAAATGAGGAAAGGAAAAACTGTCTGGATCTTGGATCTAGGCATGGGTCTGGTGCAGTCATTGGTAGGTTTTGTTTGCTTGTAAATGCCTATGATTAGAATTGGGATTAAATCCTAATCCTGCACTTAAATTGCCTCTGGGCAGGGCCCATGTCCATTCCTGTGAGTCCCTTGAGGACAAGGGGTGTGCGTAAGTGAGTGCTTTGTGAGTATCGCTTACTGGACCCACCCTTGGGAAGAACACAAATTTGGAGGAACAAGATAAGCAGGAGTCAGTGAGTAAAGTTAAAAAACTTTGAGTTTAGTTGACCATGGATCTTGGGGAGAGAACGGGGCAAAGTGTCTCTTGAAGATGGTAAGCGCTCATGAGAAAATCACTCAACTTAATAAAAGGAATCTATACATCCTTTTACAGGAGGTTGGGTGAGCTAATCTTTGAAGTCCTTTTCTTGCTTTAAAAGTCTCTTAAAATGAATTCAGGCAATGCTGCCGATACTATTTATAAAAATGTTCCATAGGGTAAAATGGTTGTAATGAAAGGCACGGGTTTTGGTTTCCACTGATACTTCTGGCTTTCACCTGAATTGACCACATAAGGAATCATAATCTCTTTTCCTTTCAGTTCCCTTGATGAGGTGGGCTGTACTGGCACCTCCCAGGCCCCTGGCTCTGCTTTTATGGGCAACTCAGCCTTACTTAGCATTACCTTCTCTGCAGTGTTTTTTCGTGTGTGTGTGTGTGTGTGTGTGTGTGTGTGTGTGTGTTTTATTTATGACTTCTGAATCTTCCTTCCTTCCTTCCTTCCTTCCTTCCTTCCTTCCTTCCTTCCCTCCCCCCTCCCTTCCTCCCTTCCTCCCTTCCTTCCTTCCTTCCTTCCTTCCTTCCTTCCTTCCTTCTGTAATAAAGCAGGGCTTCTGGTGGATTTTCATTACTTAATTGTGCCCTCTCATCAATGGCAATTTCTACTTAGATTTTCAGATCAGAAACTAGCATTCTAGTCCAAGCTTCCATTCAACAGTGGGGGGAAACTGAGCCTGGAGAGAGAAAACAACCTCCAGGTGATGTCACAGAGCCAGCGACATGGCAGAGGTGGGCCTATACCTTAGCCCCCCGCTTCCTTTCGGTGTGCTCCCTACTATTCTTTGGGATCCCACTCTTCAGCTGAATCTCATTTAATTTACATGTGTCTCGGAAGGACTGTTTCTCTTTCTTCCTCCTCCTCCTCCTAGTTCCTTTTGAAGCGCATGCTGACCTGAGAAATGGCTCTGTGGCCTCCACGTCTCAGCCCCGATTTGTCAGTCACAGCCTCGCAGAGCAGTGGGCAAGGCCTGGGAGGCCACTAAGGCAGGGTGTCCTTTCCTGGGGATCAGAGCTGGGTTAGAGGGCAGCTGTGTGCATTAGGAAACCGCCAACTCTCAGGCTGGGGAAGGAACAAGATGCCCCCGTTTGGCTAACCCTGGGCATTACAGAAAACAGAAGTGGGGCCTCGAGGAACCGGAGGGAAAAAGGAGGACAGCTGGGGAGCTGGGTGTGGGTTTTGGCAGATGCTGCAGGGATAGCTCCCGCTGACACTGGATTTGGAGAAGCCAAAGGGTCATGGTTTCTAGAGCCTCCAGCTCTCTTGGGCTTAAAAATCAAATCATGGTAGTGAAGAGAGCACATCTCATAAAATGGGAGGTAGGCCCACAGTCGTCCCCTGTTCACGTTTGAATTTCCAGATATAATTTCCTCTGGCACTTTTCATTTTTCCTCTCAGAAGCAGAATAATAAAAGAAGATGGAGAAAGGCTTCTCATGATGTCAACTCATTACAGAGGTCATTCCTATTTCCCACAGGACCAAAAAAGAGCAAAAAACAAAAACACCCCCCCCCCCAAATTTCACCTCTTTGCAGGAATTATCAGTCAGGGGACTGGCTGGCTGGTCATATAACTTCTTCTTCTGACCCTTATTAAGCCACCCACATTAAGGAGAGCCTGGCTGAACACAGAAATGAGGCCTTCCGTTTGCAATTCAAAAAAAAAAAAAAAGTCCGTGACAAATAGGAGCAGAAATAAGAAAATAGAGCTAGGTAAGATCTGTTTCCCACAGGACCTGTAATCTCAAATGGCAGATGCCCTGATTTCTACTTTTGTCCTTTCCTCAGTGTCTGAACCCAAAGCGCTAAACCCACAACCATCTCCCCCTTTGGGCCACAAAGGAAGTTCTGTCTGGTTGACCCAAGAGAGGGAGCAATGACTTATGACCCTCAGGGAACACAGCCACTGTGCAGCCTCAGACCAGGTGTGGACAATACCTTGGGCTTGTGGGGCCATGGGGGTCTAAAGGTGGGATGGATGGAGGCACAGGATTGCTTGGGGTTGTTCTTAAGAGGCCACTGTTCTTAAAAGGTAATAGGACACTTGGCTGGTAAGAGTGTCAGAAAATGAGACTCTTTGGCCCATTAAAAAGGACTTGGGTTTCTGGGATGGGGTGAGGTTAATCTGTTTCCTCTGAAGGGGTATTGATGGCAGAGCTCTCTTCCCGAGGCTTCTCCCAGGGTCTGCTGTGAGAACCTGGCCATCCAAGGCAGCGACCAGAGCACGAATACCTGGAAATGAAGGGCAAGCCTAGGAGGCCAGGAAAAGAAGGCCCGGTGCCATAGCCATCTGACCCCAGGACTTGCCTTTAGGTTGGTCTTTTAAAACATTCCAGACTTTCCCTCCTGGGTGGGAAAGGAGGGGAAGGTTCAGGATGACTGGGTGGGAGGGAGCATGGGGACCGAGGCCCAGGCCCGGGACAACAGACACCACGAGCAGCTACATCCTGTTTCCTCCAACACCCTTCCCATGTTGCAAAGCACAGTACTCTCACCCCCCACCCCTTGTTTCATATTATAAAATACAAACAAATGACAGAAAAGGTCAGTGGGCCCACGGCTGCCCGCTGCTCAGAACCGCAGGGACCGCCGTGTCCTCCCCGCCGTGAGACCGTGCTTGTAGGGACGCATCTTCATCTCCACAAAAGGGATGGAGAACTCGTGGCCTTTCCAATGGTACCAGTTGATCCCCTGGGACGGAGAAAGACACGCATGTCAGGTCACCACCTCCCCCCAAGGAGACACCCAGCTTGAAGAGGGAGATCACCAGGAGCGGGGAAGCCAAGATGAGGATGTAGCCATTCCATTAATGGGAGGCTTTGCGGGGAAGCTTTGCTGGCCAGCTCCCGATACGGTCGAAGGAGCTGGGTCTCTTTCCAGCTTTTCTTTTTAAGCATGCCTGTGGCCTGAGTGTTCATCAGGACTGTACGTCAGGTCATTTCTTACTGCCAGCTTTATGTTGTTGGCTTTTAAGATTTGCATGCACCAGTTATCAGTGTTGACTTTCAAAAGCCCAATAGTATGTGAGCATTTTGCAGAGAAGGATTGGGTTTGACTGCTCACTCTTGATGGGAGAGGCAGGTAGTTTCCACCTATGGGTGACCAGCCACCTTGGTTGGCTCAGGACTGAGGGGTTTCCCTGGCTGCTGGCCTTTGGGTGCTAAAACTGGGAAAGTTCCAGTTGGTCCAGTTGGTCACCCTATCACCCAGCCCAGCCTGTGGACTTGTAGTCTCTAATGGGGAAACACAGTGCAGTTTATACTGGTTTTCTGATCTCTCCTTTCCTGGGACCCTTCTTTAGATGAGGCTGAGCCTCTGAAGGTGTCCCTGAAATTGATAAGCTCTCCATGGGATGGTTTAGATGAGGAAATGAAATGGAACGTACCGGGGGTCAAGGGACTTCTCTGGGTGAGTTCTAGCTCCTGGGTCCGGATGCTTTCTTTCCCTCCTCTGGCTTTTGCTTTGTCCTGCCCTTTCTCCAGGGCCTGCATTACTTTGCTCTTCATGATAGTCCTTTCTCAAGACTGACATTTTTTTTTTTTAACCAAGGGAAATGTAAGACCCACTTGTGCACTGAACACGTAAAGCTAAGGGACCGTGGGTTCCACAGCCCTGGGTCATTCATAACGGCGGCGAGCTTCACCTACCTGACTGTGCCTGGACTCTCCGTATTTCCCGTTGAGGTTGGTCCGGTGGCAGTTCTTATACCACCAGGCCCCCTTGTAGGACATGGCGCAGTTGGTAACCGCAACATCATTGTCTCTGTCCTCTGTGGAGAAAGGGCGTCCCTGATGATAGCTGAGGGAGTCCCCTGTAAAAAAAAAAAAAAAATGGATGCTTTCGTAAGGCCATCGATTTGTCCTCCTTTTGTCAGGATTGTCTGGACATTTGACCCACTCCCAACACACCTAGCCTCCACTTAAGGGACTTTCCATTTACCTCTCCCATTTCCTGTTTCCTCAGTATGGAACTCTTATTTCACCTTACCCCCGGGTCAGCTGCTTCCTCGCTGCCTTCTGCAACTCATTTCCTCATCCCTCCCACCTTCTGCTCAGAGCTCTGTCCACTCAGTCCACCTCACACCCCTCTCTCTTTCCTTTAGGCCTGAATTGGGCACCAACATACATGATTCCTTTGTCTCCAAAGGAGACAGTGATGAGCCATGATGACTTGAGTCAATCTGGGTTACCACCATGCATCCATGGCCTTCTCCATGGTTTATTAGGCCTGGTCAACCCTCACCCAAAACCCCACCTTCAGAACTTGGTGCACCATGCAAAGAGGGATCTCAGCAAGCTCAGGTTCCTGTCCATGGGAGAAAGCATGATGAGAAAATCCTAATCATGTCCGAGAGGTGGCTGGGAAAGGCAGGGCTGTATCTTGCAGAAGTTCACATACGGGGTAGACTATTTGGAGATGTGGTACGATCTCTAGTCTTAGAGGCAAACAGAAGTGATTGGCTGTTGTCTTGCTACGAGGTTGTGCAGGGGACTCATATGAATTGAGTGTTTGAGGCGAGGGATCAAACTAATTAGTTTATAATTTTCAGCTGAACTTTTGGTGGGACTTGTGGTTGGAGATGTCATGAAGGGGCTCATGCTGTGGAATGAATGTTATTGTAGATGCTTCTGAGGTTACTTTAAGCTAGGAAAGACCACAATTCTGGGCCATCAGTGGTATCTGAGTCCACATTCATGGTGGCCACTCCATGGCTTCCCACCACAGCTTAACTCTGAGGGGATGATCTTTATTCTATGAGGAAGCCTGATCCCCTCAGGGAAGTCGGATCCCTAACTCAACATATCATGTCTCTGTCCCATCCTTTTCATTTTCTCCTCCCAGGCTCCAAGGAGTCTGGTTTTGTGTCCATTGAGAACTAATCCCACTACCTGAAACTCATTTTTTTTTTAAGATTTTTATTTAATTATTTGAGAGAGAGAGAGTGAGCAGAAGGAGGGATGAGGAGCAGAGGGAGAGGGAGAAGCAGACTCCCTGCTGAGTGGGGAGCCCCACTTGGGGCTCGATCCCAGGATCCTGGGATCATGACCTGAAGTGAAGGCAGACACTTAACTGACTGAGCCACCCGGATGTCCCCCTTAAACTCATTCCTTCCCATTTTTTCCAGGTCCAGAAGAAGGTGGAAAAGATTTATTTTTTTCTTTTTCATATATATATATACACACACATATATATACATATATACACATATATACATATATATACACATATATATATGTATATATGAAAAAATGAACTATATATACATATATGTATATATTTTTTAGCATATTCACCTCCTCCAATCCTAAATCATATTCCTATGATTTAGCGTTAAAACTTCTTGGATTAATCCTACTCTCTAGTGACCCTTTCTTTACCATCAGTTCCACTCTGTTGCCTCTACGCACCTCCTATCTTCTCATCTCCTGCTTGCCCTTCTGTAATCTAGAATTTGCTCTCAACCGTGGCCGTGGAACAATGCTCTCCAGCTTCCGCTCCAATGTTGCCTGCTGCTGCCTTGGATAGATCCCAGCATTGGTCTTTATCTCCTCCCCAAATCCGGCTTCCCTTCCCATTTCTGTCTCAGACCCACCTCATATATTCAGTACATTGTCTGAATCTTGGTTTTTCTCTCTCAAACCGCTGTTCAGATTTATACCTTTCTCTTAATTCCTGACATTAGTCAAGTCTCCTATTATCTCCCACCAGGATTAATGCAGTAGCTGCTGGCTGATCTCTGTTCTTCACTCAGATTTACTCTATCCAGTTTATGGCCGTCACATTGATCTTCCTAAAACCCCCAAATCCAAAAGACTTGGGACCTACCATGGCTCCCCACTGCTCACCATAGTAAGACTGCTCCCCTGGGTTTATGGCCCTTACTCCACCAATCTTCTTTCTGTTTCTTCTGAACTCACATCCTGCCCCAGGGAGCCAGGCCCTCAATGCCTGCCCTCCCTCCATGGTAACTGCTCCTTCCATGACTTCTCTTCCAGGGTTTGCCTTCCCTCACCATGGGGACCCTAGTCAGATGTCCCTCCTTCCTAGGCCAATGAATGCCTGGTAAGCTGGAAGTGAGTACCATTTCTTTTGTGGTTCTTTTTAAAACAATAGATGTTTAGTTCTTGCAGAGGCCATGTCTTAGCCTCTTTTGAGTCCCTGTAACTTGCATCATGAACTTCTAGGGGTTGCTCAACAATCTCTTATTGATAACTTGATTTGGAGTTTTCAGCTCTCCAGTTAGAGTCCTGATGAGAGACTTAGATTTTTGTAGCCTTGAGAAATGGGGACAGGAGAAAGGGCTGAACATGGATTGGAGGCCATGGGATGGATTGTTGCCAGTAGGGCCAATAAAATGAGCAACAAGTCAGGATAAAGGCCAGGGGAATTGGGCAGCGGTAAGTGCCAGAAAGAAAGGATGGGCTCTTCCCCACTGGAGACCTTTTGGTCTAGAAAGAGCAACCATTGCGTAGAGTTGCCCAGAGAAGGGGGCAGCCTACAGAAGCCCAGGTTTTCATCTTTTGAGGAAAACGAACTGAATATTTGAAGGGAGGGGTCAGACTGTAATTAATTTATGATGATCGGTAAATTTGCTGGCAGAATTTGCCTAGGAGACATGAGAGTAGAATGCGGTGCCACGGTCCTGCCCTCCGTGGGGCCCGGTAGCAGGAGGGAGCTGCGGGAAAGGCAGCAGTGGCTGGGCCCACGGGAGGCAGAGAGAAGCAGAGACCTGGAGCAGGTGGAGGGGGGGAGGACGCTGGACAGGGGAGCAAGGGGGAAGGCTTGCTTTTCTTCCTGTGGGAAGAATAAGAACGGCTTTTCTATAGGCACAATTCTAATCTTAGGGAGGTATCGTGTCAGGTTTTGTTGAAATGATTTAGTCTGACATCTCGTTTAGTACACTCCATTTCAATGGCTCTTTTATGCCCAAAGTGTAGTACATTGGAGCTAACATTAGGGGCACCTCAAGCAGGTCTGACGGACTGCCATTGGGAATAATCTCCAATAAGAACAATAGCAAAGCGTGCCTTCCTACGGAGTAACAATACCTGGCCGAGAAGAGAAATACGTGGACAGATGCAGTAATTGGAAGGGCAACACCTTGATGATCTTCTTAATTCCAAGAGGCATAAAAAGGCTGCTAAAATTATACACTAGCATTTAGCCCTAAAATTGGAGTTAATGAAAGGACCAATAACTCCGTGTACCAAACAGTAGAATGTTTGGCAAAACAGGTTTTCATGGAATGTGCTATAATAGAACCCAGGAAACAGATCCGCAAAGGCTAAGCAGCAGACTGGATATTATGTTCCGGTAAAACTATTAATGCAACAGAGCTTATAGAGACGGTTGTCCTACTTAGTAGAAATGTCATAAAAATCTATACAGGATACGTGAGCCTGTATTTGGCTCTTGTGGAGGAATGAGAAGAAACGTGGCCAGTGAGGATCGTTCCAGGGCTCTTGCTTGCGCCTGAGGAAGGCGCTATGATGACTGCTGAGGGGAGGGGGTCCTCTCAGAATACGGAGGGGTCTGCTTTATTTCTATTAGTTGCAAGATGGTTTTCCTGGATGTCATCGCAGGGGGAGAGTTCTCGCCAGACAGTAGATGATTATGCTCTCGTTGGATAAGAGCCCATATTGATTAATCTAGACAAGAAAAACAATGCTTTGCCCTCACACTGCCCTTTATTTTTTTAACTTTAGAAGTTCTTTCGCTGCATTTGCATCTTTTTCTGACTACTCCGTGAAGGAGGGCAGGCATCCTTATTAGGATTTTCCAGATCAGGAAACTGAAGTCCTGAGACATTGGTTTCAGGTCACCTGGGTGGTTAGGGACAGCCGGCACCGGCGCCAGCGATCCCCCGCGCTCCGCCCTGCTCTTGGCTAGCAGGGAATTCACACGTTGTGGGGGCGCCGCCGCGGCCCGGGGCAGTTCAGGCTTCGGCCGCGGGGGGCGCTGGTCCCGCCGCCCGCCCACCGGCCGCGCCCGGCGTCCGCTCAGGGGCCAGGGTACCTGCAGTGCCATTGTAGCCCCCTAGGCGCAGCTTGTACAGATTTCTGCCGTCCTCCACCGAGAACTTGTCGTAGTAGGCGAAGGCAGCCTCCTGTCCGTCCCGCATATCCACGCGCAGCTCGTAGCGGCCCTGGGATGTGATCCTGTGTATGTTGTCCAGCCCTGTGGAGCAAACAGAGAATGCAGGGGCGCGGTCCCAGCGGCTTTGGAAATGGCAGGGAATGGGACTGTGGCCGCGCAGTGGATGTTTCGGAGAGGAGGGGGATCCGGATCGCTTTTGCCCTCGGCCCTTCTCAGGTCATTTATCATTTATCAGACAGACCCTGCCAGACTCAGAAACTCCTCCTTCAAAAAGAGAAGCCCTGGTCCACCCCCACCCCCGGCCCCGCCCACCTCAGCTCAGGGGTCCTAACATCCAGTCTTGACTCAGTAACAGACAAACCTTGAGCCTCGGGATTCCTGACCCTGTCTCCTACCACCTTCCACTCCAAACCACGGTGTTGGGTAAAAATGACAAGACAGATTACATGGGCTTGAATTCTTGGGCTTGAGTGGTAGGAAGCCAGAGGCAGAAACACCTATCAGAGGAGTTGAGGACCGGCGCTAGGGGTCCAGGAGAGCCAGACATCCTACCATCGCCTAGTAGCCTGCAAAAGGGATTCTGTTCACCTTGCATGACACTGCCTCGCCCTTTCTCAGCCTCTAGCCCTCCTGAGGCTCCCAGAGCCAGGTCAGGGGATATTGCCATTTGCCCGGCCTCCAGATCCTTTCTGTCGAATCTACCTGCTACAGTTTGCTTTGCCACCTCTGCCCTGGTCTTCTGGGTGGTTATTTTCACCCAGCTGCTTCTCTTTGGGCTCTAAGCTTCCCGGGCCTTGGTCTAATAGATTCTCGTAAGGTGAAAACCTCTGTGAGCCCACATCCTCTTGGCAATGTTTTCTCATATATATTCCCTTGTCCGCTTGCCCTGGTTGGCAGTACTCGAGGACTTTCTGATTCTGACCTACCTGCCCAGACTCTGAACGACTCGCCTTGCATTGCTGGTGATCGTCTGAGTCCTCCTGATCTCTATCTGCCTACTGAACCGAGGTCCTCTTGCTTTGCTATCATATGTGTATCTATTGGAGTATGCCATGAGGAGAATAAAAGAATTGCAGCGATGGAAGGGAATTTAGAGATTACGTAGGCTAATCTCTTTATGGAAAAAGAGGTTGACATCCACACAGGTGATATTATTGGCTGAGGGCCACCTGGATCTTTCTGCTTCCCTATCCTGGAGATCTAAAGCTTCATTTTGATTATAAGTTGAGGGCTGTTTGCTGTTCGCGGGTTGCTGACCCACAACCTACCCTAGACTTGTGCTTGTAGTGGATATACTGGATCCTGGGGGTGCTTGCCCAGAAGCTCGTAATAGGTGGTGGACATGTCCCCCAGCTGCTAGATGCATTGGCTGCTAACAGCTCACAGCTGCCTTCTTCTTGGATAATTGCCCTTGACCAAATAGGATTCACTTCCCCTTGGCAGCTACATTCTCCCTCCCCCATGCCCTGAAGCTGACCACCGTTAATGCCTGATGTGGGGGGTACAAAAGGCCAGACCCCTTGCCCTAGTGGGGACCAACTCTGAGGGACAATTCGTGCTCCAGAGCTTCCCTGAGAATCAGACTGAAGATCATCTCTCACCAAAACCACATTTTTGCACATTTTCCTCTGTTCTACCTTGCTTCCTCCATACCCCTACTCCTGAGAACACTCCCCTAATAAATCCCTTGAACAAGAATCTTTGTCTCTGGCTCTGCTTCTGGGGAACCTAAGTTAGGATATAAACCGTGAGTCATAGTTAGCCCCAACCTGAGTATTGCTGCCAAACTATAGATCACCAGGCCATGCCTCTATTCAAGAGCCCTCACTGGCTCCCTATTACCTATGGCATTATGTCAAGACTTCTTTTCCTCTCTCTAGGTACCATAATGTGCCTTCATTCAACCCACCTAACCTCATTTTCTTCTTTCCCTGTCCTGCACCTTTCCTCTGGTTGGATGGTTTCTTTACTATCCCATTTTCACATGTCAGAAGAACCCCTGCCTTCCCTCTTTTCTTGTCCCCTTCCCTCCTGCCTCCCCCACAAAGCTGACCCCTCCCCTCTCTGAGTATCTGTTCTCGTCAGTCGTTCATCTGTTGGTATAGTGTTTCTCAGTGTGGGATGGCCTCTCTCATGATAGGAGAAATACTTTGGGAATAAGGACTAAAATAACCTTAAACGTATAGGAGAAAGGTATTTCCAAGTTCTATTTCTTTCTTAATAGTGTAAGGAGAAACCTTAACTCGGATCCCAACCTTGACTCCCAGTCTCAGTTTGGTTCTAGTACTTTGCAGTGAAACACCCAACACTTGCTAACCTTCATTCGTACCACCCCCAGCAACATCAGGCTTGGAGCCCCCGTATTTAACTGTCATTTAATAATATTAATATTGTTTTCCCTTCCTTGTATGCATTTTTAAGTCTCCCTTTTATTTTGGCACATGATAACTAGCTTTCCATTTTGGGAAACGCTATGAAGTTTCTTTCACAAAACAGTCGATTTAATTAAATAAAGCAAGCGATATAGAGACAATTTAAGTGCAGGATAGTTCAGCTACTTCACAGATAATGTAAAAATCGTGGAAGCAGTGCACAGCGGCCAAGGTCTGGGGAACGTGAGCCCTGTCTGCCAGGTACCCCAATTTGTGTTCATTGCACTTGTCCCTCAAGCTGCATGCAAACTCCTAGAAGGTAAAAACACTTCCTATTCACTTGACTTCTCTCTCAATGTTCTTATCTTATAGTTTTATTACCTACATCAGCCAACCAGATCCGGGCATCTCCAGGCACTTGATAAATTCTTATCATTGATGGACCGATTGGAGCCTATCCTTTAAGTACCATCTCAGGCACCATAAGAGGCAAGGGATGAAAAGATGACTAAGATGTGGTCCTAGTCCTGAAAGAAGTTTCCATAGTATAGTCAGGACAGACAGAAAGAAAAATGGACACTGTGCTTTGCGCCCGCAAAAGAGAGAGTGGCCAAATTCTCCCATAGGCAGAGGGCGAGAAAATTGGGTGGGATAGGTTCTATGGAGGAAGAAGAGTTTAGTGGGTCTCTGAATATACACAGATGGGCACCAAGGAGTACGGGGAGGGGGGTGGTGGGCTGGGAGAGCGATCCTTGCAGAGGAAGCATTAGTGATTCTGAATGTTTGGAGTTTGGTGTTGGCGTGTGTATGGGGGTGGGGGCGAGAGGCGTGGGGTACTGAGTCGTGGGGAGCAGGCTCCAGAGGTAGATTAGAAAGGGTCTTGTACCTCAGTGAAGGGGTTTGGCTTTCAGCTGGTGGTGATGAGGAGTCACTGAAAGGGTTTACAGATGAGGTTAACCACTGCTCAGATTTTGGGTGTGAGGAAGACAGCCTCGTGGACAATGGAGTGGTCCCGGAGGTAGGGAGGTCAGGTAGGGACCTGTCTTGTGAGCATCCAGGAGAAAGACAATGAGGCCCGGATGACGTAGTGACCGGGATATAGAGGGGAGACTGCAAATAGGGAACCCGGTTATGCACCTGTCCCCCTGCCTCCCTGAACATATCACTACAAAAATCTAACGCAGAGGGAGATGCAGGTAATCAATTTACTACTTTCCGGGGTTGGCACCACTGCCACCTGCATGGATGGGGTGTGTATTCACCCTCCCACAGCAGCTCCATTCTCGATCTGCACCTCCCGCTTGTGGCAGACCTCTAGGAGATGGCAGGACACCTCTAAGGCTGTTTTCATTTTTCTCTTCCTTTGCCAAGTCAGGTAATAAGATTCCTCTGGGGAGCTGGGCAGGGCAACTCCCTCCCCTCTCTCCTGACCTGCAGGCTGGCTGGTGGGTGCCTGGCTTCTGAGAGGTGACCGGCCAGCTGGCTGTGTCCTGCGCCCCCTCCCCCACCAGGCAGCTCACTTCCTTTGTAGTTGCCTCATGTCAAGACCCATCAGCATACGAGACTATTAATGAGGATGGGAAGAGACAGAGCAAAGAGGAAAACACCACAATAAGATAAAAACAGATCAATAGTGGAGCCAAACAGAGCAAGAGGTACTGAAAGCAATTCACGAGCTGTCAACTTCTCAACAGACACGGCCTTTCTGATCAGCCCAGATGGACGCAGAAAGGAGAGAGACGGACGAAAAGCCAGAGGGTTCCCAGGAAAAGCATAAAGGAGGATTACCCAGCCAAAACTCATCCTCCAGGTTCCCGAAGCCGACACGGTATTCAGCCCACTTCCGGAAAAAATCAGTTTGGCCATTCTGCCGTCTCTGGAACACCTGTGGGGGAGACAGGGGGAGAAACAAAGTGATGCTGAAGAAAATAAACCCTCGTGAGTAAAATCGCTGTAACTGCGTTTTCTAGCTGCCATGACATAGAGGCTCAGATAAGGAACGTTGCAGTACAGAGCTCGGTATTCACACAGCCGTTTTCGTAAGAGATGCTCAGAGCTCTTCCCTTGAAGCGCAGACGCCCCTGATGAAGAGGCCGGGGTGTGATGTTCACACTAACATGCACCCCTGCAATGTAGGAAGGATTCAGGATCCATCTCAAGCCCCCCAACTAGTCAAGGGGAAATAGGCTTGGCTCTCAAATTAATCTTTTTGCAGCACAGAGTGCAGCAGAAAGCATTTCTCCCTAAAAGAACAGGACCAGCTTCAAATCAGCTGGTAACTGGCATCATCCTATCGCAGGCAAAGCAACTACATATCACTCACGTTCCGAGCTGTTTAAGTGCTAATTTCATTTAACCTCCAATGCGTCAGCCTCGGCTTCAATTTCCAATTATGCTTTAAGAAGGAGGCACAAATATGTCAGAAACATAAAAGAAAATGTCTCCCAAGAGTAGCTTATGAGCACAGCCACCGTTTAACTCCATTAAAAATCTATCCATTTTGCACCAAGAAAAATCCAGTGCTGTGTGTTAGCGGTGCTGGAAGGGAACCACAGGAGGGCAGAGGGGCTGCGTGCACGCAGGGACTCAGCTAATGCTGGACTACTCTAGGGTCAGGCTGCAGGAACTCTCCCGTATGCATAGGGGGCTGCACTGCTAGAGGGGTCATTTCTGAGGCTGTCTTTTCTCTTCTTTTGTGTTGCCCTGTTAGCTGTGGAAGGAGGGTGTCTCTCTTTTCCTGAACACTGGTGCTTCTGGAAGGCTGTGGCAGCTCTGGGGAAGAACCAAGGAGGCCTGGGAAGATGGGGACAGGGATGGCCTTGGTTACTAGAGATGGCTATCCATGCTCTGCCCCTCATCGGCTCCCCCATATGCAGTCGTCCCATAGACCTCCCCCCTGAAGCTCACCTCTTCTGGAGAGGACCCTCCTCCCACAGAGGACCCACCCCCTCTGTTCCTCTGCCGTAGCTGCAGCCTTCAGCAGGCAAGAGCCCTGGGCCTATCAGAGCCACTCCTCCCTTTCCCTGGCACCCTCCTGTATTAACTATCCTCGCAGAAGGAACAGTATTCCTGGGGCTTCTTCACTGGGCCAGGTCACTGCTGCCTCGATATGCGTCATCCTTCCAGTGCTTGGCCAAACCTATAACTGGGCTGCTGAGCAAGGGCCCAAGGCAATGAAGAGCCCCGACACAGACAGGTGGGGGATGGATGAAGACTGGCCAGAGGATGGTGAAATTTGGATCCATAGGCACTGAGACAGATGGACTAGACACCAAGGATGTTCGTGCGTATGGAGAACAGCCACAGGTACTTACAATCCAGCCACCCCCGTCGGTGGTCATGTCACAGTACACCTGTAACTTCCGGCTTAGCTCCCCATTGAGGAAGATGGTGTAAACCCCACTCAGAGTGTCTCCGTTCATCAAATGCTGGGCACAGTCTTGAGGATGAGGAAACACCCGGCCCCCTGCATAGGAAAAGAGGCAATTTCCAGAAAGGATCCTTTCTCCTACACTGTGTAATGACACTTTGGATTGGAGAAGGTTGTCGAAGGCCTTGTGGTACTTCATCAAGAGCTGTAAGAAATCTTTACTGGATCTCAAGCAGTGTGTGGGAACCCCGCATCAACCCACATTCCCCCTCTCTAACTGATGTTGGATTTATCAAACAGTATACAGTTTTAGGGATCTAAGGACCAAAGATCGGGGTTCACAGTCTGGCTCCTTCTCTTACCTATTTGTTTGGCTTTAGGCAAATGGCCTGACTTCCCTGGGTATCAGTTTTCTTAGTAATAAAATGGGGCTGATAAAAACATCCCCTCCCCCCACGAAGGATGAAAGCGTGTTAATGCAGCTAGTGGGGTTATTCAGGGGATGATTACAGCATGGGCCATAATAGATCACTCTAGGGCCCACCTTTCTTTCTTTTTCTTTTTTTTCTCAAGATTTTAGTTACTTATCTTAGAGAGGGAGTGAGTGTGCGCATGAGCGGGGGGAGGGGCAGAGGGAGAGGGAGAGGGATCAAGCAGACTCGGCTCAGCACGGAGCCCGACACGGGGCTCGGTCTCACGACCCCGAGATCATGACCCGAACCCAAATCACGAGTTGGATGCCTAACTGACTGAGCCACCCAGGCACCCCAGTAGGACCCACCTTTCAAAGGGATGACCGGCATTAAGCAGAACCTTCTGCCGTCCTCACAGCAGCATGAAGGAATGCCTGAACAAGCTTAGAGTTCGTAACAAGACGGATGTCTACTCCTTGCACAAAATAATCTCCTGATCAGGCTAAACAATCAAACAGCCGTGTTTTACAGTCCAGCTGAAGTTGAAGGAAAGGGCAGGGGAAATAAATTGCTGCTCATCTTTCAGAGAGAACAGCCCAATTTGTAGAACAATATCTAATTAGCTAAAAGAGAAGCTTAAATCATGTATCTTGAAGAGCTTAGCTTCGGGGCAAATTTTCATGCTTAGCAGGCAAGCCGAGAAGCAGAGATCCCACCGGAGGAGAGTTCAGGATTGCAGGAGTGGAAAGAGCAAGTAAAAGGGTGAGCTTGCCGTGTAGGGAAAAGTGGTTTGGGTGCTCTGCACCTATAATGAGGCTCAGGGTCAATGAAATGCGGTTGAGAGGTTTTGCATCCTTGAACAGCAGCAGTTACAAAGAGGCTGGTGGGGACCTCACGTGTCAGTCACCACAGTGACCCCTAGTGGCAGCACCAGCACGCTGTGGGTGTGCCAGAGGGCTGCTTGGAGTCAGCCGTGCGGGAGGGAGGTCAGAGCAAGTGGACAGCATAATGCCACACAGGGAAGGCGATGTCACATCCTCACTGAACGCCCTGGTCATCTAAGGCTCCTGTCCCAGATCATCTGTGAAGCGTCCTAGGAAGAGGTCGTCGGGGTTCAGCAGCTCTGTTAACTCCCAGCCGAGGGGCTGTCCGGCTGGCTGCCATACCGCGGTCAAGGTTCGCTCCCGTGTAAGGTAGTTCAGAACAAGGGCACTGCCTGCTTCAGGCATGGCTGCACCAGGGAGTAACAACACATTTCTATGGAACTTGTACTTGACAAAAGATGTTTCGTTTCTACTGAATTCTTGCAAAAAACTTTGAGAGAAAGGCAGATTGTTATAGATCAGACAGATGGCTATTTTGCAGACAAGGAAACTGCACTGAGCAAGATCGCACAACTTCCACAGGTCACTTGAACTCAAGTTTTGAGACCCCAAGTCAAGCGCTTCCTGCACAAGGAATGTGACATGTATACAGTTTACAGGAGCTACATCCATCCATACTGAGTTCTTGATCCCACGTATTCCTAGAGGTTACAATTACGTGCCAGGGGACAGGTGCGAGCGAGCTCCTTCCCCCCTCCCTGTTACTTGGGGAGCACCGTGATTATGCCCTGGCTCCCAGGCCTTTCTCCAGCTGGTCTCTGTAGCAACCCGTCTGTCTGCTTTCCTTTCTCCACTCTTCTCTTGTTGCCGGACTTTCTCATTTTATGAGATCAGCACAAAATGTTGTTGGGCTTCAGCTCAATCCTACCTTAGGCACTAAATAGTCCTTTTTTTTCTGAATCAGTTTAGCTCCTTAAAGGGGCCAGAACTCCCAACTTTTTTTCCAGTATCCCAAATGTCCCCAACAGAACATCTTCCTCCAAACCTCAAGTGACAACCTCATATAAATACAAGCCAAACGTCAGAATAGGTAAGTAAATGACGTTTTACAGGTTTCTTCACCTTGATGATGTAGATTATTTAATATTTAAGTTATTGATACTTTAAAAAGGTTCAAACACGTTAATTGCCTTAAA
Source organism: Ursus maritimus (assembly GCF_017311325.1). Lineage (NCBI taxonomy): Eukaryota > Metazoa > Chordata > Mammalia > Carnivora > Ursidae > Ursus > Ursus maritimus. Next base: position 78,924,259 of record NW_024424452.1, read on the forward strand.
GGTAGACCTACCAAAAATAAATAGTGTAATTGAGATGGATTGCCCTGGAGATGGATTGCCCTGGAGAAGTTTTTAAATATCTCAAAAAATGTCATATAAAAAAGGCATTCGTGTTTTTTAAGTCAGAAAATGGGAATAAAATCAACTTAAGAAAAAAGGGGATTTAAGTGGTGTCAAAAGTTTGGATGAGATGAAGCTTCCAGACTGTACCCTGGGAGAGGAAAGGCTGTGTTTTGGTCCTTCTGGGCCCCCACACGGGGCTGGTTGGTGGAGGGGCTCACCGAATGTGTGCAGGGGTGATGCATAGCTGTTGGGTACACCTGTCTTACCTTGGACAGATTGCAAGGCCACCTGGTTGTTCCTAGATTTGATTTAGTCTGTGGCATCAACAGAAAGACAATCAACAAGCATTTTGCCGGTGCAGAATATCAGGAGCAGCGACTGGGATTTTCACATCCTGGGCCCTTGGAAAAGACACGTCTACCACGAAACCACTCTTCTCCACCTCTCTCTGACCCTCACTATTGCCAGAGTTTTGCCTCCCTCCACTAGTCCTTGATCAAATCATTATTCCTTTTCACCAGACGAGAGGAGGCAAAGGCTCATTAACTATTCCCAAATGGTTAAATTTATTTATTAAAATGCAGATTCCTGGGTTCTGCAGCAGGCGAACTGAGTCAGAATGTTGGGGGGTGACAGAAGATCAGTGTCTTACCAGCTCTCCTCAGATGAGTCTAAAGAGCAGCTGGATTTGAACCCCACTCTTTCTCTGGTACATTTTCCTCTTCTCAGAGAGGCCAAGTGGTGGAATTGGTAAGCTAGACTATGCCTCGGAGTGGCCTGGTGGGCTGCTTTCTCTGCATAGGTCCTATGCTCTAGTGACTAGATTGAATGTCTCGGTCTTTCTGTCTCTTCCTCCCTCCCCTCTTTTCTTCTCTTCTCTCCCTTTCTCCATTTCCTTTCCTGTCTTTCCCAGTAGGTGTGTCTTTTTATTTTTAAGATTTATTCATTTATGAGAAAAAGAGAGAGAGACTGTGAGTGAGCAGAGGGGGAGGGGCAGAGGGAAAGCAGAGAGAGAATCTCAAGCAGACCTCCCCCTGAGAACAAAGCCCGACATGGTCGTGGATCTCATGACCCTGAGATTATGACCCGAGCCGAAATCAAGAGTCAGACACTTAACCACCGCCTGAGCCACCCAGGTGCCCCCCAGTAGGTATGTCTTGAGTGGGATGGTCCCAAGATTTAGACTGGGTGGCATGGGAAAGAGAGGGAATAAGAGATTCTATTTATTCTTGAGTTTAAACCTTGTGTTCCAGTTTTCCCATTGGGTTCTGCTTTGAGGGTCGTTAGACCATGGCTTAGCTGATAATCACTGACTCTTGCTCTGCAGGGCTCCCTGGCATGTAGACTGTGATTTCATACATTCTTAGGAGATTGTCGGGACCGAGTTCAGGCATCCCTAGCTCTCTGGATGTCACACCATCTAATGTCATCAGAAGCTCACCTTTCACCCTAACATAGATCATTTCAATAATTCTTCCCAAGGCAGAAATTTTAGGACAAAGAGCTTTTGGACTGGAAGGCTTTTGTTTTCTTTTGTACAATAACTGGGGCCTGGCCTGACAAAGAGACTTTTTTTTTTTTTTTTAAAGCACAAGCTGTGGTGATTACCAAGTTAAGAGGAAAGCAATGCCAAGTGATCGGTACACTGAAATGTCTCATGGTTAAGTGTTTCTAGATGTAATTGTGAGATCAACAGGACTGGGGCACTCACCGGAAGAATTGCTCAGAAATTGGTTTGTGTTAGGCCTGCGAAGGCTGAGTGCTGAGTGGGGTGAAGTGAGCTACGTGACACACAGCACAGTCAGATAACCCCCAGGCGGCTGGGAGTGAAGGAGGAGACTTTTCTGTCCCCGCCCTATTCCTTACTTGTTTTATGTTCTTGGATGCAGTCTTTAAAATGGTCAGAGTTGATGGCTTTGGAGAGCATCTGCCTACTGCCCCCTCTTATGGCCTTAGCATCAGGACCGGAGCCATGATGGCAGCGCTTCCCTCTGAGGACAGCCTCAGCAGATCTCTGTGCACCTGCACGGCACAGTGTGCTGCTCCACAGAGGGGCCGGTGACTGCCTCTGGGCACCAGCGCTTAGACTGTTCTCCCCAGAAGTGGGTTTCTGGTTGGCAGGTTTGTGGAGGGCGAAGTTACCTGTTCAGCCCACACGGGCTGTGAAAACCTATCACTTTAACAGCATCTTCTTCTTCTTCTTTTTTTCTTTTTTGTTAAAGATTTTATTTATTTATTTGACAGAGACAGCCAGTGAGAGAGGGAACACAAGCAGGGGGAGTGGGAGAGGAAGAAGCAGGCTCATAGCAGAGGAGCCTGATGTGGGGCTCGATCCCAGAACTCCAGGATCACGCCCTGAGCCGAAGGCAGATGCTTAACTGCTGTGCCACCCAGGCGCCCCTTTAATAGCATCTTCTAATTCATTTACATGTTTATTCTTTTATGTATTCATTCAACGAACATATGGGGGCATCTGTTGGGTTTTAAATCCTGGGCTAAGAGGTAGGAATATAAAAAATAGAAGGACGCAGTCCATCTTTCAGGTTGCTCACACTCTGGTGGGAGAAACAGACATCTATCTTTCCAAATTTTAAGTGCTCTGGGAAAGAGATAAACACAGGGAACTACCAAAACGTGGAGGTGGGCATGTAGTGGAGCTTGGGGCTGGTGAGGGTGGGGTGAGCGGTGGAGCTTGGGATGGGGCAGGATTACCAAGTGCTAATCAGAAAGCACTTCTTATTTTAGGAACTGATGTAGAAGTTAACTACAAATTGTTGGGGGAAGGGTGTCCCAAATCTGCACAAAAAGCATGGCCTATTTGGGAAATTGCAGAGTTAGCCAGCAGCTGGGTTGGGGGGATAGGGAGAGCCTCAGGGAGGTAAGCGGGGACTGGATCATTCCATTCAAGGAGTTGAACCTTCTCAGGCAGACGACAGAATGAAGAGATCATTGATGGACTTTAAGCTCAAGTTTTTTAGACAGATTATTCTTACTGTGGGGTGGAGAATGAATTAAATGGGGGTAAGATTGGAGGTAAGACCCCATTCGAGAGGGAGTCTGGGAGGAGAGGTGACAAAAGCTTTTAAGGATGTAATGGGAATGGAGACTCAACTGGACAATAGACAATTTGGATGCCTTTACTCGAAGCATTTCTGAGGGAGGTCCTCAAGCTCTGCAGACCACCTGCCTTCTACCCACCTTGGGCAAATGCAATAAACTTCTGAATCTTCCTTTCAAAGATCAGCTGAAGGCACCCTTATACTAGGAGACCCAGCTCCATGGCATATTAGTTGGTCATAGACTGGCAGCTGTCAGCCTGGCCCCTCCCTGTGGCTCTTGATTGGACATGGCAAGGAGAGGGCTGGGTCATGGTACCGCCTCCTGACTGACCTTTTCCTGCCATTCTGACCCTAATTACATCCATTACCCATTTTTTAACGAGTGATTTTTTTTTATAATGTAGATGTGATCCTATCTCATCCTATCTCTCCCTTGCTAAAAACCCTCCAATGGCTTCTTCAGTGCAGTGGCTCCAATTGCAATGGCTTCTTGCAATTGGAAGAAAATTCAGAATCCTTACTTTGGCCTACAAAGCCCTGCATGCTCTGGCTCTGCCTTGTATTCCCCGTCCTCTCTGGCTGACTTTTTTTTCTAATCTGCTGAACATGTCAAACTTATTCCTCCTTTGGGATAGAGTAATTACTCCTACTACGTCTGGAATGCTCTTCTTTGCATGATTCACTCTCATCATTCAAGACCTGGCTCAAATGTCTCAGCTCAAAGGGAGGCCTTTCCTGACTATCCTAGTTGAGGCCAGAGTCTGCGATAGGGGAAGGAAGTGACAATCAGAAAATGCTTCCTCCCATACAAACTGTCCTAGAAGTTCTTTTTTTTTTTAAATAATATTATCACTACTTGAAATTGCCCTATTTCCTTCCTTTGTCCATTCCCAACTGCCTCACTCCCTTGAATGTAAGTTTTAGGAGAGTAGACATCTGGCTCATCTTGTTCATCACTTTATCCTCAGAACTTAGAACAGTGTTTGACCCACGGTAGATGCCCAAACAATATTTGTGAAGTGTATCATGCCACGTGAGCGCTACATCCACCCCTATGATTATGAAAAGGGAAATTCAAATTAGATTTTCTGAAAACATTTGGGACAATACAGTTAAAAATTGGCCAGATCAAATCCTGTGTATAGTTACATGTAAGGCCCTTCTATAGCATTCACAGTGCCATCTTATAGCCTTTGGCAGACAGTTTGAGGTTTGACAAAATCCACTGCCCTCTGTCCTATAGAGTGATCACACATCCCTGTCTTACTGAATAGCATAAACAATTATATGTAAGTAAATTTAAAGACTTAGATGAAACGGACCATTTCCTTGAAAATCACCATCTACCCAAAGTCACCCAAGATGAATGGATAACGTGAATAATATTGTAACTATTAAAAAAATTGGATCTGTAGTTAAAACCTTTGAAAAAGAATCTTCAGGCTCAGATGGCCTCATTATTCATTCTAGCAAACGTTTAAAAAAGGAACATCGCCCATTTTATACAATCTCTTCCAGAAAATGGAAGAGGAGGGAACATTTCCAGTCCATTCAGGAGGGCCAGCATTACCTGATACGAAAACCAGACAAAAACAGTACAAAGAGAGAGTAGGTTAGAAAGAAGTTTTGAAGTTCTGTTGTTTCTCCCCCATATTGTCATGAACTAATCATTACCTACCTCTTCACATGTACTTGGTTCCTCTCTAATGCACCTGTAATAGACACAGCAGCTGATAACCCCAAAGGTACATGAGATCACAGGCCAGAATACCCACCATTAGAGAGTAAGACTACCAAGAAAGAAAGACCACAGGCAGTGTGACCGCCATCACCTGAGGCAGAATTATTAGACTAGTGGGTCCAAGGTTAAATTAAGCACAATATGTCACCTTTTTAAGGAAGTAAGGAAGGATATTAACAATATGAAAAAAGAACAAAAATTCTGAATAATTAGTAGAAATATTAGGCATGAACATTATAATAGTTGAAGGTAAGAACTCCATGGATGGGATGAATGGGGGATTTAGACTGAGCTGATCACAAATAAATGAATTGGGTGATCAGAATGAGGAACTTCTTGAAAAGATTAAAAGTAAAGATAAAGAAAAGAAAACATAACAACAAAGTTAAGAGATTTGGAGGAGAGAATATACATTCCAACATCTAGCTAAAGAAGTCCTAAAAAGGGGAAATAAAAACAGAAAGAAACGTTTAAAGAGATAATGAAGATAAATGCCTTAGAATTAAAGATAAAACACCTCAGATTTAAAGGGCTTTCAGAGTGTCAGACTAAAGATAAAAAGAAAAACAAACCCCAAGACATATAGAGATGTGGAAGACGGTAAAAAAGAAAGAAAAACGTTCTAAAAGCTTCCAGAAAGAGCAGACCGCCTCCAGAGGGAACAAGGATCAGACTGACATCAGATTTCTCAGTGGCAATACTGCATAAAGAAAGACAATGGAATACTTTAAAATATGAAGGAAACCAATATTTGAATCTGGCATTTTATATCTCTGGTCACATGGCAGTTCAAATGTGAGGGTTTGATGAAAAAATGCTCTAGGCATATGAGATTTCGTGGGGTTTGCCTTACAAAATCCTTTACGGAAAAGCTAGAGTAAGCACACAATTCAGAAGCGTGACGAATGCTAAAGATCTGAAAAGTAAGGGTGATTAAATACTTAGTAAAATGTCTTACTTTTGCCTTAAATAAAAGATTATCATAAAAGAAGAGGAAAAAAAGAAAGCCTATTTATAGCAACTCACAGCCCAAATCTAAACAGGGTTTGTTTGAGGGCAGGTAAAAGGAGGGAGTGAGGAGGAGTCCAGAGGGGTTTGAGAACACGCTCCAGTACCTGGATTGCTGCAGAGAAGATTTACTGATCTATTTAAGAAATCAATAGGGACACAGAAATATGAATATGGATCTTAAGTCTAAAAGCTGGTTCCTTGAAAATATTAATATTAAAAAGACTGATTAAGAAATAAAGAGAGAGGCTGACAAAAATAAAACGAAAAAGGGAAAAGAGCTCCAGATATAGGAGAGATTAAAAATAAAATCTCTTGAAGAATTATATGCTATTGAAATTTAAGACATAGGTGAAGTGAATAAATTCCTAGAAGGTTATAAAGCATCGCAACTGGTGCAAAAAGAAACTGAGACTTTGGCTAGATGAAGTAGAAGTACTAGTCAAACATCCCACATTCCTAAGACAAAGAGAAACAACCAAAACAATAACAAAATAGCCCCAGGTGGTTTTAGTGATGAGTTCTGCCGCCAGTTATTCCAAAAAGAGTACAAAAAAGCATGAACACTGCCCAGACTTTTCTTTTAAATGAAGCTAGTGAAACATGAATTTCAAAACTCAGTCAGGAGGCACGTACAAGAAAAAATGTATAGGTCAATTTCACTTATGATTGTAGATGTAAGTAGACTAAACAACATTTTAGCTAATCAAACCCAGTGCATTAAAAAAAAACCACATTCAGGTGAGGTTTCTCCTAGGAATGTAAAGAAATGTATCAAAAAATCTATCGATGTACTTCATCTCATTATTAAGATAAAGGATAAACATATAATTAACTGAACTGATGCAGAAAAAAGCCATTGGATAACGTTTAGCAACAAAGCTTATCACAAAAACTCTTAGCTTCAAATAGAAGAAAATTCTGTGACTTAAATGTTTTAAACTTCAAATCTAAGTGAATATTATCCTGGCTTATTTAAGATTAGCCAATTATATATTTATTTTATTGTAGAAAAGCTTCAATAGTTGTTTTTTTCCCCATCCAAAGGAGGTCTAAAAATGAAGACCTAGCAAAAAGTATGCAACACGAAGCTGCAACTAAGCATTCCTTTTAAGAATGGGAACGAGTCAAGGTTACCTAGTACCACTGTTCAGCAGAACATAGTTCTTGAGCTCCCAGCTCAAGGAAAGAAAAATAAATAAATCAGACGCATAAGGATTAGAAATATATAGATAAAACCATCATTATTTGTAAATGATATAAAATATTTACTTAAAAACATTAACAGAAATAATAGATAATTAGAATTAATAAAAGAGCTCAGCAGGATTGCTGGGTATAGGATCAATATACAAAAATCCATAGCATTTTCCCATATCAGCAATAACCAACTAGAAAATAATTCTTCAAGTTCGATACAAGTCACCAAGCAATAAGACATTATAAAATGTTTAGAAATTAGCCAAGAACATAATGTTATAGAGAAATACTTAAAGTCCTATGAAAGAACACAAAGATGATTTGAATGAAGATATACTGTATATTTTCAGAAGGGATGACTTAGTATTCTAAAGGCGTCAGTTCTCCCCAAATTACTTTATACATTTATTGCAATTCCAGCCTAAATTCAAGTTGAGATTTCTTTTGGGGAACTTGATAAACTTGTTCTGAGATGCCTATGGAAAAATGAAGGTCACCAAAGAGCTAAGTCTAATTCAAAAAAGAAAAGTGAGGGAAAACAGTTCCTTGTTTTACCAGTTATGGAGAGATTAATGTTAAGACATTGAGTAATAGATAGGAAAACACAGTGTAGTGTTGGCAAAAGAACAGATAAATAGACCACGGACTACAATATGGATGGAGTTCAGTTTGGAGATAGGTTCATGTACATATGGGAACTTAATATACAGGAAAGCACCACGAATCAATGGAGAGTAGATGGATTATTTAGTAAGTGATATTGAGGAAATTGGCTCACCATATAAAGAAAAGGAAATCTGCATCCTAACTTAATACCATAGACTATACCATACTACAAAATAGACTAAACATGAAAAAAAATCTAGAAAGCTAAAAAAAGTACGTATAGAAGAGTACCTTTGTGTCCCACAGTCAGGAAAGACATGGAGACTTCAAAAGCTCAAATAATGGTAGCTAATACTTACTTAGCACCGGAACTCTGATAGAAAGATAGACTATGTGAACAGACAATTTACAGGAAAAGGCAACCTGAAAGGCTAACAAGTATAGACGAGATGTTTAAACTCAAACTTGTTATGATTTAAGGAAATTCATCTGGAAAATGAAATATCAATTATGCCTATTAGACTGTCAAAAGTTACAAAGCTGGATCATGTCAAGTCCTTAGGAATGATGCATGTCATTAGGAAACAGGAGCTTTCCTGCACTGTTGTAGGGAGTGTAGACTAGAACAGCCATCCCAAAGAGCAATACTCCATCAAACCGTGTAAACACATACCCGTGACCCAGTCATTCCTCGTCTGGGTATATATCCCAAAGGTACTGCCTCACTGATTCATAAGTGGACACATACAAGGTATTCTCTGAAGCACCATTTGTGGTGCGGGAGGTCGGGGACTATCGGGGACTATCTGATGTCTGTCTTGGGAGAATGGGGAGGTAAAATGTGGTGGGTGAACGGCATGCAGTATGTTGCAATAGTTGGAAGCAGAAGACCAGATGCACGTACGACATGGATGGATCTTAAAAGCAGTGCCGGTGAAAGGATACAGAGTTTTAGTTATGCAGGACAACCATGTCCTGGAGATCTACTGCAGAACACAGAGACTATAGTTAATAATACTGTATTGTATGCTTAGCTTTCGCTAAGGGAGTAGATTCTTAAGCGTTATCAACACACACAAAAAATGTGAGGTGGTGGAAATGTTAATTTGCCTAATTGTGGTAATCATTTCACAGTGTATATCAAGTCATCACATTGTACACCTTACATACATAGTCTTTATTTGTTCTTACCTCAGTAGAAGAAATAAAAATAAACTAAAAATCAAACTAAAAAAATAAAAATAAATTAAAAACAGTGCTGAGTAGAAGATAGGAGAACAAAGGATGAGTTATGTAACCCAATACCATTTACATACGTTTAAAATATTTCTACTCAAAACTTTTCCAAGAACACATTTTTCGAAAACACATCGAAACAAGAGGGCACAAATTCAACACCTCAGAATGGTTGCATGTAGAAAGCAGAAGAGATGAGGGTAGGAGGACATCAATGAATAAGTACAGAGAGAGAACTTGTTGGAGGCTGACATCGGTGATATGAGAAAAACGGAGCAGTATGGTTAATTCAGACGTCTTCGCTGGTACCCACCCATCTATCCCCGTTGGACGTGGATGGGAATGGTATGTTCACATGGGGTGCTTAGTGCCCTGCCTCCTTCCACACAGTCAGGTGTCAAAGAAGGGAGAAGGTGGAATTCTTCTTTTGGGGGGGTTTGCTAATTTCAATGAAGCTAGCAGTCCGACTGTTTCTAGGTAGAGCAAAGAGAAGCCCTTTGGTTCCCTACTTTGGTGAAGTGGGGAGTGTGGTGTATATAAGAGTAGAGAGCGGTGGACAGTGGTCATTGGACTTCCCAACTGATAATTAGGCGGATTTGCATGACCCACTATCTGTTGTCCCAGGACCCAGGATTTGCCAATCATTATTAATTTTTACAGCTTCAAAAACTGAAGCTTGTGTTAGAGTAGACTCCCAGAGTTTTTGTGAAAAGCCCCAGAGAGCAGCTCAGCCTAGATGTGGGATAGGACTGGAGCAAAGGCAATAAAGAAAACTTCTCATTACTCATCTCTGGGCACCTCCAAAAGTGATTGTCTTCGCTTAACCTCAAGGTCAAGACAACCTATTTTATAGTGTTCACTGTCTCTAAAGACAAGCTTTAGTGAGCGTCTTGTTTGCTTCTTACAGTATTAAAAGAGACAACGAAAGCTGCCTCTCAGAAGATCATTTCACCAAGTCTCCGTTGCTCTACCGGGAATATTTGTTTCCTCATTTATATTCATGTCTCTGAAAGACAAGTAGACCTTGAATGAAATTTCAGGCGACAGTAAATTATAAATAATGTATCCATATTTTTTCTCTTCCATACTACTTGTATTTAATTCCCCCTAGAGTCTTGTGCAAACACCAGAGACAAGAGGACAGGAAGCCATTAACATGATGGAAAGAATGAAACGGGTTTATACTATATGGCAGGATGGCAACAAGGGACGATATCTTGATCAAAGAAAGTTTTTGAGGTTTTGTGGGAGTGAGTTCTTTTCTTTTAGTTCTCTCTTTCCTTCTGTTTTATTTTTAAAAACATTGCAACTCTTTTCTAGACCATTAAGTAGACATCTGCTTGAAATGAGTCTCTTGTTTTGGCCCACCCAAGGCAAGATGAGGGTTTGTCAGTGGATGGAGGCCACGTAGGGGCCCAGCTCTAGGCTTTTTTGTTCCATAAGACAAGGCATAAAAAATGCTTAGAACGATCAGCTGAGATCAGCCCATCCTAAGAATAAGGTGCTGCTAAGTGGAAAGCTCAGGTACTGTCAATGGAGTCGGAAAGGATGCTGGTTACTAGCATGAAATTAATGAAATTAGCCTCTAAATCCATCAACCCTGATTTGCCATCACATAGGATGCTCTGGTGTTTTTCAGGCCTCTTGCTCAGCAGGAATAATTCATGGGGTCCAGACTGGCAACACTCCAATCTTTCAAGTAAGTGAAAAGATTCTCTGCTCTTTATTTTTTGTTTCCTTCTTCTTCTTTTCCTTCTTCTTCTTCCCCTTATCCTCCTTCCTCTTCTTCTCCTTCTTCTTCTTCCCCTTCTACTCCTCCTCCTTCTTCTTTTACCTCTTCTCCTTCTCCCTTTCTTCTTTTCAGGCAAACAAGGGCCCACAGATGGAGCATGCAGGATGAACTATGTGGCTCCCATGTGTGTGTGTCATGGGGTGGGTTGTCAGTGAAGGTCCTGTTAGAGACGCAGGGAGAAGATGAGCAGGGATGTGCTTGGCGTCAGGGGAGGCAGAATCAGGCTCAAGGCACAGCCACTGTGACCACTCTTCCCAGAAGAAGCCTAATCTCAAGGGATCTTTAGGAGATCCCTAAAAATCAGGGATGACAGGAGAGTCCTGGCATGAGTAACACCTGCCGTATACACTGGAGGCCCCTTCTCCTGGACTCCTCCTCGAGGCATCTGGCACAAGCCACCTATCAGGCAAACCCCAATCTTTCCCTTCTTGATAACATCCTGATTCCCACATTTAGGAAGCTGGTACTCTTGTAGTCTCTTCCTCCTTAATAAAATTTGCTTTTGGCAGGGGAGTTGGAGGACAGGGGGTAGAAAAGGTGGGGGAGGGGCCTGGCACAGGCAGTGAAGACTCACTAATGTTGACACGTGTAGGCTTAGTGTAATTTATTCAGGCAAATTTGCATTTGGGGTGGCAGAAAGAACCTGAAATTAGAGGGACTTTAGGAATCATACTCTGGAGGAAGTACCTCTTTGCCTGTCCCAACCCTGTGATGGATATTGAAAATCTCCTTCTATAGCTTTGTTTCACCAGAAACCTCTCTTCCATGCTCTACAGCTGGGATTTAACTATTCTATTCAACCAACATTTATTATGTCCACTATCTGTCAGGCTCTGTGCAAGGTACTTTCATATGCATTACTTCTGTCTGCAAACTTTTCATTCTGCAACCGGTCATTCCAGTGGGTTCTGATAAATCTCTAAGACAAAACCAGTAGGGTGTGGTACGCATCAATGACCTACATTTAAATTTGAGTTTTACAGTAATACTCAGCAAAGGTTTCCAAACTTGGACACATCTTTGCCATGTACCACAATAGTAGTGGCAAGTCCTTCTCTGGTACCCCAACTGTGCATGGAGCGGCTCAGTCAGTAACTACACTCATTATACAGGAACGTGGGCTCTTCGGTTTTTTTCCTTTTTGAGTTGGTATTGGTCATGCCCCAGGAGCCCAGTGTCAACTGGGTTTCATAAAAACAAAGAAACAAACACCTAAATATGTCCCGATGGTCCCTCTGCACTGTTCACCAAACAAAGCCACTACCCTGGCCTCCTTTCCAGATTTCCATGAATTGTTAACCTTCTGCTTATTGGATCTTGCTGGGGCTCCAGCTGGATCTGGGATTCCAGACCCAAACTGTTATACACCCCTGGGGCAGCTTCATGTAAGAGAGGCCAGTGGTGGGCACAGAAGCAGGTAAACTTTGATAGCCCAGGTGGATCTGGAGCAAGGCACAACTGCCAGGTGCTGCAGAAACCTCAGGCATATTATCACACTGCTCACAGCCACTAGCTGAGGCATTGCTAGGATAGGAACTGGAAGCTCATACTACACTGAGCAAGCACTGAAACCCATGCATTTTTGGGATGACATGATGAGTTGAGACCTAATAAATATGCAAATTGGGAGCTCTGTTTATGTTTCTGTCATCTGTGTCCTTTTATGGGAAAGAAATTCTTAATTCAGTGAAAAGCTCCAATCCATGGGTCTTTGGGTTGGAAAAGAGGACCATGGAAGACCCTTTAACCTGTGAATATGCAGGGAAGGGCTTGAACAAGAGAGGGTAGCACCTTGATACTGAGATAAGCCACACTGCGAAAGAACATGGAGGGTGATCATAATTGACTTCAGCCCCAAAAAGTGATCAAGTGTCCTCCAAGTTCCACTTGGTAAAGACCCGTCTTAGATTCATGTTTGGTTATGTAACCGAGGCTTATTTTTGTTTTTTAATTAAAAAATTGTTTTTCTGATTATTTGCTCATTGTAGATGCTTTGTAAGATATTGAAAATACAAAAAAGGAGGGAAAAGAGGACTCATTCCTAATCCCACTAACTTAACCACTGTTAACATTTTGGTGTTTTTGATCCAGTGTCCTGCTTTGTCATTTAGAACAAGTCTACAGGGAGAGGCACCTGGGTAGGGATTGGGGATCTTCTGTCACCTCCCTCATGATGGCGGGACCGGGCTCTGGGGCATGGGCAGGATTCCAGTCATCCTGGTACTCTGAGATGGCAGGCACACATGCATCTAGGGAGAAGGGATATGCTCACACTCGCCCCACACATGTGCATGGCCACACCCCCAGAATGTGGGGCAGGAAGACAGTTCAAAGTCTGGACTGGGCAGTTCTGCAATACGGACTGTACAGAGGGACCGTGGGAAGTGGCAGAAAGGATTTTTAACAGGCGCAGTCCCCACAACTTGATCAACTAGAGTCAAATCAGTTCTCTTGCTTAGGAGCTGTGGGGTCTTGGGTGAGTTGCCTCACCTCTGTGTGGCTCAATTTCCTCGACTGTAAATAGGTATAACAGAACATACTTCGTAGGCTGTCATGATGACTGAATTAGGTAGTACGTCTAATGATGTAAGAACAGTGCCTCTTATTAGTTTATTTCCTCTTATACAAATTAGGACACTCTTATCCTTTATGGCCATTTTCAGGTATTTTCTGCTGATAATTGGAGGAAGGCAAGAGGAGCAGCTGGATTTAGAAGTAGAAGACCTTTGTTGTAGTTTGACTCAGCCACTTACTAGTCATGTAGGTCATTTGATTTCCACGCACTCTGTTCATCATCTGTGAAATGGGGCCGATAAGGCGCTCCTCACCCGTTCTTACAGGGACTTAGTTAAGATCATAGGAGTGCAAAAGTGCTTTGTGTATGGAGAAGAAGCCAAGATTTAATATGGAGGGTTTACTCTTGGTGCTTTCATTAAGTGATTCTCTGATTATAGGCAGCAGAAGAAGGAAGGAAGGAGGGAAGGATGAACTTTGCTGGGAAAACACTTGCAGAAAATCTGATCAGGAACCTGGTGTCTTCACTTGGTGCATTTAGTGGGTCCAGGTGGACCAGGGATTTGCACTGTGGTTCCTATGGTTGTTTTGGTAGGAAGAAGTTTCCTGGCAGGGCCTTGGAAGGGGGAGGGGAGGAGTGGAGGAAAGCCTTATTTCCCCTCACAGGAAGAGGCGGTTGGGTTTCTTTGGTAGGTTCCTCCCTGATCAAGTCTCAGCAGAAGCTGCTGATGAGCCAGAAGTCAAGCAGGGAAGAAGAAGGCATCACAGGGGTGGTGGTCTCTCACCTGTGGTGAAGGTGGCAGAGGTGAGGCTGCTCCGGGAGGTGTCCTGGGCTGCCTGCAGGAGCACTGTGTAGTCTGTGCTCTCAGACAGGCCCTCCAGTCGGATCCACGTGTCCTCTGCATCCACAATCAGCTCCTGTGCAACAAGCGAGGGAGGCAGGTGGAAGGGAGGGACCAACACGCAATTGAGAGGAGCTGGGAAGGGAAGCCCAGAGCCCGCGGCCAGCTAGGTCAGTATTGCCAGGGCCATTGTGTGCTCTCCACTCCACAACAAGGAGAGGACCGAGCCAATAAGCAGAGAGGGCAGCTCCCGTGTGAGAGTTAGGCAGCTCCTACCTCACAGATGCACGTTGGCATAAAGGCAGGCCTGTGAGTGATCAAATCCAGTGGTTTTCTGACTGTACGAGATTCCTCAGGACTAGGGGAGGCAGAATCCTAGGCCTGCGTCCTCCATATCCAACAGACTAGCTCTGCTTAAATCTATTGTGTATATTTGGCTTCTGAATAGTGTTTCACTTTAAAACAAAAAAGGATTCCATTGCGAACAGAAGCTTGACAACCAGTGCTCTCGAAGTACTGTTTCAACTGATCACGTAACCCAGAAATTTGTCATCTCTTTACTGCAGGCTATATACAGAGGTAGCCTTTACAATGCTGATCGAGAGGCATAAAAGACCGTTGAATTTGATACCCTGCTCATGTTTGCTTGGCCCTGCTAGTGAAATTTCCCCCCAAAACTATGTACGTATATAGGCTTGGAAGTTTCCAATGTGCTTTGCATCATCGTATTGAAAACGCCACCACAACCAAGAGAAGTGTGGAGCTAGACACCCCCGTTATCTAGAGCAGACTAAGACTCAGAGAGGTTTCGTGCTTTGCTTCAGTTTGTTAGGAGAGTAAGAGCGAAGCCAGGCCTAGCACCAAAGTCTCTGGCTTGCAGACTCAGGCTCTTTCCTCAACAGCATGTATGTATCCATCATGGCAAACCCAGTGTGCTCCCTTTGGATGGCTTGATAGAAAAATCTCCTTTACAGACAAATCTCACCTTGCGGCTTCCATCAGTGGATTTGTAGGTTAAGATGTAGTTTTCAATCTCGGCTCTGGGAGGCTGCCAGGAGATCAGGGCACTTTGTCTGGTGACTTCACTGGCTGTCAGGTTTGCAGGAGGGTCCAGGACTACAAAGAGGAGAAAATGCCAGGAGTGCCTGCCTCTCCAGCTCGTCTCTGTTTGATTCCATTGCAGGCCCATGTATATCTTTGCCCACCTATGTGGTCTCTGGGCTGCTTACACGCTGACCCTAGTTCTAGCTTGGACAGGAGCAGAAGGGTGCTCCTGGGCCAGAAGATAATCAGTCAGTGTCATGATCATTCCTGCAACTATTCCCCCCTTCCCTCACCTGGGCCTCCGGGCCTAGGTGTGACAACTTCCAATCTGACCTGTGTCTGAAATCATGACCTTGTTAAAAATGCATGTCTGCAAGTTCACTCTTGAGCTTATATCCTTCCCACACCTATAACTTTGTCTACTGTTCTGGCTTTGATTGTATCCAGCAACTATTTCCCAGATATCAAGCCTGGTAATATGCATCAGGTTTTTCTGGGCCCTATGCATTTCCAGTACTGGCCTTTCTTGGCCTGGTTCTACTGCTGTCAGCCGGACTCAGGGTGAGAGCAGGAAACAGACATGTGTCTGTTGCCTGAGAGCTGTAGCTCACTTTCACTGGCATTTGGGCAGCAGTCAACGGAAATACAAACAGCTCATGGCTGCACTGTCCAAAGCCTATCAACTATCATTTAGAGCACCACATGAAGACTGGTAATTTTCAGGATCCACAGGAGCATCTAGGGACACTGGATGTGTAGCCAACCATGTACTCACGGGTAGAGAAGTTGGTGCTGACGGTGCCACTGGTGAGAGGCCCACTGGTGGCATACATATTGACGGTATAGTGGGTGCTAGGAAGCAGGCCAGCAAGCTGGAATTCCTCACTGCCTCCATCAACCAGGATGGTCTCTCCAGCAACTGAAATCGGATGAACATGGATGAGAACTGAATAAGGCTATTCAACCTAGGAAAGCCTTACCGAATCCAAAGGCATTTCATAAAGATTCAGTATTAGAATTTTGGAAAGAATCTCTTAAAAGTTATTTAGCTTAGTATTGTATTCCACACAAGCCTCCCCTCTCATCTTGTTTTGCATCTTAATTGAGAAAAATAGTCCTTATTTGGAGGCCAGATTTCTTTTCCATGACATCTACTCAGGCCATTGGGTTTACAAAGAATCAGCTGAACCCTCCGGCTACATGGCTCCTTCTTTCCTGCCTCATCTCCTACTCAGGTCCTCTCTCCTCTAGGCTGAGAAAATTTATCCCCAACCACCATTCCATGGATGTGGCAATTCTAAAATTGTAGATTTTTTTGCGCCCGTGGACAGAGCTTTGCCTTCATTTCTACTGCATTTTTCATCGTCGATTGAGTTTCGGATCACCGTCTCAGTTTATTGAAATATATTTGATTTTGGATTCTCTTGATCACAGTTTAAAAATTTTTTTATTCAAGTACAGTTGACACACAATGTGACATTAGTTTCAGGTGTACAACATGGCGATTCAACTCCCCCATACATTATGCTATGCTCACCGCAAGCATAGCTACCATCTCTCACCGTACAGCACTGTTACAGTATCATTGACTTACACAGTTTCGTTTTATATACAAATGTGGTACTCATGTCTTCTCTGTATTCATTCATGCTGTCAATAAAACTGTTCATTAGAGCAGGGCCAAGCCCTTTATGGTGTCTTTAGAGTACTTCCGAGTAATTCAGCATTCAAGAAAATTTACTGGGCACTTCCCCAAACTAGGTAGGGTCTGAGGTTTCAAGTTTCTTGTGGGCTAAAGGCATAGAAGGCATGCAAACAAATAAAAATCCAAACCACCTCTTTGGAAGAGCAAACATAATGATTCGATCTTTCGAATATCCTCATTTGCAACATCCTGCCAGCGGTCACTGCTCTGGCCGTATCGAACCATGGCAGTTCCTCCAAAGTCCTCACGTTCTCTCCTATCTCTACGAGTGCACTGTGGCTGTTCTTTGTCTTAGAAGTCCCTTTCTTCTATTCTCCTTCTCTAACTTTATCTAAGATCTGCCTTCTTCCTTCCCCTCAACACCCACCCTCACCCCCAATGAGTGATCTATCAGATGTGGCCCAAGCTGTTTTGTGATCGCCTATGTCATGACACTGCTCACATTGGGTGGTAACAATATACTGGTCTGTCTCGTCAACACCAGAAGTGATTTCTGCGAAGAAAAGAACCCGTGTTTTGTCTCTGAATCCTTATAGCCTTGTTGGGTGTATGGCTTGTGGGAGGACATCCAAAATATTTGTTGAATGAATGGAAGTTAATTGATATGATGGAACCGTGTACTTTGCACCGGTCAGCAAGTGGGTCTGACTGCCTTAGGGGAATACTGGAAGCTTTGATGGAGGACATAGTGTTGAAACTAAGACTCAGAGGATGGGTTTGTCTAGGCAGACAAGTGGGGAGAGAATTTCCGGATAGAGGAAGCAACACATGCAAATGCATTGTGGTTTAGGAAGGCATGGTGAGAGGTAAGAAATGCAGGCCCATGACATGCAAGGAGGGGAGGCAGGAGTTGAAATGGATTGTGCGTGAACATAGCGGGTTATGATGTATCCATAGTCATGATATTCATTCTTTGAGGAGAGCTATTCAATCAGCTACCATTCTATGTAACTCCAACTATGATCCATCACGTATTTTTCCATCTAAGTGATAAGTAGGTTTTTCTGATGCCTTGCTGAAATCCAAGTGTGTTAGCAGATTTGCCAATAAAAAAAAAGATATAAAATGGGTTTGGTAAAACTTATTCTTAGTGAACCTGTGCTGGTATCTTCTTCCAATTTATTTAATAGTCTGTTTTCGTTTTTATTTTCCCAAACTTTACCAATCAGCTTACTTTGCAGCTTACAAAATTGGTTTTCTCTGTCATTTTTGAAAATTAAGACATCTGCTTATCTTTTGCCTTCTGGTATCTTTGTTCTCTGGATTCCTGAATATAACCCACAACAATTCTGTGATCACATGTATAATTTAGGCAAGGAAATCATTTTCCTAGGCCTAGATACTTGAATTACTGAACACTATTTTGCTTTGGGCTTCTCTATTCAACTTCAAATAGCATAAGGTGAACAAGCATGGTGAGAGGACATTGAAACTCAAGATTTCATGTTGACTCAACCTTTTGGGTTGGATATGAGTAGACAAGACTAAAGCAACAAGAGTTTGCTAGCTCTGGATCCTTTGTTACCAAGTATTATCTGCTTCAAGCATGGTGCTTTAGTGGTTTTCTCGCTCTGTAAGTATCTGGAAAAGTGCACTTTCTTGCCCATTGCGTTTGGGGGCAAGTCTTAGCTCAACTCAGAATTTTGTCTTCCAAGTGCTGTTTCTATGTTTTTGTATTTGCTTTTGTTTATGGGCCCTTCTTGTACCTTTCAGATTCAGCTTTCTGAATTTCTATAATTGATATAATTTGTAGAGTTTAGGGACATCTTGAGAGCTTTACAGTAAAAGTAAAGCAGGAAAATTTCTAAGATGTCCCTCAAATTGATAAATCGTCCTTTTTAAAAAAACTTAAATAATAGTCTTCAGCTCCAGTCCCCACCATTCCCACCTGCCTGATGCATAGACTTGTAGACATTCACCTGCAAAGTGTGTGAGAATAATGACGTAGTTCTCCACTCCACCCACTGGTGCCTTCCACTGCAGCAGGGCTTCTGTTGGAGTGATGTTGGTAGCAGTCAGATCCACGGGGTTGTCCATGGCTGAAACAGAACCAGAGAGTATCAGGTAAAGGTAGGAGATACTGAAGGATGGAAGCGCAGTGAACTATTTCCTATAGTTTCACCCATCATCATATCTACTGCTGTGGTGTACAAAGTAATGAAGTGAGTGGAGATCTCTTTCCTTTCTTCCCTTCGATCCCATCCTCTTCTCCCTTTTCTCCTTCCTCACAAGTACACAGTTCTCTCCTGATTGGCCCCAGATCTTCCTTTTACTTCATTCACTGACGTATGCGCAGAGCCCTGTCAGGTCCTACAGGGGATTCCAAGGTATGGCTGTTGTGTTTGACACATTAAAACCTAGATGGAGAAACTAAGAGCATAGAGGAATTGTTATCTTTCTTTAGTTAATGAGATATTTTGCTTCCCAAGCTACTTGCACTTTCATAAGTATAAAGGGCATGCCTTGTGGAATGATCCCTGTTAACGAACTTCAGAAAGTGTGGTGGGAATTCCATGAAGTCAAGGAGTATCCACAGCACCTAGAACTTACAAGGTAGTCAGTGCTTGCGGAATGACTGAATGGGTCTCAGGTTGCCTCGAAAGCCACATACGATGAGTGAATTCTTGCTTTGCTACTCACTGGCTCCCTTTGTACTGAGACCTGGGTATCCCTTTTGTAGCCTAGAGAGCTGAGGGGATTCTTCCAGGCTAAGGAACAATAATGCCTGTTGTGGGGAACAGAGTTTGCTCATCATGGGACCGAGTTCCCATTCTTATTTGCCCATGCTCTATGCCTTTGTTTCTTACTATGCTTCCTTTCTATAAAGTTGAGATTTATTTTAGAAATGGATGTTATTATAATAGTTTAGGTATCAACTCAACCTAAGTGTTGCATGATTTACTTTTGGGGACCAAGATGTGCTATTGATCTGGCCCTGTTCTCTAACTGAAGGTTTCTATTGCTTGCCTATGCTCCTTATTTAGAAGCAACAACTGTGAAATATTTTTCAGATTTTAATATCCGAATTTTATATGTAATCTGTGTCTTTAACAAGTTCTTCAAATGCAACCTTATGAAAAGAGACAAAGAAATGTCTTGGGAGACTAGTTAGCTTGATCTCTCTGAGGTTAACTATGAGACCCTGAAGGAGTACTCATTTCCCAAAGTTGTAAAATCATACATCTCACATTAAAACAACAACAAAAGAAGACAGTTCTGTGGGCAATCTGTTTATTGGGAGTTGCCACAATAGCTCTGTCTGAACCTGAAAGAGGGTGGTTTGGGTTGGTACGCTGCGGAATATCTGCTTTACAGATACTTGCTGCTTATGACCAAGAACCCAAGGAATGAGGTTTTTTGACCCAAGTTGCTGCTTTCTTTTACCTTAAGGAGTAGGAGGCTCTTAAAATCCATTTTACAGTCCTCAAAGAGAAAAAGTCTAATTTCTTTACCATGAATTTCTAAGACTTTCAGGAAGGTGAGGGCGGGGGGCTTCTTTTGACTCATTGGGCATCACTTTGGGTCAATATTTGTTGATTCCTTAATGGTTACAGATAATTTTATGAAAGGAAAGATTGGACCAAAAACATGGCTGAGTTATGTGTAGTTATAGGCCTGGAAGGAGACTAGGGAAAATGAGAATATCCTGTGGTGTTTTTTAGTAGAATACTTTTTTTAGGTTCTGAAGCATTCTGAAGGCATGTTTCTTTGGCCACTTACTTTACAGATGTTTCTGGGCCTGTGAGAGCATCTACAAAAGTGGTGAGGAATTCCAAGTTACCTTTTCCTCATTCAGGAAGTGCCATTCTCTGAGGAAATTAAGCAGCCTCAAGAAGTTCCAGTGTTCTCCTAATGAGGCAAGCTGGATATTTCCCATGTGCTATGGGAACGACAGCTTAACTGGCAGGTTAGGTCTGGGGTCTGGGGACAGAAATTTTTGGCTGTCCCCTCTGGTGACTTCTATAGCAAATCTTTCCTAGTTCTGCACGGTGGGCTGACTCAGGGGCCAGAGCAGGAGGAGCAGTGGAGTTGCTGCAGGAGCCCTGTCCTCAGGCCCATCCAAGGAGCTCATTTTCCAAAAGAAGTCCTCCACCTTTTTTTAAATTTTATTTTATTTATTTATTTGACAGAGAGAGAGACAGCGAGAGAGGGAACACAAGCAGGGGGAGTGAGAGAGGGAGAAGCAGGCTTCCCGCTGAGCAGGGAGCCCAATGTGGGGCTCGATCCCAGGACCCCGGGATCATGACCTGAGCCGAAGGCAGATGCTTAACCAACTGAGCCACCCAGACGCCCCAAAGTCCTCCACCTTTTGAGCATAAAGCAATAACAAGTGCAGCCACTTGGTGGCTTCTGACCTGGAAGAAGAGTTTCAGAACCCCAAGGATTATTACTGAAATAATAATCTTTTCCTTCTCTGAGGTAAAATTTACTTGACTGAGTCTTTTAAAAAAATTAGATAAGATGATTCAGATGTCTGTTCTGGAATTCACTTCCATAATGTATCTTTGAAAGGTCACATTTCCTATTGAAAATTCCATGAAAATTTCTGATCTAAACCAATAAGATTATTAGAAGAGGGTTACTCTCTAAACTCCTGGTATTAGAGGGAAATACCAGAGGGGAGAGAAATTGCAAATTGCTTTGCATGACACAGTGAGTCAGAGAAGCACCCAGGAATGGAACTTCTGAACCCAGAACCAGTGTCCTCTGTATTAGCCAGAACAACTCCACTCTTTGCCTCTTCTGTCTGTTGCAGGTCCTCAGTCAGGGTCTTGTCTTGGCTCATGACAGGGAGACATGCCTACCTGTGTGAATGAGGGTACAGACGCGCTCACTCTCCTCTCTGCCCCTCACACTGTTGAGACTGATTTCATATTCAGTGGCTGGATATAGCTTGGTGATGGTGAATTCTGTCACCGTGTTGGGCACCACTGAGCTGTCCAGCCGTCCCACTAAGGAAGAGAAGAAGCCACTGTTAAAGTTCATTGGATCCTTCATCAACACAGCTCATGGTATAATCTACATAGAAGCTTCTGGCAGCACTTCGTCATGAAGCACAGATGGGTGCAAGGCCCAGCACTCAGTGGGGAAGGAGGAGAAATGATTCATAGACTGGGAATGTTGGAGCTGATGAGACCTTGCATGCTGGTCCCACCCCCTCATTTTATAGGTTCCTTGGAGCAAAGGAAAAAGGTGGTTATGTGGTTTTCTAACCAGCTGGTCTTCTTAAGGCAGTCTAGAGGTCATGGCTGCAAAGAGTGGTCCATGCAGCCCAGAGACAGGGTAGTCTGGAAAACTATCCCCTGCCTCCCTGGACGGGGGCATGCCCTCTACTTTGTTAACAATGTGGCATGTACCAGCAGGAACTGTCAGGTTGCAGGGGAGGTCTGGACCAACTTTTTCTGACTTATAACTCGGCTGAAGTGGCAGAAATAGGACCACCATCACTGGACTTCCTTCTAAGGCTCCATATGGTTCAGCTGAGTCTTTATGCATCACCCAGGATTCTAGTCTTGGACTTCACTCTCAGAAAAGTGAATGTGACCCTGGGTTTTGGCAGAATTCTTTAGAGTTCATTGTTATTTACTTCACCCCTAGATAAGGTGACCAGTTACCATGGTTCACTCTGCTGATGGAGGGCCTGCTTTCTGGGTGAATGTAGTCAAGCCTTTTGTGAGAGGAGTTGGTAAATTCAGGGTTTCTTGGCTGCTCCCCCCTCAACCCACTCTCATTGTGATGGAACATGCCACAGAGAGGAGGAGAATGAAAATGGGGAATGATACCCTCTGGGATATGTAGTTCTCCCATAGCAATCTTCACCTAGCTCCAAATCCTATCCATTTGTGAGAAAGCAAATAACTTTATTACCTTGTGTTGGCCGATAGGATACTCGGTAGTAATCAAAAGATGCAACAGGAGGGCTCCAGGAGACCATAACTGAGTCCTTGGTCACATTGCTAATTGTAATGTCTTTGGGGGGATCAATTCCTACAAGAACCCAGGTAGTTGTGGGAAAAAGACAGAAAGCACAGTGTGAAAAAGCAATTCCTATCCTTGGTTTCATGTGGACCGAGAGCTAATAGTATTGCAGAGGGAGAAAAGATCTTTACACCAGAGCATCCTTAAAGCCATGGTCAGGCCAAAGTTTCGCATGAAACCTCAAGTTATTGGCTAAAACTATGTTCATGGGGAATATTTTAACAACATGAAGTCAAGTTGGCAAGCTCTGTGCTGTGCAGCAGCTATTACCTGTGTGAAGGCCAATTGGGAACCTTCCTTTAAGTTCATGTGTTTTCTTTTCAACTGGGATTAACATGGTCATATTCTCTGGAACAACTTCTCTTGGACAAACCCAACTGTTTCTCTTAGTTTTTAGCAGCCACCTACGGTTCAATTTGGAAAAACTGCCTATCCAGTCTAGAGGGATTTCAGATCACAAGTCCAGAACAAATCCACTTTCCTAACTTGTATTTCATCTGTACTGGATACTTCATTTTTTTTTTGATTACTGGAGGATCCCAGGGTCGAAACCAGCTAGTGCTTAATCCACTTGTCCAGTTTGTGAGTTCTTGTTAGTATGTAGGAAACCACTGAAACACGCATGTCCTCACCCACATGCACACTCACACCTGGGATTGTATTTGGAGAATGATGAGACAAAAATGATCCAGTTCATCTCAGAGTGCCTGTGTTTTCCAAACGACATGCAAATCAATCCCATTTTCTGAGTCTCAGGTTCCCACATGGTTGCGTGTTAGTCCCATATAATTTTGAGGAAACATCATTTGTATGAGTGACCTTACTGAGCAGTCAAAAGATGGGGTCTCCTCTTGGAGGCTAACTCTCTTCAGGCTGATAGTGTGAGAACCTCTGGACCAATGCGTTCAAGCACTGGCGTCCTCAAGACATTGAGTCCATTCTACCTTCCAAAATGAAGTTTCCCATCTTATACATTTTGTGCAACTCTGGAAGAGGTGGCTTTTTCAGAATAGCTCACAGACCCTCTCAATCCAAATGAGGCAGTCCCTTTCTCCTTGGGTATTTCTCTTTGTAAATTTCATTGACTTGTTGAAGACCTCTATAGGAACCCCCTTTCCCACCTGCTGTCAAGTACTCCAGCCTCACCTGTGGTGATGGAGCCCACGATGGGCTCAGAGGTCACCGTGCCATGGACAGCTACCAGGTTCACGATGTACTCAGTGGCTGGCTGCAGACCCATCAGGACAGTATGCCTCTTGGTAGCATCCAGGGAGACCTCTGTCATCTCTTCCTCTTCATCCCGAGGGCTGTAGTTCAGAATGAGTCTGTCTGCTGGAGGGGATGGGTCACTCCAGGTTATGTTTACGCTGGAGGAGGTCACGTGAGAAAAGTGCAAATGGGAGATGGGGCGGAAGCCTGCAAAGCACAGGAGATGATGGTTCTGAAACATATTTGAGGTGATGGGACTCTGGGCTAGAAGAGCCAGCTTAAGCACCTGTTTTCCTTGTAAACTAGGACTCCACCTTCACTCGCTGACTCAGAGCTTCTCCCTCCCCACTCTCCAGTCCTGTCCACTCTCCTTTCTCCAAGCCATATACTGAAAAATGAATGTCCTCAGCAGGGTACGACCTCTGTGAGTTATTCATAATACTCACCCAGGATTTAAAATCTTTATCCTGGGAGAAATTTAACATGATTACATGGATCCTCTGAATGCCCACTGATTTAGTGCAGGCAGGAGAAGATGAACAGAATCATCCTCTTTGTCCAGGCTGTAGAAAACCAGATACAAATTTTCTGGCATGTAGGTAGCCTTGCTCATCTCTGCCCCTTATTTACAAACTTTCCATCTCGATATATTTATTAATTTCTCTTCTATCTCCTCCTTTTTCTATCCACATTCTTCCTTCTTAAACAAAATGGGGCATTCAAAGAGTGGGTTGCCCAGATGACCTTCTTGTACTAAGATCCATTAATGCCTAAACCCAGCTGGGATTTCTGCTGCCCTGTACCTGTGAAGGCATCCACAGTGGACTCGAAGCTTTGCTGCCGACCCCTCTCCGCCGTGATCGAAATGATATACTCTGCTCCTGGCTCTAGATCTGTCAGTGTGTACGAGGTCCTGTCCTTGGGCACAGTGACTTCTGAAGCAATTCCAGAGGATGGGGTAAAGGTAATTCGGTAATGATCAATGGGGCCACTGGCCTTGGTCCAGATGAGGGAGATGGAGGTTTCTGAGGAGGCCGTCACCATGAGGTCTCGGGGACTGTCAAGTTCTGTGGATCAACATAAGTGGCCTATTTTACACCAGTTCCATAGATCAGCCAGTATTTATTGGAATTAGACCTCCCCGTGGATTTCTAAGCTATCAGCAGGACTGCTGACCACAATGATTAGCTTGTCTTTGCTGACAATTATCTCACGTTTTGTTAAGCGCTTTCCGTTTGAAAGATGGCCAAGGGCTTGGTATATAGATGGACAATCTGCATAAAGGCATTAGTAGCTCCAACACCACAGGAATACACCCACCTCTGGGACAAAGCTGGCTGCTGATTCTCAAGCTCTCTATATTCATTTTCTCCCAGCCTTTCTTAGCAAGCCAACCAGGGTACAATAGGAGCCACCATCAAGTAGGGATATGACATTCCTGACAACAGTAGCTACCCTGTTCCTGAGGCCATTTTGACTGACCTGGCCATGGGTGTGCAAATCTGAGAACTCCTGGGGACCCATGTCCTTGTGGTTCTCTACAGAGGCTGTCTACACTAGAATGAGCCTTGGGACAGGGATTGGTTCAAAATCCCCAATTCAGTCCAGGCTGCCTGGACCTAAGGTACTAGAGTGACTTGGAAATTTACCCAGAATTTGGAAACAAATCTGCTGGATCCAGAGTAGCAAGGGTCTCAGGTGGACTTTTCCATTGTCCTTAGATTTAATGGGGTGTTTCCAAATCTAAACCTTTATCCTTGTGGCCTTTCTGAGGGCTTCTGTCATGCATGGTGAGGGACACCACATTCTGCCTGTTCTGGGGTGGTCTAGAAAGAAATATGACCTGCTATGACACCAGTCGATTTGGAATTTTCCACCCCTGTGAGCAGCCCTTCAGATCATGGGAGACATGCACAGATCTGTGGGGAAGAGAGGGAGACCATCCTGCATATTGATGTCACAGGTTAGGCACAGAGACCAGAGTTCTGCAGGTAGATGTTGTTTCTAGGCTGATAACTATCATCCAGGGACCTGTTCATTAAGGGACATTGCCTTCTGACAAAGCCTTGCCAGGACAAGCCTCCATGGCTTCTCAGGCTTTCAGAGTATCCTGGTCTTCTTCGGCACCAATCCTCCTACTCACCAGTCCTGGCATTCATGGTAGCTGGTACACTTTGCTGTGAGTTCATGACAGCAGATATTCCAACTCCATACTCAGTGCCAGGCACCAGATCTGTTAGCAGATGCAGAAACAAACATTATTCCGTGTGTGTGTCAGTGGTGGGGAAGGCAGAAAGGAGGGAAGCAAATGAGTTTAGATTCCTGTTCGGATCTTATGTTTAGTCCTTCCTGAATCTCCTCCGAATTTTATCTAGTACGAAATCCCAATTTCACCACTTAGGAAATCTGTACCAAGTCAATAGGATGAAGTGCTCAGTGCAGAGCTTCCTTCTTGCTGCTGATCTCGGGAAGGCAGTGAGGCTGCCCTTATCGGTGACCCTCAGAAATGTGCTCTCCTGCGGAGGTCTCCCTGTGGTACTTAGAGTCTCAGATTGGCTACAACTGGTGAAAGGAGTCCCTGTATAAGCTGTGAACTGGAGGAGTGTGTAATTGAGAGTGACTGTGTGGACATGGGCCTTTGAAGCATTTCTTGAACACTGTGTGTGAGCATCAATGGCACCTTCTATACATAGGGACGGAAACCATATGGGGACTCCAGGATCCCTTATAGGGAGCAACACTGGATGGACTTTCTGAGCACAGGCTGTCAGGCCTTTAATGCAGGGACAGACAGAAGCCATATTGCTGTGGGCTTCCTACCAAGGTCGGTAATTCAGAACCCAGGGTATGTGAAGTTATGGATTTGATCTTAGGATGACTTCTGGGGGACTCCAGAAGATGGAAAAGATGCAAAAATTGTCCAACTAAAGGATGTAAGCTTCTTTGGGGGAAATCCTTTGGGGGTTTAATACAGAGAATCGCTGGGAGTCTTCCAGGATATCTGCAATTATCTGGGGTGTTTCCCTACCCTCTCCCGCATTCATTTGCGGACTAACTGGCTTGACGGTATATTAATTTCCCATTGCTGCTGTAACAAATTACTACAATTTAGTGGCTCAAAACAAAATAAGTCTGTTGTTGTGCAGTTCAGCATTCAGCAGGTCTGAAGTCTAAATGGTTCAGCAGGGTTGCAGCCTCTGGAGGCTCTGGGGGAGAAATCATTTCCTTGCCTTTCCCAGCCTCTCGAGACTGCCTGCATCCCTTGGCTTGTGACTCCTTAATCCATCTTCAAAGCCAACAGCATAGAATTTTCAAGACTGCTATTCTCTCTGACCTCTGTGTCCATTGCCCCATCTTCTACTCTGAGTGTTCTCCTTGTATCCCTCTTTTTAAAAAAAAATATTTTATTTATTTATCAAAGAGAGAGGGGGAGAGGGAGGGGGAGGGAGAGCACAAGCCAGGGGAGCGGCAGGCAGAGGGAGAAGCAGACTCCCCACTGAGCAAGGAGCCAGATGTAGGACTCGATCCCAGGACTCCAGGATCATGACCTTGAGCCAAAGGCAGACACTCAGGTGTCCCTCCCTGAATCCCTCTTATAAGAACCCTTGTTCTTACATTGGCCCCACCTGGATCACTTAATCACATCTACAAATTGCTTTTCGCCATGTAAGATGACAGAGTCACGTGTTCTTGGGATTAGAACGTGGGCATCTTTGGGGGCCATTACTCTAGCATCACACTAGCGTCAAATATGCCCTCATTTACTGGAAGTGGGATTGTAGAAAAATACAAGATCAAATCATCACCTATGGGGCCCCCATGATGAGTCTGAGTCCTTCTGGTAGGCATGGGGGGGGGTGGCTGTGTGGGTCCACAGGGTCCTGGCTAATGATCATGCTATTCTGCATTTATATTTTAATTTGTTCTTTTCAAAATACCTGAATGTGCTTTGACCCTCACCACAACCTGAGGAAAGTAGATGGGGAGTCTTTTCTCCATCTGTGTTAGTTTCTCGTGGCTGCCATGACAAATGGTGACAACAGGTGGCTCACAACAACAGAAGTTTATTCTCCCATAGTTCTAGAGTCTAGGGGGCTCAAATCAAGGTGTTGGTGGGCAGGGCTCCTTCCAAAGGCTCTAAGGGGGAGCATCTTTCCTTGGCTCTTCCAACTTCTGGTGGTTGTTGGCCATCCTGGGCTTTCCTTACTTGTAGTTACATCGCTCCAGGCTCTGCCTCTGTTGTCTCATTTTGTCTTAGTCAGCTCGGGCTGCTACCACGAACAGCCATAGACTGGGTGGCTTAAATCACATTTATTTCCTACAGTTCTAGAGACTGAGAAGTCCAAGATCAAGGCACCAACAGATTTGACAAGGGGCGAGACCTCACTTCTTGCTGTATTCCCACATAGTGGAAAGAACAAGAGAACTCTCTTGGGTCTCTCTTTTATAAGGGCACCAATCCCATTCGTGAGGGTTCCTTGCTCATGACATAATCACCTCCCAAAGGTCCTATCAGCCAATATCACATTGGGAATGAGGTTTCCAACATAGGAATTTGGGGCAACACAAAGTCTGTAACACATGGCATTCTCCCTGTGTGTCTGTGTCTTCTCCCCTTCTTATGAAGACACTGGTCACATTGCATTTAGGGCCCACCTTAATCTGTTTTGACCTCATTTTAATTTGATTTCATCTGTAAAGACCCTATTTCCAAATAAGGTCACATTCACAGGTTCCAGTTGGACATGAATTTGGGGGTGGGGTGGGCACTATTCAAAGCAGTACACCATCATATTATAAAAAGAAACTAAGGCAAAGTTCAGGACTTTTAGGAGGAGTGGAATGTCCCAGCCTGCCCCCAATGTCCTCCCCTCCCCTGAGCAGCTGTGACTTCCCCAGGATCCCTGAGGTAATAGGAATGATTTTGACAGGAAATGCGTTGAGCAACCTTTCCTTAACAAATGGCTTTTTTAAAAAAGAAGATTTGTCTATTTATTTGAGAGAGAGAGTGGGGAGGGGCAGAAGGAGAGGGAGAGAGAACATCTCAAGCAGACTCCCCACCAAGCTTGGGGTCTGACATGGGCTCAATGTCAGGACCCTAAGATCATGACTCTGAGATCACGACCTGAGCTGAAACCAAGAGTCAGATGCTTGACTGACTGCACCCCCTACGTGCCCCACAAGTGGCTTGATTTAATGAAGGGGAATGCTGCATGGTAGCCAGAAGGTTCTGCACCCCTCCTCAGTATAGCTTTAGTAGAGCCAACGCAATAAATCCCCCTTGAGTATGGCAGAACCTCCAGGCCTTACTGCCCAGGCTCCCTTGAAGGAGTGCATCAGAACCAGCCCTCTTTTCCCTTTCTCGAACCAGCTCCATCCACTTCCCAACCCTTCATTCTTTCTTTCTCTAAAGTGTCAGTACCAATGGAGGTCAAGTTTGAAATTTCACAGATTTTGAGGTCTGCCGTGCTTCCATGAACATTCAGGCTCTGCCACTTTCTACTGCTGTTAACTTTGATACTCGGTATCTTTGAGCTTCCGTTTCTGTAGAATGGGAAGAGCAATGGTATGTATCTTGGAAGGTCATCATGAGGATGAAACGAAGTACAGTGCCTGGCCCGTCCTGATCGTAGCCAGTATCATTATTATCTTGCTCAGAGGACTATTCCAGGATCTTAAGTCTTTTTTTGTGTGCCCCAGGCAGACAAAAGGCTGGTCCTTGGCACACCTGTCATCAGTTTGCTGAGGCTTAGCCTGTTGGCTCCGACGAAACCAGTGATTCAGGAAGTCCGGCTGTCAGTGAGGAGCCAGCCCCTTGGCTGGGGGGAGTACCTGTCACTAGATTGAGTGGGTGATTGCAACGCCCCCAGAGCCGTTCCAGGCACACATTTATCTCCATCAATATGTTCAGCGAGCCCCAGGTACATCCTTGGTTGGAGAAATTAGATTACCTTTGGGGCATAAACTACTTTTCTTAGGCATCTGATTGAAACCTTCAATTGCCTATAATGAAGTAGAAATTCTCTGACGTAGATGAAGGGTGACAGATCAAGGGAGTAAGACAGAAATTATATGTTGCCAAACGGATCTAACATGTAACGTTTTCATCTGAGTTTCTTATTTATGAAGCTTAAATGAAATGTTCAATAATTTACAACGGAATCATCTTTTCCCAGAAAACGGCAGAGCAGAATTTAAAGTAGTCTCGTCCCAGGCTTTCTGTCTAGGGGATGGGAAAGTGGGACTCGCTTATAAGTTCCTGCCTGCTGCTTCCCTTTGATTTTCTGTAGCTTTCTTCCTGTGCTACAAGTGAATTGTTGCTCTTTGCCAGCAGGTAAAATACAGTTCTGCTGGAAACGAAAATGTGTATCGGAGGCACACCAGCACACTTATACATCAGCACTCTGTGGACTCCTAGGGATTTCTCACTTTTTAAAGACCCCATTGCTCTCCATCAATGCTCCCTTTATCTTTCCGTCCACTTCCTGAAAGTGGTGGCATATGAATGGCTCTGTTGCCTTGCTTCACAATAGCTCAGAAAATTCATCCCATAGGAAACCACCACTCTCCATGCCGTATAGAACTTCCTTTGTTCAGCTTGGAGGCTGATGCCTTTCTCAACGCTTTCACGGCACACCCATTCTTCTCTGAACTCCCAAAGCACGCAGTTCATTCACTCACCAAACATCACTGAGGGCTTCCTTTGTGCCGGGCATAGGGGATGCCAGGGCAAGCTCAATGGACATCACCCTTGCCCTTCCCTTAATGACATAAAAAGAAATCTGTACTGAAGGAGAAAATTATTTTTTGAGCACCCACCATATGCCAAGCACTGAGCCGCCTGCAGTAGGTAATCTAGAAAAATACTGAAGAAGAAAAGGAGGGAAGAAGGGAGGGATAAAAATTGAAGGCAATGTTTTTGAGTGTCTGATGGTCAAGAGTCCTACGACTAGCTCTAATTTCTTAGAGGGTGTGCCTATTATCTCATTTAATTCCCCTGCAGCTCTGCTGGGAGGGCATTACTGATGAGCAAATAGAGGCTCAGAGAAGTCCATTCCTTGACTGAGGTCATGAGGCTAATAGACAATAAAATTGGCTTTGGAACTCAAGTCCTTTGTTTTTTCTGACCTGTCATACATAGCATGGTCCCTGTCCCTAAGAATCTTACAGGCTAGTGGAGGGGAGTGGAGTAGCAGATTGGAATTGGAGGAATTTGGCACCACTCCATGGCTTGCTAACTAAGGAAATCGTTTCAGAGGGGGGATAAGATCAGCATGGACAGTAGTGGCCAGGGGAAGCTTTCTAGAGAAGAGACTCCAGTTGAACCTTGAAAGCTAGCCAAGATTAGGAAAGGTAGAGGGAAAGAGATATGGAATTCTCTGGTGGGCAAGATGGGACATGGGATCAGGAAGAGATTAATTAGGGCTGAAGAGCAACGGGAGTGAGCAAATTCTTCCCTGCATTGCAAGGACTGTGGGCAATGAAAGTAGAATGACTCACTTCCCCCTGTTTAGGAAGCTGATTCTTCCAGCTTCCTGCTGCTAGCAGGGAAGTCGTGGGGGGAAGCAGGCCCAAGAAGCTGAGATTGCTCCCTCTTGCCAGCAAAAAACATGAATAAGACCCCCTGGGATCTGCAGGCTTGATTGGGTTCAGGTGGACCCATAGAAATAGGGACTCTTTCCATCTCCAAATCCCTGGGCTCGTCTCCCGAGAACTGTGAGCCTCCAGTCTTCCAAACTGGGGTGAGAGTTTGGTTAACCCTAGTGCATTTACAGGACACCTGCTCTCAAAGGGAAGGGCAACCTGAAGACCCTGTGCCCAAGGAGTTTGTAGTCCATCTCTCAGTTTTTACAGCAATCATGTTCTTGTACTGTTGTGTTAGTTTTCATGTTGGTCTCCTCACTAGACTCTTAGGTCTTGGGTCAAGGGGGTTGATTTTTTGTATAATTCAGTCCATATCGAGTGAAAGAACATATGGTGCATGGAAGCAGCGTAACCAGGGTGATGGCAGCATTGGGAAGACTTCGGAGGGGATGTCTCGACTGGGTTTTGAAGGATCAGAGGTATTTAGGTAGAGAAAGGGCATCGCAGGCAGAAGGAATAATAGATGCAAAGGGGGAGCTGGTTAAATAATTCATGAAAACCAGGGACCTCACAGTGAAAGTTCCAGCAGTGGAATTTGGGTACTAGAGATTTCATAGATGGGAAATTTTTGGAGACAGACAGACGATCTTCTGAGAACCCCTGAAATCACACCAGATGGGCAGCAATCTGTTTTTTAATATAGTGGGGGTTTAAGCTCCCAGGCTCCCTATCCTGATTTTTCTGGGTGATGGTAGATGCTTCTCCAGGGGACCCTGAATGAATCAGGCTTTGGAGGACATCTACCTGTTTTTTGAGTGGGCTGACTTTAATTAAGGAAAGGACTGGCCCCACAAACCTATATTAATAATAACAATAATAATAATAATAATAATAAGGAACATTCTTCAATACAACTCTCTTGTTGCCAGTGAGATTAATGAGAAACATGGCTCATCACCTCCTGTCCTACAGGAACAACCCATCTCTGGGTCTTCACTATAAACAAGCACTTCCTGTTGAAGCCAAAGGAAATGAATTCCCACCTGGCTTTTCTCCTGGTTCCCTGGCGCTGGTCCTTCAACACAAATAAGGGGACAGCCACCTTTATAGGCCAGCCCTGTGAGGAAGAGGGGTGTGGAGGCTTCTGCCCTTTCTCTTCTCTCTTCTTGGGTCTCTGCGCCCACTCCCCACTTTCTGGCCCCTGGAAGGTGGCACCTTGTTCAGAGAGCGCCTTCCCAAAGTGGCCACTTGGGGTCGCTGTGACTTCACCTGAAGGAGTCTGAGCAGCCTGGCCCCGGCCACAGGCCCATTGCCTGACTCCTCCTCCTCCCCCAGAAGAGCCTGCAGGGCGTTGAAGGTCTGGCACTTGGTCTGGTGTTTGTGCCCTGGCACATCAGGGAGTGCAGACAGGGTGAAGGGAACATCAAGTGCCTTGGTCTGCACTGCTCTGCCAGCTGGACTTCCCTGGGAGGCTCAGATTTCTTCATGGAAAATCCTCCTGTGGACAAGCACGTCTACCTTTGCACCTTGAGGAACCCCCTTCTTACCACTAGACCCTCACTCGAGCCCCAGGAGAAAATGTGGGTTTGGGTAGAGGCTTCCGTTCCAAGTCCCCAGCAAAACCAGCCGCCCTGAAGGTGGTCACTTGCACACCCGACTTGCAGTGCCAGCCTTGTGCGCGTGAGTGTGTGTGAATGTGTGCGTGTGTGCGTGAGTGTGTTGTGTGTGGCTGGCTGTGGGTCTTTGTTTTCCTGCAATTTTGTGTTGTACCGTGGTGTCTGTAGGAATCTTCAAGGGCTTCCCAAGCCCGGTGGATGATTTGTCTGATCGGCAGCCTGTGGCCTGGGGATGGAGTTCGTCACGGGGCAGAGAGAGGCAGCTGGGTGGGAGGTGCCATCGGGAGGCTCTCGGGCGGACCCCCACGGGGCTGCTCAGGGATGCAATGAGCTAGCTCTGGGGGTCTGGGTTAGAGCCTACACTCACATGGCCATAGGGACCAGCCCCTTTGACCTTTCTCTTGGCCACAGGGCTCCTCAAGCGTGGGCGCCCATTCGTGGGGCAGCACCAGGCAAACACGTGTAGATGGCTGAGGACAAACCCCTTTTCCATCTTGGCAAAACACTGCAGCCACAGCCCTTTCTGAGGACAAATAGAGAGGAGTCACCTTGGACACAGAGCCGTGTTGATCATTTGCACGGGTCAGATGGGCAGGGTTTTTTGACCCAATTCTAGTCAAGGACCGAAAATCTTCTTCTTTCCTCACTGTCCCCACATCGTCCCCCTCCCCTCCCTCTTCCACTCCGAGTTTTCTACAGGGTTTCTTGTTTTCCACTGCTACCCAGAAAACAGTGGGGGTGCCCGTCCCTGGTAAGCGCTGCCCGTTCTAACCTCGAGATACCTTGATGCGCCTGTAAACTATCTAACACTCAGGACCCCTTGGGACTCCAGGTCTGGCACACAGGCCAAGCACGCATCGTCCCGGCCAAGAGGCTGAGCCTAAAGAAGTTATCATTAAGGACACAGAAGCCACCAGAGCAGAGAGAAAAAAAATCATTGCAGACACGGAGTCTGTTGTTCAGAAACAAATTCATACTCCCGAGGGAATTCACCGGGCATCGACTGGAGCGAATAATGGAAAAGAAATGCTTGGCATTTCGTGCCCGAGCCTGACCTCTGTGCTGTCAAGGAGGAGGCATGTGGGGGGCGGGGGGGAGGCTTGCTGCGAGCCCTCGGCCTGCCTCAGAGGCCCAGAGAGTCAGCAAGGGCTGGTGGCCCACAGCGGAGGGGCCAGCGGGGGCTGTGAAGGTGAGGGCTCCTGCAGGTAGCAGCAACGACAGATGCCACAGGACGGGGGGCGGGGGAGGGGCGTGGAGTCAGCCGAGAGAGGAAGGGGAGTGTGACCTTGTCCCGGGCAGAGGCCAGACTGCCGCTCATCCAGTCTGAGCTTTGCAGGGATTCGAAACCATAGAAGATCAAATGGCTGTTGGACTCTACGCGAAGAGTCTCGATTATTATTATTTTTCTTTCTCTTTTTAGAACATTGAGATAAAATGGACATACAACATTAGTTTCAGGTGTACAACCTAGTAATTCAATATCAGCATATGAAACGGTCACCACAATAAGTCTGGTTAGCGTCCATCACCACACGGAGTTCTGATTTTTCATGTGATGAGAATTTGTAAGATCTGCTTTCTTAGCAGCTTTCATGTATACAGTCGGGTATGATTGTGGTCACCACGCTGTACGCTCTACCCCACGACCTACTTAATAACTGCAAGTTTGTGCCTCTGACTGCCTTCACCCGTTTTGCCCACCTCCCCCCCATCCTCGACCCCTGACAACCCCCAATCTGCTCTCTGTATCTGCGGGTTCCCCAGTTGTTCTTGACTAGGAGATAGGAAAGGTGGGGATGGGGGAGTGGGAGGTTTCCGCATTTGCTCTCTGGCCAGGGACGAAGGGCCACCGGTGAGCCTGAAATGCCCCTTCCACCCGTGGCCAGGGTCTTGCTTTCTACTTGCAAACAAATGACTTGTTTGGAGCCAGAAAACAAAACAAAACACAGCCTAACACAGGCCTCAGAGGCTGAAAAATTCTCCTCTTCAGTATCCAAGTTGGAGAGTAAGGGAAAGAACACAAGTCATCTAGAGTTGGGGTCAAATATCTCCCTCCTTTCGCTTTCCCTCCTGCACGATAGGTCCTCCTCTTCCTCCAGGCACCACAGCACGAGAGCCAACAACCCTTGTAATTCGCATCTCAGCAAGTACAGACATACCTGATTTCCTTGCATGCCTGTAATTCCTTCTTAAATCTCATGAAGCGATTTGCCTTTATAAATCTCCCCAGCAGTGAGCTCCCCAGGATAATTATGTGTAATATATATTTATAGTTTTATTTCACAAGCCTGACTCTAACCAAAAAATTGGCCTAGCTAAGCCCACTCCTCAATAATAGTTTTTCCATCTGCATAAGTTACAGCATTTATGTCCTGACTGTCCTTTACATTCTAGTTCTTTAGTACAAGCAGCCATGCAATGGGAAGCTTTTGGCAAGTCTCTGAAGAGCTGCCTTTGAGTCACAGCTGTGCCCCTTGCTGGCTTTGTGAGCTTGGGCAAGTTTCCAAACTCTCTGAGCCTTGATTTCCTCATCCATAAAATGGGGATGGTAACATCTGTCACAAGGTCGTTGTAAAGATTAAAGAAGCCGTAATTACGTGAGAGGGCCTGGAATAAGACAGATGATCAATGAATGTAGAATCTTCTTTGCCAACCATGGGAAATAATAATGAGGATGTGGCTGGATTCTTCTCTATATCACTCATGATTTTATGGCATATCCTCCATCCGAACAACTAGCCATCATTTTTGTAAATTGCTAATTGCCAAATCAGCCTGCGGTTCCAGGCAGGGACGGGCTACGCTTAGACTCAGCTCCCTCCTACATCATTTCAGTTTTTTTTTTGTTGTTGTTGTTTAGCTTAATCTTTGTGAATGTCTCCATCTCTCTGTAGAGGCCTTTCCGCCAGCTGGTATGTTCCTGCTATGTTTAATTCACCCCCATTAACCTGCTTGGTCAGCACATCTTTCCATCTCCTTGCTGAGCTTCTAGGAGAGCGTCTGTCTGGAAAAAGCATTTATTATATTTACTTTAGCTGGCCTCATTTTGCAAGGCAGTCTGGGAGGAAAACAGCTTTGATGATATGCCCTTGTTTACTGTGCGCACTCTGTGCTACGTATCCCTTGTCTACTAAGATGGCAAATGCTCTTGCACGAAGCCAAGACACAAGTTAAGCAGAGTCTCTGTGAGCGCACTGGTGGCCCCTGGGCTGCTGCTTTGCGTGGTCTCCTTCACCTGGAAACGATGGCCCACATTTCAGTGAAGTCCAGTGGGCAGGTTTTCCTGGGTGGGCATGTCTAAGGGCCCGGGAGGAGCACTGGCTGGAGCCCACATCCCCATGGGGACAGGGAGTGCTCCCCAGCCAAGTGGCATGGTGACCTAGGGTGTTGACTTCGTCTGTGCCATCACCAGTTCTGCCTTTGATTCCAGCAGAGCCACCTGACCCATCTCTGCCCCGACCTTGCTCCCCTCCCCCCACCCCGCTCTCCACACTTCAGCTGCAATATGGAGTCATTACATCACCTTTCTTAAAATCCCTCAATGACTCCCCATTGCCCTCAAGAATAGATTCAAACTCTTTACGGGGTATATAGGTATGAGAGGGCTCTCACTCTATCTTGTAGTCTATGCCCCCGTAGTGAATGTTTGCACTTTCTTCCGTCCATCCATCCGTCCATCACTTATCTAGGACCTAGTGTAAGGCACTTCTCTGGACACTGGGGAGACAATAATGAGCAAAACTAAATATGGTCCCATTCACAGAACTTTAGATCCAGGGTGGAGACTTACAGCGGGATAATCACACCCTCAAGCATACAGTGATAACTCAGCGGCTCTGTGACGGCAGTGGTCACCCGTGAGATGAGGCAGCAGGACAGGATGACCTGACCTCGCCTGGGGACCACACAGGCTCCCCAGAGAGTGACAAGTGAACCAGAGAAGCAGGCATAACCGGGTGAAGAGGGTGCTGGGAGAGCCTGACAGGCAGCGGGAACGGCACGCACCAAGACCCCTGGCAGCAGGGAAAAGGTGCTGGAGGAACTGTCTGATGCAGACCTGCGGTCCTGGAGCAGGGGGAGCACCAGGAGATGCGTAAGGAAAGGGAGAGGAGGGGATGTGGGCGCGCTAGGGTTGGGGGTTATCGCAGGAGCAATGGGAAATCCCTGCAATGTGTACAGAATGGGACAACGTCGTTGAAGAGATTGCTGAGGGTGTAAAGAGGATGGTCGGGGTCGGGAGAGAAGGTGTGGAGGCTATTTGCAGTGGTGAAGACGAGACCTGTAGTAGTTTCGGCCAGGTGACAGCGGACAATGGAGAGCAGTAGACACGTGACAGCTACTTGAGAGACTGAATGAGTGGGAACTGGCGATGGCTAGTGAGGGGGTGGGTGGACTGGGGAGAGAGCTGCGAGGGTGTGGACTCAGGAGGCAGGGCGTGCTCACCTGTGAGGGTGGCTCTGGTGGTTGGACCGATGCTCTTGGGGACCAGCAGCTCGTGGTACTGCTCTCCCGCCAGGGTGCTATACACGACCTTGTACTCCTGGACCTCTGCTTCACTGTTGTCCCACTCGAGGTCAAGGCTGGTCGCCGTGTGTGAGCCCACCCGCAGATTCTTGGGGGCGTCAATCTCTAAAAAAGAGTCAGTCATCACCAACATCACATGGGATAATATGCATTCGCCACGTACCTTGAAGAATAACAAGCTTTGGGTTGAGAGCCCACATCTCCTGGCCTTCTGCCCCCTGTTTTGAGTGAACCCCAGGGCTTCCCTTGAGCTTTCGCTCTGCCAGATTCCATAGGTGGTTTGGAGACTTTTACATGGGAGTTAGTTATCAACACACTTTACGCTTGCCCCATTTCCATTCAGGGAATGTTCTAGAATATTTCCTGAATGGACGTGGGGATATTCTAGAAATTTAAAAATGAGCCAGTTATCGTAAGCTTGAAACTAAGTAAGGGAAACCCCAGCAAGAAAAAAAAAATCAGAGACCGCTTCCAAGTGATTATAATGGAATATGGTAATATCAAATTTAGCCACCAGGCTAAAAGAAGACAGTTGATTGCAAGATTTTGAAGTATCAGCTGCCTTCCCCTGGATATACCTGCATGGATACTGCTGCAGGTTTGTAGGAAATTAAGTATATAAGGGATGTGATATAGTAGAAAGAATATGGGCTTTGGGGTCGGGCTTCAGGTTGAGTCCCAGCTCTGCCTCTTATTGTAATGGGACCATGGTCAAGTCTTTGGTCAAGGGAGGTGTCACTGTGCCTTGATGGGCACATCTGTAAAATGGGCCAGTAATACCGACATTTCAGGTCATTGTACAGATAGGACAATGCACGTGAAGTGCGTGGCATGATGCCTGGTCATTAATAGGGGCCCAGGCCTGGGAGGACTCCCTGTGCCTCTGAAGCTCATCCTGAGTTCTGACAACATGGCACCTCCCAGTGCTTGCTCTCTGGAGCTCCAGAGATTCCTGTGCGAAGGAGAGACCACCAGCACACGGTCTCTCCCACAATTCCGGGGGGCTGATTCCCTCTCCCCGGACGAGTCATCTCCTCAGGATTCTTTTGGCAGAGACAACACAGACCACTTGGAGGGGAAGAAGGTGCAGCCATGAAAAACTGCTACTTAAAGAGTTCTCAATAAGTCTTGTCTTTGAGACTTGAATTTAACTTTGGAGTGGACCAGCCATTTGTTCTGAGAAAACCTCCAGGAGACTTCTAATTTGCAAATGCCGGGCAAGTATACACCAATTGTTCTTGGGGAAGACAGGGACACCGTGAATCAATCTGAGCGCAGCTGCTTCAGAGTGAGAAGTGTTCTGTTTAGTGATGTAAATTAGGCGCATCTTTTAGCAGATTGATGTCTCTGCAGCTTATTTTTCTGACAAATGTTTCCTTACTCAATGTGGATTTAGCGTGCCGGATTCTGTGCATTCTTGACGTGCTGTGTGGATGGAGAGAAGAGCTTGGATATAGGGGCCTGTGGGAAGAAAGCACTTGCACTGGACCCTGTGCCACTCAGTCTCAAGCAGGAGCAGAGGCTGGGATAAGGCCCCGACTGGGTGTGGGGTGTGTGGCCTGAATGGAATTGGAGTAAAAAGAAGTTAGAGTTAGGGTTTAGGTTGTCTCCTGTACCCACCTACTGCTCTTCACAACCAAAAATTCCAGACTTTGAAACTATGGTTTTTGTTTTCTAGAGTTTTATGGCCTTAGAACCTATGGACTGTGGATAGGGGGCAGTATTGTCTCTGATGGGACCACACGTTCCAGGTGTGTGATGCCAAAAGAGGTCAATGCTGGGAATGAGGGCTTGGGAATGTTAGAGTAGGCGATTAGTTCAGCTCTTACAGGATCCCTGGAGGCCAGCAAAGGGGAAGTCATGGCCAACGACGAGAAGGTCAGAGGCCTGACCTGACCTGGCAGGACGAGAGAACAAAACCACAAGAAACTGCATCAAACCAGACAGGCCCAAGATGGCTGACAAAGTAGACGGAAGTTCACATTATTCCTTCATCAGACTGCATTACCATACTAAAATCTCCTCCCTAAGGGTGCCGTGACAGGAAACCACCCTGCTTCCAAGAAATCCCTGCCCCCAGTAATGAATATTCCAATTCCTTGTTAACAACTGTCAATAAAACATGGAGACCCAAACCCCAGTGGACACAGCTCTCCCTCGAGCCTGACCGCTCTCATGTCTCCAGAGGGTACTTTTGCTTTAATCAACTTTTCTGCTTGT
Organism: Ursus maritimus; assembly: GCF_017311325.1. Lineage (NCBI taxonomy): Eukaryota > Metazoa > Chordata > Mammalia > Carnivora > Ursidae > Ursus > Ursus maritimus. The sequence continues at coordinate 78,964,201 of NW_024424452.1, forward strand.
ACTGCTCGTTGCTGTGTTGTGTCAGTCCTAAAATTCTTTCTCACGGTGACACCAAGAGCCTCCAGTGACATTTTTGGATAGGTTGGGTCACAGCCTCATGGCCTGAGATCTCCGCAGTCCACCTGATGACAGGGGGGCGGTCTTAGGAATGGGGGGAGTGAAATGGTTTGCTCCCCTGGGTCTTTTTTTGTTTTTTTAGATTTATTTATTTATTTTAGAGAGAGAGAGCATGAGTGGGGTGTGGCCGGTAGGGGCAGAAGGAGAGGGAGAGAGAATCATCAAGCAGACTCCCCACTGAGTGTTGAGTCCTACGTGGGGCTCGATCCCTGGACCCTGAGATCATGACCTGGGCTGAAATCAAGAGTCAGATGCGTCACTGACTGAGCCACCCAGGCCCCTCCCCTGTGTCTTGAAGCCTAAGAGGGCTTGGGAATGTTAGAGTAGGCAGGGAGGCGTGACTAGGAAGGATGGCTCAAGGGCACCCCTCCCTGTAGGTAGGAGCTGGTCTGGTCTCTGAAACACGTCAGCAAGCCAGGCAAAGAAAAAGATGTCCAGGGGGCCCTGTGGAGGGGCTTGGGGCTGCAGACTCTGGTAATAGCCACATCTAGTCTCCAAAACATAAATTAGACCAAGCATTTTTCCTGCTTAAAAATTGACTGTTGCTTCCTATTACAAACTTCTGATCATCCCCTGCACAGCTCTCTGCTTCTCAGACATCGTCTTGTAAGACTTCTACCCTGATTCACTGTGCTCCAGTTGTACTGCCTTTTTTTCTACTCCTGAAACACATCAAACTTACTCCTACCCCAGGGCCTTTGCACTAGCTCCAACTTTTGCCCGGCATGCTCTTCCCTGGATCCTCACATGGGTTAGGTCACTTAGGTGTTGGTTAAAACTTTGCTTCCTCAGTGAGGCGTTTCCGAATGCCAACCCCGTGCAGCCATTCCTCTTCAGCATCCCTTTCCCTTCTGAGCATAGCACTCAGGATGGAAGGATCCTGTGCACTTCTTTGCTTCTTCTTCCATTGGAAGGTAACTCACGGGAACTGGGCTCTTGTCTCTCTCGTTCATTCGGGAGCCTCAGTGCCTAGAAGACTGCTTGGCACCTGCTACATATTCCATACCCACATGGGAAGTGCCTGGATGAAAACTGTCAGTTTTCAGTCTTGTCTGCCACCTCAAAGCCTTTAGAAAAGTCTCGTTCAATATTTCAGATGAGATCAGGCACGTTCAGGGTGGTATGGCCGTAGACCAATATTTCAGCTGGGGGGCTATGAGGATACTTGGGGCAAGGTGGTGCAGGGAAAAGCAGCTCTGACTGAGGGCAGCTGGTCCCAGCTGGGGTGGCAAATGCCATCCGGGCTCACGTGTGAGAGAATGCCTGTATGGAATCGTCGCTGAGCAGGCCGGGGATCCAACTACTGGGACATGGGCCTCTGTCTCAGTTTCCCGGGTTGCCATAGACAGGGCAGCTTGGCTGACAGAAATGTGTTGTCTCACAGACTAGAAGTTTGAGATCAAGGTGGTGGCAGGGTGGCTTCCTTCTGAGGGCCGGAGGGGACAATCTGTTCTAGGCCTCTCTCTGGCGGTGCACTGGCAATCTTAGGCATTCCTTGGCTTGTAGAAGTATCCCCTCAATCTCTGCTTTTTAACTTCACATGGTGTTCTCCCTGTGTACCTGCCTCTGTGTGCAAATTTCCCCTTGTTATAAGGACACACAGTAATACTGAATTAGGACCCACCCTAAGGACCTCCTTTAATTCAGTCATCTGCAAAGACCTTATTTCCAAAGAAGGTCATATCTACAGGGACTGAGGGTTAAGAATCAAACATCTTTTTAGGGGACACAATTCAACTCCTAACAGCATTCAAGACAGGTCTAGGGCATTCAGGTTAGAGCAGCAGCCTCTGCTTTGGCCAAATGCTCTGGAGGCCGAGTTTGGTGCCCTGAGACATGTGCTCAGAAAGAAGGCCTCCAATGGAGAGAAAGAATCCCAGGACTGCCTTCATGAAGGTTATTGAAGCCAGAGCCTCCGAGGGCAGGAAGGTGCTCGAGATTGGCCTCCCGGGTTCCTTGGGCTGGCTTCTCTCTAACCACTGGCCTTCTCTCTCACCCCTGTGCTCCCATCAGGGTGCTTTCCTTTTTGGGAGCAGCTCCAAGACCCGGGCAAATGTCCCACTCACCATGCAGGAAACAAATCTCTGCTTTAATTGCCAGGGCAATTAGTGCGCTCCTAGGGTCGGAGACATCACCTGGAAAAGCACTTCGGCTAATCTGAATTTAAGCGGAGTTCTGAAATGATGGAGGGCCCTACTGCGAGGGTCTGCCCCCCCCCCCATTCGGCTGGCAGCCCTGGACCCCAAGAGCTCCTCTGCGAAGCTGCTGGCATCTCCCGCCCCCGTGGCCCCTCCCCTGCTGAGCGGAGGGGAGCATGTTGGAGGCGCAGGCCAGAAGGCAGCCCCCTAACAACTGCCAATCAGCCAGCGACCGGAAACAGAATCACGCAGCACTGAGCTGAAACTCAGGGGAGCTCCGAGCAGGCAGAAGGTAATTGTCTTGATTGGAATTTTCCTGGGCCACCAGCCAATCCTGCTTCCATCTTGTCGACCTAAACACCACGCATTTGCCTTTCATCGTGCTGCTTGAGAGTGCTCTTCTCCTTTCCTGCCTCTTCAAACTCCTTATCTGAGCAAAGCACAAAGAAACCACTTTTCAAACAAAAACTGTCTTGAAATTCAGAACAGAATCGCGGCCCCCAGGAGATCCCACGATCTGAGCTAGCAGGCGGTGTTGTGGGGTGTGAGGGGTGGCCGGGGAACGGCTGACCTTGACCTTGGCCCACGAAGGGGCCGTGTGTCAGGTCATGCTCAGCCCCGAGCAATGTGGATTAAGTGGAGGAGAAGAAGGAAAGAGAAATGGGCAGAATTTAGTTCCATTTTTTTTAGATGTATATTCAGTCACTGGGATCCCAAGACGTGTTCAGTAAACAATCTGACCTGTGCTCCCCTGGGTGGGGTGGAGTCTGGCACAGGAGCTGGGAGAGAACCTCTCTCTGAATCAAGCCCTGCTGTCCCCATTTGGTCGGTGTCCACACTTGCTGCCTTTGTGCACCCACTCTCAATGAGTCTTTCTGTGTACAGGGAGCCCCATTATAAGACTCTGGCCTTTTCCTCGCCCTGGGGAAGGTGGACTTCCCTCAATGGTGAGTTTTGTGGCAGGACATAGGCACTGCCCTTCTGCTCCCCTCTCATGGGAGCCAGCTCTCCCCAGGCATCAGGCACACTCCTCCATGGTACAAACCCTCACCTGAGTAGTCCCCCGACTTCTGCCACATGGCGGGACTGGCCCCGCGCCACAGGGACCACCACCTTGCAAGCCCATCTTGCTCCAACACTGAGCTACAGGCTCCAATCTAGGGGATATTTAGGCTTCCCTCTGTCTTATTCTTTGCCTTATTTGTCCATTGATTGTAAACACAGCTGGGGGATCATGGTGCTGTTGATTGAACCACCGTGAAGCCCCTCAGCTCGTTTATCCCACCCCTAACAGCTCTTGGGCCACACCACAAGTAGGATCCTTGAATTAGCGATTCTCCTACTTTGCCCCATCAGAAGGTGCTGGTCCTCAGATCCTACAGATGCTAGCAGTTTCCCTTGATCCTGCACGACTTGGAGTTGGCAGAGACATTCCTCGATGTGTGACCTCTCCAGGGTAGAGAGACCGAGATGAGAATCCGGGTCAGGTGGAGACTCACTATTTGATCCCAGCCCCCGCTGAGCCAGTGAGAGTGCTGGGAAGCCTGTGGTCGGAGGGTGCCTGTCCTATTTGTCCCCTAGCTGGTCAGCCTGACAGGCTCCGAGAGAGTCAGGGAGCAGGTCACCATGAGGTCCAGCCTTTCCTGACTGTGGGGGAAGCTCTTTCCGAGTCCTGACAGCCTTGGGAAGGGGGGTGAGGGGTCATCACAGTGAGGCAGGTGGGAGCCAGCCTACTGTCTGTGGGAGCAGGCCTCCCATGAGCCTTCCTGCCAGTGTTTGCAAAGGGCAGAAGGGGTCACAGAGTCTCAGGCAGAAGGCCTGCTGCCGGCCGTGCAGTTCGGGCTGCGCACAACTCCTCCGGGCGCCGCCGTGCTGTGTAGTCATTATGAATTTGTAGAATTATTACAACTGCCCGCAAATAGCAGTAAAGCACCTCGAGGGAGGGCACATTTTCTGAACTCTCACAAAATTGCCATTTGGGCTAGCAATATGGACGCGTACATGCCTTCAAGACGAACTTTTTATCTTACTAAGGAGACGCCTGAGAGCCGTGGAGAAGAGCCTTAGATCAGGTCACAGATCTGGCTGGTAGCAGAGGCAGGACAGGCACCTAGTTCTCTCAAACAGGGGTGCGCTGTGCTCCTCTGTGCCTTCTTATAACTTCACTGAGCCCCCCGCCTCTTGCTCCCTTCTTGCAGGGTCTGGGATAAGGTGGACGCCCAAGCAATGTCACCTTGCCCCTCGATACCCCTCTTGATGTGACCATGGCACAGGCTGGCACAACCCTCTCTCCCTCCCCGCCCCCCCGCCCCCCCCCCAGCCTACCTGTGGTGAACTGGGTGGTAGTGGACTGGCTTTCGTTGGTCCCGCGGACGGCACTGACCCACACCTCGTAGCGGGAGCCGGGCCGCAGGGCCTGTACTGAGTATTGGCTCAGGGGAGGCTGTAGCCGAAAAGTGGTCTTCCCGCCTTCCCCGCCCACCAAGCCGTACTTCAAGAGAATGAAATCGACTTTGGCTCGAGGTGGGGTCCACTCCACGAAGGCCACAGTGTCCGAGACATCTCGAACCAGGATCTGTGTGGGCCCATCAATGACTGAATGAAAAAGATCAAGCAGAAAAAAGAGTCTGAGAAATGGGTGTTTGAAATTAGCTCTCTCCTTTCCTCCTTAGGTTAGCTTGGTCAGTCAAAGAGAGGATGGAGAGTATTTTCCCAATTTACAGATGAGGAAAATGAGACACAGTAAGACGAAATCCCTTTCCTGAGGACACACAGTTTCACAACAGGGGAAGTGACACTGGAATTCAGTTCCCCTGAATCTTGCTCTCACCAGGCTCTGGTTTTTCAGTGCTGACACTTCCTCATTTGGGCAGGGGAAGGGCACCCGCTGGCTTGAGAGGCCAGCATTGCTTCTGTCGGGAGGTAATGGCACAGAGAACTGCGAGATGCGCTTCTGGTGTATGTGTCCTGCCCTTCTCTCACCTTCTCTGAGCCCTGACGAAAGATCTATGAGATTATCAGCTCCATCTAAATATCTGAGACTTCCAACTTGGTTGCCAAAGGAGGGCATCATGAATGTCCAAAAGATGTCCCTGCTCGGCCACACCCACAACTCAGTCCAGTTGCTAAGACAGTATCACAGCCCAACAGGCATCTGCATGGTGGACGTAAATACACCTTCTGGGAAACTTGTTCTTCTGGGAAAAAAAAAAGACCTTAGTTTAGGAAGAGCAACTTGTGGGCTATTCTTTCCCACCTGTTCTTGCATATTCCTGAGCTAGAAGGGCACGGAATGTCCCTCCTGAGCCCTGGCCTCTGGCACTGAGTGGCTGAGGAGAACATCATCGTGGGGTGGCGTCACCTAGAAAAGCTGCTTGGTGTCCCAGGGGGTCCACCATCCATGGTTCCAGCACCCATTTGGGGTCCTGTTCATAGTGAATTAGACAATGGTGAGGTCCAGGAAGGGAAGAGAATGTAGAACGGAAATAGAAAAAGAAAGAACTTAGTGAGGAGAGTAGACAATGCTGTCCTCAACTCCTCATGGCAGGTCTGCATGGCCAATGTGTCCTTTTTGAATTACTCATCACCTTCTAAAAAAGTAGGCCCAGCTTCCATGTTTGCATTTATAATATGACTATGCCCCTCTGGCTGGAGCTGGTTAATATTAATATTAATGTTCTTCAAATTTTTGGAATTGGAACCAGAGGCTCAGATTCTCTGGTTAGATGGTTTGGGACCATGTAGAGCCAGGGCTGGTATGACCATTCTCTACCATATTCACACATAAATAGAAAACATCTGATCTGAAGAGAGAGAAAACAGGCGGGAGGGGAGTGAAGAGGGGAGAGAGTGATTTATCATAAACACATATTTGGTCTTGGTCCCTTCCTGGCACAAAGCTCCTAAAACCCATGGAATCTCTTAAGTGATGAGAGTGCTATTGTCTTTTGTGATGTTAATGAGGTGAGGATAGGGGCTGGTTGCCAGGGGAGTGAGCCATGTGATTAGAGAGTTGGAGCTTTCAGTCCCGCTCCTGACCTCCAGTCAAGATCAATGCCGCCTGTAATGAAGCCTCTGTAAAAACCCAAAAGGACTGGGTTCAGAGAGCTTCCAGGCTGGGGAACCAGAACGCTTCCACGTGCCACCATGCTGGGCCCCCAAACTCCATAGAGGCAGAAGCTCCTCTGTTCGGGGCTTTGCCCAATGTATCTCTTCACCTGGTTGTTGATCAGTATCCTTTCATATCCTTTGTAGTAAACCAGTAATCTTGTGAGCACATGGATTTCCTGAGTTCCGGGAGCAGCTCTAACAAATTAATCAAACCTGAGCAGGGGGTGGTGGGAACCTCTGATTTACAGCCACTTGGTCAGAAACACAAGTAATGACCTGGATATGCAATTGGCTTCTGAAGGGGAGGGCAGTCCTGTGGGACTGAGCCCTCAACCTATGGAATCTGTTCCTGTCTCTGGTAGATAGTGTCAGAAGTGAGCGGAATCGTAGGATGCCCAGCTGGTGTCCAGAGAATTGCTTTGTGGGGGGGCCCTCCTCTTCAAAACACACACACACACACACACACACGCACACATGCATACACACACACACAAACACTCACACACACACACACACACACACACACACACACACACTAGAACTGGGTGCAGAATTTTAGGAACAAATGTACATAGAGAAGGAGAAATGAGTGACTCTGGGAGCCTCTAGAAAGACAGAGAAAGTAACCTGAACCTGGCTTTCCACTCTCCAGCTTTTTGTGACATCCAGATACATTCTGGTCCTAGGGTTTCAGGAGACATGTCTTTCTATGTCTTTCCAGTAAATTTTCTTTTTTGCTTTAGCTAGTTAAAGAAAAATTTTCTTCCTTGTTACCAGAGAGTCTTGACTAAGACTGATTTTTTAAACCAGTCCACTCTGGACCACCTCCTACTGTTTCCAAAATGGAGCATTTCCTCAGGATGGACTCTGTCTGATTTTGAGCTTCTTAATCTTTCAGAGTTGGGCCTTTTCCTGGGCAACCCACCCTCTTTCTGGGTCTAGCCCAGTCTTGTTCTTTATTAAGCAGCTTAGGATTTTTGGCTTAGTACCAGCCAAAATGAAAATCACCAGGCCATTTTGGTGCCACCTGGTTTGGAGTTAAAATGAAGTTCTGTTTTTCATATTTGGGGCAATAATATGATTTAACAGAACACATCCAGATGTTTTCAGCATGCTGAATTTAATGGTTTTAGGTAACTTGGGCCTTTTAAATCTAATTTAATTTAATAACAAAATGGGGGAAGTGGTCTTCCAGCTGCTGTATAAGCATAAAGCCTGAAACATAGATACTCAGTATATGGGTGTTGAGGAAATGAGATGAATGAATAGCCTCTGTATCCATGAGAAAGAAAGGGAAGCATTTCAAAGAACTGGAGCTTCTTGAGGGGGAAAAAAAAAAATGTCACGGAAACTCAAATGACATTGGAAGGCTTTTGTCCTTTAACTCTTTAAGACCCCAAGACCCTAATCATAATGGATTGTCCATTTAGAACATAATCGTGCAGCACAGAGAACTTTCTAGTTGCAGGAGGTCTAGTAATTTGCATTCCCTAAAGGGCCTGCCTGGAAGAAGTCAGTCTGAGTGCCTTTGAGGACTCAGAGATTCGCAGGAGGGGGTTGGTGTCTGTCAGACCTCGGCAGAAGGAAATAATTAAACAATCGTTTCCTGAAAACAGCCGACAGGGTTGGGACACAACCTTCTTTTCTGTAGCCGCCCTTGGATTCTGCCCTTCTGTTGGCCACTCAGTGGTGTCCCCATTCCAGTCAGGTTGGTATCAGCTTGCTTTCAATTTAGGTCCTAATTTCTAAATAAACACAAGTTCTACTCAGAAAGTCAACTGGAATAAATATTTTTCTTTCCATTTCTTCATGACTCTGTACGCAATGCCAAAGTATTAACTAGGACATTTTTCTCAATTGAAAAAAAAAATCTGCCTAGCCTTACCACACATTTTTAAATCTGGAATTTGAATCTTAAGGAACTTCCAAACCAAAAAATATTGCAAATTTCATAAAAACATGGTTTGAGTAGAAGACTGAGTAGTTGGTTAGACTCTCTTCCTCGAGTTTGGAGGAAAAACTTTCTACAGCTGTCATGCTCTTCTCTGCCCTCTCCTGAACCATCTCCTCTACCCTGGCTTTTGTTTTCCAGTCATGGTTTCTTAATGTCGGTTCACAGGAATGACTTGGAGGCACTGAAACGTTCCATCCCAGGGGTGGCGCATCTACACACGTCATGAAATGCCAGGTTCCGCCATAACCTTGGGGAACAGAGTCGTGGAAAAACTCTAGTCACTGGCGTCCGAAGATATTCCTACAGAGCACTTTTAGGTTGTATGGCTATGGAGTTTCTTCTAAAACATATTTGCATTAGAACAGTAGTTTTAAAGCCTTTTTAGGGGGAATAATACTCTTTTCCTTTAAGGAAGAAAATCTTAAATGACCGTACAAAATATAAAACAGGTGGAGCTGCCTTGGTTGGAGGCCGTGTTGGGCATGGGTGTGGATGTCATCAGAGGCCTGAATCTCCCCTTCATCCTGGCCTTGAGCCACTGCCATGGAGCCCCAGTGCTCTAATGGAACATAATCTAATGCCACAATAGTTTAAAACCAATATTTTCTAGGCTGAGCCTAAGCCTCAGCACCTGATGTTATTTAGTTTGGATCCAATTAGCGAAGTATGAATCACTAATCCATAAACATGGTCTCATTACACGGTGTTGTCGTTCTTTCTTCTGGCCAACTTGGCCTTTGTCCTAAACCCATAACTGGCTTTCTTAGGTGTCAATGTCAGTTTATGAAAAACAAAGCTATTTCACTATTCACCTATCTCAGTTTCTGTCAACTAAAAGGGAAAAGTGCTTAACTTTTGAGGCTCAGCTCCCCCATCAATAAAATGAGACCCAAAATGATACCCGATGCTATTTGTAACTTTTGAGAAATTCTTGGGGAGGGCACACACATATGCATCATGATTGCTAATTTACAGCATTGAAGTTGGCCATCCTTTGTTAGCTAAGAAAACAACAAGGCAAAAGATGATGCAGTTACTGAATGGAATCTAGAAATGACAATCTTGCATAAGATTAACGTGGGGGATGAACTAATAATCAACTTAAGTCATCACCTTGAACAGTGACCCAACTCACAGGTACTGATTTTGAATGCTTTGTTTCCACTTGCTCTCACTTCTACGTGTGTTCTCTACATATATGTGTATACAATAGGTATTGAGCACTCTCTCATCAGCATAGTCCTAATCACTTCGTGTGCTTTTTCTAATTTAATCCTCATGTCAACTCAAAGAAGGAGGTATTTTCATTCATCCCTGGAAAATGGTGGCAAGTTTGGGAAGGGTTGGATGACTTTCGCTAAATCTCACAATAGATAAGAGTCAGTTCTTGCTGGTTCCCAAGCTCTCGATACCAGGGGCTGACAAATGAAGCCTCTTAATGAATAAGATCAAAAGAAATATCCTGGAAATCTTAACAAAGAATTTTCCCCATATAATATTCTCCCAGTTTTCTGCGCTTGCAAGGATTAGTAATAGGGAAGATGTTCAGTTAAGCATCTGGTAGAGTTGCTCCATCTCCAGGTATCCACATCATTTCCTGCTCTGGGACAGAACCCAGCACCCTTTGTCCCTCTACTTCTTGGGCAATTTGTTGTCCTTTTCCTAGCATGACCTAATGCGTAGGCGGAGGAAGAAGGTTGGAAGCACTCACCAGTAGAGACGCTGGCCGAGGTAGGGGGGCTCCGGGCTTGCTCTTTCAGAGCCACCACATTGACAATGTATTCCTCCCCAGGCTTTAGTCCTGTCTGATTGAAGGATGTAACGTCACTGGGGAGTTGAGCAATCACCCCTCCTTCATTATTCTGGAAGGTGGGAGGAAAGAAGAAGCAGAAAAGACAAAAGAGAAAAATCATTGGAAGAGAAAAGTGTGGAACATTGACTGTGAATTGTTCATTAAAAATGGGGCCCACATCTATTCCCGTGATGCTGACAGCTGAATGTCTGGGGCCAGGAAAAACTCCCAGCAGACTCAGTAAGAATCTTACCACACTGTGAGGATTTGGCAAATGGAGAATCAACTTTCAAGAACATTTCTTTGGCCTTCCCTGAGTCTATTGAGTTCGCCAATAAAAATTGGTCATGAGGTGATGTGGATTAACTCTTGCCAAAGATTCCATATTTGATGGTTACGGTTAGCATCCATCAGATTTTGGGGCATTTATTATGATGACCATGCCCTTGGCTATTTAGAAGAGTGGACTCGTGTCTGTGTATGGCTGTGAACATACATCTATACGTATACATGCAACATTGTCCAAACTAAGATGTTGCCAGTTTTTTAATGAGTTGGAGCTATTATTTTGCTCTATCTGGAGTTTTCCATGCTGTTACACTGGGTGCAAATCTGTCAATGTCTTGTTTTCCCTTCACCCAGATGAGTTAGGAGCCAGTGACACAACCCGCTAGGAAGTACAAAGAAGAGAAAAAGGAAGCATGGAACAAAGAATAACACAAAGGAGAAAGGAGAAGAGACAAATTGGTGGAAGAAGAAATAAGAAGGATTAACTGGATGATGTCGGGTCCAGGATCATCTACGTACCTACCTCTCAAGTCTGTTATTATACATTTTCTGTGTGTGTCCCTGGAAATGGAAGGGACAAGAAGACTCTTTTTTGTGTCACGGCCCTTCTTCCCTATTCTCTGGACTCTGTTTATGTCACCCGGAGTGCCCTATATATAATTTATAGCCATACTCATAAATCACTGTGACTCATGTCCCTCGCCCTCCTCCCCCTCCCTTGCCCCCCAGCCAGTAGCTGCAACCTACAGATCACAGTTATTCTATGTGGCCATGTGTTTGACCTTGGCATGCCCTGGCCAAGGTCTTATTTAGAGTTTTACATATTACATGTAAAATAGGCAAACCTAGCATAGTTTTTTTCTGCCTCAGCATCAGGGTGATAGGATTCTCTCTGCCCTGTTACACACCCAGTTGCGTCCCATACGTTAGTGGCCATTTTAATGCAGGTAAGACATACAAGAAGGTATTTGTACAGAATGCCTGCTCTATTTAGCTTGCAGTGACACGACTACTCACATAGAGAGGAAAGTCTTGCTTTGTGGACAGAACTCTGGAGCCCTGGGTTCTTGTGTTAAGCCTGCCACCAACTAGCTATCTGATGTTATTTAAGTTTTCTGAGTCTTGGTCTTAGTCTCTTTAAACTAAACAAACTCGATGTAAAATGAAGGGTCATACTCTGTGAACTGGAAGGTCTTTGGTAGCCCCAACAGTCCCAGCCTCGAAGAATTTTGAAGTAAAATAATGGTGAGATCACTGTCTTGTTAGCCAAATATGTGTCATCCGTCATTAAGTCTGATGAATGACTGGAAAAATGCTATTTGATACTGAAAGATGAAGATGGGGTAAGGCCTAGGATTAAACATTACACTCCCATGAGTGGTAGAGGCAGGGAGAATATCAGGAAGGTCAGCAAATTCTGGAAAACCAGAAGTAGGCAGGCGCTTCTGGCAACTTGGGAAAGTTCTAGATTAACACAAGAAAATGCTACTTCAAAGAAGAGAAAGCAATCAGGATACTTTTTAACTCAAAAACTAATAATGTAATGTGTTCAAGGATAAATTTTCTCAATTAATAGGTTACGAAAGGTATTTTCGTGTTATGCCTCCAAGCCCGGCCACGCAAGCTGACTTTTCTGCATCTTCTGCATGGAACGAAGCCATGTTACTGATTCAGTCTGGCTTTCCTTATGTCCTAAAGAGAAGCCCCAACATTTTGAAGGTTCGGTTTTTAGACTTGCTAAAATGATAGCTTGCCAAACTCTAAAGCTTTCTGAGCAGAGAGCCGGGCCTGGTGGCCGCTTTCCACATCCCGTCTTCCAAAGCCAGGGTGTGAGGCCAGGGCTACTCTTGCTCGTCCGTCCACCACGCCTTTGTGGAAGAGATGTTCTATAGCTCAGACACCACCAAAGCTCCCTTCGCGTCCTCAGCTGCATGGAGAGAGACATTGGGTAGCGCTGTCCTTGCAGCCTCTGATTCCAAGTTGAGGGTATGAATACGCCAAATGAGGCTGTTTGGCAGTGTCACAGGTGGACATTACCTTTGGAATGAAGCTGATCTCCCACCCATCGAAGGAGAATGAGAAGGGCTCCCACTGCACCTCCACGGTGGTCTCTGTGATGGTCTTGAAGTGTAGCCCTTGAGGAGTGGAGAGATCTGGAACACAGCAATGTGGGTGACCATGTCACGGCTATCCCTGGCAGGGACAGAGAGCATCACCTGGGGCTTTGCCTGGGTGCCATCCCTCCACACCTTGGGTGTGGTGGGCAGTCCCAATCTTATTACAGACATGACAGGCACCAGGTGTAGGGTTGGCCCACTCTGTCATGGCCCTGGTGCTGCTCTGTATTGGTGATACTGGAGTGAACTTAAAACGTAATCTAATAAATACTTTTTTAATGCTGTCTATTCCATCATAGGTTGATATTAAAATACAAAAGAGACAACCCTTCCTTTCCTTACTAATGTGGCAGATCTTGGTATTTAATACGATGCGTTACTCAGAGGACTGAACACTGTCTTTGGAGGCTCTAAGGATTCCTGAGAGGCAATAAAATGTTCCCATTTCACACCCAGGAAGAGGGAGGCACAGACAGAGTTGGCTAAAGATGAAAGCCAACTTCAGAATAAAGACTAGAATGCTTTTCTTGATCATCTGATGTGCAGTCAGAGTATTTCATTTAGCTCAAATTGCCATATCTAGGATGGTCTAAGATTTCCATTTCACGTCCACGAGGCAACCAAAGGCACACACAAAGGACAATGGCAGATCCTGGGATGTTTGCTCTCACTCCACTGTCTCCCTCTTTTCTCCAGTTCTTCACTGTTTGTCTCTTCTCTCCCTCACTCACCTTTGCCTCACTTATCTTGTTTCTCATTCCTTTCTTAATCTCCCCTTTTTCTGACTCCAATCCCCCCCACAGACACAAACACACACACACACACACAGACACACACACACAGACACACACACACACACAGGCATGCACAGGTTCAGTGAGGTGGAGGTATGCTTGTCCTAATGGAGTTCCAATTACCAGCCCTGAGATAGGACAGCATGACTTTTCTCAGTTCTCCAGGGAGCCCGCTCCCATTTTAGCTTTGCCTCTCGTGGGATATTCCATTGGAAAACTGACAGATTCTCATCCTTCCTGTTTGGAAGCTTCCTCATGCTTCTTGGTTGAAAGGCAGGTCTGATTTTGAACCCACCTGAAGGCATGTCAGGTGAGTTTACATGATTTTGTCCTTGTCACCTGGGAGCTCGCCTGAGGGGATGCCCTGAATGGGCATAATACGGGCCACGGGGGGAGGGGGGGATGGAAACCTCATCACTGCGCGTGCACGTGCACGGGAGAGGAGACGCCTGGGAGTCGGGCCAGGCACTTGCCGTGGTGACTCATCCCGGAGCAAGGTGGGAAAAGCAGCAGATGGTGACCTGCGTCTCTACACAATCATCGAAGATATTTAAAACTGCTTCTCAGGCACCAGAGGAATTTAGAAAAAAAGGTCAAATATAAACAGAGATAATTATAGGCCTATTTACAGAGTCAGCATTCGTTGGGGGAATCCAGTATTATAACAGCATCTCTGTCACCTGGAAAGCAAGGGGATGGGCTGATTTCTTAAATCCTTTCCTCTCTGCCGGTCCCTATCCTTTCGAGTGCAATTCAAGTCCAAGGAGCCTTCAAGGCCAGCTCTTCTTCCTTTGACCTCTCCCTTCTCTGAAATTTCATGGCGTTTGTTATCCAAATGCCATCTTGTCCTTTGAGACCTACATAAAGTGGACTGGAACCTCTTATCCCTTATTTGGTGAGAAGTCCCATTTCCTGACCCACGGGCTTCTGTTTCTCAGTTACTTCTTGATCCAGTGTCCTGCTACTGCTGAAATCTCGGCGTGATGGAAATCAAAAGTATTTGGTTTTTGTCCCTGGGTTCCTGGCACATAACTCCTAAAACTTTTGGAATCTCCAGAGTGATAAGAATATCTGGTGATAGGTAGTAAGGAGGGCACGTATTGCATGGTGCACTGGGTGTTATATACAACTAATGAATCATCGAGCCTTACATCGGAAACCGGGGATGTACTGTATGGTGACTAACATAATATAATAAAAAAACATTAAAAAAAAAGAATATCTGTTGTATGATGGCAAGATAACTAGATAGCGGGTTTCCAGAAAAACCACGTCATGATTTAAAAGATCAGAACTTTCGGCCCCATCTTCCAACCTCCAGGGAGGGGGGACGGGCTGGAGACTGAGTTAATTACCAATGGCCAGTGACCTATTCAATCATGCCTCCAGAGTGAAACGTCCATAAAAATCTCCAAGCAACAGGGTTTAGAGAATTTCCAGGTTGGTAAGGGGAGGTGCTGGGGGGTGTGATGTGTCCAGAGAGGACACAGAAGCTCCACACCCCATCCCCTATCGCTTGCCCTAACCATCTCTTCCATTTGGCTGTCCCTGAGTTGTATCCTTGGTAATCAGACAGTATAAGTAAAGCACTTTCCTGAGTTCTGTGAGTTGTTCTAAAGAATTATTAAACCTAGGAAAGGACTGTGGGAACCCTTTGAATTTACAGCTGGTCAGTCAGGAGTAGGTGACAGCTTTGGACCTGTGACTGGAGCCTGAGGTGAGGATAGTCCTGTGAGACTCAGGCCCTAACCTGTGGGACCTGACACTCACTCCAGGTAGATAGTATCAGAGTTGAATTGCAAGTCACCTTCCCAGCATCTGAGAGGTGGAGAAGCAATATTGGGAAAGACGATTTAAGAAACCAGTGGTATTAAAGAAAAAAAAAAACTGCCTTCCTATCTTCGTATTCTACTCTTTGATGTAGCCAATGTTAATTCTTGGTATGCAGTCTTTTGACATTTTTCTATGTTTAAACAAAATACATGTAAAACCAGATATCCACCTATAGGAATTTTTCCCTGTTCTAAATAAAAAGGAAAACTCTTTCTTATGGAGAGCAATTTAGCTGGCCTTTGTCTCTGCCGCTCTTTCTCTCCACTGAATCTTTCTGAACTATCCCTTAGAGCCTCAACTTTTATAATCAAAATAGACTATATTTTGCTAAACAAAAGACCATGAAGAAATTATGCCACCCCTCTACGAGGAGAAGTGGGTGTCGTCAGTGTGGTTTTAAATAAGATTTTTTTCCCACTCCGCTACACACTTACCATCTGTAACATACCATTTAGCACTTGCTTATTATACGTCCTATTTCCTATCTTCTGGTTTTGAATCCCTAACTAGATTCAAAGTCTGTATAAGTCTCATACTTTCTTTGACTTCTAATCAGACTTGAGCTTATAACAAGTCAGAACTCAATAATTGCTTTTTTGTCCTTTTGGTTCTATAATTGATGGGAGCTGACCGGATTTGGAAATTCTCTTAATCGGATGTGCTTTTTTAGTGATTTACCCTTTTCCAAGTGGGTCCCGTCGGAAGCCCTTGCCCTCAAGAGCAGTGATTATTGCAGGCATCCCTGAAGAATTAAGAAAAGACACTGCTATCATGAATGCCCATGATCTCATGTAGGAGAAAAGAAAAATGAAGGAGGACGGGGAAATGTTACGTACGGGTGGCCACCTTGGCAGTGATGGGAAGGCTGAGGATGCTGCTAATGACAGAGTAGACGCTGATGTTGTAGGTGAGACCTGGCTCCAGCTCCGTGATGGTGACACCAGTCCAATCTCCAGGTACCCGCCGCTGGAGCTGGAGGCCCCCCAGGGCCGTCGGCTGGTAAGAGATCACATATTCCGTCACTGCCATCGGCCCGTCCCATTCCAGCTCAATGGACCTGTCGCTGATACCAGCCACTCGCAAGTCCTCTGGAGGGGCAACTACCGGGAGGCAATACACAGATAGCATGAGCTCAGAGGACTGCCTTCCCCATCCTGGACTCAACTTTCTTCCTCACATCTCACCCCACACACCCTGCCCGTATGTTCTGCTTCGTTCACTGGCTTAGAGTGATCTGTAACTCCTTCTGTGGTCAGGTTCTTGCCTCGTCTGTGCTTAGTACTTCTCTCCCCATAGGGCCACGAGCTAGTGGTGAGCCGGAGCAGCTCCTGCTAGCTTGTGAGAGTTGAATGTCAAATTTTCAGGAATTTTTCAAGACTGTTGTTAAATACAGCCATCATTGAAGACTCAATTGTATAAATGTACAGTGAAGTCAATGGTATTAAAAACAAAGGGAATAAATACTCAAAACTCATTACTTTCAAATTATTTCATGACATTTTACCATTAAACATGCCCTCGAGATAATTCACGTGTACTGTACCTCTCTGGGGGGAAGACTGTAGAACAGCATTCTAGTGCACAGCTGTTCCCAACCCCATGTTGCGTGACATATGTCATGTTGGTAGTCTGAAATTGGCCATGGAAGGAGTATTTCCACCGTGGAAACTGGCAAACGCTATAAAGCAGGGTTTTTAATTTTTTCCCTCAGAGAGCTAGTTGTTACATATTTAACAGCACACCACTGGCCAACATTTTTGGTCGTTAAATAAGTGTATGTCATCAGATTACCTTAGGAGCCCATATTTGATTTGGCAAGTGGGAATAAAGGCTTATTCCTGGTTATCTTGTAAAACATAAGAAGCCAAAACAGTAGGTTCTGGATACCATAGCCAGATGAAGACATTCAATAACCCTTTATTGTATTATTTTTCCTCTTAAAAAGAAGCCATTGAGGTTTTGAAAGAAATGTGACTTGTGTTAGACTGGTTTTTATTAGCCTTGATCTTGGGGATGATGATAAAGAAGCTTTCTCGAGGGCTTATTTTTCTCTCTTGTTCCACATCTCAAATGTTACTCAGAATATCACCCAAGAATAAGCCTCACTGAAATAGTCTTTCATGTATGGCTCCCTTAGGAAGTGAATATTCACCAGGAGTGTGGGTATTAAATAACTGAACCTTTAAGACCCATTGGGAGGCTAACTCCAGTGTGCCTGTCATTGGACCTGCCCAGAGATTAAATAAAAAATTGGGACAATATTGAAATAGTCGTAATTAACTTACAGGTTGACATGTGGTGAAGATGTTAGTTAGTGTAAGAGTCACCACTGGCTTTGAATGTTTCACCTTACCAAAAGCATAAGACTGAGCCAGCTGCTGTTCACAGACTGTGTGAGTGGAGAGCACCTGTCCTCTCTATTCTGTTCACACATGTGCCCTCAAATCCTCGGCAGAGGCAGAAATGACAAGCCCTCTAACTCAGACTCATGGGGTGGAATTAGGACCATATATTTGCAGTGCTGGGCATTTGCTTTGACTGCTTGTGCCCCAAACCATTCATTGTATAAAACAGTCTCGAAAGCAGAGCTCCCTGTGATTGGAGATGGCAAATGCTGACTGAAACAAACAAAAAATTAAACACTCCTTTTTTAAATTTGTTTAATTTATAAAATTAAACGTATGTCAATGAGATTTAAATAATTAAACTTCAAACGATCATTTATAAGCTTATATCATTTTTAATTCTGACATTATTAAAGCTCTGAACTGCACTAAGACCTTTGGGATAGCCTGGCCCCTGGACCAAGGGAAGATGAATTTATATATAGAATCTGTCAGTACTTTGCATGATTCTACTGAGCATTTACCATACACCAGGCACAATGCCAACCATTCTTATGT
The DNA here is from genome assembly GCF_017311325.1 of Ursus maritimus. NCBI lineage: Eukaryota > Metazoa > Chordata > Mammalia > Carnivora > Ursidae > Ursus > Ursus maritimus. The sequence goes on from NW_024424452.1 coordinate 78,982,247, forward strand.
GGACTGTTTCGTCTTGTCCTTTCATCAACACTATGAGATAGGTATTATTATTACCCCATTTTACAGATGAGGAAACTGACTCCCACAGTCAGCAAACACAGAACCAAGGATTTGAACCAGGCAGAATGGTTCTAGAAACTCTTAGCCAGTAAACAATACCATTTTACATTTGCGCAGCATTTCACAGTCTATAAAATATAGACACATGTTCAGACACACCATCTACCTGTAATGTTAAAAAATCCTTTAATGGCAGCCCTATGAGGTAGATTGGGTAGATATAACTAACCCAACTTTACAAATGGAGAAACTGAGACCCAGGTTAAGGGACTTGCTAAAAGTCAGGGAGTTGGGTCAGAATTGGTTCTCAAACCCAGATCTTCTACACTTGGTGTTCTTCCCCCTACAATTTGTAGGACAGGTTATAGATTGCACGTAATGCCTTTGCTCATTTATACATAGCCATCGAAATAAACTACCGTGAAGGAGAGTTCAGACTATTCTTTAAGATATAAATTTCAGACTGGTGCTTATCCTAGAAGTCAGAAACTTATTTTAAAAAAGGATTCTCTACTGCTTGCCTCTTGTGATTCAACACAACTGATTCCAAGTTTCCGAAGTGGGACTTCTCCTGTCATAGCCATAGACATGGCCATTCCAAATTTCAAGTCATCGACAACTCCTAGGGCACTTGGGACAAGTCAGTATATTTCTTTTTGGTTCCTTCTTCCAGAAAATAAAGCTAATAATGATCCAGGCAGAGAACCTTGGGATTTTAAAGTAAGAAGGGAGTATAGAAGGATTTTTTATCTTGACAGCTTAACTTGGCAAATTTTTTATCTTGAGACCTGAGCCTGGTGGTAAACACCGCCCTCACTCGTGATGATAAAGCAGCAATGGTGTTGTCTGTGGTGGGAATACTCTTGGGGGTCATGGCTCAATGGAAGAAGCCACGACCACCAGCACTTGCCCTATAAATTAGCAGCAGCTGTGTACCTTGGTGTCAGTAATTCCCATAAGGTGAAATGATACTGAATTATTAAAAGAAACTGTAGAAGAGCCATACGCCTTGATTCAGTGAATTGAGGGTGGAAGCAAAGTATTCATAGTCTTACTTTCTTTGGGGTCCCGACTTTGAACTTTGGGGGAAAGAGCAGGCAGTTAAAAAGGAATAAATTGTGGCTCGAAGAATTGGAGTTGCTTTATCTGCAAAGATTCTATGCCGGTTACTTTTTAGATCCTGCCTCAGTTGTGCACATGTGTGCTGAGAGCAGCTGGAATCCGTTCCATAAAGTGTCTTGCTCCAAGGAGCGAGTAATTTCAGGTGCCAAAGGTTGGGCTGGCTGCAGTGTGGGCAGAGGCAGGGGCTGACGTTGATGGATCTCCGCAGGTCTGACTGAAGTCCAGGGAACAGCAATCTGGATTGTTTCAAGTCCTGCTCTGGTGGTTCTTTAATCCTGCTGACTCATAGGGAGTTTTGGCCAGTTCACTGGACAGATCCTGTGCTAACCTCCTTCACTGGGGACAGATGTGGACAAATAGTTTAACATGTTTCTCTCCTCCACCGCTAAGGCTTTAAAAAAAAAAATCATTTGACAGGGCTCAGCTTTCCTATCAAAAGACCATTTCTTTGTGTATGTGGCTTTTATAATTTTTATTTTTCAAGTCTGCTTTACTTAGCATCCCGGAGAGGATTAAAGAGTGCTAGAAGTTGGTAGGAGACCAAGGCTCTCATTCTTGCTCCGCCATTAATTAGCGGTCTGGCTCTAGAAAAATCTTTCTGCCTCTCTGTACTGCTGCTTTTTAAATTTGTAAAACGAGAAGCCCAGTGTAGCTTCTTTCTACGGCCTGTTTTGAGCGTTCATATTCATGACTTTTTTGTTCTATTATCTTTACATGGCCAGAGAACAGAGGCAGAAAGGTTGAGGTTTTGTCCTGTGGCACGCTATGAGCAAAGATCAAGGCTGGGAGTCAAATATAGTGGCCTTGTCGACGCTATTCAGCTGTATCCAAGCTCTGGTGGTCTAGGGGCTCAAAATGAAGCCCACACAACAGGCAGCTCTCTGCCGTGGCCTTGCCAAAGAGAAAAGAAGGACTCGTGCAGAGGTATATTCTGTGGCTCTCCACAGTTTCACCTTCCTTATTCTTTTCTCTCCTGTCCTCACGCCTGCTGGCGAGGGAAGCAGTGACGCTGTGGTGTGTGCATCTGGCCAGAAATGTCAAACAGTGGGTAAAGAGTCCCCTCTCCCACAGCCTTCTCTCAAAGAGCAAGCAAAGGAGCACTTTAGATAATGACCTAGATACTTCTCTGGAAGAGACCTGTGGTGTTCGGTTTAAAAGGCAGGCATTGAGAGCAGCACCTGCAATGAGTGGTGGCTCCGGGGTTGCTATAGAAACAGGTGAAGGTTATGCAACTGTCCTTCCTCACATGCTTCTGGAACCTGTAAAGCAATTCATCTGGGCCTCCCGAAGTCGTCTTCAAACAGCACAGAGCTAACGTGCTGGAGTAACATGGGTTCCCGTTTGGACTCCACCCAGTTGCGGTTGTGCCAGCAGCTGCTGAGACTTCCCTGAGTGACCAGGTGGGTTTATCTCCAGTTCAGTCTGGATCCAGGATCGGATTCAGATTTTGCTTGCAAATGGACCCATTCTTGTAGAAAAGCAGGGTCAGGAATATGGCAGGAACATGGCGGGTCTGTAGAGCCCAACAAAGATCTATTCTATCAAGAAGCATGTGGGCTCCAGAGTAGCCATCCGGAGCAATGGCTCACGCGGACCCTTAGCGTCCCCTGCTGGGGCCTCACAGAGCCTCGTCCTGTGGCTGGAACCCAGGGCCATGCCTCAGCCTCCCCTTGCCAGCAACTCCCTCGTGACTTTGGATGCAAACAAGGCTTCACGTCATGACGAGGCTTAACTTCTGCTTGAATTTTCCTTTGGAACAATTGGTATAACAACTGTATGTGTTTTTAGAACGACATTTCAGTTCAGTAAACAAAATTGGGAGGCTAAATGAAATAACAATATGGAAAACAATGAAGGAACGTGAGAAGATTTCCTTCCCTAAGCAGTGCGTTACTGTTTTGTTTTCTCGTTATTGCCATTGATCTTTCCAAAGAATTTAAGTTGAAGTCACAGGTGCAGGGACCTTGTCGGACTGGTCCGCTTAGCCAGGTGAAGATCACTGGCAACGCTGAGGACAGGAAGCTAATGACGCTGACCTCCCAGGAGATAACCCATCAGAAAGTTTAAAGATATTCGATTGCTGTTATTTTTTATTTGAAATCTTCCCAGTGGGCACTCTGAACCCGCTATTATAGATTCAACCGTAACAGGAAAGGATCAAGATCAGTCATATAACCTGATACACAAACAAAACGTATCAGCAAGTCACTGATTTAGTCAGAAGGGGATGAGCCGCAGCAGTGAAATGATGAAAATCATCTAATTTAAGGTAAAAAAAAAAAATCTCCAGTGAGAGATTAATATTTTCCCCTCCGCCGGATTTAGATCTTCATTTCAGGCTATCACCTTTGTATCCGTTTCCACAGAGTCAGACTATGTATTGGGGTTGGTGCCAATGTGCTCCATGTCGTCCGAAGCGAGGTGAGTCACGGCCTTTTAGTGTTCTGTACCAATTGTGAGAACGTGAGCTTTTGCTTGATGTCTTTAGGACTTTATTCCTGTTTACATTTAATTCCTTGCCTATAAATACTTTTTGTCCGTGTGGACACGAGAGCATTTCACCAATTAGTGAGCCCTTGCCATATGTAAGTTATGAAAGAACCAGAGTGCCTAGCTTGTCTGTTTATCACAGACCAACTGCCCTCTTGTGCAGTAGCACTGGAAAAGGACATGTCCCTGGAACATGGCAACAGGCCAGGGGGACAGCTGGGGGCAGGTGGAGCTCTTGGAAGCACCCTGAGCTAGAGGGTGGCCTTGCCTGAGGTGGTCCCACGGCGTGCCTCTCCGCTTTCCTCCACCGCAAGGCCAGCATTCTTAGCATTGCCTCTGCTCCGGTCTCCAGGCTTTCAGCCTACACTTGACCTTTTCTGGCGTCTGCTCTTTCCCCCTTAAGTCTGCCTCATCAATTGTGACTGACTCAAGAAATCGGCTCTCTTGTACAGCAAATGAGCACAACCCAGTTGGGAATTCGTTTGCATGGAATACACCTTCCCTCCCATCTCTCTTTCCACCTCCAGTTAGTTTGCCGAACGCCCTACGCAGCCCTCTTCCTACCTGCCGAGCAGTCGGGGCCCTGGTAGCCGTCTTCGCAGAAGCAGAGCCCCTCCTGGCAGTGTCCTCGCCCGCTGCAGGCGTTCGGGCACCGCCGCTGACTGCAGTCGTCCCCCACGTAGCCCTCCTGGCAGAAGCAGGTGCCATTGGCGCATCTCCCCTTCCCTGAACAGTCCCCAGGGCACCTCAGCTCGCTGCAGTCCTCGCCTGTGTAGGGCTCTTCACAGACACACTCTCCATCCACGCAGAGCCCCCGGGAGCTGCAGTCTGTCGGGCACCGGAGCTCGGAGCAGTCGCCCCCGCTGTACTCGCTGTCACAGACACACTGGCCGTCCACACACACGCCCCGGCTGGAGCAGCCCAGGGGGCAATAGGGCTCGGAGCAGTTCTTGCCGAACCAACCTTCATTGCAGATGCAGCCGCAGGACTGGAGGCTAAAGTTGCCATGGCCACTGCAGTGAGGGATGTAGTCCAGTTGTCCTGGAATGGTCAAGGAGGAGGTCAAAGGGCCGCAGTGGCACCTTGGCGCATGGGGAGGGGCGGGCAGAGAACTCTCCTGCCTCTCTGGTCAGATTCGTGTGGCTGACAGTCAAGCGCAACCTAGTGTGGTACCGATCCAATTTCATAAATATTTTCACCCAATCTGGATTACCTGTGCCTCGCACTGTGCTGGGGACAAGGATGAATGAGATCTGGCCCCCTGTCCTCCAGGAGATCACCTTCAGTGTGTCTTAGCTTGGGTTCCCTAGAAGTAGACCTTGGATGAGGACTCAGGTCAAGGTGACTTATTAGAAAGTGCTCCCGGGAGAAACTGGTCAGGGAGAGGAGGAGATAGGGGAGGGAGGAGCCCAAGCCAGGGTGTGTTAACAGGCAAAGTCCCAGGGAGGATAACCTGGGTTTAATCCTGCTGGCCCCTCTGGCCACGGTGCAGGTCTCACCTCACCACGGCTTAAGGGCTGTTCTGGGGTGGTGTAAATGCCCAACCTTGTCTCCTTGGGCAGGCCAAGGAGGTTCCCTTAGCCCAAGGACAGTCCCTGACAAAGACACCCAGGATCTGGCTGTGGGGACTGAAGGAGACCCCAGGGGATGTCGGCTGAGCACTGAGTCTGCTATGCAGGGCAAGGTCATATGTGCTACAGACCCATCTTTTGCTCCCTCTCCTTCCTGCCATTTAACTAACCTGGCTCATCACAACTCAGCACCAGGGTCACTTCTAAGGCTTCCCAGAACTTCAGTCTCATTTAGTTACTGTTTGCTGTGATCTTTTTGGATTCTATGCATGTCTCTGTCCTAGCCCTTACCACACCATAGCTACAGGGGTAAATTTATCTGTCTAGCATGAGTCAAATAAACTAATTAAGCAAACACACTCCCAATACCTGCTTGGCATCCTTCTCTGTGCTTGGCTCTGGGGAGATGAAGTCAAGCAAGTTATATCCTTTTTTAATTCTGCCACTTTACCTAGCCCCGTGGTCTGAAAGGACACCATGCTGACATTGCTTTAACATAGTTCTTGCTTGTGGATTTTCCCACATCTGCCAGGGAGCCTGCTGGGAGGCTGGGAGAAAGCCCTCTCAGAAGCCGTCCAGCTTCCTGGGCAGTGAGGAGTTCATGTCCACGGACACCTATGACTTCCCTGTATTCCTCAGCTCCGCTGAAAAGGAAAACTTACTAAAGAAAGGGGAAAAAGGGAGATAGAACGACTGGACTTTCTCTTCTTCACATTCTTTATTTATAGCTTTGGTTATGAGGACGAGAAAGAGGTGAGAAAACTTGTGAAATATTTCACCATTCAGAAACTAACATAATATAATAAAGAAATTATTAAAAAAAAAGAAACTTCCCCTAATTTTGGTGTCACAGGATGAACATGTCTGATATCCGTTGGACAAGCAGGCCATCCAGGCCCCGTTCATGTCATCCCTGCCACCTCCTGCCTCTTCCCTGTGAAAGCCTCGAGATACCAGACCCTACAGAGGTGAAAACTGGAACCCAAGATAGCAAGAAGAATTCCTGTTCTCATTAAAAAATGACCGGCATGGGTCTAAGGTACCTTCTGGGTGAGCGGACTGAGGACAAAAGGGGATTAACACAATTTCTATTTATTAAGGGTCAGCTGATAACTGTTGCTAACATGGTGCTTACCAGAAGTCAGCCTTTCCTCTGAATACCCCAAATTTTATATGTAACAATCCCTGTCATTGGAGTCTATCAGCATTTGTAGGTGGGGAAGGCAGGCACGGGTTATGTAACTTGCTTAAATACCAGCTAGTAAGTAGCAGAGGCAGGATTTGAACTCAGGGAGCTTGGCTCTGAAGATGTAATGACTTCAACCAGAGAGGTCAAGATAGTAATTCGGGTTTCTAGTCAGGGAGTGGGTGTCTCCTGGCCACTCAGCCTTTCAGAGCGTGGAATCCGCTCTGCGAGTGTGTGCGAGTCCGTGCGCGCGCATGAGCAGATGTATGCGTGCATGCGCACGCACGTGGGTGTGTCTGCGGAGGGAGCGGAAACCTCGATCTTGCGGGAGATGGGGACAGGTCCTCTGAGACCTTAATGACTATCATTTACTCAGATGGGAGAAAGGCTGTGGCTGAGCGAACAGAGCGCCTGCGTTCTCTAGTCCCTGAGGTTAACATGGAGAGATATCAATTCAACAGCCTGTGAAAACCAAAGATGAATGAAGACAGACACCAAATTCCCTGCTCGCCACAGAAGTTGCTGCGCTGAACCGATGTACCATTACCTGACTCATACCCCCCAAATCAGGTTAATGTATTTCAAACTAGCTGAGCAGTGTGGAGAATCCCTGCCCCGATTCCCCCGGGAAGGACCGCATTTAGATCTGAGACGTAGCAGCGGAGAGCTGCGGACGGGCAGACGAGTGCACTCTTCCCTCCACGCGAGGAGGGGCTGGATTTTGTGGGAGGGGCTGCCCCGCA